>NC_133801.1:21807035-22432452 GCF_043250625.1 Sebastes fasciatus
TTATTCATACGTACAGAGGAGGTATTTTGAGTAAGAGCACACATAGTTAGAATAGTAATAAAGTCATAAAAAACATAAACATGTCACATGCAAAATCTTATGCAAAGAAACATAAACATTCTCTGTCTAGGCTTTATACAATTGTAATATCAGGAAAAAAAAAAAAAATGTGAATCACCTACGGTTTCCTTCACCGCACTTAAACCGCTGTAGAAAACGGAACTGCTGCACTTGTAGTAATGTCAATCCCAATGTCAATCCCAATGAAAGAGTAAAAGGTCCTCATTCACTTTCAGTAGTTGTCCAGTGTGATTCTTCAGATGAGTGCACTGTGTGTGAGCCGCAGAGGGACGGGAGTCATTTCTGTGTGAGCTCCTGCAGCTGAGAGCACACATGGTCTCCTCCGCCCCCCTGTACTCTGCTGTAATGTAATCCTAGAGTAACTACTGCAACCTGGAAAAACTCTGCTGGAAATACCCCACATCTGATAAACACCTTCCAGACTTCCTCAACTGAATTGCTAGGGACAATATTAATTGCAATAATATGTGATTTATGGAATGTGATTAGGTTTTGGAAGTAGGTCACCAAATTGTTTTCCACAGAAGCACTTCTTTGAAGAATTGAAATGCTTCCCTGATGTGATTTATGATCGACTTTGGCTCTCTATCATAATAATATGCATGATTAAAATTGGACATGGTATAACATAACATGTGTGTGACATGTGCCCCGAGATTGTCTACGCCACAAAACTCTTTGTGTCAGATGAAAGCACCGTTCAGTCATTATGGTCAAGGACAAAATGTGTAACTGATTAGCTCAATAAGCATTTTACTTTCTTCTTCCCCACAAAAATGGGACATTTAAATCCCTTTGTTTGTATTTGTGTGTTCCGCTTATGATAAAAACCACAAAACAACCATTGTTCCAGGCATGTGGGGGCCAGTTTCTTTTGTTTTTGTCTCTATCCAAAATCCAATGCTTTTGACTAGTTTGTTGAAATTCAAGAGTCCCTCTGTGCCCACAAATCAGCATATTTAGAGGTGAAGACTTTTCCTTCAAATGCTACTAGTGTTAGTGTTAGTGGTACAACTGTATCAGATATGTTAGAGGACAAGTCTGTCTTTTTTTTTACTTTTAGGTCCAAGACTTTTAAGTTAAATTGTATAAATAATGGTGAATTCACAGCTAAAAAAGTGAAACAAAAACATGTGTTAGACGTAAATTCTTTTGATATTGTGTCATGTAGCACCCTGAAGTCCTAAATGTGTAGGTACAATTTTAAAATTAGAACAACTGACTGACCTCCAGGTTAAAGTCTGCGTGTCGTCTATTTGCGGGTGACTCACTGTGGCTGTCGCCAGCGACGTTTCTGAGTCATTCGCTTGTAAACACTTTTTAAATCATACAATGTGTGTCTCTGGCCTCCAAATACTACGCTCCTTCTCAGAAAGCTGCTGGTTCACCACATTCCGCATCCACACCATAAAACATCAACAAACCCACACACGCTTTGGACACTAATGCATGCACACAGAGAATCACAACCACACGCACACACAGACACAGTTGCACATACAGTATATGCACATCTGTAGAGTTGTGATTATTATATCTTTAGTAACAAAGAGGATTGTTAATGACTACAGTATTTGAGTCATATTCAAAACCACAGTGCAATAAGCAAAGAGATTAGAACTTCATTCCAAATGTGTTGGTGGACTAATAATGTGCATGGAATGAGGGTTTACGGGGATCCCTTTCATCACTTACTCCAAGTCACTGGCTTGTTTACTTGAACATCTGGACAACACACCAACACATGTGGACAACAACACCTTTTCTCTTCTCTTCTCTTCTCTTCTCTTCTCTTCCTCACTGACACCTAAATCCGATGTTTTCCTTCGATATGTCTTGTTTCTCACCCAGAAACCAAGAAGTATAATTGGTTCGCTCTAGCTGTTGTTACTCTTAAAGCAGCAGTAGGTAGGTTCACTGGCGAACTCCAATCAAACGGTCAAACTAGGCAGCACTGATCAAATATGATTCAATATTCTGTAATACCTATTTCTTGTCTCAAAACGAGAAAGTTTGCGACCCAGCAGCCATGTTGAGATCAGCTGAGGAAATACCAAGCACCGCCTACCAGCCGGAGCAAACTTTCTCATTTTGCAGCTAAACAGTACACTACAAGATGTTTCTGTTAACATTTGAGGTCAGACATAGGCATTACAGTTACAGAATATTGCTTAATATTTTATCAGCGCGGCCTAGTTTGACCGTTTGATTGGAGTTTGCGAGTGATTTGACAGCTGCCTCTGTTGAATGAACAGCCAATAGGAACGCTCTCTCTCTGAAATGACCTGTGATTGACCCAAGTCTCCCGTCACGGGCTAGATTTTTTTAAAGCCTGAAAACAGAGCCATGAGGAGGTGCATACGTCTAGTTTTCTCTCAGAGCACTTGAATTACAATATGCTGAAAGATTATTATGGAATCTTTGACCAATGATGCCAAAAACATTCTTCCTACTGCAGGTTTAATGAAGAGTAATGCTTCAGTCACCTTAAGACATTCTCTTAAGTGTGTTACACTTAATTTACCAACTGTGATGAAAGAGGAATATTAATTCTATATTGTCAGAGGCTCGTTGACAGCCACACATGTGATTCACTAACTTTCATAACAATTGATGTTTCTGATGATTCTCTATTCTCCTCTCCGAGATAATCTTAATACCAACAAGACTTAATTCAATTATGCAGGATTTCACGCTTGTTACTAAACCCCAATCAAAGTGGATTTGTTCTGCTAATAGAGCGTATTTTTTCTCCTTGGGAGGCACATAATAGAGTTAATTATGTCTTGTCATTATTATAACGGTAGAGTTAAACCTCTTCTTAAAGATGGCAGACTGACAGTGTCAAGAGGCTCAGAGGGTCGAGGAGATGATGGGGCGGACGTGGCTGGCAACAGGTTTTGTGTGTGTGTGTGTTTGCATATGTGGCAAGTACAAAATGATTTGTTTGTTTGTGATTCTGCTGATCACAAAGTTGAATCTGGTCCATCTTCTTTCTTGCCAAGGAAACTGTTTCCCTTTGGCTTTAATTTACTCCAGATGATGAGTACTACAAGGGCAGCTGTATTATTCTCCAAGCTACAATACTTAAAAAATTCAGGAGGTAAAATTGGGATTCCTGATGGGTTTTAAATGACTTTGATTCTGCAGAATGTTGTTTATTCCACATGTCTGCATACACAGTTTATCCCCTCACTGACTGGCCGATGGCGGGAAATGATAAAGAAATACTCTCTACTCTCAGTGTGGGCTAAAGGGCGTGTGGAGGAATGGGTCGGCTGTTAAAAGTCACAGCTAGCTGGTAGGCTCTGAGGAATCTGTAGACACATACAGCATTGGCCTCAGCTCCTCACACTCACTACGCGGTTATGACTGGGGGCCCACCTCTGTGGGAGGTGAATGACAGGAATAGTGTGGTTTGGAAAAAATATCACCTTACATGAGACGCTCTTTCAACATCCTTGGCATGTTTTCCCTCATGTGTGGAATTCTCTCTTAAAAATTCAACACATTTTATGTTCTGTTTCTTTCTTTCACATATATTAAAGAGACTGTATATATGTAAGTTTTTACACCTATAAACATTTTTTAATCTTTTTTTATTGCCAGTATGTGAACAGGTTGTAATTGGGCTGTCAATCAATTAAAATATTTAATCTTGATTAATTAATTCGCAATTAATGACAAATAAATCACAAATTTTGTATCTGTTCAAAATGTACCTTAAAGGCAGATTTGTCAAATATTTAATACTCAACAACATGGGAGTGGACAGATACAACATTTTGAACAGATACAAAACTTGCTTTATGCAAATGTATGTATATATTTATTATTGGAAATCAATTAACGATATAAAACAATGACAAATATTGTCCAGAAACCCTCACAGGTACTGCATTTAGCATAAAACATATGCTCAAATCATAACATGGCAAACTCAAGCCCAACAGACAACAACAGCTGTCAGTGTGTCAGTGTGCTGACTTGACTATGCCTTAACCAAAATTGCTTGTGATTATCATAAAGTGGGCATGTCTGCAAAGAAGAGACTTGTGGGTACCCATAGAACCCATTTTCATTCACATATCTTGAGGTCAGAGATCAAGGGACCCCTTTGAAAATGGCCATGCCTATTTTTTTCAAAATTTAGCATAAGTTTGGAGTGTTTTTTAGCCTCATTTGCGACAAGCTAGTATGACATAGTTGGTACCAATGGATTCCTTAGGTAAACTGAGCACACTACAATCTAAAAACCGCAAGTTGCATCAATGCGTTAAGCAAATTAGTGGCGTTAAAACAAATTTGCATTTACGGGTTATTATCGCGTTAACTTTGACAGCCCTAGTTGTAACCTAACCTAAAAAATGAGACCTTCCACATCTTTCTGGGTTTCCTCTATCAGCCGGTACACTGCTTTTATTGTGAAGAATGCGGGTCGGTGTTTCCGCGAAAATCCAACAGATATGATGTGATGTGCGCTCGTGAGTACCTTTACTCAAAACGGACCCCGAGCTCGCAAAATTCCTATGGGTCAGATAAGCTAACATTACTGCCAAGCATGTGAAATATATAGTGATATTGTGGTTTTAGCTGTCAAACACATTCAGTCTCGTGTGTGTCGCCTCACTGTATTGATTGACGCTTGCGAGCGAGCAACAGGACGCTGACTGTGGTTGACTAAACGGCTACAGGTGTCACTGTTAACAAGCAATTTCTGATTCTTACATCTAGCTCCTTTAATATTTCTGATTAGACACGTATTTGGTATTTGTAATCTACAGAAGAAACTAATTTCTTTGTATACAAGCCAGCTCATGTTTAAAGTTTAATTCAAAATGCTTCTATGGACCTTTTTGTTAAACATTTCTCTCTAAACTGAAATGTCATCGAATTTCAATCATCTAAACATCAGTTTGCAGGTGTGCTGGCTCCTGCAGCATGTTTCACACAGTGGTAAACAAACAGAGAATATCTTTCACAGTTTGGATAGGGAAGCATAAGCATCAAAGTGGCTTTGTATATACAGTACATGAAGGGAGTAAGAAGATTTATTGTTTTGTAAGCCCACATTTGGATAGTTTGAGAACGGGATTACAGAATGCAGCCCCAGCAGACATCAGCTAGCAATTTGTGGACAGATTGCCAGAAGTTTTTTTTCTTGATTTTGAAAGTCCTTGTAACATGAATGATGCAGGAGAAATGGCCAGCAGCAATTTGGTTTCTCAACTGTTCAGTCAACCATTCTAGGCCAGTATTGGCTGGAAGCTGTCCATCCACCATTTCATCCAAAATTACCATTTTTCCACCGTTTATTTGCCTTTTCTGCACAAATTGCAGAATCCATTAGCAAGGTATCTGTTTTTGTTCTGGATGTTATTATCTGTTTTGCAGGGCTGCTCCCTCTTAGTCGACTAATCTGTCTTTTTGGTCGTAGTCAAAAATTTCTTTAGTCGATTAGTCGTTTTTTTATGCTTTTTCATGCGAAATATCTTATATCTAAGAAAGTTATGAGCACATCTCTGGTAAACACAAGATTTAAAGAGGTGCTTTTGTGTGATTCTTTGTGGAGAGGTTTTCCAGATCTGTCGATTAAATCAACTAATCGATTAGTTGACAATTAGTTTGTATGTTTTCAGGAGTTGCCCATTGAAGCGACTTATCATAGTCTACCTGTCATCCAATGTGTTGTCTTCTTTATTTATTGAGTTGCTGATTGTGTGCTTCTCTCTGATTGCAGTAGACTAGTATAGTATGGAAAGTTACTTTCTTGTTTGTGGTGTTACTAATGTAAACCAATGATGTGGTTGCAGATCCTCCTTGTCCTGAAGGATAGTATGAAGTCCTAAATTGATGTAATGACTCTTGATGATGTTGTGCACTCACAAAAAAAGTGCTTTATGTGTTTATGTTTGTGCTGAAATCAAATATGGTCTGTCTTTGTTTAGATAAGTAATGTAGAGTGGTGTGTGTTGTGTTAGTTTTAGAGCAATTTACTTCCTGGAATTCAGTTCTGTGACTTCACTCCTGAACCCGCTCTGACTCAGGTTTCATAGACTCTCAGCAGCGCTGATGAAAAAGGAGCCCAGTTCTCTTGACACGTCTGATCAACGTGACATAAGTCACACATGTTAAGCTGTCTGTCGTGAGTCTGATGTGACCTTTGGCCTTTTAGGGGTCATGGCATGGCATTGTGACTGCTGTGTGAGACAGGGAGGCTACAGCGGCTCAGAATATATCTGGCTCGGTCAAAGAGATGTTGTGTACTTGTATCATTTTGATTTTGTAAAACTTCTCTTAATGATAAAATAACACTTTTAATGCAGTTTAGGTTCCAAAATTGATGATTAGATGATAAGACTTGCCACATTAAACAAGGTCACATTTGGTTTCTGGAGCAGTTTAAGTTCTGCAGCTTGATTAAAGGTACCTCAATATCAGCATTGGGTTTGTTACAAAGAAGGATCATTCTTTACTTATTAGTAATTTACCGTAAACATATATGTCCCATATTATTTATTGACAAACAAGATAAATCATATACCTTTTCCTTAACAAATCCCAACTTTGTGATTACATTCTTGTATCAGATCATTATTAAAACTTATTTCACGACAAATGACTGTTGCGTGAAAAGTTACTGTAAATGATTTTTAAATACCTACTCGTAATTTTCAAAGGTTGTTACCCCTACAGATTTAAATATCCCTTTACAGTAGTTGAAACACTTCCAAACACAGAAAGTGAACTTTAGTTCAATATAAAAATGCTTTGATAGGTATAAATGCAATATAATTTTTGTTTAAATTCGTTGTCTACTTGCCTCGCACTATTTGCAATCCCCAGATGCTAGTGAGCTAGTCAGTTCAGAATCAAAGTAACAACCGTCTAGTTATTTGTGAGCATCTCTAAGTGGTCAGTCTGCCCCCCGGACCTCTTTAGGACACTGACCTTTTGTTAGAGAGCTAAATACTCAGTTCTCAGTTGGCTTCAGATGCTATGATCAGAAACATGTGTGATGATTTTTGAGGACAAGGCCTTCTGTTGGTGTGTGAGCGGGTCTATTAATGCCTCACTTGTTTTGCTTGAATAAGTTCCACTACTACATCAAATTGAGATATGCACCAGTTGCTCATAACAGACAGGTTTTCAGAGAATCCAGTAATGCTTCACTTGTTGTTACAAACTGGGTTGCTATGGACATTTGGCAGGAAAGTAGTAGTTTTGTCCTAGTTGTAAAATCCTGCATAATTTACTGCATTTAGTTCACAATTTGATGCATATTAATCATATAATTAATGTTATCATATTAGTATTAATACACAGTTACATATATAGTTACAGTAATAACCTAAATATATTATTGTCTAATGTTCGTCTGTATGTCAAAACCACTGTTAATTAGTCTGGGAGTTATTGCAATGTCCCAATTCTTTGTTTTGGATTGTAATGGTGAGGACTACACTTCTGTCAGAATCAGAGGTTATTTGGTGCCTTCAAGTGGGGTCGTGTTTACCGTGTTCACGGGAAGAGTCCATAGCTATACCTCTTGTGGTATTCACAACCTCGTAGGTGGAAAGTTTCTGAAAGCTCAGAGTTTACGAGTTGTGACGTGTTTGTTGACATTGTCAGAAATGGTGGAGGCCTTGGAAGTAAATTTGTCGGTGCATAATAAGTTAATATATTGTAATTTTAGTCATATATTGTTTTTTCTTCGTGATTTTATACTAGGTTTGAGGAAAATGTTGATATTCCCAACGTCATTATGCCTTTGCATTTCCTGTATTATGTTACCCACTTGCTAGCTTGCTAAATTGTTAGCCTCTGTGGCTTCTAGACGCCGACAGCAACGTTAATATTGCCGTTGCTTAGCAGCGGTGTTCTCACGACTTAACCACTTGAACGCCAAGCATATTGCATACACGACTTCCCATGTTGTAAACACAAGCTCACCAGTTTCATTTGAAGGCACCATTAGCTTCATTAAACTGGATTAAAGTTTCACTTGACGTTTATCATATTCTTGCCACCTTAAGTAACAAGACTTCATGTGTCTGTGCATGACACTGAAAAACGAAAATAAAGTCATAACTTTACAAGAAAAGAATTCGTAATATTACGAGAATAAAGTCATAACCTTACGAGAAAAAAAGTCATAATATTACGAAAATAAAGTCATAACCTTACGAGAAAAAAGTCGGAATATTGCGAGATGTTTGTATTGTATATAACATTTTCCTTTGTTAGATTAGAAAAATTTGCAAATTTAGAGGACAACCATCAAATCATCCCAGAAAGCATTAGCAAAAATTTATTCATAAAATAAATGTTCTGTAGTTTCAATGTGTTCATCACAGAACAAGCAATTATTGTGATCAAAACCAAAACGATTTCTTAAGAAATTTTACTCTGAAACCTCCTGGAGCTTTAAGAAACATGACCACTGCTGACATTCATAGTTAACACATTCTTATACCTCTCGTGAATGTGAATATAAGTGTGTGTGTGCATGCTTGTGCATGATCACATGTGGTGTGTACATATATGTGAGGATATACAATCGTGGAAGTGATACATGTGTTCTCTCTGTGCATGCATGCACGTACTGTAAATGTGTCTGTGTGTTTGTGTTTGAGCCTCTGACTGTTTGCTTTGAAGTGTCGAACACATTCCAGCGCTCGAGGAAGCCGCTCACTCTATTTGAATTGTGGGTATGTGAGAAAAAGTTAATTTCCAAAAGGACTTTCTCACAAGAATTTCAGTCATACATTGTAGTGATTGATTGATTGATTAAATTATCAGCCAGTATCTCCAGTTTTTATATGCATCCCTTCAATACATCACTGCAGGATTACCGTATATCACATTTGTATTCACTGTATGAGTATATATTTTTTTATCATATATTCAGAAATCAGTGATTTGTGCAACTGGGCCATGGCACTGAAGTCATGCAGTGTGTGTATGGATACACTTTTACAGCTTACGTCTACCTCGGGGATTTCTGCTGAGCCAGTTTGGAATTTGGTGATATTTTTACCCAGAAATGTTTTTGGAGCCCTCAAAATCCACATGGCTGTCTGGCATTGACCTAGTCGTCGCTGATTTACAAACACATGTCACTGACTGTCTTCTGTGTCAGTGAGCATGTAAATCACAGTGATGGTGAAAATAGTTTTGGCTACACACAGAGGATGCTCATGGAGATTCTGTGTGCGGGCTGCTCGATGAGTTTATGATGGATCTTTGTTTTCCAGCTCTGAGATCAGCAGGATATTCTCTTTGTAGTGTCAATGTCATCTGTGTGTTTGAAGGCCAGTGAGTTTTAGTCTTTAAGACTAAGACAAATAAAACCATATGGTTGTATTTTGGCCTTATGAATATACATAGGTATAGGTAACCAAAACCTACAGTGAGAAAAGTAATTTATTTCCACTCTGTTGCCTTTCTTCTTATTTTTTTTTACGGCCTTGGCAAAACTCAGTTTGGCTCTGTTTGCATTAGTCACTGTCTTCAGTTGTCAATGTCTTTTGCTTTTTGTTCTTCAGAATTAAACAGGCTTTGGGATGAATTAACTTTCTTGGTCTCTTGGGAGAGTGCTGAACTCTGCTGAACTTGTCATGTTTTTAATATCCCTCACCCAACCCTTCCTAACTCTGGCACTGAGTCTGCAGTGTAGACTGGAAGCAGCAGTCAGTGGACTAATTCAAGTTTGCGTGTGTATGTGTATTTATCTGTCTGGGCAGATAAGGAAATAGTACTGGAAAACTGTAGATTCAATTCTACAGATATACATTATATTGACAAATGTTGTTGCCAAAGATGAAATTGAATTTTAATGTTAGAAAACTGGCACAATCTGCAAATGGTGTCGCAGCACTGTTTACACATGAGATTGAAGGCTGATGGATGATGGTTAACTGAACATGTACTGGTCTTTTTTTATTTATTTATTTAACTTTTATTTAACCAGGAGTAAAAAAATCTCTTTTTCAAGAGTGTCCTAGCCAAGATAGGCAGCAGCACATTTACACGGTTGCAGACATAAAACAAACATAACAATTTAAAACGAAGACAAAGAGCAAATTACAGAATTGTAAAGTGTTGAAAAACATTCAACCACATTCACACAGCCAGATGTGCTTGCTTCCAAGTCTTTTAGAAGCACTTTGGAGACATCCAGTGAAACCAGCTCTTGAAGATTCAGGTCATTTTGTAACTGATTCCAAGAAGAGGGATGCAGCATACTTGAATGTCTTTTTTCCCCCAGTGCAGTACGGACTTTGGGGACAGTTAATAAGGATTAAGTCCTGGGAGCGAAGACAGAAACTTCCCGTACTTTTTTGAAGGATGTAGATCCGTAGGTAAAATGGAAACAGACAAAGAATAGCCTTATAAATAAGAACACCCCAGTGGTTCAGTCTATGGGTGGAACAGGCAGACCATCCTACCCGAGCATACAAAGTGTGTAAGGGCTTTACAATTCGTAATAAATCTCAGTGCTCCATGGTAGCCGGTATCCAGCATGCCTAGGCTTTGAGAAGATGCATGTACAGTATATAATTTCGCCATAGTCCAGCACAGACATAAAGGTGACGGCGTCGAGCCTCTTTTTGGCCTCGAAGGAAAAGCAAGACGTGTCTTAAATAAGTTGTGTGACACTGTGATAAACATTTATAATATCCGTAACTCGAATGGCTGTTTTGAATAAGTCCCCTTCCATTTATTAGTCAATCCATTTGACATAATGATACAGTCTGTCAACAACTGTTTGCACCCCATGATGATGTTTATCTCTGCGGGTGTCAAACTAGAGGCCATTCTGTAGTTTCTCACGAATCCAGCCTGCTGTTTTAAACAACACAGAAAGATGTAAACAGTATTTTTTTCCTGGTATGCGTCGCCAAACTATCAATTTGCCTTCCACTTAAAGTCTGCTTATGAACTCACAAAGTGTGAGACCCATGTTGGTTATTGCTACTTGTAAACCTGAGAAACATAGTCAGTGTATTATAGTGTAACTGCTGTAAGTGCGTTTGCAGATTTTATACTCTTTCCACACTGGAACGATTATACTTTGTGGTTTAATGCAGATCAACATTGGAGATGGTTATCGATTCTTATTACCATATATTTAAGCAACATTGCACAACTCTACAGAATGTATGTAGTCAGCTCACTGGCTAAACCAGAACTAATCCAAGCACAGCAGCTCTCTGAAGAGGCACTGAGTCTTCCATTTGAACTGTGACCTCACTATGAGAAACTTTCATGGTTATTGAGAACAATGGAAAAACTTCTGTAACTCTGATATATTGGTTACTGGTATTGAATGCTGTACTGTGGTTTCACACTGACTGGCCTCATGTCTGGAGCAGGTCTCAGGTTGTCTAAGATAGAGAATGTGATATTTGTATGGAAATATAAAGAGACTTTCAGAGAGTAAAGGAAAACCAGAACAGGGGGAGAGTTTAAGTATTTGTTAAGCCAAACAATTCAGGTAGGTTAATTGAATCATTAACTAAATAAATGTAGTAGGACCTTCCAATTCTTCTTTCCTGCCAATGACAAGAAGGTTTTAGATCTCTCTCACAGGGACTGTATGCAAGTTTTCACACGTATAAACGTTTTTTAATTGCTTTTTTATTACCAATGTGTGAACAGGTTGTAACCTAACCTAACAAATTAAACCTGCGGTAACTTTCTGGGTTTCCTCTATCAGCCTGTAGACAGCTTTTAATGTGAAGAATGTGGGCCGTTTTTTTTCTGGGAAAATCCAACAGATTTGATGTCATGCGCGCTCGCGAGTGTCTTTACTCTCTACTCGGCTAACAGTGTGTAACGATAGCTAACGTTCGGTTAGAAATGGAGTCCATTTGCGCCAACAAACGACAAGCCCCCACCACAACTCAGACCTCAACACAAAGTCCACGGAAGCACAAAAAAAAAAAAGTTATATCTAGTGAAATCCATCTTGAAAAACAGGAATGTGACCGACGTCGGGGGAAAACTAGGATCAACATCGGCCGGGCCTTCGATTCATGGAGGGACCTTTGTTTGGGTATCGAAAAGGACCCCGAGCTGGCAAAAATTCCTATTGGACAGGTAAGCTAACGTTACTGCCAAGCAAGTGAAATATATAGTGATATTGTGGTTTCAGCTGGCTAATGTTGCTAACGTTAATCAAAATGTTGCCTGTCAATCATGGTCAGTTTTGTGTGTGTCACCTCGCTGTCTTAAAGGTCCCATATTATGCACATTTTCAGGTTCATACTTGTATTTTGTGTTTCCAGTAGAACATGTTTACATGCTGTAATGTTAAAAAAAAACGTTATTTTCCTCATACTGTCAGCCTGAATATGCCTGTATTTACCCTCTGTCTGAAACGCTCCGTTTTAGCACATTTTGACGAAATTGCAACGGAATTGCTTTGCTAGGCAACAGCTTGGGTCCATGTGTTACTTCCTGTCAGCTGATGACATTCACATAAACTGCAGCCAGGAAATAAACTGGGACACATTTAGAATGTTTACGTTTTAAAATTGTGTCAAGGGTCTAAATATTGTATATTCGTGGCATCACGAATGGGCAGAAATCCTGACAGCTTGTTTCAAATGCAGAGTTTCTGAATAAGAGTTATGTGTGTATTTCCCTGGGGATTGAGTGTTTCGATACTTTCACAGTATTTATATAGGACTTAAGCCTGCTTTATAATAAAAAAACATGAAAATCTAACTTTTTTATAATATGGGACCTTTAACCAATGCTCACTCGTGTCTACGAAGTGTTAGCACAAGCGCGAGCAACAGGACGCTGACTGTCGTTGTCGGAAGCAATTTCTGATTCTTACATAGAGCCCCTTTAATTTGTCATAATACATCTATTCTCAGATTAATGTGTTGTGCATGTGCTCAAATGGCCTGTAATTCTTGATAAAGACGGGGGAGTTCATAACTTATGCGTACAATATGGTTCAACATATGCAGTCACTTAAGCCCTCAGCTGTAATACACCCACTGCTCTGTCTGTATTTCTGGTGCGTTCATGCTGATCCATGCACGTCTTCTCTAGATCCAGCTCGTAAATAATGCTCCAGCTTAACATGCTCAACCTGCCCTCTCTTTACGGGTCACATCCAGCGAAACACAATGGGGCGCAATGAAAGAGCGCAAGGATCAAACTAGTTCACGTTTGTTCTTCCCCCCCCCTTCTTTTTCCCTGCATCCCTCCTTTACTGCCGCCTGGAATTTGTGAGTCAGTTTCTGATCAACTGCGAGTTATTTTTACTGCAGGGGAGAAGAAAACAGATCTGCAACTCTTTCATATTTTCCATCACCTGCTTCACTTTATCTTTGTTTCTGGCCGTTATTTTTCCCCTTGTCTGACACGCCTTTAATCATTTTGATGTTGCTGTTTGAGACTTGTGAAAGAGGGCCTGTTATATTTGTGTCTGTGGTCATTGGTCGATGTGCAGTTGTGTGCACAAGCGTGTCCACGCATGTGAATCTGATCTCATTCTTGGTGTGTATAAACACGCCAGGAAAACACAGTGTCATTCTGGAGAGTTGTAAACTCATGTGTTTACTGCTTTGTTTATCCCTCTGATTGCAATGATGGGGTACCATGGTAACCCTATTCAACAGTGCCACAGACATTTTCTCTATCGCACCCCCTCTGCCCTGATAGCATGGATTGAATGGCCTCAACCAGTCTGATACTCCAGATTCATTTTTGGTCACACAAGTGAAAACAAAGCTTGTCAAATCCCTCAGGGTCACTTTTTCCGTTGCACTAAAACACGCGCTTAACAACCCCTCGGGGTCAATTTTCGGGGGCAGTAAACACATGCTGTGTTTACTGTTTTGAATTAAACAAAAACACTTAGAATTAGACAACAAAACCGCTTAGTTTGGTTTAGGAAAAAACAACATGGTTGGGCTTAAAATTACTACGTTTCTACAGTGCAAATGTGACTTGACATTATGAACACAGGCAACAAACGAACAGCTGATTGAAAAATGAAAGTGAAACATAACGCACGGGACACAAACAGCAGTCTCCTGGATGGAAGCCTTGAGTTTGTTGGACCCAGCCACCTCCAACTCCCCTCCCACCCACTTGTTGTGTAGGGTGACCAGATCCCAACAAACCAAAATGTGGGACAAAGACCATGTTTGTGTGGCTGAGAGATAGTTTTCAATTTTGATATATGTCTATCTTACTTAAATAATAAACATTTCTATTCTGCCCCTTATCTTGTTACATCTCTATGCTTTGCCCGAATGCATTCATAGATCAGTACATCTCTTTTTGAGTTGCACGTTTCTTGTGATACTCACATGAACTGTGACCCTGATGAAGACCTATGTTGGTCGCAACGCATCGGTCATTTTAAACAATTATTGCCATGTAAAATAAAGGCATTTTAATTTAGTTCAAACACTACAGTGTGCCTTGGATTATTTTTGAGGGAGACTTGCATTTTGTACTTTTTTCCACCCATGCAATGAGCCCTTCACAAGACTGAATGAGCCCAGTACACCTGGAGGATCCAAAGAGCACCTGTATGTGATAACCACAGAGACTCAGCAGCGCTTCTACTCCATTGTCTTCACTCACATGAACTGTGTTGCTTCATGTTGTATTCCCCCCTGTGTGAAATTGAAAAATGTGGTAAATTTCACAAAGAACCCTGAGAATCGCCTTCCTGTGGCTTATAAATACTTATAAGTAGTTTCACAGTCTTTGTTGGGGCTGCTTTTCCTTTTCTTTGTGGTAGTTTCCATCATATTCCGCCTAAATCTGCATAGCTTGTGACTTTGCGGTGACTCACAGTTTTCTCCGTTGGGCATAGCGTAGCAAAGACGGTGAAATGTTAACCTGCACTTGACCCATGTGTGCGCAGTTTGACAGCAAACACAACCCTGTGATGACAGCCTTTCCGGCTTTCTTCACGGCCATTGGATAAAAGCCAGATTTAAAAAAAAGCATCCGTCCTGTAGTGTTTTAACTTTTGAAAACTAAAGCCAATGAAAATATGGGACATCGTCTCAATATGTGGGACGTGGGACGAGACACCTGGTCACCCTACCGGTGTGTCTATTTCGCTCTTTAAACTATATCACCACAACACTTTCCCTGAGCGTTTACTGTTGCTGCGGATGGGTTTACATTGTAGTTAATGGAAAGCTTGGTGCGTCTCCTACCGCCACGAAAGGGTGCCTTGTGCGGCGGTCCATGACAATGCGTCAGTATTTGACGCCGTGGGAATGAGAACGGGCTGAATTCAGCAAAGACAACCAAAACAAACACTCTGAAGAGACATGCAGTGACACAAGGTGCAAAACCTTGACACAAATATCATTGCGATGTACCCAAAATGTCAAGATTGGCTGTAAAATTACATTGTCATTGCCAGTGAGCAATTCTGTGGTGTAACATCGTTTACTAGTATCTAGCATTATCTTGAAGCAAGACGGAATAAATAATAAATTGCGCTAATAAACTGCAATAATAAAATAAACCTGCATTCAAAAGCATAATTTGAATACACAGTTCTGATTTCAGTCACTTGTTTGGAAGAAGATATTTTTCAGTGCAACAATCCTTGTCGTACAGAGAAAGAGGTCATCCTATCTGTAATAAAATAGGTCACATAGAGCAAGGAAAGTAGAGCAAGTAATACACAGGACGGAGGATGTCACAAGCTTGTGATGTGTCTGGTGTAGCCGCCGCACTCAGCGGTGCACATTACCTGCCTCTTTTTGTTAGGGCTGAGTGATCCTGACGTACAGACGCACTGAGCCCACCGCTGTGCTCTGAGCTTCCTGTCATGTTTAGCTGCTGTAACTCCCAGTGATTCCAGAGGTTACTGCCGTAGGCCTCATTGACTGAAAACATGACAACATGTGTTTCTGATCTAGGTGACCCCGGACCGTGAAAATGAAAGAGTCCCCTGCTACCTTTTTTATCCCAATTTATTTCCGTGCCTAGTGGTCCTTTGGGCCCTAATGGCCCCAATAAAAACAGTACATTCCATTAGAGCCGTTAGAGGATATCAAGGTCCTGCTGGTAGTCCTGTATGTCCGGCTCTCTGTTTATCACAGTTCTCTCTCATCTGCACGCGCATAAAATCACCACATTGAACACACATGTGTGAGTTAATTCACTGAAGGAGAATGCCATTAATGAAAAACAGCGCTCACTTTTTTCATAAAATTGAAATAAATATTGAAACCATGATTGAGTAAGAATTCTACATGCACGTATAAAAATTTAATAAACTTATGGTAGTAAAAGTCGATGATAAAAAGAGTGCATCGGGATGCATAATAAGTTGAAAAAAATGTAATAATGTTGCTATTGCTATAATCATTTCATCGCTTATGGAATAACAGGAAAGATGTGCACTTCCTGACCGGCATAAATTGTTGCTTTAATGACAGAAGTTATGCGACTGATCTCTCTCGTAACATTAAACATAGAATGGATTCCAGGAATGAAATCCAATCCACTTTTGCAGTGCATATGCAAACATGATGTGTGTAAAATGATGCAGCAGGTGAAATTAACAGGATTGTATTTTTATCAGTGGTATTTTGAGGATTTGGTGGCCAGGCTAAATACAATTTGATGATGATATCAATGTACAAGAAATTGATGTACAGTATTTTTTAGTTACAGCATGTGTCATTAATCATCAACAAGTTGTAACTTCAGACTTTATAGAAGACCAATCATATATTTGTTTTGTTATTTGGAGAATAGTTGCCTACATGCCTGTTCCTATCAGGCAGCTGAAATATTGTGTTATTTAACATTTGGGTGATTGATGATTAATGTTTTTTCAATGGCTGACCTCTTGAATGACCTATGAGATCTACCATCCTTTAAAATGTTTAAATAAATCACTCTAAAGCTGGGGTCGGCAGCATTGGAGAAACCAGCAAGAGTATGCTAGTATCCAACCAAAAAACCCAGCCCAGGGTTGCCAACTCTTTTTCTATGAAAGTAGCTCCAAAAGTCCCTAAATCTAGAGAGAAAGACGCTAAATCTGCAACAGTCCATCCGTTCAGGCCTATACCTCCAAAGCCACTCACCCAAAATAATGGACGTAAACAACGAACATGGCGATTGTGCTCACAGCTGTCAAGCTAGCAGCTTGCGAAACACTCCGGTGACTAGCAATGAGTGTACAGGCATAGGGAGGCAGGTAGGTAGATAGACAGCCAGGTAGGCCGTCCAATCAAATGAAATGGTTGGACGGGTTTATTACAATCCTGTGACAGCCACAGATTCATTTTTTTCCTCCTTTTTGTCGGGGCATTTGATTTATTGATTGCTGCAAGGATGTAATGCGAATGTCAACACAAATAACAAAAAAGTTTCCAAAATATTACCTACCCTTGCTTTAAATTACAAGTGAAAGGGCAACATAATGGAATTAAGGACATTTATATCTCACAATATTGTGATTGATACACTTAAAATAACAAAAATAGGTCAATAATGGCTCACCAAAGTTCCCATCAGAATGATTAAAGCTTGTATACAGTTCATTGCTGCTGCTACTACTAAAGCTGTAATGTTAATTTAGTGCTGACTCCTTTCTAAATTCCCAACGCAAACTGCCAAAATCTGCCTGTGTATGAGGGTCCTGGTAATTAAATCATCCTTCCACATTCACTGACACTGTTATGATCTCAGAGTCTCAGATGATGCCAAAAGGCCGTCAAAATCAAACATGTGGCTCAGTGATCTCATCCAGTTTCTCTGTGTCCTCAGCTGGCCAAGTTTTCTGTCACAGGAACAAATCTGAGTGCTTTACAAGTCTTACTATCACCCGTCCAGAAACCTCTGAATTTAAAAAAGCACCGAAGTCTAAAGCAGGAAGAGATGAGTCAGCCTCTTATCCTCTATGACCTTATTTCAGAACAAAAGCAGTGTCTGTCCGTTCACATTGTTCAACTCAAAAGTGATACAAGAGACAGCAATGGACAGAAAAGACAGGCAAGTTTCCACGTTTCCACCCTCGAATGAGTTAGAGAAAGACAAAACCTACACCTTTGTTGACTTATTATCAGTTTGGGGGCCATTTCAGATGATGGAAACTGACAATATTATTCTGTACTTGACCTACTGCAAGGCTAATATAGTAGATTAAAGAGAAAAAAATCACAGAAACAAAGCAAGAAAAGAAAAACGACCCCGCGAGTTTGAGAGCAGCAACCAGTGGTCTCATCAGCCGTCTCAGTGGTGTCTGCAAAACCTGCATGGAGGTTGCATCATGCTTTGGCTTGAAATATTGGAGATACTTTAACCTCCTGGCGCTTACACTGAAGGGATCCACTGCTATGGAGATCAAGGATTACAAAAGCAACCACACAGTCTAAATGAGAATTAGGGCTGTCAATCGATAGCATCGATAGAATATTTAATCCTGATTAATTGCATGATTGTCCATGATTAATTTAATCGCACATTTTTTATCTGTTCAAAATGTACTGTAAAGGGAGATTTGTCAAGTATTTATTGCTCTTATCAACATGGGAGTGGGCAAATATGCTTGCTTTATGCAAATGTATGTATATATTTATTATTGGAAATCAATTAACAACACAAAACAATGACAAATATTGTCCAGACACCCTCACAGGTACTGCATTTACACAACTCATAAAATGACAAACTCAAGCCCAATAGGCAACAACAGCTGTCAGTGTGTCAGTGTGCTGACTTGACTATGACTTTCCCAAAACTGCATGTGATTATCATAAAGTGGGCATGTCTGTAAAGGGGAGACTCGTGGGTACCCATAGAACCCATTTTCAGTCACATATCTTGAGGTCAGAGGTCAAGGGACCCCTTTCAAAATGGCCATGACAGTTTTTCCTCGCCAAAATTTAGCGTAAGTTTGGAGCCTTTTTTAGCCTCCTTTGCGACAAGCTAGTATGACATGGTTGGTACCAATGGATTCCTTAAGTTTTTCTAGTTTCATATGATGGCAGTATCTTCACTCTAGCTTTAAAACTGAGCCCGGGACAACCTCAGAAAGATTGATTGCATTAATGCGTTTAAGAAGTTAGTGGCGTTAAAACGATATTGCGTTAACGCGTTATTATCGCGGTAACTTTGACAGCCCTAATAGGAATATAAGGAATATTACAAGTCTTATTGGCTCCACAACAATTTAAGGAATGCTGTATAAACTGATCATATCTATTCGTATGCTTTTGGTTAAAGTTCATGAAGTGGAGAGCTATAGCAACCCTGAACTAAACATTCTTCATTTTGTCTGGTTGTGAGTCATTGTTAAAACCTAAAGTAAAGAAAAGAGATTAGGAAAGGATGGAAAGTGTGTTATGGGGTTGAATGTGTCCAGTTTTTTTTTTTTTTACATATAAATTGTAACTTATAACTTGTCTCAAGGCAGTGATTCTCTAAACGGCTGTGATACACTTCCTCTGGAGGGCTTGTATGTCGACCTGAGGCATTGCTATAGCTACTCAGGCTGGAAAACATGAACCTATCAAATTACATTAGTTGTGTTTTTGGACAGTATATGCAATAGGCTATACGGCCCTCTGCTTATACTCTACCATAATTTGGTTAATTCTGTAAAATGTTTTATTGAAAGAAAATGAAAATAACCTGACTACGTCATCAGTAGCTACAGTTGTGTAACATATGTACTATAGGTGCGTCTGATTCGATTCGTCTCAGCTCTCCGGTATCGTGACCCTGGTTTTTCCATCTGCTAAACTCAGACAGAAAACCAGACTGTTGAAGTCTACTGAGTAGGAAGCAACATTTAAACTGTACATTTAAAGGTGAATCAGAGGTGTCCAGGGGGGAAGTGTACGCTACATGGTATGGTATAGTCATTAATGGTGACCAAACTGTGTGTCACTGCATGTCTCTTCCGCTTCGCTCACACCATCTGTTTTTCAGAATACATTTGGCACCAATTCATGTTGGACCTTATGTTTGTGTTTATTTGTGTTGTATGTGTGTGATTTCTCATTTTAAATCTGTAAAAGAAGATTCCTAACTTTTGATTAAAGTTTAATTAGCTTTTTATTTATATAAAACCTACCATTACAGGAAGGCCTTTTTATAGCAATCCCTTGTTTTAAATTTCATTATTGTTGACTTTTTGTACAAGTCTTATGTTCAACATTTTATTTTGGCCTATTTTTTTAATGTTTTTATTCTGTATTGTTTTTATCTTGATGTTTGCACTCATTTTAACTTATGTAAAGCACTTTGTAACTATATTTGGAAAGGTGCTATACAAATAAAGTTTCTTATTATTTATTTACATGGTGATACCTTACATGGGAAAATAATACAATGCATGCATTATAAACACTTCTGAGCTGAAACAGAAGTTTTCATTTGCAAAAACAGATACATATTCTTAAAATAAATACAGCAACACCAGTTTAATTGATGTTCCCTTAAGTGCACAATAAAAAAACATGATTTATGAAAATAAATAAAAACAGAGATATCTGTTTTTTCAAATGAACCCTTAGTTATGTAGAACAGCTACCGTATGCTTCATGCTTCAGTAAAGCTGAGCACATGAGCCGTGCCTTCCACAGACTGTTACCATAGCACAGTTTCCCAACCATCTGACCAGTTTTACTACTCATAGTACATTTCTGAGACCTTTATGTTTGTGTGTGTGGATGTGGGATACATAAGCCACAGTGTTTTTGGGTGATTTACACCTCTAGGTGTCAGCAAAGCAACACACCATGCAACCTTAGGGACCTTCACGTCTGAGTAACAGAGGGAAGCTACAGACCAGGAAGTCTGGATGAGTTGGTGTGTTTATAAAATACAAAACTATCCAACCTGGCCAGACTCTGCTTTATCTGTAGGTTAACTAATTTAGAAGCTCCCAAAATTGCTATAAAGGATGATGGAGTGAAATCATGAAATTACATTCCCTGTTTGTGTATAAATTTGTATCTCATTTAGCCTAAGAAATTATATAGATTATATAACTTTGGGGAATTAGATACTGGAGATATACAGTAATCATTTATAGAGAGATGTTATGATATAACTTGTCCGGCCACTGGGTGGCTTTGTTTTCCCAGCATGCATCTCTATTGGGGTCTGTATAGCAGTGAAGGGAGAAGAGCAACTGTGTTAAAGCTACTGAGGTATCTAAAGCAATCTGCAGCCAGTATGTGGACATACTGCATGAAAACATGATGGGTTAAATGTTAAATAATGCACTCTATGGGCAAGAACAGTGAACATGCCTCATGCGCTGTCCATGCCTTAAGTGCCAAGTAGTCATCTCTCTTCTGACCCGTTGACAAAGAAGCAGATCAAAGCATTAACAATCATTCTACATATACAGTCTATTGTCACTGTTTGTGGTGACATTGGTTTGCATGTGTCATGTTTTTCCATTGGTTGAGATTTTTCATCAATTTATAGGCTTATAATCCTCCTCTGAAGAATTTTGAAAAATTAATTATCATCCAGCTAAAGCATGATTGTTGTTGTCAGCTCATAAATAGTTAACATTTTGAAGATACAAGCTTTTGACCTGACAACTGCAATATGTTGTAAAGTAGACGCATTGAAATATTGGATCAGTTGATTTAGGTTATAGCACCATCTGCTGGAAAGTAAAGTTCAACAACTACAGATGGATCGATTTAATTCACAGGTATTTGAAGTTACACTATTTACTTTAACATGCTTTATACTTAAAAGTTAGTATTCATTTTTTTCCTAATAAATAAGAAAAAAATCACAACATCACATATTTTTAGTATATTAATATTATTATAGAATTATTTTAGTATATAATCATATTACTGTTCCTGTAAAATGGTGTAAGAACTGTTTTATCAGATTGAAATCTCTTTTTAATTTTTTTTCAATTTATTTTTGTATAAAAACAAACAAAAAAAAACAAACAAACAAATAAACAAAAAAACAAACAATATTGTGACATACAAGAGTCAGTCAATTACAAAATTAGTGTAAGTGTTGTACAGTTAAATAAAAACATATCCTGTCCAAGATTTTGGATATTTGTTCATTCATAATGATAGCTTCAATTCCTGTTGAAGAATGGCATTATAATTTCAACCAAGTATTATATTTTGGAATCATTTATGTTTTTCAAGCATAGAGCCAAGCTTGTTCTTCTGATGGAGTTGATAATTACAGAGGGTGTGACACAGAATAGAGTAATACATCCAGGTAAAATCTACTCTAGTAGGCCGACTGTACTTAAGTACAGTTCTGAGGTACTTGTACTTGAGTATTTCCATTTTTATGCTACATTATACTTGTACCCCCATATATTTCAGAAGGAAATATTGTACATTTTACTCCACTTCATTTATTTTACACCTACTGTATAGTTATTAGTTACTTTTTACATAGTAAAAAGTAACTAATAACTATACAGAAGTATGTAAAATTGACATCAACAATCTTAAAAAACAAACATGATATGCTTATGTGATATAATGCAGTACTATATTATTAATCTACCCAGTAGTATACGTAATATCCAAGGGTACATCCAAAGTCTGTTATTTGACCGATTTTCACACCTTTTTTTCCCTTTTTGTTATCTCAACCTGTTCCTGAGAATTAAAAGTAAAATTAAAAGTTGGCCTATTTAACATAAAATTCTGTTGCAGTGTACTTAATATTTGTTATTTTCATTCTTTAAAAGTCACCAGAATGCAGGAAACAAAGTCTCTGAAACTCAAATCTTTCCTGATTTTTAAGGTCTCAAGGTTGGCAAGTATGCGTTCTGTTCCGTCATCTTGAAGACCGTCTCAAAGCTCTTATGTGGAGGAGCAGGGGAGCGAGGACGGATCTCTGAGGAGCTGTGAGCGAGGATACACAAGAGCAGCCTTCACCGCTTTTACTGACCGACATGCCCCATTGTTGAATATCAGTTATAGATTGGATGCTGCAGCTGAACAGACGGATCTGATCTGATCTGAGATTCATACCAGAGGGAAGACAGATCGCAGATTAAACTCAAGTGTGACACTCCCAGGTTTTATACTTTGTTTTCTGATTCATCATCTAGTTAAAAACATGTGTTAATTGAAGGTCTGAGCAACAAACGGACCACAACTTTCTTCATTTATTAGGAAGATTTTTCTATCATGATCTGTTATTCCCCCCATTAACTTTTATTATGGATACAATTAAAGTCAGACAGAGAGTCTGTCTGTCAGCAACAAACACGTTTTACATCTTCTATCGTCATTTCCATTCAGTCACATGTGAGGCTGGAAATTCCTGAGCGGTGGGTTTGATATGAGTTACATAATTTAAACTTTCCGTGAAGTATTTAGCCTAATTAATCATTTCCAGTGTTCAAAAGACACCATAATCATATTCTAGGTTATGAAATAACGAAATCACAATCACAATATCAATAAATACAGATGCAAATAATGAATAAATAATATAAAGTCATTGGTTCCTGTGCCTCTATAAGCAGGACACAGTCCACAGTATAAATACAGACTGCAGGTTGTTATTCATGTGCAGGTGTTTGTTAAACAGGGAACAGGCTAACGAGAGAAAACTCTGATGATCTGGCAGTGACTGTGTGTCTTTTATTAGTATTAATACAGTTCAGACACAAACTCATCAAAAATCTCTACAGCTGTTAAAGCCGACCGAGAGCTGATCCGCGTTCACCAGAAACAGACGTCGCTTTAAAAGCATATTTCCTTGTTTCATCTCTCTTCGTATGGTTTCATTGCGCGTCTTCATGCATCCCAGTTGGGAAGGACTAAATTGCAAGGAAGAGACACAAGTGAGGAAAACATGAATTCAATTAAGAGACTTGGGATGCACCTTAAAACCGGCTCCACATTGATGAACTACAACATTAAAATCAAATCAAATTCAAATCAATTTTATTTATATAGCACGTTTGCAAACAACCATAGCCCACCAAAGTAATTTACAGTAGCACAGCAATGATAAAGAGACATTAAAAAATAACAATAAAATACAAATCACAATAATAACAATACATAGTAACAATAAAATAAATGGTAATAATAAAGGCCATATGACTAAGAAACACTAAAAATACTGGAAAAAAACTGGCAAAGTAAAACACAAAAAACACTAAGTGCAACCAAAGCCCATTGAAACATAAATGTTTTGAGATGTTTCAGTTGATTGATAGTGAAAAGGCTTTTCCACAGCTTTGGTGCTGCCACTGCCAAGGCACGATCTCCCCTTCCCACCAGCCTTGATTGTGGAACAGTTAAAAACAATTGTTCTGCAGTTCTAAGAAGCCCGGGGTTGGTGTAGGGGCAAAGAAGTTCTGAAATGTACTGTGGTGCTAGGCTATGTATTGCATTAAACACAAATAAAAGAATCTTAAAATCATCATCAATGTTTGATAGGTAGCCAGGGCAAGGAAGATATAGCGCCGGTCTAATGCTGTCTCTCTTTCTGGTGCCAGTTAAGTCTCGCTGCAGCATTTTTCATCCGCTGCAAGCAAGACAGAGAGGACTGGCTGACACCCAGGTAAAATGAGTTGCAGTAGTCCAACCTTGAGGAAAATAAAGCAGTTGTTCCAGTCTTCATATCGTTGAGTGAGAAGATGGACTTAAGCTTGGCAACGTTCCTTAGTTAAAAATAGCAGCTTTTAACCACAGTGTTAATTTGCTGATCAGATTTCAAGTTGGAGTGAAAAAATGACCCCAAGGTTCCTGGCATGATCTTTAAGGTTTGCTGTCAATGAGCCTAAGTGGCTACCTATAATTCCTGAGGTTTTGGGGGGGACAAAGACAAGCACTTCTGTCTTGCTGTCATTTGAGTGTCATCTGCATAGCAATTGAAGGACACGCTGTGCCTACAAGGAGCAAGTAGAAATTGAATAACACAGGCCCTAAAATTGAACCTTGAGGTACTCCAAATGTGATAAAGGCAGTACAGGAAGAGAGGTCGCCAATTTTAACGAAGAAACTCCTGTCAGTTAAGTAGGAGGCAAACCACTTTAGTGTAGTGTCTCTGATGCCAACCTGCTCCTTGAGACGGTTTAGTAAAATGCATCGTATCAAAGGCTGCACTGAGGTCTAAACGAATTAAAATAACACATTTGCCACAGTCTAAAGTCTCAGGGGGCTGTGTTCTCAGCCCCCTCCTGTACTCCCTCTACACCCACGACTGTGTGGCAACAAGAGCTTCAAACACCATCGTGAAGTTTGCGGACGACACAGCAGTTGTGGGGTTGATCTCCCATGGCGACGAGATGGCTTACAGGGAGGAGGTGACCACCCTGGAACAGTGGTGTCAGAACAACCACCTCTCCCTGAACATCTCAAAGACCAAGGAGGTCATCGTGGATTACAGGAGGGAGGGTTGCACTCACCCCCCAGTCACCATCAACGGCACAGCGGTGGAGAGGGTGGACACCTTTAAATACCTGGGTGTCAACATCCATAAGGACTTGACATGGGCCACCCACACCACCGCTGTAGTCAGGAAGACCCAGCAGAGACTGTACGCTCTGAGGCGACTCAAGACTTTCAGACTGAAACCGCAAATCCTCAGGGACTTCTACCGGGGCACCATAGAGAGCCTCCTGACAGGCTGCTTCACCACCTGGTTCGGCAGCTGCACCAACGTGGAACGTAAGGCGCTGGAAAGGGTGGTGCGCTCGGCCCAACACATCACCGGGTGCGAGCTGCCCAGCCTGCAGGAGCTTTACACCCAGCGGTGCCTCAGGAAGTCCCTGAGGGTCATTAAGGACACGACACACCCCCACAACAGCCTGTTCTCCCTCCTGCCCTCTGGTAGAAGATACAGGACCCCCAGGACTCTCACCAGCAGACTGAGGAACAGTTTTTTCCCCCAGGCCATCAGACTTTTAAATCTATAATTAATTTGACACATTCTTACACAAAAATATTTCTTATACTGTATATACTGTATATATTGTTAATACATATGTTCTTAATATGCCCTTGTATAAAGTATTTCCTTTTATAATTGTAATGTAAATGTAATATAATTTATTATTTAATGGAGCTTCCTAGCGAAAAGTATTTCACACGTTTGTACCTGTACAACCGGCGTGACAATAAACATCTTGAATCTTGAATCTTGAAGTTAAAAGCGGGTAATTTAAAACTTTGAGAAGACCGGATTCTGTGCTGTGGTGAACCCTAAAGCCCAGTTGGAATTTTTGTGAATAGACACATTTCTCAAGTACCTTTGACAAAAATGGGAGCATGGAGATTGGGTGGAAATTGCTTAGCTCTGACTACATGTTTAAAACAGGATTGGATGGTGCATTTAGAAAGACTAGAAACAAGAGATTTATGATAAGGGAGATGGTGGGACCTACAGTTTCCAATACTTCCTTTAACAAGTGTGAAGGAACAATAACAATGGGGCAGGTGGTGGATTTGGTGTAAGTGAATATGTGAAACATTTTTTGACTGGGACATAGGCTGAAAGTCACTGAGGATGACAGAGCAGGCAGACATCAGAGTAGGATCGTAGCTGGGCGGCGAGATACTGGACCGTGTGGAATCGATTTTTGTTGAGAAGAATTTAAAAAAGCCGTCACAGATGGTTGTGGTTGGAAGAGGACATGAAGCTACAACAGGGTGGAGAACTGAATTAACTGTGTTGAACAGAACTTTTGGATTGGTTTTCTGGTGATAATGGAGTCAAAATATTTTGTTTGATTGCTGATAATCCGCCAAACAGCCCTTCAGAATTTCAAATGAGACCTGGAGTCTATTTTTATTGCATTTTTTGTTCTTTCAAATTAATTTCCTTAGAGCACGGGTTTCACTATTGAGCCATGGCTGAATTTTGGCTGTAGGTTTTCGGGGTAACAGAGGGGCAACAGAATCTGAAATGTCTCCACAGATGAGATCACAATTAGTAATCAACTGGTCTGTGTTTAACTGATAGTTAACTGACAGTTACTTGCAGTAGAAATGTTGGAGCGGGAGTAACAAGCAGGTAGCTGAGGATTGAGGACACCATTATGCAAGTTGGAGAACAAAATGTATTGATGGTCTGAGACACTCAAGTCTTCCACCCCCAAAGAGCTAATGGTCAGACCAAGCATAAATACTAAATCCAATGTGTGGCCGTGGTAGTGAGTTTGGCTGGCCACAGGCTGAGTAAAATTAAAAGCGTCAATAGTTCCAAGAAATTGAGCCGTACTGGCATTGCATTGGCTGTTCACATGAAAATTTGAATCCCCAGAAATTAAAATATTGTCCAAATTTAAAACAAGGAGCCATGGCACCAGGAACAAAGTGTGTGGCTGCATTGAAGAAACATACCCCTCTAATAAAAGAATCACCAACTATGAATGTAGTAGGGGAGAACAATGGACGAAGGGATGCAGGCTGAGTTGTGTCAGGACAGGACGGGACATGCTCAGTGACCACGGGATGCGACAATCTTTCCAGTTGAGGATGGGCGGCCTGGGCAGTGCAGAGTTGCAGTGATGATGGGGATGTGATGGATTGTTAAACCGTTTGAGAGAGGTAGGCAATGTTGTGATCTAGCCCCTCCCGAGTCTCTCAAACCGCTTCAGTCCAGGTGGGCTTAGACAAGCGGGAGGTCCGACTTGGTGTGGAACTCAGAACAGGGTCCTTGTGTCTGGCTCCTGTGCAAACCCATGAAGCATCTGGCTTGGCTGGAACTGCTAGACGACATCCAGGTCCATGGTCTCAGCAGCAGTGGCACCGATGCCAGCATTCATCGACGCTAGCCATGGGCCAAAGCTACTGATGTTTAACCTTCTATCAACTTTTGCTTTCCCGGATTTCTGTCTCCAGGCGGTGGATACTGTCCTTCATTTGTGAGAATGGAAGTTCTCAGTTTTTACACACAACCATGATCGTTTGCATTTTTTTTTGCAAGTTTAGAAGTGTATTGCTGGTTGTTGTATGGCATGTGTTTCTAGAACAGCAGCAAATCACTCTATTTACTTATGATCCAAATGTCCGATGGCTAAAATCATTTAACTGGTTAAAACATGGAGGTAAAAATGACAAAGATCTAAAAAGTGCAACATGAAATTGTTGATTACAATTGGATAACATTTCAATTTGTGACAGAGCTTTCTGGCAGACGAACAAAATGCAGACGCATGCACTTTCCTAAGGCATCAGCATTTAAATGCGCTTACATGTATTCATTAGTGATAAAAACTGAATAATATAATATTCTAAAATAATACAATACTTTGAATGGAGCCATTTTGCATCATGAGTACTTTTACTTTTGATATTTGAAGTACATTTTGCTGATAATACGTATGTACTTTTACTTAAGTAAAATTTTGAATTCAGTACTTATCCAGGAGTTAGTAAAGGATCTGAGTACTTCCTCCACCACTGGGTAAAACATTTAAAACAGCAATGTCACAACACTAAATTCCTGCAAGTTAAAAGGATATGATGAAATAGGATGATTAAGTCTGGTTTTGAGTATTGAAGATTTGAAAAGGACTTACAGGCAGAACAAAACTAAATGGAAATACACTTTCAAAGCTGAGGCGCTAGTAAAACATTTTTTTTTAAATAAAATCTCTGGAGTGGCCAAAAGTGGAAACACTTGCTTTGGTTGTCAATATCCTATTTAAAGAATTTTGCACGATTGCAAGATGACATTTTAGGCAGGTGAACAAGGCTTTGTGGGGATGAAGGCACAACAATATAGAATTATGTATAAATTTGTCACCATTACTAAAAAACAAAGTGTCTGTGGCATTTTAGCCATGCTAGTAGCTTAGATCTATAGATGATGAAGTCAGTCTGTCTAATACTTCCAGACTGAAATAAGCCTACTGACTTTGGTGAGCCACTGACTTTTCCTTTAGAGCCACCATGATGTTATAATCTGTGGTTCTTAGGTAAATATTTCAGCAACTATTGGGTAAATTGTCATGTAATTTGGTTCAGATATCCACTGTCATCATGAGCATGTTAGCATGTTGTCTTTAGCTTTTACCTTAAAGCCCCGCTGTGCTTAATTGCAGCCTCACAGAGCGTAGCTGTAGACTCTTGTTTGAATATGTCTGTTAATGTTCATCACACAACCATTTTATGTTTCCTCATAAAACAGTTTATTTACCAACACTTTTCATGTGAATGAGGTGTCTTATCAATGTGTAACCAAATCCAAATGCCTTCTGGTATCCTTGTGTCTGGTGATGGAATGGGGTGAGGGGCAAACATTCCTGATGACTAAAGTAAGCGACTATAGTTTTTTTGTTTTGTTAATACAACACAGAGCCAAGCTTGTTCTTCTGAGATGGTTGATAAGGACAGAGGGTAGATTACTTTTAAAACCTTAAAACAATGAAATTACAAATTTATGACACAGAATAGAGTAAGAATACATTGAGGTAAAAACCAACTCAAGTAGGCCTACTGTACTTAAAGCTGAAGTAGGCAAGATTGGAGCAAATATCATAAAAAAATATTTCTATAAAGCGGTCGCTATATTGTGACAGTAGTACATGAAACAGATAACCTGAAAAAAATCATGTGCCTCTGTGTCCTCCGGTGGACAGATATAAAGGCATCTGCAAGATTTCACAGATCGGAGGAAAACAAGCAGTAAGAGCTGATCTGAGGTCTGCTATCCATCTGCTTTCTATAAGAGCCGGCTGTCAATCACTCGCGAACTCCGACCAAACGGTCAAACTAGGCAGCGATGATCAAATATGAATCAATATTATGTTACGTTAATGCCTATTTCTCGCCTCAGATGTTTTCAGAATCATCTTGTAGTGCACAGTTTAGCTGTAAAATGAGAAAGTTTGTGACGCCGCCGCCATTGTGAAATCTGGTGAAGGAACGCCAAGTTCCGGTCACATGACCGGAGCACAGCCAATAGGAACGCTATTTCAATAAAAATGACCTGTGATTGGTCAGAGTGGCCCGTCAGCTTTTTTAATGCCTGAAAACAGAGCCTAGATGAGGTGCAGAAGTCTAGTTTTCTCTCAGAACACTTGGATTACAATATGCTGGAAGGTTATTATGGAATTTTTGCCCAATGATGCAAAAAATATACTGCCTACTGCTAATTTAAAGGAACAGTGTGTAACATTTAGGGGGATCTATTGGCAGAAATGGAATATAATATTAATAAGTATGTTTTCTTTAGTGTATAATCACCAAAGTAAGAATTGTTGTGTTTTCCTTACCTTACAACAAGCCGATTATATCTACATAGCATTCACAGAGTCAGCCGCCATGTTTCTACAGTAGCCCAGAACAGACAAACCACTGTGCTAACTTATCCTGTTGGGCCAGAGTTGTTAACGTTATCCTCTCAATCGCGAAACAAGACACGGAAAACCTCTGTTGGTCTTAAGGAGCTTCAGCATTTATTCTCCACTTGCTCAATTGTTTGCTCACACCCTCACACATATTTGCCGCAGATCTCTTTCTCTCTCTTGCTTCGCCACTCACTTCCTACGTAAAAACAAAGTCTACGTACTGGCTCTGCTATTATCCAAAAGACCTACTCTTACAACAACAACTCTAGCGAGAGCCATTCGCATTTTCACGTTGGCCACTGGAGTTCTCCTACCCGCTTGGCACATGGGACAAGTTGCAATCTACAACCTCACCACTAGATGGCGCCAAATGTTACACACTGTTCATTTAAGTACAGTTTTTAAGATACTTGAGTATTTCCATTTAATGCTATTTTCTACACTTATACTCCACTCCATTTCAGAAGGAAATATTGTACATTTTACTCCACTTCATTTATTTGACACTTATTGTAAAGTTGATAGTTACTTTTTACATAAAAAAACGAACATATGATATGCTTATGTGATATATTGCAGTACTATACTACTAATCTACCCAGTAGTATTCAAAGTATCTAAAACTACATTGATGAACTACAACATTTAAATGCTCTTAAGGTGAAATAAACATCAGAGATGCTTTGCTACAAGCAGAAACTGCAGGAGCAACTTAGGACATGGTGTTGCACGTCCTCCTCTAAATAACATTCATTGGTGGCAAGGTGGTCAGAGCATTCACATTGATGGGAACCCTTCTGCATCTTCAGCAGGTATCTCAGGGTCATAAGCGTTTCGCCCCTTAGCCTGTACGCTTCACCAGAGTGGGGCAGTGGAGACTACATTAGCCTTCACCTGCAGAAGGGTTCCAACTGCGGGCTCTTGTCAACCAGAGCCACCTTGAGCTACTCTCGGCTACCGTGGCTATTTCTCCAGTGGCTTTCTTCAGTTGTTTGGGTTCTAAACCAATCTTCTGTAAGAAGTAGCGCACTGATGTTGCTGGGAAACCGCGGCAGCCAACTTCGATGGGGAATAAGGCTGCATACCAACCTTTGACTAGGGCCTCATCAATCAAATCCTGGTACTTGGCCTTTTTCAGTTGGTGAGAAATGGGTAGCCTGTCCTCCCAGGGCACTGTGAGTTCGGCTACCAAGATGGTTTTTGTGCTCCTTGATAAAAGAATCATGTCCGGTCGGAGTGAGGTTACCGCCACCTCTTCTGGAAAGACGAGCCTCTTCTTGAGATCCACTTGTATCTCCCAGTCAGAAGCTCGATGCAAAATGGATGGCGGGTTCTTGGCAGTTGTTCTTGTCTTAGTAACCTTATCTCCTTCTCTTTGGAAACCGATGACTCCGGGTGGTGGTGGTGCCTGGTGTGTGTTGGCTTTAACCCTCTGTAGGTCTGTCCATTTTGCAATTTCTGTAAGGACCTTATCGTGCCTCCACCTGTAATGGCCTTCACCCAGAGCTTTAGGACATCCAGTCAAGATGTGATTCAGGGTACAGAGGGTTGCTCCACACTGTTTGCAGGATGGGTCCTCTTCTTTGCCCCAGATCTTTAGGTTGTTTGGGGTTGGCAGGAGATCGGCCACAGCCCGCAGGAGGAAGGACAACTTGCCCTGGTCGGTACCCCAGAGTTCCTTCCAGGACAGCGAACGCTCGAGTGCCTGGTCCCACTGCGTCCACCGTCCTTGGGAGGCGAGCCCTAACGCTTTTACGCGGCGGTCTTCTTCTGCTGCCTCTCGGACTCTTTGCACCACAAGACCTCTCCTGCCTTTGGCATTGGCCTTACTCCACGTCTTGGCGTTGTAGTTTCCAAGTCCTAACCTTCCTTGACAAACCACCCCAACGATTTCCTGATGTTTCCAGTATGCTTCAGCTTCCTTTACCGCTTCCTGAGGTTTCCACTTCCTGCCACACTTGACGGTCTTGTTGGCGTGTCTGACTTTCTCATCCTCAGACAGTAGCAGTGTGCTGACTGCTCTTGCCTTGGTGGCTTTGAATTCTTCCACCACTGATGAGACTGGTAAGCGGAGCTTGGAGGTCTTGCTGTACAGGTTGACCGAGCTGAAAGTCGGGGGAACACCCAACCATTTACGCACAAATTTACTGCACAGTCTCTCCATTGCCTCCACTTGAGTCATGGGGAAGTCGTGTAACAAGAATGGCCACTGTAGTCTGGGTATGATGCCATACTGGAAGCACCATACCTTAAACCTTCCAAGCAGCTGGTTGTTGTCAATTGCCTTGAGCCAGATGTTTAGTTGGGCTATGGTGTCTTTAAGGTTGCCGCTGTCCTTCAGGGTGCTGTCATAGTTCTTTCCAAGGCATCGTATTCCTTGTTCTTGAATTGTTGGAATCACAGACCCTTGAATACTGAAGATGTTTTTTGTCAGCTTCCCTTTCAGGATACTAAGGCTCCTAGATTTTTCTGGTTTGAAATGCATACGTGCCCATGTAGCCATCTTCTCCAGCGAACTTAGGATCCACCGTGTTCCCTGAATCGATGGAGTCATCACTGTAATATCGTTCATAAAGGCTCTGCAGGCCGGATGTCTTGTACCGTCGTCCGCCTTAGGTCCTCTACACTGCATTCCTCCTGCTTTGAGTAGTAGGTTCATGGCAGCCACAAACAGGACCACCGATATTGTGCATCCTGCCATGATGCCTTTCTCGAGCCTCTGCCATTTGGTGGTGAAATTTCCCACGGTGAACCTCATCTTCAGCGATTCCATGTGTGACATCACAAGCTTGGTAACTTCCGATGGTACATGGTAGTGCTCCAATGCAATTCGGATCAGCTGGTGAGGTACACTTGGGTAGGCTTTGGCGAGGTCTAGCCATACAACTGAAAGTGTGTTGTTGTTCCTTTTTGCTTCCTTGATGACCTGGCTGATCACAGATGTATGCTCCAAACATCCGGAGTACCCCGGGACTCCTCCTTTTTGGACACTTGTGTCAACATACTCATTAGTGAGTAGATAAGATGTTAGTCTTTTAGCGATGATTGACCAGAATATTTTCCCTTCGACATCTAGTAGGGAAATCTCTCGAAACTGGTCTAGTCCTGATGAGTTCAGCTCTTTAGGGACAAAGCAGCCCTCAGCGAGTGACCATAGCCATGGTTCTTGCTTCTTCTTCCAGAGTGTCCGTAACAGCTTTGATAGCCTCTTCAGTAGCTGCAGGCAGTTTTTGTAGATCTTGTAAGTCGTGCCTGACGGACCTGGAGCCGCTCCCGCCCGAGCTTTTTCCACTACTGCCCTTACTTCGTCAAGAGTGAAATCTGCCATGTTGAAAGGGGTGTGTGGCCTAAGTGTTGGCAGCTGGGAAGGACATTCCCCCAGTGGAATGTCTCTGTTGGGATCACCATGTGCTGCTGCCACACTATCCTCCACTTCTTCCTGAGAACATAACAGTCTTCCACTTTTAGGCTTTCCAAGGAGGTCAGCTGTGAACCGGAAGGGGTTGTTAAAAAAGGCTTTCCTCTGTCGGCGCTTCTCATTCTGCTTTTTTCGGATTGTCTCTGTCCTGCGAAGCTGGAGTAAATTTTTTCGCAGCTCTGAGCTTAGTTCGTTCAGGGCCTCTTTTTCCCTTTCGTCTGCTTTCCGCCACCTTTTCTTGAGCGTCCTTAGTTCTTTCCGCAATTCTGTGATCTGGCGCTGCCTCCTACTGGGACCTGCTGGAGGCTTGGGAGTTTTGCCTTCCTTCACCCCAAAGGTATCTTGGCATGCCTGATACACAACTTGCACCATGGTCTTTATCTTCTTAGTTGCATCTCCTTTCAGGATGTTATCCAGGGACATGCATAGATCGTTGTCCAGTTGTGCCCATCTGCGATCTGCTGCTGGTGGTAAATTCAGACGTGGCTTCTTCCCGAAGCCCTCGAGGCTTTCGGATTCACCCCTTCTTCTTGTGCTCTGAGCAGGTTGAGCAGAGAGGCCCGGGGCACTGTGGTTTGCCTCCTGGCCCTGGTCCTCCACCGACTGACAAGCTGTGCTAATAAACTCAGAGATAGCTCTCTGGGTAGTATTACTTGCTTTGCGTTGCTCTAGTTGCTCTTTACACTTGGACTTGCCTTGGTGAATTTTCACGCCACGCTCATTCTTGAATAGTCCACCGCAGACGGTGCATCTTCTTTTGTCTTCACCATCCTGTCTTGCCGTATCCAATCTCGTAATCCTTATATCGTTGTCCGGGTCTGTGGCCGTGTGATCCGTCCTTAATGGCAGATTATCCTCCCCCCCTCCTCGGTCTGCCTGGGGGTATTCTCTCTGTTTAGTACTTGTAGCTTGATTGTGCAGTGCTTCAGGGTGCTAGCCTTGACACTATTGCGTGCCGTCTTTCCGAGCTGTCGTCCATTCTTTCATGGATGTCCGTGGGTCTTCCCCCACCGCCAATGGGCCTTTCCCCATGGTCACGACAGTTAAGGTGAAATAAACATCAGAGATGCTTACATGTATTCATTAGTAATAAAATCAGAATAATATAATATTTTAGAATTTTACAACACTTTAAAAGGAGCCATTCTACATATTGAGTACTTTTACTTTTGATAATTCAAGTACATTTTGCTGATAATATGTGTGATGGAATTTTCCATTAATTCCTCTCTTATTGGTAGAAAGGTCAGAGTGTTTGTCAGAGTGTCCCTCTGTTGACATCGTTGGGTTGGAGTCCTGTCTAGAGGAGCCACCGTTATCTGTACAGCTGTGTCTGTAGTGGAGACCGTAGAGCCAGTCGCTAGGGCAACCAGGGTCAGAGATGCCAGAGGAACGAAGTAAGTCAAAACATGATAAGGGGTAAGACACTGAGCACCAGGGAGGAAGGGCAGAGTTGTGAGGCCTTCACGCAGAGAGCACCTCAATGTGGAGACCTGACAATTGCTCCTTGATCAAGCTTCAATAAACCTTCTTTGTAAGACATCATCAGCTCCGGGACCTCTTCCTTCCTAAGTTAACTTGTGTATCAATTATTCCATCACAATATGTATGTACTTTTACAGAGACATTTTGAATTCAGTACTCATTCAGGAGTATTTATAAACTGTGGTATTTCTACTTTTACCTAAGTAAAGGATCTGAGGACTTCCTCCACCACTGGGTAAAACATTTAAAACAGCAATGTCACAACAATAAATTCCTGAAAAACTGATGTTAAAAGGATATCATGGATTAATAGGATTAAGTCTGGTTTTGAGCATTGAAGAGTTGAAAAGGGACTTGCTGGCAGAGCAAAAACTAAATGGAAAAACAGTTTCAGAGCTGCAGCGCTAGTAAAACATTGTTCTAATCAAATCTCTGGAGTGGCCAAAAGTGGAAACACATGTCTTGGGCGTCAATATCCTGTTTACTTAATGTTTAATGTTAAATGTGTGTTTACTGACATTTTAGGCAGGTGAACAAGGCTATACAGGGGTCATGGCACAACAACATAGAATTATGTATACATCCGTCACGATTACTAAAAGAGAAAATGTCTGTGGCATTTCTAGCCATGCTAATAGCTTGGATCCATGGATGACGATGTTGGTTGGTCCATCACTTCCAGAATGAAATAAGCCTACTGACATTGGTGACTTTTCATCTAGAGCCATCATTAGGTTGAAATCTGTGGTTTTGAGTTAAATGTGTCTGCAACTATTGGGTAAATTGTCATGTAATTTGGTTCAGATAGCCACTGTCATTGTGAGCATGCAGACTTTAGCTTTTACCTAAAGCACTGCTGTGCTTAATTACAGCCTCACAGAGCCGCTTGCGTAAACTCGTGTTTGAACATGTCAAAGTTAATGTTCATCACCAAAACATTTTATGTTTCTCGAAGTTTAAGCCATGGTCAAATATAGCCCCCTGGAGAAATGTGGCTTTTTATATCCCCCATGACAATTATTTACCGACACTTAATGAGTTATATTGTCAATATGTAACCACATCTAAATGCCTTCTGGTATCCTTGTGTCTGGTGATAACATAGAAGAAATTCATGTGGAATGGGGTGAGAGGCCAACATTCCTTATGACTAAAGAATTGCATAGGCAACCACTGATAAAGAGCTTATCCATTGCTGTTTCCTACACCCAGTCCCATGATCATGACGCACATTGTGGAAATAATAACCCTCAAGATCCCCACTGCTGCTTTGGTAACTAGTGATGGGAACTAGAGTAAAACATTTCCAATGAAGCGCTACTTATGTTCACAGTACAGAAAGTACAAGGCACGTCTATAATCTTCCCGACAATTTGTTTTCCTTAATGGCTTAGCAGGCAAGGATTCTACAAATGCCATTTTCTTTTGAAAGAGAAATGAAAATGGCAAGCAATCGTGTCTACTGCACTTGAGCCACAATTTGAAACGTCCTTCAAGAACATGAATCTTTATTGTTTAATGCACTCTTATCTGTTCAAGCACTGCATGTAAAACAAAATGCTTAAGCCTTTTTGTGCGTTGTCTGTAAAGGTTTCCACTAAGTGATTAAATGTGTTGGAGTAGTTCTTAGATGGCATTCAAGAACAGTTTTGTAAGTGTGGCTCCATCTATTTCTTGGAAATGTTATGGGATATGCATAAAATACATTAGTTTAGATATTTTTGATATATCAAATGGCAGTCGTGGTGGTTTTTGGATCTGTTGACACTTTAAAGGATAAGGCTATATCCTGTATATTCTATATTTATTGTATATTGTCAGCAAATCCCATGAAAAGACCAAAACCAAGAACGTGTTTTCCTCACACTGTGGCACTCAGCACCAAGTGCATTTTTTCCCTCTGAAGATGTAAATATATAGATTCATTAAAAAAAAAAAAGAAATAATAAAGGTTTAGCCTTTTCTTAAAACAACTGGGCCCCGTAGATTTTAGCAGCGTTACTCAAACAGGAGTAAACACCATTCGTTGAGAACTATTTTCAGCCATGAATCAATACACAGTTATGAGTAGGACAATTTACACCAACAGGTATGTGAGATAGACGTGAAATAAAATACAGTGCCTATGTTAATGACAGGAATGTCAGTTACTCAGTTTTTGGACAGAAATAGACGCTATTTGTAGGATAAATCCATCGGTGGTTTCAGTCTTTCCGTTAGATTTGTTTACAATAAGACAAATATAGAATATTGTCAGCTTTATTATGCCAGGGCTTAGTGAATACACGTTAGCTCATATTCTGCTTCAAAAGAAGGTTACGACTACTACAGATTAAACTCAAAAGAGACAAACAATGTTTTTAATAGGGATGCACAATATATATATAAATTATCGGCTGATAATGGTAAATTGTAGTGTTGGTCTTAAAATGAGATGTGGTCAGGCGCTTTGTTGGAGCATTGCTATCTTGAGGCAGCAGAAAGTGATTGCGCCATTGACCAACAAAAACCTGGACTAAAGTCTGGCGCAGTATTTTCCTGTATTTAAAGAACGCATTCTTCAGATATTTAGCCTAGTGCTTATCATGATATAATGAATTCTGCCCCCCCATACTGCTGACACCGGTTAAATAGGTTATCGGTGCATTTGCTCATATGCAGTCAAATAGAGCTTGTAAGCGCCATTTACTAGTGCCAAGCTTATGTTTATTGTGTTGATAATATTATTTGCTGAAGTTCAGTCAGAAATATATTTCAGTTAAATGTAAGAGAATATTATGACTATATATGGTGATTCCTTCCTGTATGTTTACCACTGTGACTTTGAGTTTAGTCCTGTGAGGCTTCCGTACACATGTAACTTAGGGACAGGAAGTGAACTTTTATTGTGAAATGACTTTTATTGTGAAACGGTTCAGTTGTGAATAAATGAGTTACCGGCGGAGCAACACGGTTGTTTTACCGTTGCCGTTGGCGTTGCTACCGGGCCGACTCAACGCGTAAAACATTGTGATGTCGTCCTTGAAGTGTGGTTAACGAAAGAAAGTAAGTTAATACGAAGATAGAAGTATGAAGACTAAAGATAGCCACTACATTAAGTAAAACAACCCGCTCACGAGGAGCAGGCCTACTGCTGCGTCGCCATGACGACAAAAGAACTGAACAGAAGGAATAAACTACGGTTTCAGATAAGTGCCCAAAGTTATAAGAAGACATAATGAAACTATCTGAAGACAGCATGGACAAAGATATGCTGCAGAAATGTCCCGAAAATGAATAAATACAAGATACCCAGCTTCTAAAGAAAATGAGACAGCAAGGACGTTTTGGTCTTAAGAAGATGACATTTGTGAAGAAAGCCTGCTGTGCTTTGTGTCATGGACCATTTCTCATGAACACTTGTTGAACTAGAAGTTGTGTAAAAAGCTAAGATGGCGGACGACGACAGACAGAATTCGACGTCGAGAGCCCAGAGCTGCAGCGGCAGGTCTGGCCACAAGAGGGCACCAAAATACACCGAAAGAGGTTTGGAAGATCGACTGACCAGGCATATAAATGCAAGGAGATCTAAACTGTCACAGTTAACATCAAAAACAAATAAGATTAATGGACTAATGAAAGATAATGAGAGTCCAGAAATTGTTGATGAACATTTGTATGAATGCTCAAAACTACTAAAGGAGTTTATTGATGCAAATGAGGATGTACTGTTGCTGTTACCTGAAGAAGAAAAGGATGCTGACCAAAGGTTTTGGTACAAGCCAAAAGAGGAACAATTCAGTAATTTCAGGAATGAAGTTGAAAAATGGATTTCTACAACGAGGGAGCAACATCAAGAAGATGTGAATCCAGATGATAGTGTATCTGTAACTGATACACCAGCAAAAAAGAAATCTGGTTCATATGTTGCACGAAGCACAGTTACCAGCAGCTCATCAAAATCATCTAGAGTCTCCACCATATCATCTATACGACACAAGGAAGAAGCAGAACGCGCCGCTTTACTTGCACATGCAGCATCCCTGAAACAGAGACAAGCATTAGACATCGAAGAATGCAAGTTAAAGGCAAAAATGGAACATGAAGAATGCAAGTTAAAGGCAAAAAGGGAACAGCTTGATATCGACACAGCTATTGCTGCCTCTACAGCCAAAATAAAGGCGTTGGAAAATTGTGAGTATGAGAGCTGTAACAGTGATGTAATTGATCACCGCGATGCAAGCTTAGTGGTCAATCAGCAGCTAAGCAGCCAAGAGCCAGAAATACGTTATGAACATAACGAGCAGTCAAATGCAAATGACTATCAAGTGAAACAAGAAGATGACATACAGCAAAATGATTACAATGGAAATGCAATCAACCTATGTGAAGTGATGTTGAAACAAAATGACATCACTGAGATGTTAGTCAAACAACAGAGACTGTCACATCTGCCCCAAAGAGATGTTCCTGTTTTCAGTGGTGATCCACTTGAGTTTAGATCATTCTTAAGGGCTTTTGACCATACTATTCATGACAAAGCTGATAGTGATGGTGACAGGTTATATTACCTTGAACAGTTTACCAGAGGTGAACCCAGAGACTTGGTCAGAAGTTGTCAGCACATGAGTCCTCATCAAGGCTACATCGAGGCAAGGAAATTGCTGACATATCACTATGGTAACGAACTGAAAATTGCATCTGCATACATAAACAGGGCCCTCAACTGGCCGCAAATTAAACCAGATGACGCTAAGGCTCTTCATAGTTACTCCCTGTTTCTCACAGGTTGTAACAATGCAATGAAAGACATTGACCAGCTTCAAGACATGGAGAATCCTACTAACATCAGAGTCATTGTCTCTAAGCTACCATACAAAATGAGAGAAATGTGGAGAGTTTCTGCCTTCGACATTCAAGAGAAAAGTGGAAAAAGAGCAAAGTTTCCAGATTTGATCAGATTCATAAACAGGCAAGCTAAAATAGCTGCAGATCCTGTGTTTGGGGACATAAAGAGTGCTGAAGATAAGGGAAAACCTTATGCAAATGTGAGAATGAATCAAGCACCTAGGCCAAAGGGGACTGCATTTGCCACAAGTGTAGCACCAGCATCAAATGAAAGTTCATCTGAAAACAGTAAAGATTTCTCATGTTACACCAGTAATGCCTTCTACAAGCCATGTGTATACTGTGAAAAACAACATGTCTTGGCAGAATGCCACAAAATCAGAAACCAGCCTTACAAGGAAAGAATACAGTTTCTCAAAGTAAAGGGTCTATGCTTTGCATGTTTGACACCAGGACATTTGAGTAAAGACTGTAAGAAAAGAGCTACATGTGAGCACTGCTCTAAGAGACATCCAAGCATGCTTCATTTCACAAGGGAAGATAAGGAAGCATTTGAAAGCAGACAGAAAAGCACCACTGAAAGTACTACGACTAATGAAACAACACACATTTCAGGTGGAACTTGTGGAGCCACCGGGGCCGGAGAGGACAGTCGTGTTCTGTCAATTGTGCCAGTGTGTGTCAAGTTAAAGAAAAGCAACAAGATAATTGAGACCTATGCATTCATGGATAATGGAAGCCAAGCCACATTCTGCTCCGAGAAGCTGATGAGACAGCTTGAGACTGAAGGCAAGAAAACTCAAATTCTGCTTCGCACTATGGGTCAGGAAAAGTTAGAGTCAAGCTACCATCTTTCAGGATTAGAGGTGTGTGGTTTGAAAGAGAACATTTATGTTGACTTACCTGACATTTACACCCACAAAGACATTCCAGTGTCCAAAGACAACATTCCAATGCAGGAAGATTTGGAACAGTGGCCACACCTTCAGAGAATCGAGCTGCCACACATAGATGCAGACATTGGACTGTTGATAGGATGTGATGTTTACAAGGCTATGGAGCCATGGGAGGTCATTCACAGTGTGGATGACGGTCCATATGCAGTTCGCACAATCCTAGGATGGGTCATCAACGGTCCTCTCAGGAGAGATGATTGTACTACGCCACCTGAAAGTGGACTAAGTGTTTCTGTAAATCGCATCTCTATTGCAAGGGTAGAAGACATGCTGATGCAACAATTCAACCACGATTTTCCAGAAAAGGCAAGTGAAGAAAAACAGGAAATGTCACAAGAAGACATTCAGTTTATGGACTCTGTCAATGAAACAGTTAAAGTGGTTGATGGACACTACAGTATACGTCTTCCTTTAAGAAACAAGGCTGTCAAAATGCCTAACAACCGCAGTGTAGTTGTGCAGAGAACAGAAAACCTGAAAAGGAAACTTACCAAAAACAAGGAGTTTCACAGAGAATATCAAAGCTTCATGTCTGACCTGTTGATTAAAGGTTACGCAGTTCCAGTACCAAATGAAGAGACTGTGTCTGAAGATGAGAGAGTTTGGTACATACCTCATCATGGGGTGTACCACCCCCAAAAAGGGAAGCTCCGTGTAGTTTTTGACTGTGCAGTAACATATCAAGGCAAGTCATTAAATGGAGAACTTTTGCAAGGTCCAGATTTAACAAACTCAGTTGTTGGAGTATTGACACGATTCAGACATGACCACATTGCCTTAATGTCAGACATAGAGGCTATGTATCACCAAGTGAGGGTACCACCAGAGGACAGTGACCTTCTGCGTTTTCTATGGTGGCCGAATGGAGACTTGAACGAACCTCTGCAAGAATACAAGATGGTTGTGCACTTGTTTGGGGCGACTTCCTCCCCCAGCTGTGCCAACTTTGCACTGAGGAGGACAGCTGAAGATGCTAAAGACAAAATGCCACCTGCTGCAGTTAAAGCAGTTCTGAACAATTTTTATGTAGATGATTGTCTACAGTCAGTATCAGATGAAACCCAAGCGTGTGCTATGGTCAAGGACTTAACAGCACTGTGTGAGAGTGGAGGATTCCATTTAACAAAGTGGATGAGCAATAGCAGAGCCGTCCTTGCCTCCATACCTGAAACAGAAAGGGCAAAGGAGGTTAAGGATTTGGATCTCAGTCATGATGTGTTACCTGATGAAAGAGTCTTAGGAGTAAACTGGTGCACAGAGTCAGATGTATTCAAGATCAGGATAAATGCAAAACATACGCCACAGACAAGACGTGGTATCCTCTCATTTGTGAGTGCTATATATGATCCATTAGGATTTCTGTCACCAGTCATCCTTCCAGCAAAAATGATCCTGCAGGAGCTATGTGGCAGGAAAGTCTCCTGGGATGAGGATATCCCTGCTGAATTGGCTCAAAGGTCACAAAGGTGGCTTTCTGACCTCACAAAGCTTCATGGTTTCACTGTGGATAGATGCCTGAAACCAACTGGATTTGGAAAAATCACATCAGCACAGTTGCATCACTTCGCTGATGCGAGTGAAAAAGGCTACGGAGTTGTTACCTACCTTCGCATAACAAATGGAAAAGGAGAAACTCACTGTTCATTCATCATCAGCAAGTCGAGAGTGTCACCGCTGAAACAAACAACGATTCCGAGGCTGGAATTAACAGCAGCTGCAGTTGCTGTAAAAATGGACCGGCTCATGAGAAAGGAGCTGCAAATGCCGCTGGAAGAATCAGTGCTTTGGTCTGATAGTACTACTGTGTTAAGGTACATTGCCAATAAAAATGTCAGGTACAAAACATTTGTAGCAAACAGAGTGTCACTCATCAGCGACAATACTAAACCAAGTCAGTGGATGTATGTTAATTCAGAGTTGAATCCCGCTGATTATACATCACGAGGAATGAATGCAGACACATTCACAAGATGTCAAACCTGGATTGCTGGGCCACAGTTTTTGACAAAGGACAAGGAACATTGGCCAGTTTCACCAGACATGAGAGAAATACACACAGATGATGTTGAAGTTAAAGGAGCAATGTGTGTGAATGCCACAGATGTGCATGAAAACCCACTTAACAAGCTGATTTGTCACTATTCAGAGTGGCACTGTCTAAAAAAGGCAGTTTCCTGGATGATGAGATTCAAACAACTGCTTCATAAGCTGAGCACACATCGTAAGTTTCTCATCTCACAGGCAAGTGACACTTGGAGTCATGAGAAGAAAACTGAGATGGTTACAAGCAAAATGCACAAGTTCAGATCAACCATGAAGGGATCTCTGCTCACTGCTGAAGATGTTGCAATGGGAGAAAGTGAGATTATCAAGTTTTGTCAAAGTCAAGGCTTTGGTGATGAGCTTATTTCTCTTCAGAAAGGTGACAAGCTTAAAGGGAGCAGTCACATAGTCAAGCTTGATCCTGTTCTTCAAAATGGGATTTTAAGAGTTGGAGGGAGGTTGCATCAGTCTGCATTGCCAGAAGATGCTAAGCATCCTGTGATTCTTCCTAAAGGTCATCATGTTTCCACTTTGATTCTCAGACATATTCACCAAGAAACAGGACATGGCGGAAGGAATTATACACTATCCAGACTGAGAGAGAGATTCTGGATTCCACAAGCAGACTCTGCCATTAGGAAAATACTGTCTAAGTGTGTCACATGCAAAAGGATCTCAGCAAAACCTGGTGAACAGAGAATGGCAAATCTGCCACAAGATCGTTTGATACCTGACAAGCCCCCATTCACTAATGTGGGAATAGACTTTTTTGGACCCTTTGAGGTCAAGCGTGGGCGGAGTAGAGTCAAGAGGTATGGTGTATTGTTCACATGTCTTACTGTTAGAGCAATTCACATAGAAGTTGCCCATTCACTCGACACTGACTCATGCATAAATGCATTTAGGAGATTTATTGCTAGGAGAGGTCAAGTGTCTGTTATGAGATCAGATAATGGCACAAACCTGGTGGGAGCAGAGAAAGAAATGCGTGAAGCAATTAAAGGTTGGAATCAATCAAAAATCTCAGACATGCTCATCCAGAAAGGCATTACCTGGATATTCAACCCACCAGCAGGTTCACATTTTGGTGGCGTTTGAGAGAGGCAGATACGATCTGTAAGGAAAATTCTTAACCAGACTCTGAAACAGCAGCCCCTCGACGATGAATGCCTCCAGACATTGTTATGTGAAGTTGAGGCAATTATCAATAGCAGGCCAATAACAAGAGTCTCAAATGATCCAGATGATCTAGAAGCGCTGACACCAAACCACATACTTCTTCTTAAAAGACAACCAGTGCTACCACCTGGAGTATTTCAAAAGGAAGATCTGTATGTCAAGAGGAGGTGGAAACAGGTGCAGTACCTGTGACATCTTTTGGAAGCGTTGGACAAAGGAGTACTTGCCGCTTTTGCAAGAATGACAGAAATGGTTAGTACCCAGGAGAAATCTGAAACCAGGAGATGTCGTCCTCATAGTTGATGACAGTGCACCAAGAAGCTCCTGGTTGATGGCAAAAGTTGAAAGGACAATATCTGATTCAAACGGACTTGTCAGACGTGTTTTTGTGAAAACTAAAACTAGTCTTTTGGAAAGGCCAACAGATAAGTTATGTCTGTTGCTTGAAATGGATGACCAAGTGTAGATGTTCATATTTCATGTATGATATACTTGTGCTTAAAGCATGAGATTTATGCTACATACTACATTTGAGTGAATTTTGTATTCAAACTAAATGTGTATTTGAAATGTACTGTTTAGGAGATGAATATAAGTTCATGTTTAAATAAGTCAGTCATATAAATCCTGAGTTTTAAGTTACATGACGCTTTAATGTGTTAATGTGTAATTGTTATGCCTCAGCAGTAACAATTAGGGGCCGGAATGTAAGCGCCATTTACTAGTGCCAAGCTTATGTTTATTGTGTTGATAATATTATTTGCTGAAGTTCAGTCAGAAATATATTTCAGTTAAATGTAAGAGAATATTATGACTATATATGGTGATTCCTTCCTGTATGTTTACCACTGTGACTTTGAGTTTAGTCCTGTGAGGCTTCCGTACACATGTAATTTAGGGACAGGAAGTGAACTTTTATTGTGAAATGACTTTTATTGTGAAACGGTTCAGTTGTGAATAAATGAGTTACCGGCGGAGCAACACGGTTGTTTTACCGTTGCCGTTGGCGTTGCTACCGGGCCGACTCAACTCGTAAAACATTGTGATGTCGTCCTTGAAGTGTGGTTAACGAAAGAAAGTAAGTTAATACGAAGATAGAAGTATGAAGACTAAAGATAGCCACTACAGAGCTGTTGATTTGGACAGAGGATTGGGATATGGCGGAGGCAGAGGGTCCACCGGCCAAGACCACATGCATCTGCTTGTACAATTTCATTTTGCACACGAGCAGATCCGTCTCCTCAGCAGAAAAAGGCTCTCTACTCCAATTTGCCAAATCTGCTTTTTAAAAATAGCGATGTGCCAATGGGCAGGCGCACCTGGCTTTTAAAGAGAATGTGAGATGACACTCTGATTGGTTTAATTCCTGTTACGCCCAAAACACACCTATGATTAATTAAGAGACTAAATACAACCGCTTTTCCCCTTGCGCCTTATTTTGCGGCAAGATTATATGCTGTTTAACTAGCAAAAGTGGAGTTGGACACGCCCTAAATGCACTTGCGCCATGCACTTTAGACCATGCGCTATAGATCGTTTAAATATGGCCTTATATGTCAAAGCATTTAATTTTAATACTTAGGAAAAATGCTCTATAAAAGTCAAAGTATGTTTGTGAAGTTTTTTATGTACTCTACTAGAAAAAATAAATGAACATTTGAATAGTCAGAACTGCTCTTTGTTTTTGTTGTGTTAACAATAGTGAAGTCTGTTAGGTTTTGCCTTCCTTACCCGCAAGTGTGCATAATGAACTACAGTTTAGGAACTTCTTTTTAAAAATGAAATAAAAATGTGAAATTATCAGTTATCGTATCGGACATGAGAAGCAGGTAATTATCGTTTATCGAATCGGCTGAAAAAAATCAATGTGGTGCATCCCTAGTTTTGAAAAAAACAAATGAGTTTATTTTGGCATCGAAGCTGAACGTTTTAATCCATCTCTCTAATGTGAAACAGCAATAGCTTGGCTCGAGATTGTGCTGCCCTTATAACTCTGTCTGATTTACTGCAGATCCTGCACCTAAAAGATTGATTGCTTATTTTATATCTTGTTCCACTCCTTTGGCAAATACTGTCCTCAAATCCACGGGGTAACAACAACAAACACGCCTGGACTGGAATACCAGCTCAAAGATTATATCGACCATCTTTCAGCTGTAATAAAAGCATTGGCTAACTAGGATAAACAATGTAACATGATGCCCCTGGGATAAACAAGTCATTCATACTTTTACATCCATATTTTTTGGATGCAGTGGTTGACCCCACCCCGATACAATATAATATAATACAACATAATAAAACTATTGTTTGCTGTGGTCCAGCTTTGTCTCCAAGAAAGAAACACTGAGTCCGTATGGATACTGACTGTGATGGCATGGGAAAATCTGTTTAGTGGTAATTTATCCCAGTTTTTCCCATTCGCTTTGGCTCAATTCACGAATGAGAATTATTTTCTTCAATATAATAACCTCACATCTCTTAACAGTTAGTTTGTTGTTCAAAACAGATTTGAAATTCCCATTCGTTCAAACAAATTCCATGTGTTCTGGCATGTCTGCAAAAGAGTAAGTACAAAAGTCTACAATGTGCACAATAACCACTTGCACATGACTTGCTGATCAAAACTGGCGAGTCGATTATCAGTGAAATTGTCGCTCTCTTCACAACTTGTAAACAATCTTTCATCGTTTGAGCCGTCACATGCTAAATGATCCATTAAATTATTAAAATCTGTCAGACATGCATGTATATTCCATAAATATCTATTATATGTACTGTGAAGAGGTACAATTAGTTGTTTTTTCTGAACTACCGCATATTTTTATCATTGTTGCGGGTTTTTAAAAAAAACCGAATGATTGGCATGGATGTCATTTTGTGGCAGTGCGATACACAATAGCCTTCAGCTGGATAAAACTGACATTCTTTTGTCAGTAAGCAGTCAGTGCCAACAAAAAGTAGAACAAAACAGAAATTTGCATACAAGAAACATTTCCAGGATTGACTACACACTCACTCACTCACACTTTTCATTTTCGTGGTATTGGCGAATTACAGTTTTTCTCAATCGCTTTGGCTAATTTTTCGTCTTAACATTCTCTAAACTGTAAGTATAACTGTCGCAAATGTTTCATGGGACATCACAACTCTATTGCATGTCTGCAAAAGGTAGTAACTCACCCAAAACACTTCATTCATGCTTCAAAACCAGTTATTTTTTCAGTAAATTGGCCAATGGCATCAAAAGTTGTTTTGTCATTGTGTGGTCAAAATTTGTAGACGTTTTTTTCACTACGGAAGTCAACCTTGAAATGTTTTAATCTCTGTTTTGTTGACACTGACTGCTTACTGTACTATACAAGAATGTCAGTTTTGTCTAGTTGAATGCTGTTGTGTATCACACTGAGCTTTTCTGATTCCCAATTCAACAGTGGGCCAAATACTCTACAATACTGTAATAGTTACACAGAAAAAGGATATGCACATTTGTATGTACAGTATACAGTACATTTATTTGTGTAACAATGTGTTACATGTACTGTAAACAGAAAATGAACAGAAATTTTGCCACCAAAACAACCCTGCAACACTGAAAAAAACTGCAGTAGTTCAGTTCAAAAACAACAAATTGTACCTCCTTGTCATAGTCATTTATGGACTATATATGCATGTTTGATAATTGAATGGATCATTTTGCATGTGATGGCTCAAACGATGAAAGAATGTTTACAAGTTGTGAAGAGGATGACACTGAGAATCAACTAATCAGTTTTGATCAATAAGCCATGTGATAGTGGTATTGTACAAATTTAAGACAATTGAACTTACTTTTTGCACACATGTGCCAAAACTAGCAGAATTTGCTTGAATGAATGAGAAATTCTAATCTGTTATGAACAATAAACTAATCTCATTCGAGAATCAAGCCAAAGCGAATGAGAAAAACTGTAACTGCCACAATAACTAGGTTTTGAAGCATGAATTAAATGTTTTGGGTGAGTTACTTATGCAGACATGCAATAGAGTTGTGACAATTGCACTTACAGTTTAGAGAATGTCAAGACCGTTTCAAAAAATGAAAAGCGATTGAATAAAACTGTAAAGTGAGTTATCACTGTGTGGGATCCTGCATTTATAAACTTTGTCTTAATGATATTACCTCTAGACTTGGTACAAATTGTGTTTTTCATGACTGAAGGTTCTAACTGTTTCAAGCTCCAACTTTCCTGTTATGCAATCATCAGGTTTTCAATTTTTCAAATTTCTTTACTATTTAATGAATTATTAATATGATATATTTATATCTCAGTTAATTTAGTAGTTGATCGTTTACTCAGTGGTGCAAATGGGTCCCCATACTAACACACACAAAGTTGGCATGGTGGAAGTAATGAATAGTGAAAAACAAGCTCAGGCATGGGAACATGGAGTAAGTTGAGATGCACCATTGCATGCTATTTTGGTTGGACAAGTGACAGGAGGATGGACCAACAACACGGGGCAACCTGCCAGGCTCATAATTCCAAATGGACAGGTTGTGGCTCTGTTTCTGGCCTACAGCTTGACATGAAAGCCAGTTGGTTTACCCTGTTCAGCCACACAGGATTACTGTAAATAAACATACAATGCATTACAAGTTAATAAGCGCATTGTTATCTGTTTAGCTGATTAAAGGTCATGGGAAAAAAAAAACACAAAAACATTTTCCATTCCATCTGCCTATTGTAGTTTGCATAATCTGGCATAAATCCCTGGAACAGATATTCCTGGAAACTGCCCAGACTTAATTATTTGACTCCAATGCATTTTTTTGCTCAACACAGTTACTGTTTTTGTATTATTTCATGATGGACCCAGGTACAATATCTTGATAATATAAACATGAAAATATGTGATATATAATATACTTTTTAATGTACATCTCACTCATTGAGCCGTATGTTTAGATCTTTAGAAATTGCGCTATTTTGGTGGGTTTGGTAAACTTATTTTTATTTCTTTTTTCACAATAAAAGTCTGACATGTTTTCTTATTGCTTAATTTTGATATGAGAAATAACAATACACATGTAGATGTTTATGCTCCATCCATACATGGAGCGAATCCTGCAAGGTAGCCTAGTTTAGGCAGACATTAAGGGTGTGCTGCTACACTGTCACATTATAGTGTACTTGCTGCAACACATATCTAATGTTTCCTTTGTAATACGGCAGCGTATTTCAGCCTTCCTCTTTTATCACTCACTTTACCACACCAGCACTCCTCAGTCTCAGCTGTGCTGAGCTTAGTGTGTGCATGTTGCTCGTTGTGTCAGACGAGCTCAACGCCTAGATGCCAAATATTGACTCTATACATATTTGTTGTAGCATTTGTATGCTGTACATCTTTTAAAGCCCCTTGAGGCTAACTGGTGATATTTGGCTGTGTAAATAAAATTGACTTGACTTGATATGGATCAGGTTAAATTTGTATGTATTTGTGCATATGTTCTTAGATGCATGATGATGGCTTTTTTTCTGCTGCAGATGGGATACTCTCATTTAGTAAGATTAAAACAAGATACAAAAGCTGCACACAAATGCACAGACCATGCATTAAAGCGCTACCCTCCCCTGTTCCCACCACACAGAAATGAAGTCAACGTTAACAGCTTGTATAAGTTTTACAGGGGAAACTGTTAGATTCAAACATATGTAGGAGAAGAGAAGTAATTTGTGTTTAAGACGTGTTGTACATGCAACACGTCTTAAAACCCAGACTTAATTATTTGACTCCAATGCATTTTTTTGCTCAACACAGTTACTGTTTTTGTATTATTTCATGATGGACCCAGGTACAATATCTTGATAATATAAACATGAAAATATGTGATATATAATATACTTTTTAATGTACGGTTTATTTACATCTCACTCATTGAGCCGTATGTTTAGATCTTTAGAAATTGCGCTATTTTGGTGGGTTTGGTAAACTTATTTTTATTTATTTTTTCACAATAAAAGTCTGACATGTTTTCTTATTGCTTAATTTTGATATGAGAAAGAACAATACACATGTAGATGTTTATGCTCCATCCATACATGGAGCGAATCCTGCAAGGTAGCCTAGTTTAGGCAGACATTAAGGGTGTGCTGCTACACTGTCACATTATAGTCTACTTGCTGCAACACATATCTAATGTTTCCTTTGTAATACGGCAGCGTATTTCAGCCTTCCTCTTTTATCACTCACTTTACCACACCAGCACTCCTCAGTCTCAGCTGTGCTGAGCTTAGTGTGTGCATGTTGCTCGTTGTGTCAGACGAGCTCAACGCCTAGATGCCAAATATTGACTCTATACATATTTGTTGTAGCATTTGTATGCTGTACATCTTTTAAAGCCCCTTGAGGCTAACTGGTGATATTTGGCTGTGTAAATAAAATTGACTTGACTTGATATGGATCAGGTTAAATTTGTATGTATTTGTGCATATGTTCTTAGATGCATGATGATGGCTTTTTTTCTGCTGCAGATGGGATACTCTCATTTAGTAAGATTAAAACAAGATACAAAAGCTGCACACAAATGCACAGACCATGCATTAAAGCGCTACCCTCCCCTGTTCCCACCACACAGAAATGAAGTCAGCGTTAACAGCTTGTATAAGTTTTACAGGGGAAACTGTTAGATTCAAACATATGTAGGAGAAGAGAAGTAATTTGTGTTTAAGACGTGTTGTACATGCAACACGTCTTAAAACCCAGACTTAATTATTTGACTCCAATGCATTTTTTTGCTCAACACAGTTACTGTTTTTGTATTATTTCATGATGGACCCAGGTACAATATCTTGATAATATAAACATGAAAATATGTGATATATAATATACTTTTTAATGTACGGTTTATTTACATCTCACTCATTGAGCCGTATGTTTAGATCTTTAGAAATTGCGCTATTTTGGTGGGTTTGGTAAACTTATTTTTATTTATTTTTTCACAATAAAAGTCTGACATGTTTTCTGATTGCTTAATTTTGATATGAGAAAGAACAATACACATGTAGATGTTTATGCTCCATCCATACATGGAGCGAATCCTGCAAGGTAGCCTAGTTTAGGCAGACGTTAAGGGTGTGCTGCTACACTGTCACATTATAGTCTACTTGCTGCAACACATATCTAATGTTTCCTTTGTAATACGGCAGCGTATTTCAGCCTTCCTCTTTTATCACTCACTTTACCACACCAGCACTCCTCAGTCTCAGCTGTGCTGAGCTTAGTGTGTGCATGTTGCTTGTTGTGTCAGACGAGCTCAACGCCTAGATGCCAAATATTGACTCTATACATATTTGTTGTAGCATTTGTATGCTGTACATCTTTTAAAGCCCCTTGAGGCTAACTGGTGATATTTGGCTGTGTAAATAAAATTGACTTGACTTGATATGGATCAGGTTAAATTTGTATGTATTTGTGCATATGTTCTTAGATGCATGATGATGGCTTTTTTCTGCTGCAGATAGGATAATCTCATTTAGTAAGATTAAAACAAGATACAAAAGCTGCACCCAAATGCACAGACCATGCATTAAAGCGCTACCCTCCCCTGTTCCCACCACACAGGAATGAAGTCAGCGTTAACAGCTTGTATACGTTTTACAGGGGAAACTTCAAACGTATGTAGGAGAAGAGAAGTAATTTGTTTAAGACGTGTTGTACATGCAAAGGGAGCCAGAGAATGTATACCCCTAATTTACTGCAAATGTCAAGCTCATGTGATATATTACACATCTACTGATTCTCAAACTCAAATGATATTAGCTGGCAGAAATTAGCAATGTATCCAAAGCTATTTCTTGATTATTATATCAAAACATGTTTCTTCCACTGATCTCAGGCTGAACTCAGAATCAAGTGCCTGCCTCTTGTCATGCAGCCAATCTACTTTGACTCAGCAAAGCTCTGCGAATTAAAAAGTCACTAAGCTTGCTCTCATGCTCCCCATTGGCAGTGGCAGTCTGGCTTGAGCTGCTTAATTATAAGAATTTGCTGTGCTTCTGTAGATGTGTTAAACTCAAGAATGTGCACGCACAAAGGAATGAAACATGGCCAAGTACAGTATACTCGCACTTCAGACATTTTTCACATCTGCTTGAGCTTTCCCCACACGCAGCAGGGTGCTGGGCAGCCACGTGGCATAGCACTGCACAGCATGGCTCTACCTAGATGAAGACAACATCTTCACCCACGCACCCTCTGACACCCCACTGGCAAGACGCAAAGAGTGAAGAGAGCTCCATGAAAGATTTACTAACCAACTGAGGTGGTCTCCCTTAGAAGCTGAGTGGAGGCCGGTGGTTGGAGGCAAAAAGGAGGGAGGGAATTCCACGGAGAATCCCGGAGTGTCTGAAGTGTAATTTTGTATTCAGAGAAGAGATTTAGTATTCTACTGCTCAGCAGTGATCCGTCTCACAGAGGCTTTCACCGAGCCTCCGTCACACCCCGCATCCTGCAGATTGCATCTCAATGGAGTTTGACGGCTGATGGAAGGAGACACTTGCCTGCTCCTAAACCAGCCAATTACAAATTCCAAACTTGACTGAGAGAAAGTTTAATGTGAGCATAACACAGAGGTTAGCACAAAGTCATGTGGAGGCATGTGTTTCAGGTTTCTGTGATGGCTTCCTGCAGACAAACGTAACTAATGTACGACACACACTGTTAAACTAACTCACTTTCAAACCAGAGAATGTGAAATAGCACTAAAAGAGTCTTCACCTTGACCAAGGCTTCGGGTTATAATCTCTGCATTGTTTCTCCATCTAAAAAACACGAGTATATATAGTGATAGTTTAACCCCTCTGCTTTAAACCTGCAGTAGGCAGATTGTTTTTGGCATCATTGAGCAAAAATTCCACAATAACCTTTCAGCATATTGTAATTCAAGTGTTCTGAGAGAAAACTAGACTTCTGCACCTCCTCATGGTTCTGTTTTCAGGCTTTAACAAAATCTAGCCCGTGACAGAAGACTTTGGCCAATCACAGTTCATTTCAGAGAGAGAGCTTTCCTATTGGCTGTTCATTCAACGGAGGCAGCTGTCAATCACTCGCAAACTCAGATCAAATGGTCAAACTAGGGAGTGCTGATCAAATATGAATCAATATTTACTGTAATGCCTATTTCTCGCATAAAAGATTTTTAGATACATCTTGTAGTGTACTGTTTAACTGTAAAATGAGTTTGCTCCGGCTAGTGGGCGGTGCTTGATATTTCCTCAACCGATCTCAACATGGCTGCCGGGTCACAAACTTTTTCATTTTACATTTAAACAGTACACTATAAGATGTTTCTGAAAACATTTTATGCGAGAAATAGGCATTACAGTAACAGAATATTGATTCATATTTGATCAGCGCTGTCTAGTTTGACCGTTTGATCGGAGTTTGCGAGTGATTGACAGCTGCTCAGAGATGGCAAGACTCCTGCTCGGCTCTGATTGGTTGTTCTTCTCCGGTCTGGGAAATCTTGCAGATGCCATTAGGAGAAGAGGCACATGATTTTTTAGGATATAGTGATTGTTTATGAAAATATCTTTTTTAATCATATTTGCTCCACTTCTACCCACTGCAGCTTTAAGAGAACCAGCATTTTTCTTGAGTGCAACCTTATCCTTTATTCTATTTGACAGACTGTGAGGGAAAGTTCTTAGTAGTGTGCGCCAAAGTAAATCCCTGTGAATACATCGATGTCATCAACCTGACATATGAGAATACTCCATGTGGATACATTTGTTCTAAGAGGCATTTCCTTTTGTAAAGTCTGATATAGATGTGGTTTGTCAGTACTAGCTTACTGTGAGAATGAATTCTGCCTGAAATAATACTAGACTCACTCCTGCGTGGACTTGTTTTCATGAATGTAGTACGACATGCATGATAACGTGTGAAGCAAAAAATGAAAATAATATCCTGTAGTGAAGAGTGGGGTGATTTGAGCCTGTCGGAAAGTTGAGCCCCACCCCTTGTTTCCATTTTCCTGACCCTGTGATGGAGAGAGGCCCATATGGCAAGTGGTAAGCACATTGAGGTGAAAAAAACATCTCGTGATTTTTTTATGTTCAAGGAGTCACGATTCTTGTGTCTGAACAATTACAGACCACTTTGAAAAAATGTCACACGTGTTAGTGCTTTAGGAAGTTACAATATGAGGCTATACCGTTAGCATGACGGTAGCTCTAAACTGCTGGATGATACAAGTTTGTGAAATGGCGGGGGTTTCAGCAAAAAGGGGGGAAGTTGAGCCATTTATAATTAGATCATAGCCTCAACTTGTTATGTAATTCGAATGGTAAACTGCAATGGTTCAATAAAAGACAAATATAGAGATGATCATATAGGCTAATCAACTTCTAACCTTTTCTAGAACGTGATTGGTTCATGTTTTAGGGTGCGTCACCATATGACATGCTACACTCCTAGCCCAGTCACACAGTAGTTTGTGAAGTAGTCACAAAATTAAATGTATTGATTCGTGTACGAAGATACAAATTTCGTGATGGTCAGCACAAAATCAATTTGTATGTAATCCACGTAATTGTGAACTGGGAAGTAAAAAGAGTGGCGAAAGCCGCTTAGGGAGCAGGTTGGGGTGGATGGGTGGATCAAAAAACACTTTCGCCCATGAGGCCGCTGTTCGTATCCTGTGTGAAACCAGAAGTCAACGTTGATTTGCCAATTAACTTTAATACTTAAGTACTTAAGTTACGGCACTTACTGTGTTATTTTAACCCAAGCCACAATCTATTCCTAAACCTAACTAAGCAGTTTTGTTGCCTAAGCCTAACCAAGTCAATCTTTTCCTAAGCCTAACTAAGTAGTTTGTTGCCTAAGCCTAACCAAGTCGATTTATTCATAAACCTAACTAAGTAGTTTTATTAATTTTATGAAGACTGGAGCGGAAAGTGACACGTGCGTCACGTGTCGCTGAAAGACGTGCTGAGCGGCACGAAAAATAATTTGAAATTCGTGTGTTTAGTACACAAATCAAATAGATTCAATTTTGTGACTATACTTTGAAAACTGTTTATTTTAGAGTGATTATTATCAAGGATGCACCACTATACTTGCCAACCATGCCCTCTACAGGTTTCCTCCCAGAATTCTCCCGATTTTCTCCCGATTTATGGGAATTTTTCACCCTTGTTACACCTAATGTAATTTCCTGGCAGAAGACAGCGGTCTATGCTTGCGACACAGCGCAGTTTGAGCTCATGTTTGAGCTTGCCACATCACGGCGCACAAAGTGGGGCTTTGCTCGACGTAGCGAAAAGCCGCTATGGCGCAACGCAAGCTATTAGAAATAACGGGTTTTAGAGCGCAGTGGTGCCGTTGTCATGTTGTTTCTGAAAGGACCTTCAGTGAGCGAGAGACGGAGAGAGAAATGAAAGAAATACTCAAGCAAAAATGAATAAAAACTGCTGTATATTAGTTTATGCTAGATATTCATAAAAATGCTGTTGCAGTGTACTTATTATTTTGTTGTTTTCATTCTTTAAAAGTCACCAGAATGCAGGAAACAAAGTCTCTGACCCCAAACCCTCCCTATTTTTGAGGTCTCAAGGTTGGCAAGTATGTGCACCACATCATGAAATCTATGTACATGTTTTGGTTAAAAGACATTACTGTCACTCCCTCACTTTAAAGACGCCTCAAGTAAAAACTGGCTCAACTCAACCCACTGGGAAGGAAAAAACTCTCCTTAACTTACAACTTCAGACACCTGCAGTACTAAATCAGTTCCTCCTGCAGGGCCCTTCAAACAGTGAGTGCATGAGAGAGTCATATTACTTTGACAGTAAGTCATGCCAGGAAACGAGACATCTCATCTGGCTCTGTCACCAATAATATAATTAGCTTAGGCTGCCTTGCAACCTGTTTAGCTGCCTGCATTACATTCACTGCTTTATGCTGCGGCCCCGTGGACTATGTGCTACACTGATACTGCGGGTTTCTCTCGTTATAAGGAGACTTGGCAACATAACTTAAACCTGAGAGCCATAGGCGGATCAGCACAAGATGGGTATTTCATGGAGCACAGAGCTGACACTTTAGTGCATCAGCTGCAGAAAAATGGAGTGACTTCCCCTCAAACCGGCAGTAGGCAGAATGTTTTTGGCATCATCTGACAAAAAATCCATAATAACCTTTCAGCATATTGTAATTCAAGTGCTCTGAGAGAAAACTAGAATTATGCACCTCCTCATGACTTTGTTTTCAGGCTTTAAAAAAACTAGCACATGATGGGAGACTTTGGCCAATCACAGGTCATTTCAGAGAGAGAGCGTTCCTATTGGCTGGGCTCTGGCTGGTGGGCGGTGAGCAGAAGAGAGCAGTCTATGCTTGCGACACAACGCAGTTTGAGCTCATGTTTGAGCTTGCCAGCTTTGCCCGACATAGCGAAAGCCCTTGGGGCGCAACGCAAGCCATTAGAAATAACAGGTTTTAGAGCGCAGTGGTGCCAATGTCATGTTGTGTCTGAAAGGGCCTTCAGTGAGTGAGAGACGGAGAGAGAAATGAAAGAAATACTCAAGCAAAAATTAATAAAAACTGCTGTATATTAGTTTATGCTAGATATTCACACAAGTTCTCGCCAGAGTTGCGAATTATTCATTTTTCTTTCCTGAGAATTAAAAGTAAAATGAGTATCCTCATGGCTCTATTTTCAGGCTTTAAAAAAAATAGCACATGACGGTAGACTTTGGCCAATCACAGGTTATTTCAGAGAGAGAGAGAGCGTTCCTATTGGCTGGGCTCTGGCTGGTGGGCGGTGCTTGGGTATTTCCTCAACTGATCTCAACTTTATCATTTTACAGCTAAACACAAGATGTTTCTGAAAACATTTGAGGTGAAAAACAGGCATTACAGTAACAGAATATTGATTCATATTGGATCAGCGCTGCCTAGTTTGACCGTTTGATTGGAGTTTGCGAGTGATTGACAGCTGCTCAGAGATGGCAAGGCTCCAGCTCGGCTCTGGTTAGTTGTTTTCCTCCGGTCTGTGAAATCTTGCAGATGCCATTAGGAGCACCCGAGGACACCAGAGGCACATGACTTGTTTCAGATTACCTGTCTCATGCACTCCTATCAGGATATAGTGAAAATATATATATATTTTTTTAAATCATATTTGCTTCAATTCTACCTACTGCAGCTTTAAGAAAATCACTATATACATCTAATATTTCTGACCTTTATGTATTTTATGTTGAAACATTGTGGAGGAAAAAAAACTAAGGTGGATGCATGAACCCCTGTTGTTTTATAGGCTGTGATATTTAAGCATCAAGTTGTGTCTTTGCGCAAAGTTGAGTCGCGCGTCCTGCGTAAAAGAGGCACCTGAGGAATTTGCAGCCCGCGGTGCCAAGGTGGGACGGTTCTGCCTCGTGAGTACACAGGGGCGCGCGCGGGACATGCATTTAAGGAACGCGCACGAGCAGCGAGCAAAAAGCTCAGAACATGCACGCCAATAACCATCAAATGACACCAAACACGTGCTGTCATATTTAGCTGGTCTCCTGGATCCAACATTAATTCCGAGCGTAAAGCTTGGCTTGGCAGCGCACCGGACTGACTTGCTGACAAGCGCAGCTTAACAAGCCCTGTTTGTGTTTTGCACCCTGCAGTCAGTTGCTGGGGACGCACGCTGGAAAATGAGGTTTGGAAGCATCGTTTTATTCGTCGCTCTCTGCTCTTTCACCGCTTATTACATCTACGAGCCCATTCCGGAGGAGATAGAGGAGAGATGGAAACTCATGCTGACCAACACTTTCTTCAGAAGTCTCAGCCACCTGGTAAGTAAAAAAACCCTGTATTCTTGCAGGCTATATATCCTGACATTAAATCTGCTGGTATAGCCTATTACTTTGGAAATAAACCCCTATAGAGCAGGCTATCTAACACTGTGGGTGAATGTATACGCATTTATTATTTCAGTTTAATACATATGTGAATGACCATATTTCAAATCACACAAAAAAATGTCTTGGTTTTGTTTGTTCCCTCAGTAGGTGACAGGTTATTGCGTTATGCTGATGTGCTGGATATAAATGCTTGTTACACCAGATTATATCAGATGCTAATCCATGTGTTATATAGTCCTGCTCACCTGTTCTAATAATAGACCCTATTAACGAAACTCGACTCTGTTAGTTAGACGCCTGTGATTTACAATGTAGTGCAGCTAATATGACTCCATATAGGTTTTAAAGTGAGTAATAGGCTATTCCATGGCTAACATTAGTGTAAATATGAGTTCAACAAATAGAAAGGTGTTTGCAGTAGGTGGAGTATTACATGTTTGTCAAACAGGTTATAGATTGAGTGGAGAACAAAAGTGCAGGTGCAGGCTACTACCTTTAACACAACAGGGCATTGTTATTATTATTATTATTATTATTATTATTATTATTATTATTATTATTAGCATTACTAATAATAATAACAACAACAACAACAACAACAACAACAACAGTATAACAGTATTTTATTAAGTAAGACATTACATTTTCATTATTATAATGTATCTATTGCATCACAGTCAAACATTTCATTTCAGCCTTCATTGTTGAATTATAGAGCCACATTAATGCCTCTCGACCAGGCACGCTTCCATTCATTCAAACATTATGCATCACTAGGGACATTTTGGGTTTTTTAATTTTTTTATTATTTTGGCTGTGTGAATGCATATGGAATACATTTTGACAAGGATGTGATTCTTTTTATTTTATTTTGGAGGTTAAACCTCAGCTTCTATATTAAGTCCATAATAAACTGTGTACATAATACAGACAGGATAAAAATGTCCCATTTGAAACCCAGTAAAACTACTATTTTTGATCCCACTGCCAGTACAGCATAACATCACGCATTTTATTATATCAGGCTTTTAATCTTGAGCCCTGACTTCAAAATTGTAGTTTTGGCCATTTTATACCAGATTGAGCCATCACTCATGTTTGCCCTGTGGGGCAAATACATACTCAATTATGTTCCTGATTTGATTTTAGGGTTATTGCTGCTGTGTTATGGAGCACTGCAGTGTTTGATGCAATGCATCAAAAGTAGTGTTGTGGCTAATCATTGACATAGCCTAGATAGTGAAAAATAAACCCTAGCATTTAGTATACAGAAATACTTTTTTCTTCTTCTTCTTCTTCTTGTTCTTAAAAAAACAATAGTGGCATTTTGTAAACAAACTGGCATTTGGAGGGTGAAAACTTTGAATATGTATCTAAAATAATATGAACATATAATTTTATAGTAGTTTTTTTACACGGGCACTTTTACACTCTTTTAAAGGGATGCACAAAGGTTAAATGATCGATAACCCGACCATGGCGTATTACAATAAGTGATTTTTAATGAGGTGTTACTCTAGGAAGATGTAGACATTGATATAAGTGACTTATATCTCGTTCTGTTACAAACCAAATATTCAATATTTTTACAAGTTAAACCTGCAGTAGGCAGAATTTTTTGGCATCATTGGGCAAAAATTCCACAATAACCTTTCAGCATATTGTAATTCAAGTGGTCTGAGAGAAAACTAGACTTCTGCACCTCCTCAAGGCTCTGTTTTCAGGTTTTAAAAAAATCAATCCCGTGACGGGAGACTTTTGCCAATCACAGGTCATTTCAGAGAGAGAGCGTTACTATTGGCTGTTCATTCAATGGAGGCAGCTGTCAATCACTCGCAAACTCCGATCAAACAGTCAAACTGGGCAACGCTGATCAAATATGAATCAATATTCTGTTACTGTAATGCCTATTTCTCGCCTCAAATGTTTTCAGAAACATCTTGTAGGGTACTGTTTAGCTGTAAAATGAGAATGTTTGCTCCTGGTGGCGGTGCTTGGTATTTCCTCAACTGATCTCAACATGGCAGCCGGGTCACAAACTTTCTCATTTTACAGCTAAACAGTACACTACAAGATGTTTCTGAAAACATTTGAGGTGAGAAATAGGCATTACAGTAACAGAATATCAATTTATATTTGTTCAGCGCTGCCTAGTTTGACCGTTTGATCAGAGTTAGTGAATGATTGACAGCTGCTCAGAGACGGCAAGGCTCCAGCTTGGCTCTGATTGGTTGTTGTCCTCCGGTCTGTGAAATCTTGCAGATGTCATTAGGAGCACAGGAGGACACAGAGGCACTTGATTTCTTTCAGATTACCTGTCTCATGCACTACTGTCAGGATATAGTGACCATTTTATAAAAATAACTTATTTTTTTTAATCATATTTGCTCCATTTCTACCCACTGCAGCTTTAAGCAAAAGGCCTGTTTGGTTTCTGAAACAGAAAGAGATAGAAAGGCTTCAGTGTTGTCTGACTGATATGAATGCTTGACTGTATGTAGCCCTTACAGTGGATGACTCTTTGATAGGTCTATTGTGGTCACAGTAGAAGAGCATCAGCTGATGAGCCTCATGTCAGCCATTGACTGTTTACCTCATCAAAACATAATGGAATATGAGTCATGCTGTTATAACTTATCATGTAGTTATGACTTCACAAAACAAATTACTGTAGGGGGCTGTTGACATTTTACGAGGCAACGTTCACATGACTACAGGCTCCCTCTCTCCCTCTGTAATACTGCCACATAGTTTAGCATCTTAACCCTTTCCGTTTGGAATATTACAAGCTTTGGTCAAGGTGATTGTTAACATAGGATAAACTGCCTGCAATAGCTTTACTGTGCATGTAAGACGTAACACTAATGGCTTATATGTTTGATGAACAATGATACATTTTGTAATATGTCTGTCTCTATATCTCATGCTGTCTCTCTGCTTTGCTTTCCAGGCAGACCTCAGTGAATTGCTGGGGCTGAAGGGCTACATGGGGGTAATGTACTTCATCACTCTGGCTGAGCAAGTAGTGCCTGTGTCTGACGAGCACGTCAAGGTGACAGAGGAGAAATTTGATGGAGTGGAGGTGGTGGTGTACCAGTCAAAGCAGAGGGGCGATGACTCCGAGCTCCGGAGAGCTATCATATACCTGCACGGTGGAGGATGGTGTCTGGGTAGTGTCCGTAAGTTGATAGGCCGGCCTGCCTTCTCCTTTATCACACAGAATTATGACTCTGCCTTTTAAGGATGGATGGAAAGATGAATGAGTAATACGTATTCTCCTGATGTGTTCATCACAGAGTAATTCTACTATTTTATTGAGGAAGTGTTCTGAAATTCATGTGACAAATGGCTCCGTGTGACACAGCTATTATGACAGGATTATAAATAACGAACAAACTACACAAGCCACTAGGCTTTCCAAGTTGCCTGAGGAAATAACACACCGTCTGCTGGAGCGGTGGGAACCTCAGAGGGTGGTTACCCTCGCTAATCCAAAACGTAAAGACATGAGTGTGCATGCAATTTGACACATCTCATGCTGTTGTTGCAATCTGTTGAAAGGCTGCAACAATTACAGTAGCACAGATCTCGCCAGGAAGTATCGCTAGGCTAGATGGCAGGTTCATCTCTGTTACTGCAGTGTTCATCAGGGCTGTGTGTTGGCAAGAATCTGGCGATACGATACGTATCGTGATACTTGGGTAACGATTCAGTATATTGTGATATACTGCATTTTTTTTTTATTAAATTTTATGAAATCTGTTTTAGGCAACATGCTATTTTGTACGCTAAAACAGTTTGTGAAATTTTTTTAGTAGACCCGAAATCTTAGTATGAAACCAATAGTATGCAAATTGCATACTATTTCTGCTGAAATATTACAGTATGCAAACACTGGACACTACGGTGGCATAAATATTCCACAATGCAATGCGGTAGTGACAAAAAAAGACAGTGGCGGACAGCTCTGTAACATCAATAATGCTTCAGTTTAAGTGTAAGTATAAGATTTCATTTTGCTAGATGTAATATATATTTAGACTAATTCTGAATTTGATTCTCACAAACCGTCGTTTTGGTCACATGAGGTTGGTATGGGTTACCATGGTTACACGGGCAAGGAGGCTCTCAGGAAGTAACATCATAAATTACTGCTCAGTGCGTCCGAAAATATACATACTGTTTATTCACACAAAAGTATGTTGATAGTACACATATTGGGTATGTAGTGAATAGTATACAATTTCGGACACATCCATTGTATAAAGAACACACCAGAAATAAACCATTTTTGAATAGGCAATATTAAAAAACACATTTATGCTGCATGCAAAAAACGGCATGGTTTTTGCCCCTAACTGTATGGGAGTAGCATAAAATGGGCATGTCTATAAAGGGGAGACTCCTGGGTACCCATAGAACCCGTTTTCATTCACATATCTTGAGGTCAGATGCCAAGAGACCCATAGGACCTGAAAAAATTGCCATGCCAGTTTTTCCTCGACAAAATTTAGTGTAAATTTGGAGCGTTATTTAGCCTCCTTCTCAACAAGATAGTATGACATGCTTGGTACCAATGGATCCCTTCAATTTTTCTAGTTTAATATGATCCCAGCTTCACTCTAGCTTTAAAACTGAGCCTGCTACAACCTCTGAAATTTAAAATTAATCGATTGTTAATTATTATTATATAATTATTAATCGAGAATCTATACAGTATCGCACAACATAATATCGCGATACTCATGTGTATCAATATTTTCTTACACCCTTACTGTTCATGAAAGGTGGCTGTGTGATTTCAGGAATGAATGGATGTCAATTCTACGTGGTTTGTGTTGCTTTAGAATCTCTGTGCTGATCTGTATCTGTCTTCTCTGTCCATGCAGGAATGCTTCCGTATGATCTCATTGCCAGAAAAATGGTCACCGAGCTAGATGCAGTGGTTCTTTTAGTAGAGTAAGTATTTCATATTTTATAGCCAGTTATATGCAGCTACTGTAATATACTGCACAAACTGCTGCTTCATTTGTATTATTCATAGTTAAAGCTGCAGTGGGTAGAAATGGAGCAAACATGATTAAAAAAAGTTGTTTTTATAAAACAGTCACAATATCCTGACAGTAGTACATGAGACAGGTAATCTGAAAAAAATCATCTGTCTCTGTGTCCTCCGGTGTTCCTAATGGTGTCTGCAAGATTTCACAGACCGGAGGAAAGCAACCAATCAGAGCTGATCTGGAGCCTGCCGTCTCTGAGCAGCTGTCGATCACTCGCGAACTCCGATCAAACGGTCAAACTAGGCAGCGCTGATCAAACATGAGTCATTATTTTGTTACTGTAATGCCTTTTTCTCGCCTAAAATGTTTGCAGAAACATCTTGTAGTGTACTGTTTAGCTGTAAAACAAGAAAGTTTGTGACCCGGCAGCCATGTTGAGAACAGTTGAGGAAATACTAAGCACCGCCCACCAGCCGGAGCACAGCCAATAGGAACGCTCTCTCTGAAATGACCTCTGATTGGCCAAAGTCTCCTGTCACGCGCTAGATTTTTTAAAGCCTGAAAAACAGAGTCATGAGGAGGTCACAAGTCTGGTTTTCTCTCAGAACACTTGAATTACAATATGCTGAAAGGTTATTATGCAATGTTTGCCCAATGATGCCAAAAATGTTCTGCCTACTGCAGGATTAAGTCTACTGTTCCCCCAACTCTTTCTCTCAGCCACTCGCACACAGTTTTCTGTTATCGTATGTGCCTGTCGTCCCTCATTAGTCACAGGCTAGATGGATGCATTAGAGTGAAGCTAAAAGGTTTTCATTTGGGTCTCGCCAGGCCTTTCCCTGTCAGAGCTAAACTCACTGTTGTCCTTTGGCACATCCGGCTCTAACTCTGTCTCTCAGTACTTTAACTTTCTTTTGCCAATACTCTCTCTATATCCTCTAATTCACTACTCGCAGTTTGTCATATTGAAAGACCAGTACTAAAACAGTGTTTTTGTGTGTGTAACATGGTTGTGCTTGTTGACATTCAGTATTTGACAGTGGGAGATAGAGTGGATCCGTGTATTGGTGTCTGGTGTGTGGGGGTATTGCCTTATCTGTTTCATCCAAATTCCTGTCTGCAATTTGTTAAGAATTCAGTTATTCCAACATTTCCTAATCTCAGAGTCAGCCACGTGTAATATTTGGTTTATAGATTGAAACACAAAACAATTCAGAACATACAACTTTAAGCAAATGTACATAATGGACCTTATTTCAATAATGTAGGTGCAATTTGCAGTTATCGCAACGCTCAAAGTCAATCAGGGTGTTAATCTTTGCGGATAATATGACTTTTTATGTGTCTAAAATAGAAGAGATGTTTTTTAATAGAACTGCAAATAAAACAATTCAAATTGTTGTTGTTTTTTAATGCATTTATTTCTTTTCCTAAACATGGCCAAATAAAGTGTGAAAGCTGATTTGTAAAACAACTGCTTGTCAATGTGTTTACAAAGTAATTTACGGAAAAAAACACGGTACATTAACCCTAGATCTGATGATCTGGTAATCCCCTTGGAAAAGTCATCATGTTTGTTTTCCGTGGCTCAAAATGTTTTCTGTGCACATGACCTTCAAAGCTCATGTTTATTTACGCTCTGGTTTTAATCTGCTTTTTTCAGGTACCGACTCGCCCCCGCTCACCACTTCCCTGTCCCATATGACGACGTGTACCGTGCGGTCAAACACTTCCTCCAGAAGGGGGTGCTAGCCCAGTACTCTGTGGGCCCAGGACGCGTTGCTGTGTCTGGGGATAGTGCTGGGGGGAACCTGGCAGCTGCTGTCTCCCAGCAGGTACTGAATCTGTTTTTTTCTTTCTCAGCTCTATGTTTCTGGTTCACACATGGAAAAAGAACTGTATGAAGAGGTGACATGAGGCAAGGTTAATGAGCCAGTTGATGATAAATAGTATTGTATTACCCTGAACAGAAACAACATGTGCTCTGTGCTGGGTTTGAGGTGACCGATAGTGACCTACTATTTCATATCGTGTATAACTTTGTTTGAACTATTCAACAGGTTATTACGTTCATATTAAGCAAATTATCTCTGATTCATATTCCATTATAATAAGTTGTGCGCTTTTATAATTGTTTATACTGTATGAGTGCCATAACATACTTGTAACATTCAGGCCACTCTTCATAACATCAATGATCATCACAGTAGGAGAAAAATATACAAATATACATAAAAAAATGAGGATGGGTCAGGGGTGCACTCACTCTAAATTAAAAATGTATTCTGTTACAATTACTAATTACCTGTTAAAAAGTAGTCAGTAATTTAGTCCAAGTATATCACAATATTAAAGTTAAAGGTACCGTTACTTCTTGATTACATCAATACCAATTAGGCAAAAAAGGACAAGAGAAAAGAAATACCAATGAGATAACTTTTATTCAAACTAGGGCTGTCAAAGTTAACGCGATAATTACTTGTTAACTCAAATTTATTTTAACGACACTAAATTCTTTAACGCATTAACGCAACTTGCAATTGTAAGGTTGCAGTGGGCTCAGTTTTAAAGCTAGAGTGAAGATACTGGTATTATATGAAACTAAAAAAACCTAAGGAATCCATTGGTATCAACCATGTCATACTAGCATGTCGCGAAGGAAATAACATAGCATGACCATTTTCAAAGGGGTCCCTTGACCTCTGACCTCAAGATATGTGAATGAACATGGGTTCTATGGGTACCCACGAGTCTCCCCTTTACAGACATGCCCACTTATCACACGCATAATCACATGCAGTTTTTGGCATAGTCAAGTCAGCACACTGACATGTTGATAAGAGTATTAAATACTTGACAAATCTCCCTTTAAGGTACATTTTTGTGACAGATAAAAAAAATGTGTGATCAATTTGCGATTAATCGCGATTAATTATGGAAAATCATGTAATTAAATATTTTAATCGATTGACAGCGCTAATTTAAACTTAAGCACTGATGTTAATATGTTTGTTTTAGGCTCTAGTGTTATTGTAAGCATTATGTTTGGACATGCGCTGCACGGTTTTCACCACCAGGTAGTGCCTGTGAGTGAGTAGCAAGATAAGTAGAAGTTGGAGGGGAAGAGGTATTCTTCCTCGATCGTTGTTTTTACCTGCCGTAGAAAGAAGATAACTTACCGGTAGCAGAGAAAAACATGTAGGCAGACTTTAGAGTGGGAATATATGCTGATTTGCTTCGTTAAGTACAGAACTAAAATCGCTACAAGTGAGAATAACGTCACAGCGTCCACCTGTGTCTCTGGCTGCGAACATAATTAACGGTATGGGCATTTAAATGTGGGCTAATGACTTTGATATGTTTGCTATTCACACATCATGTGCATTTTCACTGCTGTAAGGCACACTATACACTGTACTGTGAGGTTGTTCCCCTTTTCTGCTCTACATTCTAAATAATTACGAAATTTCCACCCAGTGAAAGCATTTTTTATACTAACATTAGAGGCCATTGTGTGAGACTCATGTCGTGAAGTGTTGTCATGTGTGCGCATCTGCATGGTAGTATATTGTTTTTTATTTAAACATTTATTTTAAAATTGTAATCCATTTTTACTACTCAGATTACGTCCTTTTTTCTCCATCCGTGGAAGCTCACGAAAGAGAAAAAAATTAAAAAATAACTAGAAATTTTCATCAGTGCAACTGGCAACAGGCACCGTAACAGATACGAGGGTTACGCCTTAACAAGGCGAGGAGCTCTCCTTAGATAATCTCTATGGAATTTACTTTTGAAAAATTAAGTGCCTTGAAGAGGAATTCATTTTTCTGTGCTCTAGTAGAAGATCACTTCTGGCAGTACTATGCTGAAATGTACAGTACGCCCAAACACCAGCTTAGGTTCGTAAAGACGTTCACGTGTATCTCTGCAGAAGCATAATTCTAGCTTTATTTTATCTCGACAACCACAATCTGATGGCCCATTCCGGGCGATGGGCCTTGTCGCACACAGTCCAGTTGACACAGCATCTAACACTGTGGCGGGTTGGAATCAACTCAAAGAAAAGCCTCTCATCCCAGCCAACAGGTGCACTATCTCCTATGGAGAACCTTCATGGAGAAACTTTTGGTGTTGCACCATGGAGAGTAGCTGATCGCATTTAGTGCTTCACTGTCAGGCCTACAGGATTCTGGAGCAGACATCACGTCCCCGGACACCCTTTTAGTAGACAACACTGATGTCATGAGTCAGACATCAGGCTGGTAGATAGGAATCTGTTTGCTTCAAGGCAAAAACCCTGCACACTCACTGGTGCACACTATCATTAGGTTGACGTCATGATCCACTCTCATGGAACATGGCTATTTGGAGTTTGCAAGTGATTAACAGCTGCTCAGAGACGGCAGACTCCAGCTCGGCTCTGATTGGTTGTTTTCCTCCGCTCTGTGAAATCTTGTAGATGCCATTAGGAGCACCAGAGGACACAGAGGCACATTATTTCTTTCAGATTACCTGTCTCATGCACTAATCATATGTGCACCATTTCTGCCCACTGCAGCTTTAAGATGTTTTTTTGGGGGGGGGGTTTGCGTATAGGCTTGTTAAGCTAGTTATGTTTTAGTAGACATCTGTACTGTCACGCCAATCCAGTTCTGTTACTACATCCATGAGTTAAGAGATTTCAACAGCTCAGTGAAGAAAAACAAATACTCTGCGGGTGATGCAATTCTTCCTGTAAACAACCATGACTAGTACATGTTAATCAGATGTGGTGTTCTATTTCATCAGGTTAAGAAATACTCATGGAATTGTCTTTGAATATGTGCCAATCTCTCTCTTCACAGTTACAAAAAGAGCCTGGACAGCAAGTTCAGTTGAAGGCCCAAGCACTCATCTACCCCGTACTGCAGGCTCTGGATATGAACACGCCTTCCTATCAGCAGAATCAGGACATGCCCATTCTGCCCCGCACCCTCATGGTTCGTTTCTGGAGCGAGTACTTCACCACTGACAAGGCCTTTTTCAGATCCATGCTGGCCAACACCCACAACAACCCTGAATCTTCCAGCCTGCTGAAGTTTGCCAACTGGAGCGCCTTTCTGCCAGAAACATATCATAGAAAATACAACTACAGTGCTCCCGCTGTGGTGCAGGGAGCCGGAGGGCAGGCAGTCGGGATGGAAGGACCATCTCGATCTTTGTCCGACCCGAGGGCGTCACCTCTGCTGGTTCCAGACGCTGCCTTACGCGGTCTGCCCAAGGCCTACATTCTGACATGTGAGTATGACGTTCTCCGAGATGACGGGATCATGTATGTCACACGGCTCCGCGCTGCTGGCGTCGAGGTGACGCATGAACACTATGACACAGGATTTCATGGAGGGCTGATGTTCACCATGTGGCCAGCTGACTTCCAGATTGCACGTCGCATGACAGACAACTTTTTGAAATGGCTCAAGGAAAACCTGTAAAAAACTCTTGACTATCAATATGCATTCCAGTTTTTTCCTCACAATGCACCAGTGTTTGGTTAGGTGCACATTTTTCCCATCTGTTGTTCAAGTTTTTGTTGTTAATTTCTTTTTCTTTGGTTTTCTGTAAATATATTGAGAAATATATATCGACTTCTTCTGTTTTTCCACTCATGGATTTTTCCACATTAGATACCCGTAGGAAACTGAAAGAATTGCTCTGATTTGTTCACATAAGTTGGTTTGAGTAAAAAACATATGACACCATCACTCAAGTATTTTTCTTGATTGTAGTATTCTGTTCATTGTCCAACTAACACAATACTACCTAGAGAGATCCAAGGGGAAAAAATCAAACTGTGGAATATCACAAAAGTTATTGTGTTGTGGAAAGCTAGAGCTAGCTGGCCTTTTGTGGTGCTGCTCATTCTTGTTTCCCATCACAGGACCTTCTACGTGATCTTATATAACTATTGCGTCAGAATCAATACTGTAAATTAGCAATGCATGCCACAAAAGACATTCGAGCTATCCCATTTGGTGTTTTAAGAATCCAGTGTAAGTCTTGGCAAAGGGGGAAAGGACTTTCACAACTGCAAAAAAAAGTATATTCAGTTTGGCCAAAGTTAACACAGAGTGCAGCTCGTACTGAAACCTAAGTGTTTTTTGGATGTTTTTCCAAAACTCCTGCGTAATGTTTCCTAACATTGCATCAAAGATTGGCAAGTGGTATTCTGTTTTCCACAAGGAAAGAAAAAGCCCTTAGTTGTGTAACCCATGAAAATGTGGTACACAGGGAGCTGCTTGCTGGTATGGTAAATGATTTATATTGAAGAGTGAATCGCATCTTCATCAGCACATCATCTGATTGCATCTATTCTAATCTCCACATACTTTTGGAGGTCTGAAAAAAAAATCATTATTTCAAGTCTTGTTTGCTTTGTAATGGCTGCACATCAAAGCAACAGTACACACAATGGCATTTGATGAGTCACATTCCACACATACTATTGGTATTTATAAGTAAAGATGCTGTAACAATGTGCATACTTCCAAACATTCTTCACACCTTGTGTACACACATTTTTGTGATTGAGCTTAGCTGAGTATGATGTAGAAATATGGCAAAGAGAGGGACAATTTCCAAGAGGGAATTTGGGCAACATTTTATTTGGAGCCTTAATATTTACAGCACATCACAAGTCTCAAGTGAGTTCCCTATTAGAGTATAATAAGATTTATAGGTGTGTGTGTGTTTGTACAAACCCCCTTCTCTGTTCAAGCATGATTTTATTGTAGTGTGAGTAAACAGCTTTACATGTGGTTAATTTGACTTTCTACATCAGGACTATTCAAGAGTTCCAGTTGCAAAGGTCCAAACCTCATAATCTCTAATTTGCCTACCACTAAACAAAATGAACAATGTGCATGTCCATATCATTTCAACAATATTTATTGTCTATTTTCAAAGTAGGATACTTTGAAAACAAATAATTACCACTAATTAATAAAATTAGTCCAAGCACAATGAGCTTAAACAGGACTGAATCTTATGGAATAAATAAAAATGGCCTCTTTTAGAAAGAGTACAAACAAAGCTTTGAGCAGCCACTTTTGTCTTTTAAAAAAAAAAAAAAAAGTCCTTTCCTACTGACAGAAATGGGTCTGTGACTGCCCTGTCAGTAGTTTGAATCTTGGCTTGAATGGAGTTAGTGCCAGTGACTGGTGAGCCTGCAGCGGCACTTGATTTTAATAATGTTCATAGCAATTAAAAGCTGACTCACAGCTGTAAATCGATCCAAACTTGGTCAAGTTGTGTAGCGCTACTTTGGTTGGACCGGGGAAAACAGTCTCAGACAGTCTGTAGCCAGAAAGTAGCAGGACAGTTGCTTCATGCTCCATGCTGTCATCTCTCACATCTCTCTTATGCCGTTTTTCTCTCTAGCGAAATGTCTACACACGGTAACCAATCGATTTGATCTTCTCAATTGAGTAAAGTTATTGCTGTATTAACTGGATTAGCTGCACCCGAGCTCTATAACCGCAACTGTCGAAAAAAAACAACGCTCCATGAAGACTATTTATTCTCATTAATTTATCAGAAATTGGTCATGGGTCTGGATAGAACCGTCATTTGGTGATGCCCGTTCTAGATATTAACAATGAATAAGCTACTATAGCTCCCAATATAGACCTGCCTTTGTGTATTAGAAGTAGGCAATGACGCAAAGGCTGCTTTGTAAGAGGAAGTTGCCAGTGCAAGATGAAATTTGAAACATTTAACAGTGTTTAAAGATTAAATGGCTGGCACTAAGCCTGTTTCTGTTTCTGTCTTCAGTTTATTTAGCCCTCAGTCAACTTTTAGTCCCTGAACCTCTGTTGTAATTGCATTCAGAGGAAATGCGATTGCAGTTATTTCCCCCCGTGGTGCAACACTAATATGAGGTGGCTTGAAACCATTCACGCGTCTCTCCTTTCTATGTCCTTTATCTTTCTGTCTGTGAGCGTCATCACTCAGCACATGCACCCAATTAGACTGTTATCAGGCCATTAAATAGGCGTTATCAGACACTATAAGCACCATAGATGTGGGTCATTAAGGACCTACTATGTTGTAAAAGTGAAAGTGAAACTTAAACGATCTAATAGGTTGTAAAACTGAATGCAAAATGGCTTCTTTAGGTTTAAGCAACAAAACTACAACTTCTTTAGGTTTAGGCAAAAAACTGCTTGCTTTAGGTAATAAAACTACAACTTCTTTAGGTTTAGGCAAAAAAAAAAAACTTAGTTAAGTACAGGGAAAAACACCTTGTTTTGGGTTAAAATAACCTCCACACCTTTATGGAGTTTCACACTGACTATACAACAGCGCCTGCCTTCCACTTCTGCCCCTGTCATAATTACTACGGTCACTGTCATGTTCTTTTGTATCTTCTTTCGGTGATTTACCATGTGACTAGATAATAAAACCTACTAGTTGGTGTAGTAGGCCCCTATTCACCCACATCTATGGGGCTTATAGCGACTGATAACGCCTACTTAATAGCCTGACAGCAGTCTAACTGAACAGCTATCTAAAAGATAACAGGGAGGTAAAGGTTACCAAAAAATAATCCTTCATATGAGTGTCTCTGTTCCTTAATGTCTCGCTGTTCTTTCAGCTTTACCGTTCAAAAAGAGTCACAGTTGAAACCTGAAAGTCACTGTCACGTCATTTCTGGCACATCATTGCTTGAATTTTTGTTCACCAGTTTCTCATTTTTACAAAGAAAATACAGTATCACAATGAAGTGTGTAACTTTTTAATCAAGTGACAGTCAGAGAAACCTGGCTCATTTGCAAAAGCACTGCTACATTCTCAATTGTAAATATGATTATTTCTATTTTTAGTTTGGATTCCCTCTTGGAGAACTAATGATTTGCATCATTTTTAATTTCAATGTTATCAATAAATTGACCTGTAACTACTGATCAGTTGTACTTGTGTGTGTGCAATCGAATACCTTGTAAAGAGAGAAATGTACTAGAATAGAGGGAAAAGAGGAATAGAAATGTCTTGTCATCTTACATAATGTTGAGAAATACTTCACACAAAGCGAACAGGAGAATATGAGGATATTCTGTGTAGACTGACTCAGACACTAAATCCACTTGGCGCCATAGATGAAGCAATCCAGGTTGGGGTTTCATATAGATGAGGGAGAGAATACAGTTGATCTGTGAACATACAGCAGACTATGTCCACAAATCTACCACTAAACACGCCTACGCACTTTCTATCCAAGAGGTTTGGAAAAAACAGGCAGTTTTGTTTTCTCTGGATAGCAAAGAGGATGATGCATGAGTGCGAACAAACCATTTATACAAAAGGATGATTCAAATAGGTCAACCTCGTTCATCAGGACACGTTAAACAAAACACTCCACACCTCCTGTGTATAGAGTGGACTATTTATGTGCTACACTGTGCTGGTCATATTCCTCTGTTTGCTGGCCTTGTGTGCAGGTGTGCGTACATGTACTTTATGTGTATATGCACTTACTTATCCCTCCAGAGATGAATTGGTGGGACTGTTCCCAAATTCCTTCACTGCTATGGAGGGCTAATAACATTAACGTGAAATGGATTATGGCAGATGATTCTTTGAAACTTAATAATGTATAGTGGTTTTGTACGGATTATACCTACATACTGTACAGAAAGTGAACAAATACTTACTCTGTTCACACACAGGAATGCGAGAAAGCATGCACATACTGCTAATGCAAATATGGACTTTGTGTAACATGATTTTCTCTTTGGTTTGGTGCGACACTGTTCTGCCTTGAGGCTTGAAAATAAATCATGGCATTTTCAAAGGTCAAATACTGAATGATTTGAAACCAAAGCCAGTCAAGGCAGATTTATTTTCTTCATTAATTCTGAGTCTAAGGCAAATGATAATAACTCATTACATTGTTCACACTAGATCAGTGCCTGTTGAAAACATGCCTGTTCAGAACAGGCTGAATGCTTGGCCTGTGGTGTTGCTGATTGCGGCTTTCTCAAACCGCTCATACAAACAACTTCACACTCGACGCTGCACTTCTTTGGGTGCATAGTAAAGTCGCACACCCACATCACGGCTACTCACAGTACGAAACAACAGTGAAATACACTTAGCTAAGGTTATTTCCAAATAGGCGTATTAGTCGCTTGCTTTGACATAACCACTGCCATTATAAAGTGAAGCATGGGAGGTATCTTGCTGGTTGTTCATGGTAACGTTATTAGTGTTATAAGTTAGTATCAAGTCTGACACCGGGGAAATACAGTCTTACTCACGGGCACATCGGTGAAATACACTCTGGTTCAATTCTGCTTCTAGTTGGCTATCCGCTAATGATGGATCCAGGGAAGTGAAAAAGAGTCAGTTTGTAATATTAGTATATCCTGCATCTATGTATCGTAGGCTATAATGTTAGTATAACGGCAGTTGATGAACCACGAAAAAGCAGAAGTACGTTATCCAGCGTTATTACACGGCTTTGTTGAATACTCGATTCTGATTGGTCAATCACAGCGTTCTACGGTCTGTTATTTCTTTATAGGCAGACCGTTGCTATGTATAACAGACCGTTGCTATGGGCGCAGTTCTGATGTCGGACTCTGGCGGATCGTTTTTGTGTCAAATTATTGATTTCTTAAGTATGTAGCCACGTAATAAGCGGGATAATGTACAGCTAGTGGATCATTGTTGTGAAATAACCCCCTTCAGGGCGATGCTTCGCATCAGGGTGCTGCATCGCCCTGTCTCGGTTTATTTCACAACAATGACCGGCTCGCAGTACATTAACCCTTACTTAGCGGGCTATATCCAGGATCCTGCAGCATTGAACTGAGCCGTGGTATGCTTGCTGCAGACGACATGCTGGATTCAGTCTGCAGAGCCCTGAAGCCCCGCCCCCACTGCTGCACAGAGCACTGTGTGCCTGTTTATTCAAAGTTTATTAATATTGAACATGTCGCATGTCCAAATAGCACCAAATTCGACAAGCCTCTCAATGGGGTCCCCAGCAATACACCTGCCAAGTGTGAAGTCAATCAGATGAGCGGTTCTCGAGATATGCAAAGGACATACCCACCTACACACATACCCTCGCTTTATAGTTAGATGTACATTTTATCACTACGACATTATTACTGCTTAGAATAAGTGCTTTCATACGTTTAAAATACAGCAAACCACCTAAAAACCTCTATAAAGACCAAGTGCCCTGTAATGCCGTCATTGCCTCAATGGCCACAGTTGTCTGAATTGCAATATTGAACTATCTTACCAAATTGTAATATAGAGCTTTAGGTTTTGTATTTATCCTCACATGAACTTTTCTGCTGCTTTTTCTCATCGGCTCTGTCTCAACACAACTCCTCTGGCTTTTATTATGAAACTTGAAACGAACACACAGAACGCAGCCCCAGTATTTCACAGTGCTGCTTCTTTTCTTTGTACATTCCAGGAGAGACGTTAATGTAAATGGAGTAGGGGATCAAGCATGGCGATTAGACATGGCTGAAAGAAAGCACCTGATCCTGTCTGTCGTATCAAAGCCCTGTGAAGTTAGGTGTGTTTGATGGGGTTTCAAGGCCTAAATAAGCATTAAAGGTCACTTACAGTCCAATATGAGGGAGACTTTGATGAGAGCTGAACTTTAGACATATATATTAGAATGGCATTCGAATAAACCAGATCAACCAACATTACAAAGAAACTTTATGGGAAAAAAATCATAGACTATATAAAATATGGAGGTAGTCTCCGTGATGTCACCGCTAGGTTTCTGAAGACCTGTTGTGAAGCTCAAAGTGGGTGGCTCCGGCCGTCACCATCTTGGCACTGACAACGCAGCATAGCCTGAGGCTAATCCAAAAATGGGCAAAGAGGTGGATCGTCGATGGAGCTGAGGCGGGCCCGGGTGTCACTCAAACGGTCATGCCCTCATTATGCTGAACTTTAAGCTTTAATATAATTTGACGAGTGAGTTATATAAAAATTCACCCCCGTACAGTTATCATGAACGGGGATATTAGCTATAGAGACCAAAACCGTTTTTTTTGTACACGGCTGCAAACATGTTTATTTCTGCTTTAAAGTCGTGCATTTTAACATGGTGGGCTATGGGGATTGGCTCCTTTTTGGAGCCAGCCTCAAGCGGCCATTTGCAGAACTGCAGTTTTTGGCACTGCTGTGTTGGCTTTCCCTTCCCAAAAAGGAGTTTATTCAAGTGTGCTATTAGTATTCTTCTCTTAAACTTAAAATAAGAGAGTATACTCTTAGTTTAGTTTTTAGGTACTTATCAGAGATATACTTAACAAAAGTATACATAAGTATACTTGGCTCATACTGACAAGTATACGGAAAAGTCTGAGTACACTTGGCTTATACTGACAAGTATACAGAAAAGTCTAAGTGTTCTTGGGTTATACTGACAAGTATACAGAAAAGTCTAAGTATACTTGGCTCATACTGACAAATATACAGAAAAGTCTAAGTATTCTTGGGTTATACTGACAAGTATACAGAAAAGTCTAAGTATACTTGGCTCATACTGACAAGTATACAGAACAGTCTAAGTATACTTGGCTTATACTGATGAGTATACAGAAAAGTCTAAGTATACTTGGCTCATACTGACAAGTATACGGAAAAGTCTGAGTACACTTGGCTTATACTGACAAGTATACAGAAAAGTCTAAGTATAATTGGCTTATACTGACAAGTATACAGAAAAGTCTAAGTATAATTGGCTTATACTGACAAGTATACAGAAAAGTCTAAGTATAATTGGCTTATACTGACAAGTATACAGAAAAGTCTAAGTATAATTGGCTTATACTGACAAGTATACAGACAAGTCTAAGTATACTTGGCTCATACTGACAAGTATACAGAAAAGTCTAAGTATTCTTGGGTTATACTGACAAGTATACAGAAAAGTCTAAGTATACTTGGCTCATACTGACAAGTATACAGAAAAGTCTGAGTACACTTGGCTTATACTGACAAGTATACAGAAAAGTCTAAGTATAATTGGCTTATACTGACAAGTATACAGAAAAGTCTAAGTATAATTGGCTTATACTGACAAGTATACAGAAAAGTCTAAGTATAATTGGCTTATACTGACAAGTATATAGACAAGTCTAAGTATTCTTGGCTTATACTGACGAGTATACATAAAAGTCTAAGTATTCTTGGGTTATAGGCCTAATTGTACTTAATCTTTTGATTGAGATATACTTAAGAAAAGTATATTTAAGTATTCTTGCCTTATAGGTCTACAGAAAGGTATACTTGGCTTGTAGTTGTGATTACTTTATGATAGAGCAGCCTATTAAAGTGTGTGAGCACTGGAGGTTGCTGCTTGGAAAAAATATATTTTGTGTCAAAACAAGAGCCTGATTCAGTATTTTCTATACTGCAACAACATTTCCACAGTAGATTAAGTTCTTTCAAGATGGGAATAGAAAGATTTTGTAATTGGAGGTCCTGACTCCTGAGAAAAAAACTGAGCTTTTCGTTCCTCTGATTTTTAGTGTGATTTTTGTTTTGTATTGAATCTGAATGTGAAAGACAAGAGGTAAAAGGAGGAAATTATGTACTGTATTACACATGCATACTTTCCGAATACATACATTCACACAAATTAAATTAATGATACACACAGTGTGCTACAGTGATAGAATATGTGCTGCTTACTCATCAGCCAAATCTAAACCCTTCAATTCTCTATTCTAAGACCGTGACACAACTCAGGAAGTTGCACAATAAACCATGGTTATCTAAAACAAAGGAGAAGCTTCTCGGGAATGAAAATGAAAATCATGCTGAAGACTCAGTTGAAAAGGTCACAACGTAAGGCGCTACATAGCTCAGCAAGCTGGGGTCACTTAAGTCCATGAGAACCAAAGTCAACAGAGATCAAATCATGAAACTGTTTTCCTTGACTGATTTTCAGGATCATCCTCGTTTAGTATGTGTTAAGGATAACAAATACACTTTTTCCATTGTTTGAGTTGTAGAATATCCCATTTCAAAAGATACAGATAGGAAAGATATACAGTAGAGAGCTGAGGAATAAAAAAAAAAAGCTCAAGTGCTTAGAAATACTGACAGAAAACCAGCTAGTTTCACATTACACAGGAAAAGTTCTGAGAAAAATCCGTCAAAGCTAAAACATTGCTTGGCAGGGTTGAGTTTCATTGGGATTTTATTAATACCGGTATTGATACTGATTAAAAGTGTAAAAGTACCAGGTATTGAGTCAGCCAATATGGAATGGATTGTTATGTGAATGACGAAAATGTACATAACTGATATTTGGTATCTATGCTCTCTGTCACCTCCCGCAAGCATACACCTATCTCAGTTCAGCAGGGATTGAGGAGTGACAATATCGGGGTGATGTGACATGTAACATGTGTTAACTGGAGACGTTGCTGTTATATCCTATGCATCATAAACCATAAGGACACTCGTCATTTTTACGTTTTGGTATTGCTTGTGCTGTAATGAAATTCAAATTCAATGACCGACTTATGGTGCTGATAAAAAGCCCATAAATCCAAATGGTAAGAAGGGGCTTTTGAAAAGCATTGCAGATTCTAGTGTCAAAGAACACCCTGATTAAAAATGGACATCATGAAAACGATTAAATAGGGTTGACAATCGATTAAAATATTTAAATGCCATTAATCACATGATTGTCCACGATTGATCGCAATTAATTGCACATTTTGTATCTGTTCAAAATGTACCTTAAAGGGAGATTTGTCATGTATTTAATACTCTTATCAACACGGGAGTGGGTAAATATGATTGCTTTATGCAAATGTATGTATATATTTATTATTGGAAATCAATTAACAGCACAAAACAATGACTAATATTGTCCAGAAACCCTTGCAGATACTGCATTTAGCATAACAAATATGTTCAAATCATAACACGGTAAACCCAACAGACAACAACAGCTGTCAGATGAATTGCGAACAGCCAACCTTTTTTTTTTTTTAAGATAATGAATATTCAAAGATAAAAGTGACATACAGAAAAAATAAATGCCTCAATGCATCTCCCAAGATATATGTGATTTTCTCAGAAACCATATTAGTTATGTTTTATTTAAGTACATTTAAAAGTAATATAGTACAATGTTGACTTCAGTGCAAACATACCAAAAATAATTATGCTTTTTCAATGAATACAGATACAAATACAAACAACAACATATCTGCACAAAAATAAATATGCTTAAAAAGAGTGTTCATATAAAAACAGCCTTAAATGTAGGAAGTTTATTTTACATTGCTTTACTTTGTCAACATGAAAGGTAACTATGCCTCAAGTCCACTTCATGGATATGTTTTATCACATATGATGAGTAATATTTATGACATCACAACGACAAAGTATCCACATCATTAATAGGCATAATAACATGTAATGTGATATTAATAATGCAGTTTGACACTATTGGCACTATTGACACTATTTGACACTATTGGCTGAAAATGACTACTTATTAAAACGCAACAGAAATAAAGAACAAGCATACAACTTTTAACAAAACACATGTAAAGATAGAGCTGATTCACATGTTTGGATATGTTGATGTGTGTGTCATATGTAGGGACTTTGAATTCCATCAGGCTGGTTCTCTTTGCCGCTCTTTTTTTCTTCTCACCAGCTTTCTGAGCTTAGCCAATAGCAGCTCTCTGAACTTGTCACCCATGAAGAAGTAGAAGACAGGGTTGATGACGCTGTGCATGAAGGCAATCGGTCGGGTCACGATGTACACGCCCTTTATGTACATCCTTGTACACAGCTGCAGCCCTGCCCAGGCCTGTCGAGATACTATTCTGACATTTCTCAGTACATGGTAGGGAGTGTAGAGAACCAGAAACATGACTGCGGCCGATGCAGCGACCCTGAGAGGCCGCTTGTACGTAGTTGTCTTGCGCTGTACGGCCCTTTCCTGGACACGGAGCAGATGTCCAATTTGGTAGGAGAAAGCACAAAGCCCAAGCAGAGGGAGAATGTAACCAGTCAGGGTTAGCCCCAGGCTGTAGCCCAATGTATCGATGTGTCCCTCCAGGCTGGCAAAATCCTTGCAGCGACTCCAATTTCCGCTCCGAAGGTCGTGGACCATCAGTGATATCATCGGAGCAACTTCCACATTGACGGCGAGGAAACTCAGCCCCGTCACGATCAGGGCTGTTCGTGGCCTCAGCAGGTAGTGGTTCCTTGTTGGATATCTTATGAGCAGGAAGCGGTCCATGCTAAGCCAAACCATAAACAGGATGGAAGAGTAAAGATTGACATGCAGGAGATAGCGGTTGATGACGCAGGCATAGGGAGAGGTCTCTGATTGGTCATTTGCATAGAGGTACGAGAGGCGCGGGAGCGTGCAGAGGAAAATAAGGTCGGAGACTGCCAGGCTGAAGAGGTAAATATTGCAGCTCTGCCATTCCCGCAAACAAAATATGTAGCCAAGTACAACCAAAAGGTTGCCAGGGAAACCGATGCAGAACTCGATAGCATAAGACGGTGACAGGTAGTACCTCTCCAGCACGTCATCGATCTCTGTACAGTTGAGTACCTGGAGAGAAGACGGAGAGAACAGAAGGAGAAGAGGACAAGAAATGGGGAAGGGAGGGAAGAGGAAACAAACATTTGAGAAATGATAGAAAAGTCTTACAATTTGGAACTGTGAACTGTAAGGACAATTTCCAATAACAGATTCAATATAAACTACTTTAAGGTTCAGAGCTAAATACATTCAGCACAACATTAATAGTGTATGTGTTAGTATAAGACTTACCATGTTGTAGTTGTTCGAGTAGTCGCTGGTAATGTGAGAATAGGGAGTGCAACCATGAGCAGGTGTAGCCACTATCTGAATACTGGAAACAGTAAACACTGAGTTCTGAGGGTGCTGGAGCCTTTAATATGACATGGTTGAGTAAACACACAGGCAGTATGATTGTCAGTATTTGCATATTAAATATGGAAAGATGATGCAAACCAAACAAAACCTCATAGAAGACTTGATAGGTTACTTAATAACTGCACACCCTCGCTTTGTCTGGTTACCTTGCACTCCAGCCAGAATGTTAATTAAAGTGGATATGACAGGCTTGCGTTTGTACTCATTGAAATGCCATTGAAACAAGGGTCATGCATTAGGGAAACGTCTGAAAAACATTTTAACTTCTCAACCAAATTTAATCCGTCATCAGCTGCAGTTATTTCAAACTTTTGCAGTCATTTAAAAAAAAAAAAAAAGGTTTATGATTTTATTTAACCTCTAGAAGAAGAGTGATCCATCTAAACAATTTCATGCTTCCAATTTTTACAAAATTATGCATTTCACCCGATTATAATGCAAGACAAATATGTAGATGCTAGCAAATGAAGTCTGGAAAGTAATGTTAGCAACTAATATCAGTGGCACAGCAATAAGTACAAACATACATTTGTATTTGTCTCCCAAAGTGTAATTGTTTTTAGACTGAACAATAACCATATTCAAATACAGTATGCTACCTTCATCTGTCAGATGGCTCCATTGCTGATCAGCCAACCATCCATGTGTTCACTGTCAGTGGAACAACTTTGAGTTCTTGTCTGCCACCGAAGTAATTGTGGAATTGCAAGAGATTGCAACACATAAATCACATTGTTTTTAATTAGCTGAGGACAGACTTTGATGTGAAAATGTATATTGCGATAAAGAATAGGCTTAGCTAGGCATGCCTACAGTTTACAGTATGTGCTTTTTATGTACAAATGGCAATAAGCAGTTAAAATGTGAAATGGAATAATGAATAAAGAGAATTATCAATCCCTTTCCTAAATGTATTCCAAAGTTGTACTTACAGTCTCCCAAGAGCTGAAGAATCTGTCTGGTCTCAAGTAAAAATGGAAAGCTGTATTTCAAAAAATTAACAAAAAGAAAATTTCCTTTTTTCTTCCAATATTTCTTTTCTTTCCTTGCTAACTAGAAAATAAATGTATGTAATTGTAAAAAAAATGTGAAATGTAAGGAATTCTTAGTTTTGAGCGATGCAGTGTCCCTGACAATATAGCTACTGATTTTGAGTCTACTTCTCTAAATTCTAGGGTTTATATACTCTTTCTTTATGTCCTGTGTTAGATGAATAAGTGTCTGCAAGATAAGATAATGAGGATTTCTCCACGTGATTTCTCGTGAAATATATTTCTGGCCTTCTTGGTACCATGAGCGCTTCCAAGTTCCCTTTTTTATTTCAGTCAACTCATTTATTTACGTTCTTGATCTCACACTTAATGTCTCAAATTAAATGCAGGTTTCTTTTTTGGTTAAGCCAAGTCAGAATGTTCTGACCGCACAACTTGTCGCTGTCATTCTGCACAATAATTGTGAAACTCTCAAAGCAGAAGTTCAAAGTGCTTGAATTGCAGCATGCTGCTCTTTTAAGGGTTAAAAAGAATTACCAATAGTTTTCATAAAACAGTCATTTATATGTCTAAGACAGGCAAAGCATTGCATTGTGAGATTTTTGTTAATAGTATGAGCACATTCAGTAAATCAATTTGTGTTGAGCTAATGAGAGCTGTTAAATCAGACTTGGATATAGTTAGGAAAGAGGCTTTGGAATGCAGCATTGTGTCATCTGCATAACATTATATTTAGACTTATGGTAGCACTTTCTATGACGCCCATATCTATAATGCACAACATACTTTTAATGCATTAAAGTCAAAGTTGTGTCAGATAGGAGTACCTTACCAGTACTTAGTTTATTGTCTGTTATGACCAGTTGTTTCAGGTATTATCTTTAATGTGACTCAATTTAGTGTTTAGAGAGAGTTTTTTTGGGAAACATTGTGATAATGAAATGTCCATCACTCAGTTGTTCATCAAAAAGTTGTGTCTAATTGGAGTTCTTAATTTCTGTCATGACCCGTTAAACAAAACATTTTGTGTGTTGTTCTTGCATAGATTTAATGATATTTTTTCACTTTACTTAAAGCAAACAATGACCTTTTTTTTTAGTGCTTATAACTATAATTATACAGTGCTATAAGCAGATTATAACACATTAAAGGTATGTTTGTAATGCATTAAGAGTCATAAAAGTGCTACCTGACTTTTTTTCTGATTGAACAGAATATCACTCAGAAAACAGAAGCAAATAGGATTTTTTCGCCATCAGAAAACACCTCCTGAGATCTATCAGAAAGGTTCCTACGGGTTACAGCAGAGACATCAAGTCCAAGTGACCTCAGTGTGTAAAGTATTGCATAATCTAGGATCAACTGCTTAAAGGTCCAGTGTGTAGGATTTAGTGAAATCTAGCGGTGAGGTTGCCGATTGCAACTAACTGAATACCCCTCCCTTTCCAAGCATTTAGAGAACTATGGTAGCCTTCAGGTAACGTAAAAACGTGAAAGGCTCTCTCTAGAGCCAGTGTTTGGTTTGTATGTTCTGGGCTACTGTAGAAACATGGCGGAGCAACATGGCAGATTCCCTGAAGAGGACCCGCTCCCTATGTGGATATAAAGGGCTCATTCTAAGCTAATGAAAACACAATGATTCTTAGTTTCAGGTGATTATACACTAATGAAAACATAGTTATGAATACTTTATTCCATTTCTGCCAATAAACCCACATAAATCCTACACACTGGCCCTTTAAAAACATTAATTGAGCAGGACAATATTCTTTTGCATTGAAAAAATCTGTGATCATTCAAATGCACAGATTGATATTCAAATGTGCAGCAAAATTGGAGCTAGGCCCAGGTCTAAAAACAACAACATGACAATCTGTTGGCTCTTCACACAGTGACTAGATGTTCCAGTATTTTGTCTTTAAAGAAAGTTTGGAAGTTGGCCTAACATTATTAAGACCGTGTGTAATACAAATACAAATATATACAAATATAAATAGATTTTTTTCAAGAACGTCTTTTAGTTAATAATTAAGAGCAAACTACAGTCTGTACAGTCTACAGCCTAAATGGAAACATCTTGCTTTATTGGAATATGTACGATAAAGTGTATTTGGACAAAGAGCTGACTAATATAAAGTAGGGCTTTGTATTGGCAAGAATCTGGCGATACGATACGTATCATGATACAGGGGTAAAGATTCAATTGTGATATATTGCGATAAGCAAGGCGGTATATTGCGATTTTTAAAATTAAATTTAAGGAAAATTGTCGTAGTATAAAGAACACACCAGAAATACACCATTTTAGAATAGGCTAAAATAACACATTTATACTGTATGCATAATACTGCATGGGATTATCGTAAAGTAGGCATGTCTGTAAAGGGTTACCCATAGAATCCATTTTCATTCACATATCTTGAGGTCAGAGGTCAAGGGACCCCTGTGAAAATGGCCATGGTAGTTTTTCCTAACCAAAATTTTGCGTAACTTTGGAACCTTATTTAGCCTCCTTCTCAATCTAGTATGACATGGTTGGTACCAATGGATTCCTTAGGTTTTCTAGTTTCATATGACATATGCTATATACAGTATAACTCTACCTTCATTCTAGTTTTAAAACGGATCCTGCTACAACCTCCGAAAGACAGAATAGCAGCTGGGCCCGACGTCGGGCTGTCGTATTTTTAAGAGGTTAATTAAAAATCAATACAGTGTTTTGGAGAATCAATACTGTATTGCGCAACATAATATTGTGATACTGATTTGTTTCAATATTTTCTTACACCCCTGATATAAAGTGCTATAGTGTATAGTATATATAGTATAGTGCCATACTAATCGTATGGTTTTTCCAGACCTTTACTGGCTTATTAGAGGTATCTGTTAATGTGTTAATGATAATTGATGATGTAGCTTTCTTAACTAATCTCGTGCAATTGTTACTCAACTCTCAACAGTGTGGGAGTGTATTGACTGTAGATGTAACCCAAACCTAATCCATTTCTGGACTCTCTGTGGACATACAGTAGGCATCTTTACTGTAATTCTAACCCTTTTAAATTGAACATGGTGGTTTGACATGCCGATTAAAAACAGACAGAGACCTCCAGATGCTCTCTCCACATGAGAAAAGAGTCTTAAATGCAATTATAATGGCTATCATGAGCAAAAAAAATGCATCGCAGTGTTCCCGTTTGTAATTCGATGCGCGTCAATAATGTGGAACTAAATTCATTCCCCTTTGCTTTGGATCACATATACAGTTCACAAAACAATACCACAGTGTTGACTTTCATTTTCAATCTATGGTGTCAAGCACCTTCCCTGTGGTTGCATAACACATTTGGATGATGTTTATTCTGATAGGGGGCCTACAGTGTATTTTGGCAACAAAGTTTACAATGTTGGTCAGCCTTTGCAAAGCACATGATCTACTGCTGAGAGGCATGTGAGACAAAGGTTGGATTAGACAAAGGGTACATTATTGTTTTTGTTTTACCTTGCCCTGCAGAGATAGTAAGCTAGGTATAATAGAAGGGACATATCCTTAAGAAACCCAGCCCTGAGACTGACAGTGGTTTGTTTGGTTAAATTACTCTGGGATCAAGAGATATCGCTGAGCATTCCTGTGTTAAGATTTGTTCTAGTGGAGGCCAACAGTGGGGCGGTGGCACAAGTCTTATTTTTAATGCCGACCTTAGTTAGCGTATCCTTTGGTTTAAATGATTTATAAAGTGTGATCATCTGTGAAGCGTTAAGTAAGATAAGATAAAACTGTACTGGCCTTGCTCCAGATTATACAAAACAAATGTTCGTCCAATATCAACAGCAAAAAATTCTCCAACCATGAGGCAGTGCTCTCCTGGCTGTGTCTTCACTTCAAAACAGCAGGCTTTACATGGTTCAGACATTTAGTGTATTTCACCTGAGACGTGCCTCAAAGTTAGATTGACAGAGGACAGAGATGTAAAAGATTACTTTTTGTTGTGTGATATACTGTACATTTGCCCTGCTTTTGATTTCATGTTACATTTTTAATACTTGTGTTGTTTTCTGTAATTACTCTGTAACATGTTAATAAATGTTGCCTCCTCTTGTCTTGTCTCAGTTTGTTCATAGCAGAGTTCAGCACATTTTCCCTCTCTGGGAGAGGGAAGAGAAGATGCCTTTGGTTGAATCAGCATACTTGCCAACCATCCCGTTTTTTATTACCCTCTACCGGGTTCCTCCCGGGCTAACAATTCTCCTGCATTTCTCCCGATTTCTGACACATTTTCACACCTTTTTTTTCCTTTTTCGTTATCACAATCTGTCTCTGACACTGTGCGGCCTGTATAGCCCCTAATATTTCCAACCAGACAACAATACAGCTACACCAAATGTCGTTTCCTGGCAGAAGATGGCTGCTTGCGACACAATGTGGTTTGAGCTGCGCGTGCCGCAAAGTTGGGCTCTGCTCGATGCAGCAAAAAGCAAAAAGTCGTGACGCTGTGGAGGCCATTGGAAATAATTGGGTTTCAGACCGCAGTTGGTGCCATTGTTGCATTGTGTCTGAAAGGGCCTTCAGTGTGAGACGGAGACAGAAATGGAGAGTACTAAGAGAAAGAAATACTCAACCAGGGGCAAAGAATTTAATGAATGAATGAAAACTGATGAATATAGTTCATACCAGAGATTCATGCAAGTTCATGCCAGAGGGGCAAATTATTTTGTATTTCTTCCTAAGAATTAAAATAAAATTAAAAGTATGCTCCTTTCAGTCAAGCCTAGCTCCGTTCATTCTTTAAAAGTCACCAGAATGCGGGACACAAAGTCTCTGAAACTCAATTTTGTTTTTGAAATCCAGCCTATTTTGGAGGTTTCAAGGTTGGCAAGTATGTGAATCAGACAAATAATCTAATCATATATCCAAAAATCCCATTAATATTTTGTACTGTAATATAGTACTATGAAACTGTTTTTAGATGCCATTGTATATAATGAGAGTGCCCTCTGGTGGCATACTACATAGACAAAATATCAGCAGTAGCAAGTACTGATAAAAGGTTAATGTGGCCAGCCTGTGCACATGGAGTGGAGGCTTCTAGAGGTTTCTCAGCTTTGAACAATTCACAGTGACTGGCCTGTGGACTATGAGTTTGGCCTGTGTTTGGTGACTAACAGTGAAGCAGTACTCAGTATTGGTGTTGTAGGTGGAGAGGAGAAAAAAACACTAGAAGCCTAGGGGCTGGAGAGACACTCAGGATTTAACCTCCCAGCCACCAAAGTCTTATATTTTTTATAGACTTCATATGACCTTCAATAATTTCTAGCCCTGCAGAGGAAGTCTCGACACTGGCCAATACATCATGCCCTCTAACACCCACTAGTGCCATATTTCTTCATATCTCTATTTCAGACAAATAGGGCGTGACTTCAACAGGTTTATTAACTTAAAACTAAAGGGCCATAAGGTGTTTGTGTGTGTGTACATGTGTGGGTTTGAGCCATTCTTAAGAATTACAAGCTACGACCAAAGAGTATAGAAGCAAAGAGACGGAACTCCGGTGTTTTTTGACAACAGCCACTGCCACCATTTTTGACTAAAAACACTTATTATATTTATCATATTTTATTGTTCAACACAGGCCATTTCGGTAGAATATGACAATAGAATAGAAATAATTTTGTTTTAATTTTGTACGGATCATTTTAGGCAGACGTTTTACTGGCACCCAGTAGTCGCTTTCAGTCCAAAATGGTGGAAGCCTAGCTTTGCTGCCAAGGAGGGTGAAAAGAGGAGAGGTCATGCGTCATCAACGCGTCATATCTTTGGGGTACAACACATGTGCAGTAAAATCTGGTCGCACAATCGTAGCTCCGGTTGTACTGCGCATGTGAGATAACTTCGGTTATGATTTGACGCTATATAAAAATAAATTGAATTGAATTGAATTGAATGTGTTGTACCCCATACCCCATGTCCCAGCCTCTTTCAACAGTGCTTGTTTGCTGCTGGGTGCTGATGTTGCAATGGAACAAACAATTGACTTTCACTTGTTGACTATATACATTCTTTGCTACGACTACAATGCAGTACACTGTACACTAAACCAGTGTGACCTTATCTCCAGTTTCACACGTCAACCACTCGTGACCGTCTCAACCAAAGGGATTTGTGTTTTATTTAAACAATTTTCAGTGTCCAGAAGACGTTAAATTAGTCAGCAATTTAGAAGAAAAAAAGCAAAGACGAGACGAAAATCTGAAAACCTTTGTGAAGCAGAAATATTTTTTGCTTTCTCTCTTGTTACTCATCTCACAAACACTCCGATCTTTCTTGCGACCCCTTGTAGCGGTCAAAACATTCAGGTTGGGAACCAGTGCACTAAACTACCTCCCAAATGTACCATTTAATTAAAATCAGAATGCAGTTAGTGGAAAAACACAGTAGTCTCCTGCCACCTGTACGTGTTTGTGTCGAGTTGTGAGAAGGGTATAAAAGGAGCACATAAAACTAAATTGTTATACAAGTGAGACCCACCAGAACAGGAAATTGATTGGAACTGTATATAAATCATAAATAGCACATTTATTCCAGCAGCACATGTCATCAGCAGCCCCTACAGACATGTGATACAAATATAATACAGCAGAGGTCAGTATTAACCCAAAGCTCATACAGTGGGCTAAACTCAACAAGTGTCCAGCCTTATGTTGGTGGAAAATTACATTGATTTTCATCAATTATGCAGCAACAAAAAATAAAATAAAAACACCTTAAAGTTAGATAAAACTGAACTGAAATAATGTATGGAAGTTATTAATCAATCCTGTTGGATGAATGGGAATGAATACAATGCACGACAGCGACTCCTAATTGTTGCCAGTTAAATGGAAATGAAGTTGGAAACAGAATGACAGAATGAGGACCAGTGAAACAGATGACAGAGCTTGTGATGGACTAGTTAGTAGAGGGTGGAGCTGTGCCAATCGGTATGTCACAGTGCCCTCATCACTTGTGATTGTGTGTGTGTGTGTGTGCGTGTGTGTGTGTGCACATGTTGGCGTGCCTGTGTGTGAAATGAAGAAATGAAAAGGTGATGGACTGTATCTGCTAGTTTCACTCATTCCTCCCTCTCCTCCTTAGATGGGCAATTTGTCCCAAATGTACCCTGACACATGCACACACACACACACACACACACACACACACACACACACACACACAGAGACAGAGAGAGAGAGAGAGAGAGAGAGAGAGAGAGAGAGCGAGAGAGAGACGACCTAAATGAGTGACCTAAAACACCAGAAATCAATTCTGCTGATAAAACCAGAATAAATTATCGGGCCTGACAGCAGTATATGAGTATTATTTTAACTAGATTGTCATGTTAACACATGTGAGTGTCTCATGCTGTGAGTGAGCGTTCAAGTTACCCCCCTGTAGCTTAAAGTGTCCCAGTTCTGGAAGGTGACACACTTACAGCTTTATCACTACAACGCTGCACTAATTATCAACGTGGTTCACATTCGACAGCGAGTTAATTGGATCAAAGCTGATGTAGAGCGTGGGCTTATGGGTGTTTCAGTGCGTATCACATGAGACAGAGGCAGAGAAAGTGAAGGGCAGCATAATTTTTTTTTACTGTATAGTGCTTGTTGTACTGTAAGGTTGTTGTCCAAAGTTGTAAGTGCAGCACAAAGTCCTCAAGCTCTCTCCTCTGCTCTTTTGAGTTTTCTTATTTTTAGATTCCTCTCTCCCCCCATGGTCTCCTCACTGCCTTTATGATCATTGCAACCTTCTCTCCAACCTTCTTTTTCAATCCTGTCTCCTTTATTTTCTTCCAAACTTCCACTATGTTCTCATAGGCTCGAGTCAGAGGGTGTTTCAATAATTCATCCGGTGTTTTTCTGAGCAGCAGTCATGGTCAGACAGGGGTGAGATTGAGGGCTTCTGCCGCTCCAGTCTCTTTCTTGGGGTCACATGCCTGGACCGGTTATGCAAACTGGTTTAAAAATGTCCTTAAAAGCCCCGAAACAGTCCGTGTTGTTTACATGTTTCAGATGGTCACTCTGTCCCAGTGAAACATGATCATTAGTTGTGGGAAATATACAGCTAGCTATTGCTTTTTTTGCCCAATTTACAGTTTCACTTCAGTGAGAGAAGCAGTTAGGCTCATGCTGTTTTATCTGTGTCAGAGACACTGTCAAATTAAGTCCCCCTTCCTCTCTTTCCTCCTGACTACTGCAGAAAGAAAGTAAAACTCAAACCTAACGAAGGAAGTAATTGTCAGACTTTGGCATAAAGCAACATTGCTGGGATACATTTTTTTCAAAATTGCGGTTTGTGGTTTATAGTGCTGGTTCCCAACCTGGGGGTCACGACCTTTCCCGACTTTTGTGGTCGCCAAAGCTTCACGGTGGGGTCTCGAGGCCTACTTGATTTTAAGGGTCGTAAGACAATTTTTTTTGAAAATATACAGATGGCCTATATCGCAGCATTTAATTTGTTTCTGTGAAGAAAACTAAATTAAATTATTTTTTAAAGTTTGAATTATTATTTAAGACATACACTTCAAAGAATCTCACAGCATAAGGGCACGGTGAAGACCTGAACACAGAGCCTTCTCATCCAAAAGTATCATAAACTACAGCATGACAGATTATTTGTACACTTCTCAAAAATCTGTGACAGGTGCGTCGGCGATCTTGAAAACAATGAGAAGAACTCCCAAATATTGTCTCCCTTTCTGCTGAAATATTTAATTAAATTGAAATTAAATGTATTTATTTAATTACAACGTTTCGGTCTGGTATATATTATTTGTACCCCAATCATTATGAAAGAGAATGACTACAATTATATCTTTCAGAAAATATTCTATATTATTACTACTTACTGTATTACACAGCTTTGTTGAATACTCGATCCTGATTGGTCAATCACAGCATTCTACAGTCTGTTATTTCTTTATAACAGACCGTTGCTCTGGATGCAGTTCTTATCTCAGACTCTGGGGGACCATTTATTATGTCAAATTATTGATTTCTTAAGTAATTAGCCGTGTAATAAGAGCGATAATGTACAGCGAGCCGGTCATTGCGATGCAGGACCCCTTGGCTTTGCGTCCCGGTCCTGTATCGCACTGTCTGGGTTTATTTCACAACAATAACCGGCTCGCTGTACATTATCCCGTACATTCAGTATCCCCCCTCAAGGTACTGACAAAGTGATGCAACCAAGTCATGTCAGGGCATTAATTTTGACATTAAATAGCCAGGACGGCCCATGTTCTATATGTTAAGTCCTATAGGTGGTCTGGGATCTCGATCCCTCTCAGTTTGAACCCTGTGCCTCCTACATGTCTCTTTGTATTCCTTGCCCTGCTGCAGATCTATTTCATTTTCAGTCACGGCAGCTCCAGAGGCTTGTTTTACACACGCTGCTGGTGTATGCTGTGTCAGGCCTTCTCAGCGTTACTGATATGATTGCCTCCGCTGTCTACTGGGACTTATAAATTCAAAACCACCGTCAGGTCGGCTAACCGTCAGCTAATCGCTACGCTAGTCACTGGACACGTTGCAGAGCTAAGACTTCCTGGCCTCGACGGGGTCTAATATCTAACCCTGCCATGTTTTCACTTCAGCCTCTGATAGTCAGCTCTCAGGGTCAGTCGAGCACAACTAATATCATGCTGTGGCTTTACATTTGTGTGTGAAGCTTGTACAAAATCTCGGCATCAACGCTGCTCTGAATAATGCATGGTGGATACTTTTCCATATAGTGAAACTAACAGTCAGTAAGCAGCTGCCTGCTTTTAATTTTCCTAAATGGTAGCTTGAGTGAGTCTTTGTGGATTTCTTTTCACAAGCTATGAAACTTGTTTCCCGCATTAAACTGGCAGCTGTGTGACACGCAGGGTTGCACGCTCCCAACTGCAACATCTGGGTGTGATTTGCCAGTTTGCGTCCTTGTTGGAGTTCACGTGAATCGCTACCATTCATTTCGGCAGGTGGCGGTTGTGCGTTTCTCTTTTGCAGGAGTTGTTTTCCATCCAAGCACATGCAACACACACACTTCGGGGCCTTTTTCAAAGTCTTCCCTTGTTTCATTACCAGCATTACCAGGTTTTACAGATGTGAACATTACCGCACCACACAGAAAATAATGGCCCTCCTGTTCTGTGTCTTGACTTGATGACATCATAGCGCTGCTGTGGGGGAACCTGGGAGCTGTAAAACAGGCCGTATTATGTAAAACACATTGTAATGGTTTAGTAAGGTTAGTAGGGACAGTGAGCGCCTTGTAAACCTCTGTGGGGATTGTAAAATACTGTACATTGCTCTAAACAGCACGGGGGGGAAAGTACACTTTACATCTCAGATTTCCAAGCACTCTTAGCAGCACATCAGCTCTCTTGTCACTCCTCTTCTGCGAGGCCTGAATCGGCAGCTCTGTCAGTTGACAGTCAAGCGTGGGCTGACGACAGAAAACTTCCCTTTGCAACACTGACATCAGCCGTTTTCCTCCCCCCTTTTCTCCCTTTTAACTTCCTGTGAGGGTTTTTTTCCTCCCCCCCACCGCCCCTCCTCATCGTTGTAATTCTCTTGACTTGTCTCCGTTTTGCTCCCTCCCATCTCCCCTATAATATCAGACACAAAGAAACACAGCTTGAAAGGTTTTTTTGTCAGTTACAGCGTTTGGACCAATGGCTTGTCATATCCGTAGCCGCCTAATTGGTGTCACAAGGTGTCAGGGGACTGGGAAGTCTCGTAGCGCCGCAGAGGACGTCACTGAGATCCGTCTCGGTGCTCGAGAAAAGAGAGTTTGCAATAGGCGTCTGGAGGAAAACAATGCATTAAGCAGCAGTGACATAATTTGGGTGTTTTTCACTGTCAATTTGGCGAGATATAAAGTAGGATGATTTGACACAAAAGTAGAGTTAGCTGAGTTGACTAAATAACTCCTGACAAATTCTAAATATCTCTCTATTATCGGTTAAAATATTTAGTCACGATTAATCGCATGGTTGTCCTTAGTTAATCGCGATTAATTGCAAATTAATCACACTATTTTTATCTGTTCAAAATGTACCTTAAAGGGAGATTTGTCAAGTATTTAATACTCTTATCAACATGTGAGTTGGCAAATATGCTTGCTTTATGCAAATGTATGTATTTATAACAGGAAATTAATTAATAGCACAAACACATGACAACTATTGTCCAGAAACCATCACAGGTACTGCATTTAGCATAAAAAAACATGCCCAAATCATAACATGACAAACTCAAGCCCAACAGGCAACAACAGCTGTCAGTGTGTCAGTGTGCTGACTTGATTATGACTTGCCCCAAACTGCATGTGATTATCATAAAGTGGGCATGTCTGTAAAGGGGAGACATGTGAGGTTAGAGGTCAAGGGACCCCTTTGAAAGTGGCCAATTATAGTTTTTCCTCGCAAAAATTGAGCGCAAGTTTGGAGCGTTATTTAACCTCCTTTGCGACAAGCTAGTATGACATGGTTAGTACAAATGGATTCCTTAGATTCTCTAGTTTCATATGATGCCAGTATCTTCCCTCTAGCTTTAAAACTGAGCCCGCTACTAAAAATCGCAAGTTGTGTTAATGCGTTAAAGAAATTAGTGGCCTTAAAACCAATTTGCATTAACTTTTGACAGCCCTACTCTCTATATATGTATGTCTCAGTGTCAGAGGTGGAGAATGCATTTTTCCCTAGTGGGGTGTTTGACTTCTTGGCTTGTATGTGTTGGCACCAAACGACAGGACTCACTTTGCCAGCCATTGTCGAAAATTGTCAACAGCTCTTTTAAATAACACACCCACAGGAATTTGTCTCAGTCTGGTTGGTTTTAAGAAAATAAAGAGAGGAAATAAAGAGGTTGTGTTTGGAGGTGCTTGAGTTTAAATGTTTGTTCTGTGGTTGTGGTTATCCTGTTGTTTTCTCACATGGGGAGATCTGTAGCATAAATACTGAGAGATACAGTTTATAATGTATGCATGCATGCTTATGTGTTTTTGTTGGCCTGTGTTTGTGCATGTAGTGGTCCATGCACCTGATCCAGTGTTTCCTCATCCTCATGTGTCTGCTTTCTCCTTTTCTTCCTCATTGGTCAGTCGCTCTGCCATCCTCTCCTCACTCACTCCTCCCCAGGTGGTGATTATGAGTGGCATGATACTAATGTCTCGACTTCGTGCTCCGCTGCACACAGACAAGGAAAAAAAAACACAACACAAACAACATCAGTGTTAGAAAGAGGGAAGCAGTTTCTCCTGTCTTCCATCCTCTTGTTTCCACTCATCACCCCTCTCAGCAGGTAGACGGGGTGGAGGTCTCACACTGTGACATCAGAGCTCTCTGCTTGTCTCATGGCGGCTCAGGTTTCAGTGCCACTGTCGGATATTGGTTGGCTGACTCACTGTCCTTGGATTGTGTTATGCTGTGAAGGGGAGGCTGCATGGGTATGTGGTCAAGGGGGGGCGGTGGATCTAAATTGGATTTTTGCTCAGATGGAGATAAATCTGAAATGAACCTGCGTAGACTCTCTGCTCTCTCCTCTCTTGCCGCAGTTCCTCATTTGCTTTGTAATTCAAAGTGCTGCCTTGTATTTTCATAGAGGCCATGTGCTTTAAATTGTCATATTCACACATTTTTAGCCGGGGATGGAAATGTTAGTCAATCCACCACTCTAGTCCAGACTATCTCAACAACTACAGGATGGATTGCCATCAAATTTTTCACGATGTTGGATGCCCTCTGACTTTTCCCTTAAGCGGAACCAGCAAGTTACAATTTTTGGCCTTTAGTTAAATATCACAACAACTAGTTTATGAATTGCCATGAAAATTGGTACATAGATTCATGGTCCCCAGAGGATGAATCATAATCACTTTGTGACCCTCTGACTTTTCCTCTAGTGCTACCATGGCATGTGGTCATGAGGAATTGTTATAACTTTGGTGATCCCCAGTGGGCAACCTCCAGGTCTGAAAAGTGAAGCCAACGCGGAAGTGCTTTAAACTTGCATTCTTTCTAACAGCCAGCAGGGGGCGACTCCTCTGGTTGCAAAAATAAGTCTAAGATTGTATAAAAGTCTATGAGAAAATGAGCCTACTTCTCACTTGATTTATTACCTCAGTAAACATTGTAAACATGAGTTTATGGTCTAAATCGCTAGTTTCAAGTCTTCTTCAATACAGCATGATGTTCATTTAGTAAATTATGGTGCCATTTAGAGTTAACCTTGTGATTGACAGGTCGCTACGAAAATTGCCGTTGTCCGGTCAGGGAGTTGTCTGTGTTTTCGTCTTAGAACTTAAACCCTTTCACAGTGTGTCTTCAGTTCATGAAAGTTAATTATAACCTTTTTAGTCACCTAAAAAATTTCTTATTCGGCGTTCGGTTGTACTGCTCCATCCTCTCGTGTCACTTCTGGTTGAAAAAAAAATTAAATAGCCACTGCCAAAATGCCGAACTCGAGGCTTGAAAACACCAGTCCACAAACCAGTGGGTGACATCACAATGGCTACGCCCACTTCTTATATCCAGTCTATGGTGATTCCTTAACTTTTCATCTAGTGCCACCATGAAGTCAACATATGAATTGTCCAGCACTTTGGTTGATGTGTATTACCTGTAAAACTAATAACATTCCCATCAGCCTCAGCTATACTTTCTGTTTAGTGCTAATTGGCAAATATTAGCATGCTAAACTAAGATAGTTGACGTGGTGAGCATTATACCTGCTTAACATCAACATGTTAGCTTTATTCATTGTGGCAATGTTAGCATTTCGCTCAAAGCTGTGCCTAAATACAGCCTCACAGAGCTTCTAGCGTCGCTGCAGACCTTTATTCTTTTGTCAAATTAGTTGTTTTCTATGAAAATCCTGCCGCCACTATCATGGTTATATTACACATCCTTTCTGACCCCTGAATTAACCTCTATGACATCTATTCCCAAATATACCTGTGTAGGGAACAGCCCTGACACATGTTTCTATCTAAAACTTGAAACCTTTGAATATCAACTGAGTCTCTATGAATTGATCTTTATTTGTTTTGATAATGAGAAGCTGAGAAATAATTCTTATTAGACCCCTTTGTTCTATTGGTGTGTATAATGTGGTATATTGGAGTGTGTTTGGATGCGGTGTTATTATCACAGTTTTATTGGCCTTTTTTATTTCACTCCCTCTGACTGGAAGGGGGGATTTATATAATGTACATGTTCTTTCTTCTATAGGGACACACACACACACACGCACACACCTGGCTCGGATAGGTGGGTAAAGAAATGTGCTCAGGAGCCACAGAGATGTGTGAAACAGATGTGCTGCTGATAGGCAGCATGAAACAAAGAGGATGAAGAGGATGATGATGATGAATGCACTCTGCAGTGGAGATGGAAATGGTAGAAATGGTGCAGTAGGGCAGGAAGGGCTTTGATTCAATTCCAAAGAGAGTTTCGCGGATTTCATTAAACCTGAGACTGCATTCTTATGGAGAGTGTAAAACTCTCCTCAATGGACAACGCGCCTGAGATTTCTCTTTATGGATCCCATTCTTTTCTTTTATTCCCATTCGCCCGTTTTCTCTCTTTTCTTCATTTTTTTTTTTCCCATCACTGCTTTGGCAGAGCTCCAACACCTAAGCCTTTTCATTGGCCTGCTGACTTTACACACAGCTTTACAACATTCCTGAGCAAGAATCATGCCGCCTCCTCACCTCTGTGTACACACTACACCTTGCCCCTGAAAAGCTCTGATACCCTTTACAAAGACCTCCCTGGAACATCCTCGTCCTCGTGTTGTGCTGCTTCTTTATTTAACCACACAGCCTCACAGATTGCAGCCTTTACCTCCTGCTCTGGTTATATTTCTCTCTATCTGTTCTGTGTAAACACCGCGTACAAACACGAGCGCGCACATGGTCGGCCGCATTCTGTGTTTATACGAGCGGGGCTGTAGGCATGCCGGCGGTTTAAGCACTGTAAACACGTCTTAAACGGATGTCTGCCGCACAGTGTGGGTGATGTCATTCGGTGCGCGGCCTAGGCCAAGTTCAACATTCTACACATGCGAGCAGCGAAAGAGGGTCGTCACGTACAGGAAAACATATGACCCAAAAAAGGCAATCCAGCGTTGGCCGCGGTAGTCTGGAGCAAACATCATTAAGCTAAGAACTGTGACTAGCAGAGCAAAGAATTGAGTTAGCTCAAGTCAGCTTTCATCGAGACTCATTAGGTTACAGCTCATTCTTTAGGCCTGACACACGACTGCTCCTGTTTCTCCTTCTTCTTTTCCCTCTTCATTCCTTTGTAGCTTCCTCTTTCCTTCCTTGTGTCTACATCGTTTTCTCCGTGTCTCTCTCTCTCTCGTGCGCGCACACACAGAAAAAGAGAAAAACAAAAAACAATATTGACTCTGTATAGCAGAGTGATTACTTTTAAGCTGATGCTGTGGCAGATGGCAGCCTGTTTTCAAGTCAATGGCTCACTGTGAGCAATGGGTAATGGCTGAGAGATGGAGATGGAGTCAAGAAGCGGAGTGGTTGGCAGGCTGAGGCTGGGAGGGAGGAGGACAAGTCCTCTGCTGGTTGGCTTGGTGTTGCTCTGCCTTAGAAGGCAGTGTTTGGGAACACAAGTTTGTTTGCAATGTGGGGCTAATGGACCATTCAGAGATGACTGCACAAATATCTATCTATCTATCTATCTATCTATCTATCTATCTATCTATCTATCTATCTATCTATCTATTTATCTACCTATCTATCTGTATATCTATCTATCTATCTCTTTAGCTTTGCAGAGGCATACAACATGCATGTAGGAAGCACACACAAACATATTTACATGCAAATGCTTGTCAGCTCTGTGCGTAAATGAATAATTCAGGAACAATGCAGCAGATTCCAAACACACCACGATGCTGTAGTGAATTCCAATCTGAAATAATCATGTTACTGTTGACATCTTCTCACAATGTTTACTCATCCAAAACACATAAACATGTTTAGCATGTTCCTGAATGTGTTTTTCATAATTCGTGTGAGTCATGCATACGGATGCACACATGCAGGACACAGTGACTGGCAGAAATATATCAAGTTTCTTATAGTCACTGTCAGTTACAACTTAGCAAATAATATGTGCTGAAATGCATGGGTAAAATAAAGAAGATTCTTATGGAATTGGAATGTACATTATATTTCTATATTAACACTAGTACAATTCACACTAAATGAGCAATTTTGCAGAACTAATTAGCTTAGGTAGAATACTGTATGGTCTATCAATAAGACATCAATGCATTGATCACAAGCAAATCCCATGCCTCCACCGAGGCAGCTTTCGCTGATGTTTTCTAGGGGTGAGAGAAAAAATCGATACAGCATAGTGTCACAATAGTTTGCGTGGCAATATTGTATCGATACACAGACGTCAAGTTTTGATCTTTTATTTTAACCCAGCCGCTATTCTGTCTTTCAGAGGTTGTAGTGGGCTCAGTCTTAAAGCTATAGAGTGAAGATAATTGTATGAAACTAGAAAACCTAAGGAAATTAGATATTGGGAAGAACGCTAAAAATTTAGCGCTCCAAGTTGCGCTAAATTTTGGCAAGGAAAAACTGGCGTGGCCATATTCAAAGGGGTCCCTTGACCTCTGACCTCAAGATATGTGAATGAAAACTCGATGAACAGAGTGAAAACTGCAACTTGACAAACAGCTGTTGACTTAATTTGCAGTTGAAAAAGGTAATAAATTACAATATATCTTATCGCAATACTCAGCATATTGCAAAATGTTTAAAATCTTAGTAAGATTGTTTCATTACTTAAGTATCATAATAATATTGTGTCGTAATAATATCATATCGTGACTTAAGTATCTTGATAACATTGTACCGTGATAATATCATATCGTAATAATATCGTATTGTGACTTAAGTATTGTCATAATATCTTATCGGAATAATATCGTATTGTGATAATAATGTATCGTGATAACAATGTATCGTACTAATATCGTATTGTGACTTAAGTATCGTGATGATAATGTATCATAATAATATCATATTGGGATAATATTGTATAGTGACTTAAGTATCGTGATTATATTGTATCGTAATAATATCGTATCGTGATAATATTGTATCGTGGTGCCTCTGGTGATTCCCATCCCTACTGAATGTTTTCAGTTCCAGTTTTGATGATCTTTTATATTCTCTACAAGTCTTGTCACACACTTATGCACAGCTTTTGTCATAGTACTCCCCACAAAAAACACTGTGTCTTCTCTGTGATAATACACTGCACTGCTTTCTACTCTTTATTTCATCTTTGTTTTAGTTTACTTTAATCAATAATGAGCTGAGCAGCATGCATGGATTTCCTAAGGCAGTATGGGTAGTGTAGTCCCCCAGAGTGTATGTCTCAGTGTAGGTCTGAGCTCTGTGCTCCCTGTCGGGGTACTAAGGGGATTGGATATGCTCTGCTAATGCTATTAGTGCTGCAGCTGGGGATTACTGTCTCTAAAGGAAAGGGGGAAAGGGCGTGAAAAGTGAAAAACTATCGCGTTGGGGTGGGGAGTATGAGTGTGACAGAGATTTGCATGTTTGTACATGTATTTGAGAGAAAAAGAGAGATTAAAAAAGGGATATTCATGCAGACGATTGCACACTAACAAAAACACTAAGTCACTGGCTCTAATGCAAAGTGTTGTGTGAGCTGTTTTTTAATTTCGTTTGGCTGTTACAGTACTCCTGGGATTTGAGTTAATTAGTCTATTAAGATGGCCAGCACCTCTTAGAAGCAGACTTATTTTTAGCTAAAGGAAAAACAGATGTAGTGATTAGTATTTTTTTTCAAGAAGGCCAAAGTTGAAATGTGATACAGAAGCAGAGGTTTGGTCCGTTAGGACTGCCTTGAGTCAGAAAAGCCTGTTAAAGTATTGTGTGACATGTCGACGAAGCAAAATTTAAAGGTGCTGAATTTGATATCCAGAGCATTAATATAGCAGCAAACAACTATTTGCTATGTAAAGATATAGAGGAGTAATGTCTACCTGAGCAGAGAATGAAGTCTCTCTCTCCCTCGGTGTGTTGTAATCAGAGTTTCCCGACATCGCCTGGTCGGCCTGCACATGCTTTTAGTGCATGTTTGTGTATGTGAGCGTGCTTCACTGGCTAGCTCACGACCGCCGCTCTGCACTGCTCTCATACGGCGGTTACAGCCATCGTTGCGTAAGCATAACACCCCCCCCAACCCGGTTCCACCTCAGGTAAACACTGTTATGTCAGCACTTTCACCGTTGTTTTCACTGTTAGTTCTGTTAGCACCGTTAGCTAAGGGCTTCCGGCTCAGCCGTCACCACGTTGAGAGCCGTGCGGAGGCAATAGAAATGCTCCCAATCTCGCATTTAGCACCTTTAATTTAAAGCAAAAAAGTTACAGTAAAGTCTCAATTTGCAGTAAATACCCAGCACTGCTGAGAACATTGCTTTCGGAACACATATGGCATGCTCCATTTTTTACATTTCCACCTGTGAAACAACTTAGGGGCCATTCACATGTCGCTTCTACAAACATGTGGAAAACGGCAGCCGTGCCGCTTTTATCCTTTTATCCAAGGTGCTTCGGAGGTTGTGCTCCTGTCGCGCATGCCGTTACTAAGCAACCAAAACCTGCGTGCTGCGATGACGATGACGAAGTTGCGGTAATTTTAGCAGGAAACCTCACTGACTCAACAGAACAAAGTCAAAACAAAGATAAAAAGGATTTTCAGCACCATCAATCCCTCACAGTAACTTTACTGCTCGATATATCTGTCAGTTTGGCTGACCTTCCAACCGGATGTTGTGACGTTCTTGGATGGAAAGGGTGAAGCAAGTAAAATAGTCCTTTGGACGGATCATAAAGCTCTGGGTAGCCCTGCACGAAAATCATTAACTTCTCCTCCATATATTTACCATAGACTGATAATTATGGAAGAAAGAAAAGATATCTGCCAGCTGTGATTGGTTGTTCCTCATCACAGGACATGCAGCGCAGGCTGCAACGTTCCAAAAGCTGAACTGTTTTTATCTCGGGGTGCAGCCGTCACACTCTGAAAAATAGGTGCTTGGGAAAGCCTTGTGCGCTGCGACAATGTCGCTCTCGCGCTTGAGCGCACCTGCTGCACGTCCACATTGATGACACTCGATTTTAGGGCACAAAAAAACACGTGATGTGCAGCCCCTTAGTCCTCCTTTGGTCCATGTCCATGTAAGTGATATTACTGATCTCAGAGGAGATCTTTGTATTGGGTAGCAGCAGGCATACTTGAGCGTGTACATTGCTTGAGATCAATAGGAAAATGAGAATCATCCTCACTATCCAGCACTCAGAATATCCAACCCTGACAGGAGGACAGAGTTTCAGAAGGTCAACGTCTTGTTATTTTGTGAGCTGAAGGTATCTTTATATATATCACCCCTGTAAAGATAAGGTGTGGAAGACAAGCAGAGGATTACAGTATATGTGCAGTGCACGGACTGGACATGATCTGCTCTTCTTACCATGCTCTAGGATTTCCCCATAGCTTTCCTTCTGGGTTGTGGATTGTGCATCCATTAGCAGCTGCTGAATAAGAGCGTGCGTCCTCAGGGAAAGACAGTCTGACTTTGAATTATATACGTATATGAAAAAAAAAAATAATAAGTGTTCTAAATCATTAAATACCAAGTGCATCATCTGGCGAAAAACACGGCCTTATGAATATGTACGGTGTGCGTCGAGGACTCGCATCCACCACGGGCGATGTTATTTCAGGAGGCATTTGTTTGTCCAATCAAACAGAAAATCTCGATTTCATATTGCCCGGGGGCTGCTGCAGGTGATGTTTTTGAGGTTTTCTCACCGCAACAAAAGTAACAGTTTGATATTACCAGTCAAGTTTTGAAGAAGTACAAACTGTAGACACGGGTTGTGTACACTTAGAATCTGTTTCAACACGTTATTATCAACCCTATTAGCTCAGAAAGTCTGCGATCCAGTTATGTTGCATAATGCTCTCTGATAGTTTTTGTTTATGCATCTCTAATCGGCTATTCATCTCCACAAAAACAAAGTGCAGTTTAGCTGTGTTTATGCATTAGTAAGCTACCATAATTGCCAATTACAGTAGTTCCAAAAAGTATGTGCATGTTTCCACTGTTATCCTTCACCCTCTGTCTCTCTGTCGTAGCATCTGTTCTCTTTCTCCAACACACTCTCCAATAATCATTATCTCCCCTTATCACACATCTCTCTGCTCGATTTTTCCTTATGAATATTTACCAACAGTAAGTTACCAAGGGCAATCTGCTGAGTTTAGTTCACTCCCACCCTGTTTCATGTGTATGCATGCATATGCCTGTGGGCTTCTGACTGGATATGAGTGTGTGTGTGTGTGTGTATTATTTCTCAGTACTCTCCTCTAGGCAGGGTCAGGGATTTGGATCAAACCTATATCAGGGATGTCAACATCTCTCCCACATACAGAGCCCGACCTGCTGTAGATTAATATTAGTATTCATTTTCATGGCTTTTTGAAAGTGGAGTTCCTCATTTCCATTGTTGGGTTACTGACTGTACCCACACAACAGCCTGTACATTGCACTGTGGTTTAGCTGTGAGCGTACAGTACACACCCAGCCAGACACTGCTACAAAACAGACAAGGTTGCAGCAACATTGCACCATTCTGTCTGAGTGGCGTTAACAAGGAATTTTCTTCTTTTCCAACACTTTTCAACAATTCACATTATTGTCCCAACAATGGAGTGTCATTCATCTGGGGAACGCAGTCAGGAGCAGCAGCGCTGAACTGGTTGTCGAGCTGACAGCCGGTAAGGACGGTAAGCGTATTTGACTGTCTTTTAACTGAAACAAATGATTGTTAGCTTTCTGGTTGCATAAACTCTTATCATACATTACCGAAGCCTTTTAGTTCCAGTGCTGTTTGGTGGCCTGCGTGTTCACTTATATGGGTCAAGGCTCTTTCCTGGCCCCACAGTAGTGGAACGAACTCCCCACTTCCCCACTGAAGGCAGCGCAGCACAGTCACTGTCCATCTTCCACCGCAGGCTGAAAACCTACATTTTCAGACTACACCTCGACACACCATGCTACTGTAGCACGTCTCAATTATTATAGAAAAAAACATCTCTAAGCATTAGTATTGTAGCATTGAAGACGTTTAGTTTGGGGGGGTGCACTTCTAATTTTTGATGATATCCAGCTGTTGTATCTACAGAGTTTTATTACATTTATTGTAAGCTCTAACCGAATGTAATGTAACGTTCGGCGTTGAAATTTCAAGGTTAAAAGTGAAATTTTTATTAAAACTAGGGATCGATACCGGATCGGATATCAGGCCGATACTGACTCAAATAGCTGGAACGGTTATCGGTGACAATGGCGGCAATCTATTCAATTCAATTCTATGTTTATATACTACATACATTATATACTGGAATTTGAATTCCTGTTTAAGTTGTTAAGTCGTTGTTGTTTCAAAAAGGTTTACACTTTAATTGTATTTCCTGTTAATTTAGATTTTTCTTTTTTTTCACCAATTTGCTGGTGTACGATTTAATATTTAAATAATAAATAACAATTCAATACATTTATATCCATGTATTTATTTGCTACAATTTGTTTTACAAAGTTAGGAAAGCAATTTTTAAGTGAAGCCTAATGTTGCCATATACATAATGATCCCAGTCACTTCCACACAGTGAGACAAACAGCTTATTAATTAAACACTGGTATCGGATCGGTACTTGGCCGATGCCCAAAGCCCAGGTATCGCTATCTCGGGAATGAAAAAGTTGGATTGGTGCATCCCTAATTAAAACATCCATCTTGGCATGCTTCAAGTAATGCGTTTGTGTCCAGCCAATCAGCTTCCTGTGAGGAGCTACTCTCAGCTACGGGCGTGGCTTAGGTGTGTGAGGTGACACAGAGTGGCGGCACCTGAAGGGGTTAGCGTAGATGCTGCAATATCATCATTTATATCAGACCTAGAGAGTATTTCTTCATTGAAAGAAGAGCAAAGAACGGCACTGAAGGTGATGTTTTCGCTCTTCTCCAGACTGGCTTTGGCAAAAGTTTGATTGACAGATGGGTCATCCAATGACCTACCAAGTATTCTTTTTTAAAGTGCCTGCTCTTTTCCAAACAGTTTCCAATGATGGATCATCAGATGGTTCTGTGCAACAAACCATCTGATGCGTCAGTTTAACATTTGAATATTTCTTTTAGTGATTAAGTGTGTGAGCTTACTCCTGGCTTTCTTTTATGTATTGTTTATTTGGGAGGGGCTACTGGTTTACCATTTATAGGTCAGTTGTTGCTGTTTGCTTCCATGACTTACAAAAGCTGCATTTCATTGCCATTTTATTGGTGTCTTGTGGTGGAACTTTCTAAGCTGCAAACACCAATAACTTTTAATTTAAGGGTGATGACAACATTTTGGCATTCTGTTGAGCTTCTAGCCTTAGCAGGAAACAGATTGCTGGATACTGTTTGTGCGGGCTTCTCTTTAAAAGGTTAAAGCAGTTGTTTTTTTTATTCCTCCATGCTGGCGACAGCCGTGGCCGGAGGCATTGTGTTTTCGGGTTGTACGTCCGTCTAGACCATTCTCGTGTCTCAAAAACACCTGGAGGGAATTTCTTTAAATTTGGCACAAATGTCCACTTGGACTAAATGAACCGATTCGATTTTGGTGGTCAAAGGTCATGGTCACTGTGACCTTACAAAGCATGTTTTTTGGCCATAACTCAATAATTAAAATGTTAATTAAGACAATTTCACAGAAATGTTTAATAGGATAAAATTATGACATTTTGGACAGACATGGATGTAAACTGCAACTTTGCAGAGGCATACAACCGTGAAGCGGTAATTTTAGTTTTTTTGTTGCGCAGATTAAGCAAAAATATAAGTTGTGTTAATGTTTTTCTACTTGCCGTGATGTGACCTTGTTAAAAGCATGCTTCTCTACTCTACTAACAGCCTATATTGTTGATACAGAGAGGATGGCTGCTAGTTTGCATATGAAGGAATATTAACAAGAATTCAACACTGTGATGCTTCCCCATTCTGTTTGGTGTGCGTCCCTCTCTCTGCGGGAACAGACTGATTATAACAGACTCAGACATCGAACCCCTCACCCATCCCCACTCTGTCTCTCAGATAGAGACGAGGGAAGATGTGTTTAAAAATAAATGGGTAAATATTATCTTGCTGTCAGATGCACCATTTGAAAAGCCTGTTCAACCTCACACCAGCAACTGGAAGCCTTTACTGTAATAATGTAGTTCTGCTGTTTTACAGATCAGACGCACTCTTTAAATAGATGTTTGAAATGTCACGCTGTTTAGATGCTCAATGTGAAATATTTGTGATGTGGTACTGTGCCCACATCAACAAACCGAGCCTTTAGAAATATTTTGTCTTCAAGCTAAATGAGAAAATGGGCAATAATTCAACTACAGACTTCTCACAATGCTTATCTGCATATGATCATGAACAGAAAACTAATGATATCCACTGCAGCAGAACATTCCCTCTGTTTTGGCTTTCCCTTTACTTAATAGTGCCAACAATCATTCAAAAATGTTTTCTTTGTATCCGATACCGCAAACGACAACTCAAATATTTCAACTGCCACTACAGTCTCTGTATCCTTGGATAGATGAAAAAGGGGAAAAAAGATTTTGAGTAAATATTTGAAAGGCGCGTTCACATTATCCCGTAAGACCATTTTTGTGTGGGCCTCCTTCATAATATTGGATGTAGTGTTTTTGTTTTTCTGGGAATAGTCATGTTTTTTTGGATACAAACTGTGCCCAAATGTGTTGAACTTTGACCCCAAGCTGCTCGGACCTTTAAAGGGAGAGCTAATAGCTGAAGGCTACGAAGCCCCTCTGCAGTCACATGGTAGAAAAACAAAACTCGAAGTGTAAATCTGTGCGAACGGATTTGTAAACCGGGCCCTCGGATTCACAATCCCTGCAGACAGATTCGTCGCGGACATTTGTCCATAAAAAACACTCCCATACTTATAATAATAGGCGCCGACGTCTAAACCAATTTTATCCAGCGATTTGGGGATCTCTGTTAACGTCATATATGCATGTTTTGGTATCGTTAGAAAGATAAATGGATCTCTTGGAGTGGAACCTGTCCCATTACCTTGCCAAAACTATGATTTGGTTGTTTACTATGAGCTCTAAAACAACGATACTTTCAGCACCCTAATAGCCTATCTCACATCAGGTAAAATAGAAACATGTAGTAACATGATGAAGAGGTTTTTTGAGCCTTAACATCTATTAATATGATTTTACAGAATTTTCATTTGAACCTTTTTCTATGGTAAGTAACGGCCATAAATCATAATGATAAAGAATACTAACTCTGTTAATATCTTGGTTGTATTTTATAAAATGCTACTTCATGGGCAACATCATTGCGTTCTCATATGAAACCAGCAGCAGGTGATAAATCAAGTGTAACAGTGGTTGTGGATCATGGGAAGGTGTTTAAATAGCACAACATTTTAAGGGCATTACACATAACGTAACATAAATACGGAAAACACGTCATAAACATAACTTCAAAATAACTCAACAAGACTTTGGGACACAAACATCTGTCTCAAACACTGGTTTCCTGGTTGAAATTCCTATGTTTGTTGGACCCATCCACCTTCCCTACCGCGTGAGTTTAGCATATTCACACAGATGCATTTACATTACAGTCAGTACAGGCTACATAAAACACAAAAACGCTCTTATGATTGCACACAAAATGACTTGCAAATTGCTGTGTCATTCATACGCCATGCATTCAGTGAGACTGGGCTTCTTTTTGAACTACTAAAATTAGTTTTAATTATTACAAATCCGTTGGCACGGATTTACATATCAAGGTTTTTCTTCTACCATGTGACCCCAGAGGGGCTCCACAGAAGGCTACTGGTTGTGCTGGGAATAAAACATGGAGGATACAATATTAAAGAGTGGTTCTGAAAGTATCTATTAAATAACAAATCAATATCATATTGAGCCCAAACAAAAAATATTTACTGGGTGAAATAACCTAAAGGTCTCTGTAGTGAAGTAACTACTGTTAGCTATGTTCATACTGTGGCATGTGGATATTTGGAAATGACACCCACTTAAAATTTGCAAATAAGCTAAAAACTAATGACAAGTATTTGCAAATTCATATTTGCCAGTAAGTTAGTTCCCACAGACTCCCACTGAGAACAGCAAGAGACTTTTTTATGGCTCAAGACTTCGCTCCAGTAATGCAGCATACACACATTAATACTGTATGTAGGATATATAGTATCAGAAAGAGGCACAATGCCTACATTGCAGGTGTACTATAAATAATCCAAATCCGACCTCAGGTGAACAAAAGTCTGAGGGTAGTAATAATTACACCAGCAGTTGCGCCACCATCATTATGCATAAGCCTAATCAATGGTCATTGCGCTTAAGGGGAGCCGCGATGTTGTTAATGAATAGCTCCAATGAGCAGTGAGCTCTGTGTGTGTGTGTATGTGTGCGAGCGGTTAGTGTTAATGCCTGTAATGAATAGATGTGGAACACGTAGCCTGTGGACACCTGCTGTTGCCGTGAGTCCCAAAGAGCAGACTAATCACCGTGGCTTTCAAATCTGAGCAGGTTATTCAGTGTCCCTCAAACTCAAGGACCCTTCATTACCCGGAGGAGCGCGTGAGGCTTCAGTGGTAATGGCAGCTCGTTCAGATACATGCAAGTTCTTCCAGAGGCACGGAAAAGTCCCTTTTATTGATTCAATGCAGTTTTCTCTCCCGCAGAGCGCTGGGGGCCTGGAGGAGTAGCTTTAACTTAGTGGCACATTCTCCACAGACCTACAGAATCAAGTAGAGCAGCAAGTGTGAATTGGCAACCTGCACGGACAAACAAGCAACCATCTGTTGCCTCCCACCTTGTCTATACCTTACTCTGCTCCCGTTCCCTTCCTTTGCCAAGCTCACTGATTAAGTCATCCTGGTAAAAAAATCAATGTTCAGTGAATCCCAGTTCCTATACCGGTTCCCATGGCTACTGGGAAAGACAGAGAACAGAACTATGGGAGATGTAGTTTCTTCTTAACTGGTCTGACTTCTCCGTTTTTTTCCGGCTCTGGTGGCATGGTGGTAAGGCTGCACGATTAATCTAATTTTAATCGCAATCACGATTACAGCTTCTCGCAATTAAATGAACATGATCAACTGCGTTATTGACGTTTAAAATGCATGCTCCGCTCACAGGAAACTCTGCTGCATAAATCAAGCGCTTCCTAAACTAACAGCTAGAGATGCACCGTCAACCAGCAGCCGATCGAAGCCGGCACGATTTCAACAGTCTCGTATGTCTGATTTTTTGCTGAAAACACACACATGTGCAGCCCCTACATGATGGTTTTATGTCGGCACAGAGCAGCACAGGCAGTAACGTCACACACACACACACACATGTCGTCGGTGTGGAAGTTCTTCAGTTGAGTGGAGAAGACATAAAGCTGTAATTTGTCACAACTGTAAGTCATAAAATAAGCTGTGAAGGAACAGAAACTTATTATGTTGTAATTCATTCCCATGATGCAGCTCAGAGTAATCACAGTGACCTGCTCGTCTGCCGACAGCACAGAGCACATTATGGTTTGTTCAAGCTCTACTCAGTAAAAATGAGTATTAGGCGTTGGTAAATTATAACGCTATCATGATGCATTCACATGTAATCTTGTAAAATGTCGTTTTTGGCAAGAAACTGTAATAAATCCAGTTGTTTGAAGGAGATGTTTTCACAGCAATATAAAATACATAATAGGGGGGGAATTATGACCTGTTTAACTTCCTGACACTACTAGAACTACTTATACTAACTAGAACTACTTTTAATTGTTTTGAATTGTAAATACCCGCTATAGATGACGATTGGTGCCTTCAAATTAAACTTGTGAGCTCGTGCTTACAACATGGTAAGTCGTGTACACGATATGCTTGGCGTTCAAGTGGTTAAGTCGTGAGAACACCGCTGCTACGCATGTGCAATATTAACCTTACTGTCGGCGTCTAGAAGCCACAGAGGCTAACAATTTAGCAAGCTGGCAAGTGGGTAACATAATGCAGGAAATGCAAAGACATAATGACAGAGGAAAAAGACGAGGCCTTTGGGAATATCAACATTTTCCTCAGACATATTATAAAAGTATGAAGAACAACAATATACGACTTAAATCACAATATATTAACTTATTATGCACCGAAAAATGAACTTCCAAGGCCTCCGCCATTTCTGACAACGTCAACAAACACCTCACAACTTGTGAACTTTTATAAACTTTCCACTGATGAGGTCGTGACGTGAATACCACAAGAGGGGGGGGGGGGGGGGGCGCTCATATGGACTCTTCTCGTGAACACGGATTTGAAGGCACCAAATAACAAAGTAAAAGGATAACAATTTGAATTTTTGACAGATGGAATGTAGCAAAACATGAAAGTGAAAGCAGCGCTTTGTTTTTTTAAAAATGTGAAATCACAATAAAAATAATTTGTCTCTAAAATCTGTGAATAATCGTGATAATTATCGCAATCTCAATATTGATCAAAATAATTATCATTTTGACCCTATAATCGTGCAGCCCTACATGGTGGTACCACTCACCTCGATGTAAATATGAACGTGGAATATACACGTTTCGGTGACAGAGAGGATTCTTGTAGGATCACAGACAGCGATGACAGCTGCGAGACAACAAACAGGAAGGCTAGATGTTGAAAAATTGAGCGTTGGGGGTTACCAGTGCGATGGTTGCGCTGCAGGACTCAGCTGTGAGCTGCTGATTTACAGGGCCTGAAGGACAGCCACGGCCTTCCACCCACTCTGTCGCCATGGGAGACGGCGGAGAGGAGGTCTCGTTTCCTTTTCTTCCTCACTGTCATTCTCTCTCCTTTACAGTACGTTATCCCTCTATCTCTCTCTCCCTCATTCTGTCTCTCTGTTCTTTTTCTGCCTGTCAACCCCCCTCCCCTCCACCTTTCTCGATAACCCACTGAGTTCCTATTATCATTCTGAATCAGCCACTAAATAACAGTTAAAACCAACCTCCAGGAAGGTGAATAATGATGAAAATTGAAATAATTACACCACAGTCAGCCTGTCTGTGTGTCTGTCTGTGTGCGTGCGTGCATATGTGCACACGACCCATTCATTTCATTGGTCAGTCCAGCTGTGCTTCCCTTGTTGTTGGTGATGTGTGTTATCAAAGGGTTGCAGGCCTCAGTGCACTGGCAGTAGCAATGGAGAGAAGGAAAGAAACCACAAACAGGAACTATATAGCCTGCTTCCAGGAACCACCATCAACCCACACACTCAAACACACACGCACAAGCCCAGAGATGCATGTGCATACACACAAACACTCTGTTTGTCTTTATTCCCTCTGACTACACACCACCCTCGCTTTATCTCAGAAGGCAGAAGCAACAGTTAGTGATCACATGACCGCAAGAGTCTCTTCTCATTTCTGCGTTAGCTGAGTAGCAAAGTAAATGCTAAATAAAGAATATAAGGAAATATAAAAGAAAAAATAGAGTAGAATGTGTGCAGTTCGTTCACTTTTTCACTATTTAAACAGAATCCACAGAGAAACTGTAAGAGCTACAGGAGCGAAAGGGCTTGGGGAGGGGGAGGCTGTTGCTACGGCAACCAGAGTCGCGGCGCTCGTCATCACGAGGCTTCTTCTGCATTGTGTGTGTGTGTGGACACAGCTCGTGTGAGTTCACCCTCCTCTCTCCAGACAGGAGGCGAGGACATCCCCCTCTAACACTGTGCCAACAGAGAGAGGAAGAGAGAGAGAGAGACACGCACACAGGAGAGAGAGAGAGAGAGAGAGACTGAAACCCCATAATGCACTGCACGCTGCAGGGCTGAAGTCGTGCAGATTCATCAGTTCCTGTTCAGAGGGATTGTGTGTGAACGCACACACACCCGTACACCCCAGACGGAGCACGAGTGAAACACACAAGACAACCAGGCAGGTAAGACAGCTTTTTTCTCTGACCGTGCGGACGGACAGCCACTGGCTTTACAAGATGATCCGTGCGAGTGTCCGTTACTGCCTCCTGAGAGGAGGAGATGGGAGAGTTGCTCTGTGGAGATGACAGGGTGTCATTAATATTTGACATGTTATGATTCCGACAACTTCCCTGCCTGTTGCTAGTGATTGCTGCTGTATTTTTTTTCTCACTTGGAAACGTCTGAGTTTGGGATTTTTTTCAAAAGCGAGGATATATCTTTAGAGAGATTTGAAATATCTGACATGCATATGGAATATTAGTTTTTGTCTGTCATTGGTTTTGCTTTTTGCATAGTTTTGTTCTTCCAGTTTGCAGATAGTGTTAGCTGATTTGAATATGCTGGGAAGGTTTTGCATATACTGTATGTATGGGAGAGCTGGTGAACACGGTGTAACTTTTAGGAAAGGATAACTTGTCTCATGGAATTGCACACTGTGTACTTTGTCATTTTGTCAACTGATGTTTACCTTTTCATGTACATTGGATACAGTCCGGCATATTCACGTTATAGAATAGTGAATTAAAATCTTCAAAATGTATTCAACAAAAGCAATAAGAGTTCAACAGTAATGGAGAAAGTTTGTCCTTAAAGGTTTAATCGCAAAATATGAAGTTAATGTTGCATGATTTTGTCCGATATGCTTCATGTAACACTAAAGGAAGACAAATTATGTTATTTAAAATGTAATTCACGTGAAGAACAGCTTAACCTAATGATGCATTACAGGTTACATCTTCATTATGACGATCATTCATGAGGCATTTTTGATTTCCAAAGCTGTTTGTAATTAAAACTAAATATACAGTAGTTGTTCACACACACCTCTTTTTGAGGTATATATATAGCTAATGTAAACTGACTGGTGGTTAAAAGCGTATGGCTTCTCCATTACGGGTCAGTTTGTGGTTTAACGGCCCACTGAGGCTTGCGACCGTATCTGTTGCGCCAGAGACACAGACAGGCTGGAAAGTGCGATTGCAGCAGCTTAGGGCAGGGACTCTTAAACTTTATTACCCCAGTACTCAAATGGGAAATTTCAATCCCCCACCCATGGGACCACCATCGTGAAATACTGTCTCAACACTGTCACACGGCGACACAACTGGAAGATCCAAATGAGGGCTTCAGAGTGATAAATAGCTTTGAAATAAAACCTAATGATTTGAAGTTGTCTGAAAAATCCAGCTTTTAAATAAAATCCAGCTCATTACCCTTTATCACACAAAAGGAGCTTTGAGACTGTTCTACTTGTGTGTCTCGCACCTTTTGACAGTGTGTATTATGTGGATGTGGGAAACTGTTTGTGCTGTAACGGACTATGCAAAGAGCTTTTGCGGCTTTGGGAAATGCAAAAAAGCCATAATGCAGATCAGACAAAAAAAAATCTTTTGAATATTCAGTTTGTCTCCATTTAGCTCTGTGAGAGAGAGCGAGGCTTCTATCTGCACTTCCACTGCAGAAATCCACCTGTCAAAAACTCAAAATGGAGAGGCTCCTCTTTTTCATTATGGCTCCTTTCATTAAGAGCCCCCCTTCACTGTCTGTGTTGCGGCCTGATAGAATTATCCACCAGACACCTATATGACAGTAGCATCCATATCTCTGCCTACGCTTTGTAATAATTCAGCGTTGGTGTTCGGGAGACTGAAAGCTGCCTGATAAAAGTATGTACATACCGTATATGTTTTCTATAGTCAGCTGGGTATATAAGGTCTCCTTTAAAGTTAGTGCAGGATGAAGGCGAGGGAAGAGACAATGAGTCAGAAAAAAGAAAAGCAGAAGGATGTCTTGTTGAAAAATATCAGTGGTCATACCAGAGCTATTTGTGGTGAGTTTAGGAGCTTTCTGAACAATGGTCATTCATATATTCCACTACTGGTCTGTTATAGAGCTCAGTGTTGACAGATTCCCACATTTTCCACTGAGGTCACATCTCGGGGCCCCAGAATTGGTACCAGAACACAGAGCTGTTCTAAGAAGAAAGACGTATGGCACATGCAGCTTTAACAGACTGAAATACTACTACTGATGCTAGTGTTGTTCAGATAATATCTGTTTGATGATTGGACCTTCAACAATAGGGTAGCAGAGGTCTGCTATGAATGTTGAAATCCTCTCAAACTCACACCAGGTCACCCCTGCTGGATTTTCCATTCTGTAAGATCCTTCTCCAGGTTCTCCGCTAGATATTCTTTTACTCTCCGTCCAGCTCTGGCTTTGCTTAGCGGCATGGATCAAAGGTGATATATGGATCCAGATCTCCTTGTCCAACTTTAACTCCTCCTGTCTTTGTTCTTTTTGTTCTTTCCTATCTTCCTGTCTTTAATGATCTGGAACACAGGGGACACATGCTCATGGATCCGTGGCCTCGTTTTTGATCAGAACGAGCGACGACGTGAGAGACACCGTTAAAAAAAGCAGTGCCTCAAAAGTCCTTTTTTCGCTCTCTCCTCCGTACACAGACATCAGCAGAGCAGCGAGCAGGAACCTGAGTGTGCATTAAATTATCTGCAATTGCAGCAATTATCTGCAAGTCCAAAACCTTTCAGTGTGCCTTGTTTCTTCATCACGGTGTCTCTCCCTTTAGACTAGAAAGCCCGCCAGTGAAAAGTACACTTACTCAAGTGTATGATTCTGAAGTAGGCCTACTTGTTATTTACTTGAGTATTTCCATTTCATACTACTCTGCACTTCTACTTCACTGTGTCTCCGGGGAACAGGTGCTTCGCGGTTTCATATTTTAAACCCTACATTGAGAATTTTAAATATAATGCACAGTAATCAAACTACAATAACAGCATATAAACTAGTTTAAATTAGCATCATTTTGGCCCTACAATATTGGGATGCTGCTTACACGTGAATGCACAAATAATAATACTCCAATAATATAATATAAAAATAATATACTGGAACACGGACATGCTTAAAGTGCTTTTTCACTTTCATTAAAGTTCAATTTTGAATGCAAGACTTTTGCTTGTAATGGAGTATTTTTACATTGTGGTCCTGCTACTTTTACATACAGGTAAAGGATCTTCTACTGCTATTTTTTTGCAATGGTAGAAGATGTCATATAGCATATGTTTGAATCAGGTGACAACCACTGGGCCTGAAAAGTGAAGCTAATGCTGAAGTGCCTTAAACTTGCATTCTTCATAATAGCCAGCAGGGGGCGACTCCTCTGGTTGCAAAAAGAAGTCTGATTGTATAGAAGTCTATGAAAAAATGACCCTACTTCTCACTTGATTTATTACCTCAGTAAACATTGTAAACATGAGTTTAGAGTCTCAATCGCTAGTTTGAAGTCTTCTTCAATACAGTATGAAGTTCATTTAATAAATTATGGTCCCATTTAGAGTCAAATAGACCATAAAGCAGGGTATGCTTTAGGGTGTGGCTACCTTGTGATTGACAGGTCTCTACCACATTATTGTCTGTGTTTTTGTCTTACAACTTTAACCCTTTCACAGTGTGTTTTCAGTTCATTATAACCTTTTCGGTTGCCAAGAAATGTCTTCTTCAGCGTTCGGTTGTACTTAGCTCCACCCTGTCGTGTCACTTCTGGTTGCAAAAAACCAAGATGACGACGGCCAAAATGCCGAGCTTGAGGCTTTAAAACGACAGTCCACAAACCAATGGGTGAAGACGTCCACTTCTTATATACAGTCTACGGTTTGAATGCAGCTGACCTACTGAAGTGTCCATGAGCAAGACACTAAATCTGTAGCTAAATCTGTATTTCCTTACAGAGCACAACTCAGACACTTTACAGACAGAGCTTTTCCAGAGAAAAGTACTATCGTGTCCAGCAGTTCTAGAGTCTACTTGTATAATCCGGACAATCACAACACAACACAACATGTACACACTTGGAGACATCCCATCCTGGAAGACGGCTGCAGAGCCTTTTTTGGGCACACGTCTGTAACTCGTCATCTCTAAAATCGAAATTCCATATTACCGCCGTCTGTAGTGCGTCGCTTTGACTCTATGAACGAATTGATAAATATTTATAGAAGCTGGAGCTAAACATTAACACTTAGAGCAGCACAGAGATCCATCATAGGTGCTTTTGAGGGCAGGCTGCAGGCTGCCGTTCAATCAACACCTTTCCCTTGCACTCTTACACACACACACACACACACACACACACACAAGCCAATACAGTGATAAATTCCAAACAACCTGATATATTGCAGCCACAAGTCAGTGATGTGGCTCTGAGTCACTTGGTAACACCCACCATACACACACACACACACACTCCTCCGCAAACACACACACACAACACCACGCACGCACTCACTCACACATGCTCGCATAGACACACATGCACCTGACGTAGTGTTTGATGGAGTTAGACGCCATGGCAACAGAGCTGTGACTCTTGCTGTCCTGTGAGTGGACTGAAGCTGTGGAGGAGGGAGGAGAAAGCTACCAGCTAGTAGCTACACTGCTACTCAAGTGCAGCTATTATTATTCCCAATCTCTCTTTCTTTCTTTCTATTCTCTGCTTTTTTCTCTCTCTTCATCTACATGAAGCATTTCTGTTGTTTTTTTCCCCCCCAAGTGCAATATAAAGGATGTAAGTTGAAAAAAACTGAACCAGGGGAAGAGGCAGAAGAGAGGTCAGCAGGCATGTATTTTTAAAGCAAAAACCTGACACATCATCAGACGGAACCGTACTGTTTCTCACAGCCGCAACCAGACAGCACTCCGGATGGCGTCTTATTTGTTGACATATTATTTTTATCACGCCCTCCTCTCTGCTCTATCTCGCTGCATCACCCTGTTTTTTTCAATCACAAAATGATTTAACTCCTCTGTCTCGCTTTCTCTGCCTCTGTTTAACCCTTTTTTAAAATGTGTTTTTTTTTTTTGTTGGCCTTGCAGTTTGTTTTTTCTCCCCCCTCTCTGCTCCTGTCAGTCATGTTTTATAAAGGTAGCAGCACAGATAAGGAGAGCAGAGGGAGGTAGGCAGGCAGGCAGGTGGACGGGTCTCACAAACAGCATCTGTATGAGATTTACTGCCTGCAGATACAGATGGTGGAGAGACTGCGAGGAAGAAAAAAAAAGGAAGGGGGGTTGTTGGAACAGTGCAGGTGAATTGCATTTTGGGTCTCGGGTAGCATTTTCACGGTCTGATTGTCAGCATTTGTTAACATACACGCATGCACGCAGAGACGCGCACACACACTCTCTCATGCGGTGTGAAATTGTGGGAACGTGGCTGTTGACAGTAGAAGTTTGTCTGAGTTAAGTTCCCTCCTGCGTCGCCCTCCTCCTCCTCCTCCTCCTCCTCCTCCTCTCCTCCCTCTTTTGCATACGATCCAAGCGTGAGCTGTGAAAGGTGAACTCACAGCCTGCTGTGGATAAATTATGTGTGACATGTTTAGCTGTGCTGCCTTATATGGAGACTGGCGTGTCTGAATACAGTAGGGCTCTGCCAAGAGGGAAGGAGGCAGAGAGAAGAAGAAGAAGGGAGTGAGGAAGTGAAGGGCAAGGAGGAGGAGGAGGAAGGAAGGAAGGAAGGAAAAGAGGCAGGGTAGGGAGAAAGGAAAAAAGGAGAGAGGAGGAGGAGGAGGAGGCAGTGACGGAGGGAGTGAAAGAGAGAGGAGTGCCGCCGAAGCAAGCATGAGGTTTTCACTTTCCATTCTCCCCTCAGCAGCAGTCAGATGAGTCCTTGCAGAGATACAGTAAGTCTTTGCTGTTTCCTCTGTGTGTGTGTGTGTGTGTGTGTGTGTGTGTGTGTGTGTGTGTGTGTGTGTGTGTGTGTGTGTGTGTGCGTGTGTGTGTGTTACTTACTTTATGTTTGTTTTTAGACACAAGACTATAAGTTGTCCCTGCTTACAGTTTCTACCATTTCTGCCTTTTGGAATCTTTTTTTATTCACCATCTGGATGTTGAGTGTGATGTGAGTGAGTTATATGTGTGTGTTTGAGCGTGTGTGTACATATGCAGATGGCCAACCGTGCTTCACTGCTAATGCGTGGTAGTTTGAGGCCAGGACAGTTTTAATGTGGAAAAGAGCTGAGCGGGACAAAAGAATGGGTAACGTTAGTGTTTAATGTTCCGCGGGGTAGTTAGTTAGCACACACTTATATGCACAGAGACACACACACACTGACACATCCCCTCCTCTATGGCAGACTAAACTCTCTCTTTTGACTATACAACGGAAATCCCTGTTGTGTGACTCCTACTGTTAACACTAGACACGCTCACGTTTATGGATGAATGAATGAAAACACACACCGACTCACTGTCACACATGTGAGCAGCCCTGCGCTCCTCCTCTACTGTATAATGACTGCACTACTGGTGTTTACATTACAGCTGCCCTCAGGAAATGATTAAACTCCCGCTTTACCCAGGCCCGTCTGTACCAGTCTGACACACAAACACATTAACAAACATACATGTGCACATACAAAGTCATCACTAGAAATGTGCATGTTGCAGAAAGGCCAAAAAAGTTAAACATAATTTGGATATTATGGCTTAATATTCTTTAAAAAAAGTTTGTAGGAAGTAAACAGATGAATTAATAAACAGTGTATATAGATGCAGTTATATTTCTGTAAACACATTTCTGAATGTGAGTCATATTGGCTGTTGAATGGATGGGGGCCAATTATGGATTTCTAAAGGGGCTACGATTAGGCCTAATACGTGTACGCCGTTTTCATGAAGAAAAATAATGGAATAAACAGAGCACTACAGAGGACTCTCTGTATTTTTAATTTTCAGTATAAGCAGGATTTTAGAATGTTTGTTTTGTATTAAAAGCTTAATTAGTGAAATAGGTTCAAAGTGTATGAGATGCATTAGCTTTGGGGTCTGAACACTTCTCACTTCACAGCATGCACAACTCATTTGCCATTTTTCCATGGACACCTGCTGTGATCAGAGCTTATGATTATTGGTGAAATGTAAATTAAGTACATTTACTCAATTATTGTACTTAAAGCAGCAGTGGGTAGAATTGGAACAAATATGTTTTAAAAAAAGTTATTTTTTTATAAAACGGTCACTATATCCTGAGAGTAGTGCATGAGACAGGTAATCTGAAAAAAAAAAAAATCATGTGCCTCTGTGTCCTCCGGTGCTCCTAATGGCATCTGCAAGATTTCACAGGCCGGAAGAAAAAACAACCAATCAGAGCCGAGCTGGAGTCTGCCGTCTCTGAGCAGCTGTCAATCACTCACAAACTACTGTACATCAAACGGTCAAACTAGGCAGCACTGATCAAATATAAATCAATATTCTGTTACTGTAATGCCTATTTCTTGCTTCATGTTTTCAGAAACATCTTGTAGTGTACTGTTTAGCTGTAAAATGAGAAACTTTGTCATCCGGCAGCCATGTTGAGATCAGTTGAGGAAATACCAAGCACCGCCCACCAGCCGGAGCAAACTTTCTCATTTTACAGCTAAACAGTATACTACAAGATGTTTCTGAAAACATTTGAGGTGAGAAATAGACATTACAGTAACAGAATATTAATTCATATTTGATCAGCGCTGCCTAGTTTGACCGTTTGGTTGGAGTTTGCGAGTGATTGACAGCTGCCTCTGTTGAATAAACAGCCAATAGGAACGCTCTCTCTCTGAAATGACCTGTGATTGACCAAAGTCTCCTGTCACGGGTTCGATTTTTTAAAGCCTGAAAACAGAGCCATGAGGAGGTGCAGAAGTCTAGTTTACTCTCAGAGCACTTGAATAACAATATGCTGAAAGATTATTGCCCAATGATGCCAAAAACTGTCTGCCTACTGCAGGTTTAAGTACAATTTTCAGGTGCTTTGTACTTTACTTAAGTATTTCCATTTCATACTACTTCTATACTGCTACATTTTGGAGGAAAATATTTTACTTTTTACTACACTACAATTGTTTGACAGCTTTAGTTACTTTGCAGATTCAAGTTATCAATACAAAACATAAAGCATAATCAACAAATAAATGATGATGTAATATTATGGATTAAGGTTCCCAGTGGTATATAAAGTACTTAAAGTCTGCCTGACCTTTACCAGTTAAAGTGATGTACACATTTAATGCATCACTAATTATAATCCAGTACTTTAATATACATGATTCTGAAATGTATCTGTATGATGAGTACTTTAACTTTTGGTACTTTAAGTACTTTTCCTTTTACTTAAGTAAGATTTTGAATGCAGGACAAGAGTATTTTTACACAGTGAGTTCTTATTCCACCACTGCTTATGGTGCCAGTTTCCCACACCGCATGCAGGAAGTTATGGTGAAAGGTGTTCCCTTACTTTGATAACATTTTGGAGGTTGGAGCTCCATCTTCTTTTACCATTTGTCATTTACAATGTTGAATGTTAAAAAAAGAAACACATTTTTTCTTTAATGCAATTTCTTAAATAGTTTGCACATCTACTAACCTTCAGGACTAAAGCTATTCTTTTTGTAGCTGCATACTTCACAATAAAGGCATTGCAGTGGTTTGCTGGTAAAATACTTTTTCCTCCAATATCATGGTAAATCAGAGCGCCTCAAAAAATAAGAAAGGAGTGAAATTAAAGTACTTTTGGAATAGAAGACGTCCTGTTGCCTTAATGTTGATGGGAATTTGCAGGTGGCCTATACTGACTATTATGTATGGTAGAGGAAACACTCTATGTACATTTTATTTACCCATTTATTTTCTGTAATAAAATTGATTCCCTTCATTTAAACTTTTATTATTTACCTAAGTGATGCTGCAACAGACACAGCGTCTATCTATCTATCTATCCCCTGTTGTTTTGAGTACACACCCTCTTCTCACCCCCTGATCTCAACACCTCTGTCTCTCTTTCACAGTTTCACTTCCTCACCCCTCTCCATCTCCATCGTTCTGCTTTATTTTTTTCCATGCCTCACTTTGTATTTCTCTTTCGGAGTCTGACTCTCGGTGGGTTTGAAAAAAAAAAAGCTTCTCGGCAGATCAGAGCAGGCAGATCTACAAGGTCATTAGAGTATAGAACAGCGAGAGAGCGCAGAGGCACTCGGATACATACTGAATTTCACAGCGCACACGACTCCGGCTAAACAGCTGTGTGCGGGAGAAGAAAGAGACTCTAACGGAGGAAAGAGTGAGGAGAGGATGCATGGTTACCTACGTTTGACTGTTGGAAAATGAGCTTTTTCTACGAATTTGCCCTCTTTTCTTTTCCTCCCCCACCTTCTCGTTCCAACTAATCTGTCCTTTACAAGTGATGTCATCTCCCTGCTGTCCTCAGCAGGCACGGGGGCAGCCTGTCGAATGCAGATGAGTCGTGTGTTTGTCTGTGCGTGAGGAAATTAGTGTGTATATGTGTGCAATGACATGAGCGCCCTGATTTACATTATTCAATTATCGAGAAAAAAAAAAGAAAGTGGGACGGATGCTGTGCTCAAGGTGACAGCAGGAGAGCGTGAGTGGAGATGACTTTGAGTCCCTCAGAAATTCAACACAGAGCACATAACTGGCAACGTAGACAGTCGGTCAGTCCAGACAAATGGTCGGGGGAGTCCATTTGGCAAATGGCAAAAATCACAGTGAGTCAGTCAGTAACGTATGATTGCTGTTTTCCCTGCCGTCTGCAAAGCTGTCACCGGACTAATGCACACGAGTGGAAGATGTAATCTATAGTAAATACAGTTGGCTCCACGGTGGAGCCCTCTGTGATTTCCACAGATTAAGGTGTCAAACTGAATCACTGGTCATAGACAGCTGAAGAGTACAGATTATCCCCCGTCTGGCCAAATGCTACTCTGATGACAAGTCTGCACTTTGTGTGTGTGTGTGTGTGTGCGTGTGTGTGTGTGTGTGTGTGTGTGTGTGTGTGTGGCTGCGAATAGGAAAACTGATTTTTTTTTCTGGGGGAGCATCCACTCCTTTGGTATTTCCTGATTTGATCACAGAATGTGAAAGATTCACAGAAGGCCAAATCATCAGCGTTAATCATCTCCATCAATTGAGCTCTGTAATCTTTACAACAATTCCGCTATTAAGCTTTGCAGCCATTCAGCTTCTAATCAGTTACTGAACCGTCTCCTGTCAAGGATTTTCCACCATCATAAATTATTCTTATCTTGCTGTACTTATTGTATCTGTCTGTGTCTGAATCCTCTCTGTCTCTCACTCTGCTCCCATCTCATTACATGCTGTGAATACCAGGGCTGGGACGATACACCTATCTCCCGATTCAATACTATCACGATACTTGTGTGCTGATCCAATATGAATTGTGATTCTACAAGTATTGTGATTTGATATTACGATTTATTGCGATTTTTGTTAACTTTTTTAACACTATACCATGGGAAAAAGTTGAATCATATACTTTGGAATGTTTTTTTTTTCAAAGTTTTGAAAAACTATTGAAAAATCTAAATCAATACAGTAAAAATGTTTAATTTTCAGCATGTATGTAGTCTGAGATGTCCTGAAGTCAAATATCAGCCAGGAGTTATTTGTTAAATTCTTTCTTTTTGATTTATAAGGGGCATGTAGTGTTTTATGCAATCAATCTTATTTCCATATATGTATTTTGCATATACAGTTTGTTAACACCTTATTTTGAAAACCGGACGTAGTCACAACTGTATACTTCCGCTAAGTTCGCCAAGTCCATCGCGAGCTCTCCCGTCAGCTCCGTTCTCTTTATACATCCATGGTACATCCATGCTCTACAGTTGTAGCGTCGATCAATTTGACCACGGAGATGCGAGTGACGGCTGGCTTGACTGCATGTTACAATACGACAATAAGTTTCCTGTCCATGACAGAGTTAGCATGCAGCTTTAGCCGTGATGTCTAGCTCTGCTTTTCCTGCAATATGTGAAACCCAAAGTGTTTCCATACTTTACTGTATGTGTAGTGTTTACCACTTTGGATTTAATATGTGAGGGTGCAGGTCGTATCCATGCAGACCCTCCGCCGTTTGCTTTCTCTCTCCGGTTCACTGCAGCCGACCGTGGTGTGTTTTGGTTGACGGACATGGAACGGATTATGACGTCACGTTACTCAGACTACAACAATAAAAGCGGTAACTTCCTTCTTCCTCCGCATAGACTCAAATTAAGCAAATATACAGATTCTGGCATTAAAAAATCAATTTCAAAATCGTAAAAAAAAAAAATTGCAATACATAGGTGAATCGATTTATTTTCCCACCCCTACTGAATATCCACCCATGTCCATGTCACCTGTTCCTCCCCTCTGTCTACTTGTCTGTCTGTATTTTGTTCATTTTTATCATTCTCTTACTTAGATGTCTCAGTGTCAGTCTAGTCTGGCATGTGTCTGAGAGCAAGAGACACAGTGAAAGTCAAAAAAGGAAAGACTGTGTGTGTGTTTGCCTTTTCTTTTATGTCTGATAAAGGCCTCCGTGCTTGAAACGCCACATGCTGAGGTGGTAAATTTACACAAGGGAGCTTTTTTACCAAAGTTGGCAGACTACTATTTCACTGCCTTCCTTCCACCTATTACATCTATATCCCCTGGACGTCTTCATTCTATCACTCACTGTCTGTCCCTTACCTCGTCTGTCTGTCTTCCTCTCATTCTTGCAGTTTTCCAATCTACCCTCCCACACACACACACACACACACACACCTCCTCCATTGCTATTCCTGAGAGGAGTACACTGGTCTGGCAGTGGGGTGGTTTATGTTCGTGAACTCGATGACACCCTGCCGCTGCATTACACCACACTGGCACCAGGTAGCCACACTGCAGGGGAAATAAAAAGTTGTATGGATGAACATGCACAATCCATGTAACTGTCCCCTCCCTGACACACAAACAAACGAATAGGTAACCATGTATACTATATTATCCCACATCCCTATTCATGTGTGCTCAAACTGCCTTACCCCCGTGTCTCTATGTGCACGTCAGGCTGTTTAAACACTTGCGCTGATATCACAGTGCAGACGACAGCTTGCACACGTGCCACTTGACTGCCCTCGTCGTCTCCCCTCTGTTTGTCTTACAGCTGAAGGAGGGAGTCATAGATCGTGTGTTAATGTGTGTGTGTGTGTGCGAGATAGAGAGCGCGCACCAAGGGAGATAGTTGATGTTGTGCATATGCATACATATTACTCATATAGCTGTGTGCTGAATATCAATGCACCGACTGACCTTCCATCCATCTCTGTAGTTGCGTATCCTCCGTAAGATGATGCAGATCTGCTGTCTCATGGTTTGTGGTCAATACTAATGTGTGTGTGTGTGTCAAAAGCTAGAAATGGAATGAAGTCTAAGATTACCCTGATGGTACAATCTGTGGAAACATCATCGTAATGGAGTATCGTTTCAGAATGACCAGCACTCAGAACCGAAAGACTGTCGGATCAGATCTCAAGCTCGCACGGGGTGGGACCGAGCGTTTGTCGGACAGGGTTCACGTGTGAGCATTACTAATACGGTTGTCCCCTCGGCAAGGTATTTCTGCTCATTAATGTCACCGAGATGTCCATCGCTCGAGTGTTCCTCGGGCAGTTTTAAAAAAAAAGAGAAAAAAAAGGTTTTTATTGTGACTGAGATATACAGTATATTTATGGGGATCAAGCGCAATATCTTTGGCAAAAGTAAAAATGGAAACGTATCCAGCATCCATTATTAACTGTCATGTCTGTCATTTGTTTTCTTAATGAGCCATGTCTCCATCATTAATAAGGATATTATGTAAATCTTGAATATTACTTTTACTTTTTTACTTTAATGCGTTAACTCAACATTTATTTCATGCGTTCGGTCATGTGTGTGTGTGCATCTGTCTGTCTGTCCGCGGCTGATCTTGCATACTACTGGACCCATCTGCCTACTGTTTTTTGTGCTCATTCTTGACTGTATATGCTGAAGGACCTCTTGTGGTTGCAATGATTCAGAATTTTTGAGAAACCTACTTTATTGACTGTTTTATACCGTCATTGACTGCTGACTCCTCACTCCTCTTAACCACAAGTGATCAACAACTGCTTCAGTAGCAAAAGGCATTTCCGGCAATCGGTTAGGCTAAAAACAAACAAACCTACCTAGTCTATTGCAGGCCACGTTTTGGCCTTTGTCATGGCTCAACAACTGACATCCATAGAAACGTTTGGTCACACTTTGAACCGGAGCATCTGCAGATTAATTTCATACCCGATATGTTATGATCCACTAAAGTTAGGCACAATATGAGATGAATAAATCCCTTTTTTTTGTTATCTTTGTCGCCATCTTGACTGTAAGCGAGCCAGGAAGGACAATTGAGTGAGATTTGACTTTTCTTTGTTTGGGAGATGAGAAGGAGATGCACACCTGGTGGAGATCTGCACTCTACTGAGTGCACTTTTCTAGTGTTGGAGTTGTGTCCGTACTTCTGTTTGTGTAAAATGAATAAACGTAATATTGGATGTTCAGCTACAATACATTCCAACTAGGGGTGTCCGTTTCTGTCAATTTTGCATTTGATAGCCCGACATCCATTTACCAGTAACTAACTAAATGGTTAATTTTTTAGGAAAAATGCAAAATGATGTGAAATACACAACCCTGTCTCCCACAAAATTATGTTCCCAGGATTTGTGATTGATCAAAGACAAACGTAATCCACGACAAAATGCTTTTCCTTCCAAAACGTAATTGAGAATGCAGTTTAGTTGTATGGGAAAGTATTTTTTAAGGAAACAGGGCTGGAATACAATAGGTACTTTCCTTTTACTCTGGCACTCCATTTACACAATGAGCTTTGGTGCTGCATTTCGAAGTGTTGTATCCATTTAGAGGTGCTGACATTTGACATTTGTTTTGTAAATGTCTTGCCTTTTATAGTATTTTTTGTTGGCTTTGCTTAAGTTCATTGCTGCATTTAAGGGTGTTCCAATCAATCGGCAACCGATCAGCTCATACTTGTTTGAAATAGTTTGATAGGTGGGCTCTATAAAGGCCGATCAGAAGAGCCAATCAGATGATGCATCGATCGATGATGATACTGTTACTCATTTGCCTGCTTTCTCACCTGCTCTGTAATTCGCTCTGAGAGCGACACAGATGTGTGTTTACAGCTGTTTTGCACACACTGGGCTCCAGTGCCGTGGAGCGTCCTGTCTGGGGCGCCCAGCAAATTAATAGACTATATAGACCGTAAATTAACCGAAAGATGGACATGCGTAACCGGTCAAAAATATTCTCGGTGGTTAACCGTTTACATTCCTTAAAGAACCCTTGAAGCGGTCCGTCAATGAACATCATAGTAGCTTGGCTAAATAGCTGCTGTTAGTTAGATAAAACAACACAGAAAGTAGTATAGTACTAAATTGTTAGTCATGACCAAGTCCAGTGTTGTGACCAATAGTCAGCTGCTTTGTATTCCTGTTGGTAAATTGTGTCATCAGGGTTGACAAAAGTTTGAAATCCTAAACTGGCAACGCCTGAGGCTCCAGCTCACCTCCTGGCCTATATCAAGTGATCAGCCAGCTGATGGTCAGCAGTTTCCTTTTCTGTAACGCCTGCTCATAAATAAACTGTGAAAAACAGTCCAATAAAGCCATCAAATACACAGTTCTGTGTTTTCATATAAGCAGCAAATACTGTCATTTGCTGTGTTTTTCTAGGGAATGAAATCTCCGCTAGCGACAGTAGTCACCATTCTCCTACAGTAGCTTCTTTATACAGTGTCTGTCCATGTTCTAGGCTACAGCAAATGGGGAAATATGTAGTCCGGATGGAAATATTTCAGCACCATGTAATTTTAAGAAAGAGAAAGAAATACCGTGGGACTTTATCTGTCTTGAGGCTTCAGGGTCGGATCAAGCTGTGGTAAACTGAGAGTCGTGATTTCTACCAGACATTTTCTCTTCTACTGTGACAGTTGTGTGCATGACTCTGGTATTTTAATTTTATTTTGGTCGTCTCTATATCAGTCCCGCACTCATTCCTTTAAACACGATAATAAAGCAATGTTAAAGTTACAGTCACATATACAGCCCTTCATAATGTTTCATTATGAATAACTTTTTTATAATTGTCAGCATGGAGTGTTTTTGTGGTTTGTCTCAGCTTTTTTTTGCTTTCTGGTTCAGTGCGATTGCAAATTAATTTAGTCCATAAATCTGTGACTTTTTTTCCTTCCAAGAAGCGTGACCATTAGCTCAAATTATGGACAGCGTGGGCGTCTGGTGGGCGATACTGTTCAGATGTCACAGAACTCATCTGAAAAAGTTCCTGTCTTTCATATGATTTCCACCACACTGCTGTGATATCAAGCCGGACCTGACACCATTAACCACTTTGTCCTTGCTTTTAAACATGGTTTCCCTAGTTGCCGTGGCGATGATGACCTTGCAGCACATTACCGTGGCACTGCAGCATAAGGTGTTGTGTGAACAAGGAAACGAAACGGAGAGACACAGGGGGGGGGCCGAGACGGTGGGCGAAATAAAAACGAGGACGGTCGGCTACTATTAAAAGACGAGCCGCTTTCATTGTTTATGTCACATGATGGTGCAAGTTTAGCAGAAGGCGAGCAGATTTCTAAGAAGGAGAAAAAGATTTTGGGGAGAGAAAAAAAAGTGGAAAAAACACTGGAGTGTACGCGTGAAGAGAAATAGAAAAAGGAGAACAGGTGGGGATCAGAGAAAGATAGATGAAGAGAGATGAGAAATGTCAAGATGGTATCGCAGCAGAGCGCCAGCAGGGCTTTGAAATGGAACAAAACTCTGCTTTTTCCCCTCCCTCTGATTCATCCTCTTTTATACCTGCCAAGTACTCCCCTTGTTTTTTGCCCTCTCACTACCAGACACCAACCTCTGTCTCTCACCAACTTGTACTAATTGCTGCTGTTTGCCTCCCATCACTCTTCCTCTAGCCTCCATCCTTCCCCTGTCACCACCTCTGGTCTCCTTTACTCTGTTTGTCTCGCACAGCCTCTCCCACGACCTCTCTTCTTCCTATTGCCCTATCAGAATAAAGGGCAGCTCAAGTCGTATATAGATGATATCCTGGTCAGCCGGCGATGCGGTGTAATACGAAACGTCCAGCATCTGCTTTTTGCTGCTGCAGTCAGCGCCCTTTAACCTCTCGCATTACTGAATTCCCCCTCCCTTCCTCCCTCCCTCCTTTTCTCTCTTCTGCTTTCCAGAAGGTGCAAACCACTAATCAGCCATATTTCCCAGCATCCTATGAGAAAGAGCACGAAAATCTGATTCTGAGCCTGTAACACTTAAGGAATGTCTGAACCGTCATCTCGCCGCCTAAACAAACAAGACCTTTTGGTTGCTAGACAACAAGTCCAAGGGCCCTTTTACAGATCAGAGTTACTCTCTTGGGGAGTTTGTTTTGAAATTGTTTTCCTCTTACTTAATAGTTCAAGTTTTGACCATTGCACTTTTTGTGTCTCCCTCTGTTGTGTTTAAAAGGTCAGACATAGGAAATCAAACATGGAGGAACCTGCTCTCCTGCTTTCTTTTCTTCATCTTCCCTCACTTTTTTTTCTTTTCTGGAAGTCATTCAAGGTGAATAAATGGCTCCCGTCTCTGGCCCCTGTTCACTCCATTTCTCTCTCTCTCTCTCTCTCCCTCTGTATTGCTCTCAGATGCAGGGCTGAATGTGGCTTGTGTTAACAGTGCGAGAGGCCCTGCCATAAAAAGAAAGTGCAATTCCATGTGGCTTGCACCAAGCACGAAACATTAATATATCAAGATGCGAAGCTCAGATAGGGCTCCGGCTAACAATTATTTTCATTGTTGATTAATCCGTCGATAAATCGATTGGTTGTTTGTAGGGTTGTCAATCGATTAAAATATTTAATCAAAATGAATCACGATAGCACATGATTAATTGCGATTAATTGCAAATTAATCACATTTTTTATCTGTTCAAAATGTACCTTTAAAGGAGATTTGTCAAGTATTTAATACTCTCATCAACATGGGAGTGGGCAAATATGCTTGCTTTATGCAAATGTATGTATATATTTATTATTGTAAATACACTAACAACACAAAACAATGACAAATATTGTCCAGAAACCCTCACAGGTACTGACTTTAGCATAAAATAATATGCTCAAATCATAACATGGCAAACTGAAGCCCCAACAGGCAACAACAGCTGTCAGTGTGTCAGTGTGCTGACTTGACTATGACTTGCCACAAAACTGCATGTGATTATCATAAAGTGTCTGTAAAAAGGAGACTCGTGGGTACCCATAGAACCCATTTTCATTCACATATCCTGATGTCAGAGGTCAACGGACCCCTTTGAAAATGGCCATGACAGTTTTTTCCTCTGCAAAATTTAGCGCAAGTTTGGAGCCTCCTTCATGACAAGCTGGTATGACATGGTTGGTACCAATGGATTCCTTATGTTTTCTTCACCCTAGAAACCAGAAAATATTCACATTCAAGAAGCTGGAATCGGAGAATTCAGACTCACTCAATCACTCAAACTGATTCATCTATTATCAAAACACTTGGCAATTAATTTGATAGCTGACAACTAATCGATTAATTGATTAATTATTGCAGCTCTACAGCTCGGTGTTAATTTCAACAGCAATAATGAAAAAGATTTACGTTTCCAACGAAAATAAGACTGGCTCAGGTAGATGAAGCCAAAAAAATGTAGTGCAGGCTTTGCTTTGCGTATTATTTATATAGGGAAAAATAAACAGAATCCAGTTTTTGCTGTGAACACCACCATTTGTTAATATTCCCATACATGTAGCCTATTAAAACACATTAACTGTGTATGTAATTGGGTCTTAACAGTCAGTTATTCAGCAGCAGCGGGGTCACTGGGGGCTAAAACTGTGTGTTTTTCCTGGACAGTTGTCACAGCCATGAAATAATCCGGAGTTCGGCCAAACGAGTGGCACCATTTTAGCAGACGGATTAGCACAGGATCAGGGCTCCCTTTAGACGAGGAGATGGAGACATGAACCCCGGTGACACTCTGGGCATTACACTCTGCTTTGTCCAGACCGCGTGTCAACAGCTGAAGTTTAGCTGTGAGACAAAAATGTTTAGCTAAGATTTTTCTCTCTAAACTTTTAATGAAGTGTGTATCTTTAGTGTGAGTCGGGGCGTTAGGAGGTTGGGGGTTGCGTACTGTAATATCCCCAGCCTCCTCTACCTCCCTCTCGTCTCCAACTTATTACCTTGGCTAGTTGATCTGATGGTATAATAATATCTCCTGCCTCTGGCTACGGGAAATGGCCACATGCATTATTCACACATGCTAAGATGCTTATTGATGACTCCTTTATTTATATATTCCCTCAACGCCAGAGTAATTTCTCACATTTTTTTTTTTTACTTTTAATCCTCTGTTTTGACGTGAGCCTCGTCTAATGAGCTTCACTCACTTTCGGGTTTTCAAATGGGTTGTTTGATGGGAATTTAGTTCAAGCTTTTTGGCACGGGATACATCCGTGTGGAACTGTGGGCTAATAATACACGTTAGGTGGAGCCCCATTTATTAAATCGACTTCATTCGATGTCAAAGCTCACGGCTGCTCATTTTGTCATAGCTGTTTCCACCGGGGTATCTCACACAAGTGCTGTGTGAAAATCCACACAAAACATAACTCCTTTGAGAAAACTGGCATGACATTGCTTCAGGACTCTAGGGAAAGTTTGTCTAATCTAATTTGTTTACATTCTCCAGCTATTTGCTTCTTTTTCATTCATGCAGTCATTGCAAATGGGGCATATTCTCTTTTATGTCGGTGGATGCTAGAGTTCAGTGCTACTGGATGTTTAGTGGGTTTCCGCTCTGCTTAGACCCGTAGCCTCTCTGAAACAACAAAAAAAAGGACTGTGGTGAGCCATGTTTCTGGCCAAAAATGGTAATTTAGGTGTGCAAGTGTATGTTTTCTTTTTTCTTATTGAGAATCAGTTGTAAAACTTTCCATCTCCCTCTACCTCAAATACACACGCATTGAAAATACAGGCCCTATTATGCTGTTTAGTGGTGGGTTATGTGTTGAGTTGACTTAATATATGTAGCATACAGTAAGGTAGAGTCGACCCCATTTCTCAAATGCATTCATGATCTGTTGGCGTTAGAAATATATAGATACAGTATACGAATACCGTTTCACCAAAAGTAGTTCCTCGTGCAGTTAGCTACAGAATCTAATATCTGTGTTTAATTCAAATTATTTTTATTTTTATAATTTCAAGGTTTATGTGGGAACCTTTAGGAGGCTCACGCTGCATCCCCAAAATACGTTGTTTCCATAGACTGTATATAAGAAGTAGATGTAGTCACCGTTTCTTCACCCATTGGTTTGTAGAATGTCTTTTCGAAGTCTCGAGTTTGGCAATTTGGCCGTCGCCATATTGTTTTTTGCAACCAAAAGTGACACAAGAGGGTGGAGCTACAAGTACAACCGAACGCTGAATAAGACATTTTTAGCTGACCAAAATATCACAACTAACTTTCATGAACTGAAAACACACTGAGAAAGGATTAAAGTTGTATGACGAAAACACGGACAACACCCAGAGCGGACCTGTCAATCAAAAGGTAGCCATGCCCTAACGTATACCCTATTTTATGGTCTATTTGACTCTAAATGGGACCATAATTTACTAAATGAACTTCATGCTGTATTGAAGAAGACTTGAAACTTGTGATTGAGACCATAAACTCATGTTTACAATGTTTACTGAGGTAATAAATCAAGTGAGAAGTAGGATCATTTTCTCATAGACTTGTATACAATCAGACTTCTTTTTGCAACCAGAGGAGTCGCCCCCTGCTGGCTATTAGAAATAATGCTAGTTTAAAAGGCTTGTGCATTGGCTTCATTTTTCAGACCCGGAGGTGTCCCAATGGTTGTTTCGCCAGAGTTGTGCTTCCCGAATATACAACAGAGATGGCGAGAGCAAAGTGTCACTGTAGTGAAAGTTACACGGTGAAAGCAGCATGTTAGCAGAGCAGTGTGTCTGCAGCCTGCTGTGACTTAATGAATGTCACTGATAGCAGAAATAGTGGATTTTATAATGACTATGACAAAGAAACTGTATTTAATTGTGGATAGGTCAGAATTGGTTTAATAACGTCACTGTTGGCCCCGATACTGATCTGGCACATTTGATTGGTAGATCTCTAATTAGAATAGAAGCATATCTGTTCTGTCAAACTCAAATGAGACGGATGACTTAAACAACGCGGCAGAAACTCGTCCTGTGTATAATGACAAGCCTTTAGCATGACCCAAAATCAGAATGGCCACAAACATGAAAATAAGATTTCCCTTTAAATAAATAAAAATCCTTGAGGTAATCAGCATTTTATATGTAGGTCTTCCTGCTTTTATCTGCACTAAAAAAGCCACCTACAATCCTAACATCTGGGATGTAGCAGTGCCATACGGAGAGTTATAGGAGAGGTCAGGAAGTGAGTAAGAATAGGCGATGCACAAGACGAATTTTGCCACTGGTAATAGTAGCCCTCTCTGTATTCTCTCTCCTTACCACAGTCTTCCTGCCAGATACAGTGGGCTGCCCTGGCCTCTTTCCTTGTCCACACACACACACACACACACACACACACACACACACACACACACACACACACACACTGCCCAAAATATCAGCTTTGAGCTGAAAAAGTAGTTCACCACAGATGTGACTGGATCAAATAGGAAAAGAGAGAGAGCATGACACATAAGCAATCAATGTTTGACCGAGGGAGTATTTTGACTATATTCTTTTCCTTCCTTCGTCTCTCGCTTTCCTCTTTTTTTGTGCTCATTTTTCTTCAAAACCACCACTTTTTTTTGCAGTATTACTGATTTGAGATATATAAAAAATTCAATGAATCATTTGACATCAATCTGTGTTTAGTGTTATTGTCAGATAAATAGCTGTAAATCACTTTTGTGTTTCAGTTTATCATTTATTTCAGTTCCCAGAATGCCTTGTGACAGTTCTGGCAGTAAAATGCCTGAATTTGTTTCATCATGTGGGTAGCAAACATGCATGCTGGATGTTTTTGACCAAATGATACATTAATTTTTTTTTTGTAAGTGTCGTTTTGGGAAACTGTCATCCAATGCAACCACAAAGTGCAAGCTACAGTTTTTTCACACCATTCATCTTTGTTGCGGTTTGTCTTTGTGGTTTAATTTTCCAACAAACATAGCTTGTAAAAGTGTTTGACAGCTGACTGTAGAGTCTTAAGGGAGCTGTTTGGTGAGCGGATCTATCTGTTTTGATTCTGCTAGATATTTCTTTGATCCAGCATCCATCGGACACTGGATGTGCGTGTCTTTCTTATTGTTTCTTCTTGGTGTTTCCCCATCAGCACATGAACACAGAAAAAACTCAACAGGCCGCGTCAGCCCAGCAGACAGAGCAGGGTGTTCTGTTTTTGACTCAAACCATATCAAAGCATATTTAGGGACAGGGCTACTGTATGAATAACAGGGAAACTTGAATAACAGAGGGGTTACTCTAAATAAAGTATTTTTATTTACGTCATGCCCAGAAAAAACGTCTGTCTGGATGGTTGCTTTATACAGAAGTCATATCAGTGCAGTGCACATCAGCATAAAAGCATTACACCTGAGTGTGGGGCACTTCGAAGTGATGTAACCACATGTGGGATGTAGGGTTAAGGGCTCTTACTGCAGCGTAGCAGCTGTAGGAGTTTTGGGGGGCAGTCTGTTCTTTCTACATCCGGATGTGAGCAGAGTTAAGCGAGTGTTTGGATGAGTCAATTTAAGGAGCATGCAGGAATGTGTGGCAAAAAAAAAAAGCAGAAATGTGTCACATTTTTTCTTTCGTTTCTCTCTCTCATAATGACCTCAATTAGTGCTTATCTCTCTTGTCTCACCTGGCCACGTGCCAACAGTGATGCAGGAACCATACAGCCAGCTGATTGGCCGTTTCCAATCTCACCAGGGATGGGGAGATTGATAACTCACAAATCAATACTTTTATACTCAAACGCTTGCTCATTTGTTATTGATGCCTATAAAAAAAAGGTACATTGTTTTCTTACACAACAGCACAGGCTCTCTTGTTTTTTTTTTTTTAGGAAAGGATCAGTTTCAGTTGCTCTGTGAAAATATGTCTCATTTTAAACATGTATTAGGAATTTCCCATGAAAGTGTAAAAGACTGAAATAGTTTTATTTTCATTTGTTTGTATAATCTAACCATAAAGCAAATAATCTCTATCTGTCCTTCTGTGTGTTATTCATATATCTCAAGAATCACTCATTCGATACTTCACATTTGGTGGGTGCGTTATTCCGGACTCAAGGGAGTGCAGTGTTGGATCTGGTGCAATTTCACCAGATGGTGGCGCTATAACAATGAACTATACGTTTTGGCGTGTAACCTTTGAAAGGTCTCAGAAACAAAATTCAAAATTTTCATTTTCTGCTGCTCCTTCCACAAATTTTGAGCAATCGTCACCAAATTTGGTAGAGAACATCTCTGGATCAAGCTGGAAACAGTTAATCTTTTGGATTGTTGCTGTTACATACAGTTTGCGATATCTGGCCATCAAAGTTAGCTCAAATGCTGTGGGTAGGGCTTATATTACCAAAAATGTCATATCTCGTGAACGCGTTGTGCTATTGGGACCACATTTGGTGAACATGTGGCGATATGATGTCTGAATCACTATGGCAAATTTAGTGCTATTTGGCCAATCGATGGTGCTGTAGCAGCATCATCTAACTATTAAGGAAGGAATCTCCGTCTGTCTGTCTGTGTATGCATGTAGGACTGCACTTCGCATATCTCGAGAACCATTCATCCAATCAACTTCACACTTGGCGGGTGCGAGCTGCCATATCGCGGTTTTCAAAGCTGCAAGAGGAACTTCTGGGGACCAAGCAATTGGTCCGTTCCGGATGGGCACGCGCTCCGAATGGGCACTGCACTAGTGTTTTTAAAGGATCATCTATGCAAATTACAATAATCATTTAAACGTAATTACAAAAGTATTTATACTTAAAAAAAAATCTGATTCTCATAAACTACAGTCAGAATTAGCATTTATTATCAATACTGTTTCATAAAATACTACGTGGTATCTAGTATCATCCATCTCTATGGGTCATGTTTTTGGACACAAAACACAGAATTCTTCTCACTTTCTTTCTTCTTCTCTGTCTCTTGATCTCTCTCTTCTTCGCTGTCGTCCTTTGAAATAAATTGTCTGCGCCTGAATGTGTGAGCTTTACTGTTAGCGATATGGTGTTTGATTTGATTTTCCAGCCGAGAGCCTGGCAGTCTCTGTCTGCGAGGGGCTACAGTGAGAGAGGATGTGCAAAAGAATGACTTGGAAACGTGTTCGAATGAAGCTGTGTGCATGAATCCAAATGTGTGGCTGAGTGTATTAACCTCGCCGCGTGCGTCGGTGTGTGCGTGTGTGCGAGTGCGTTAAGCCGTGCTCCACTGACACTCTTCCCTCCTCCTCCACAGAGAGAAGTGCCTTCTTTCGGTGACCCCTGTGGCTGTTTGGCTCCACTGAAGCCGCCTCTGCCTCTGTGCCTGTCCATGTGTGCCGGAGTTGCCAGCCACACCAGGAGCCCCAGGACTGCCAGGACTGCCAACACCGTCCGCTGAGCCTCTCTCCACGCCACTGACACCTCCCTCCTTCCCTCCATCACCTGCTCTGTCTGCCAGCCAGACCTCGCTCCATCCATCCATCCATCCATCCATCCATGCCACTCAGTCCTCCTCTGTGGAAGTCACCCCCCTCCTCTGCAGACAGAGCCTGATACTGAAGACAGACAGCTTTTATCGTTCTCCTGTGAGCGGAAGGAGATTGTCTCTTGGCCGTCCTGTCCACTACAGCCTTCTCCTCCTCCTGCTCCTCCTTCTCCTCCTTCATCCTCTCCTCCAGCCCTGCATCTTTTCATCATGGGCCAGCTCGATCGATAATGTGTTTTGCCATTCATCTCATCTGACAGTTCAGCCGAGGAGCGAGGCGATAGCCAGAACTGGTGTGTGTGTTTGAGAGAGAGAGAGAACGAGAGAGAGAGAGAGATTACAAAGCAAACCCCTGTGGCCGTCACCAGCCCAGGCCCTGGGTGACAGGTGGTGAAGGATTCCTATAACAGCCACAAACAGACTCTTAGGATGGGCCGCAGGTGGTAGGCGAGTCCCAGGCCTCACAGGCTTCACCTCAGAACCAAAACCCTGGGGACAAAACCTCTTAAAACTACTCTTTTTCCCATGTCCTTTACCTATTCTTTCTCATTATTTGCCCCCGTGTCATTAGAAACACAAAGACGCATATATAACTGCATTCGCTGGATACCAATTCCTTTTATTCGACCCCTCCTGCCTGGTTCCAAATGGCGGTGAATATGTCACAGATCCGGGACACAAAGTGGCTGACATTGGAGGTTTGTCGGGAGTTCCAGAGAGGAACGTGTTCGCGGCCGGACAGCGAGTGCAAGTTCGCCCACCCTGCCAAGAGCTGTCAAGTGGAAAACGGCAGAGTCATTGCTTGTTTTGACTCACTCAAGGTGAGTATGACAAATGCCTGCAATATTCATTCATCACTGCCCTGTCTTCTCTCTTTCCTAGCGTGCAGCGATAACGAGCATTGTCTTCAGGAAGCTTTAAGTTCTTGTATAGACCTAAAGAGAAGGTGGTGATTCAGGGCTTGATGCAGGGGAGAACAGGCTGTAGTGGGCTGTAAGGATATTGTTTCTTTAGCCACAAGGTTAAGCCATGGCAAGAGGGTAAATACATACGTGTATTAATACTTTTTTAGAGTGTGCGTGTGTGTCTTGGTAAGCTGAGATGAGGCCGTAATCACATTAACATCTGTGATTCAGACTCAGAGTTTCCTTCGCTGGCACATAACTTTAGCGCAGGACTGCCGGTTGCCACATTGCAAAAGTTTCTGTGTGATCGTCACATCAACAAGCTGAATGGGAAATATAGAAGTAGGGCAGCACACTGTGTATTTCATGTTTGCATGTGAGTCTGTGAGTATATGTCTGTGTGTGTTATTTTGAGGTCATGCAGCACAGTGGGGTGTTCTCAGAAGGCTCTGTAATTTACTGTCTATTTTTGCCCTGGCACTGGGACAACACACTCCCACTATGCAGCTCTCCTCTCTCTCTCTTTCTCTCTCTCTCTCTCTCTCTCTCTCTCTCTAGGAGAGACAGGTGGGGGGGTGGGAAGAAAAATCAAACAGGGGAGAAGATGGAAAGAGGGAGGAAAATAGAATTGACCGGGTCGATAAGTTGTGAAAGAAAAGACAAATATATACAGTATATTGAGCGTATTACAGAACGCTGCGTATTCACTCTGGCGAGAAATGTTTCCCTGATGCTCAAAAGCACAGCTGATTAGAATGTCTTTAGTGTCAACAGACCGCAATGAAAGGGTTTGAGTTTAGTTTAGGTAAAAACTGCAATAATGAGTGAGTTGGATTTTTTTGGCATTTGTTGTCACAGTATGTGTCGACCAACCCTGTCTCTTCAAATTCAGTTTATGAGCAACTGTACAAGAATGTAGGCACTTCTTGGACTGGACACAACATTGCCAGTGATCATAATCTTGGCAGTAATGTTTCCTTCAAAATGCATTGAGCAAACGATGATGAAGAAGAAAATGATGAACGCCTAAGGGCACTTTCACAATCCAACATTTAGTCATTTTTAATCAAACTGTGGTGTGGTTCGTTTGGGCAGTTGTGAATGCAGTAATCGAACTCTGGTGCGGACCAAAAAGTGCACCAAGATTGCTGGCAAGAGGTGGTCTTTGCATTTGTTGAGATGGACACAGGTAAATAACTGGTTAACATGAGTTGGAGAGGACTGACCTGGACTTCTGCAGAAGTCTGATGTATTTGACATCTGCTGAAGAGAACATACAGAATATGCCAAATAAAGGAGAATGGTTTTGTACGCACGGTAGATGAGTGACAAGCCAAAGTGAAAACACTTAAACAGCAATATTTTAAAGTCCACGGTTCCCTGCAATGAAGTGGCAGCTTTTGAGGCGAAAAAGATTAATTTGCTCCTTCGTACACGCCCCAAATATATTTTTTTTTATTAAGTCCGCTGTAATTTGTGCACTGTGAAACCGAACCAGACTAAATAGAAAAAGAACCAAAAGTATCAATTTCACTCTGATTCGTACTAGCCAAACCGACTATGGCAGGAATTTGATGGGTGGTTAATTTTAAGCAACAAGATCACTAAGTTAGGGAGGATTGTAGTTTTAGTTGAATTTAGTTACATTTTTAACACGACTAAGATTCTACAGCCATGCTAGCAGTTTGTGATGTCAAGTTTAATGTTCACCATTGTCACCATCTTGGGTTTTTGCGGTAGCATGCAAACATTTGAAAAGTAAAAACTAAGTACAGCTGAGGCTCATGAGAAGGGTGAGGTATTTGGTCAGAAACCAAAGCATTGGATTGTTACAATTCACCCTGAGGGGGGCTTGGAAGTGTATGCCAAATTTCATGGTAGTCAATCCAACAGTTTTTGAGTAATTTCACTCAAAATCATAAATGTCAACCTCCTGGTCAAGGATTCATCAGATCAGTAGGATTCATCCTCTGGAGACGATGAATGTCTGCTCAAAGTTTGCTGCCAATCCATTCAATGGTTAATATATTTCACTGGACCAAAATGGTGAATTGATCGACCAACATTGCCATCCCTAGAACCATTCTGCTAGCGTGGCTAAACAACATATGCTTCAAGTCAGTATTGAGTTGTTCAATGTAAACTGTAACCAATACCCTTTCCCCATAACAATAAAGCCACTAATCATGTTTTAGTTACCGTTGGCGATAAACAAATTTGTTGCCAGTGAATGTTCATGTTAAGTATTAACCATTTGATAACCTCATAGTTCCTCTCAAAATGTGTTTGCTATTGTATAAACACAATTTTTCAGAGACAAAGTCAGGTGTCAACTCACTTCTAACTAAAACTCTGTCAGAAGAAGAAAAGATAATGCAATATGTTCCCTTCAGTCATAAATGTACAATACACAGTTCACAGATATGGATGCCCATACACTGTGAATACACATCTGGTCACACTTAATTTACCACAACAGTAGGAGTGTGTGTAAAGGGTCAGCTGTGGCAGCAGGTGTCATGGCCGAGAGCCAAACATTAGCACTGGCCTTCCGTAATATAGTATACTGTATATGAAGACAAGTACATGTGTATGTGTCACAAACACAGCATATGCACACACACAGACTGTCAATCACACTGCAGCGTTTCAGCCTGCTGCCTCATTATTCCAGATGTTGGAAATGTGTTGGATACACTGATATCAGATAAGCCAATCTGGGTATTTTGGCTCTCAAGTGAGCATGCTGATTCAGGATCCTAGAGTTCTGTCTACCATGTTGTGCACATGTCCTGTAATTTGTCTCCTATCTGATTGGCAAGCAGGGTGTTATTCAGTGCTACTGGAGACCAGAGCTGGAAGTCAGTCAAGCCAGTCCGGGCCACAGCTTACGTTGGTTTATAACCGGGGGAGGATTTCTTGTTAAGCCAGGCACTGTGTTATTGCAGTTCTGTGCTGCTTGGTTGGACCTCCGATGACTTGGGTGGGTTTTGTTGGTACAGGTAAGACAGGAATGGAGAAGGGGGGGTAGGGGGTTGCAGGGGCATCGTATGGATCATGAAAACAGACATGCAGACTGAGCCGGAGAGGGTGAGAGTAGGCGCAGCAGGCAATGTGCGAGGAAGCGTAGCACTATGCTCAGCGCCCTTCCCTTGCTCTCAGTGCCAGGGCATTCCACAGTCTACCTCCCCTCCCTGCCTCCATGACAGAATGATAGATCTGCTTTATCTGCAGATGAATTTATAATACATAGCTGGGCATGGAGAGAGGGGCAAGGGGATAGGGAAGGACAGGCAGGAGGATGTGGAGAGGCAAAAAGGGAGTAAAGGGGATGGATGATGGTACACGTGGCTTCGCACTTCTGGACAATTTGGCACACCACCCGCCCTTCATTCCTGTTGAAATTCAGGCCGGCAAAGGAAGGGGAGGGCCTGTGGCTGGAGGAATAGAAAGGCATATGGATAGCTTTGCTTTTTTCGTCTGTCTCTTTGTAGTCAAATAGTCTCACTTTCTCAGATTTAAGAACGTTGTTCTGTATCTTTTTTTATTCTTAAAACACCGTTTCTTGCCAGTTGCAAGGCTTGTCAGTTGGTCTGATGTCTTTATTTCATAAACTTCATTCAGTCACTCAAAAAAAGATGTTTGTCAGCGGTGAATGTAGTGGAAAGTTTAATTTGATTGGTGGCGTAACAGAGGATGAAGTGATAGAGGCGAACAGGAAATGAGTCAGAGGCAGAGACTCTGTGGGATTGGCTGATATTACAGAGAGACTGACCCTCTCAGTCTGGAATCCCAACAGTAACAAAGAAAAGTAACCTGACAAAGACGTGAGGAAACTTCTAAATTATTTCACATAGTGTTTATTTACTCCTTTAGTATTGGCAGTAATATAGGTAAAGCATTGGGGTTATCTTGGTTGTATGAAATTAATGGGTTAAATTTGCATTAGGACAACAGTATTATAACAACTACTTCACCGGTCTTATAGAGTGGGCTTCCTCCGGGTCTAAGAAGTGAAGCCAATGTGGAAGTGGCTTAAACTTTCATTATTTCTAATAGCCAGCAGGGGGCGACTCCTCTGGTTGCAAAAAGAAGTCTGATTGTATAGAAGTCTATGAGATAATGACCCTACTTCTCACTTGATTTATTAACTCAGTAAACATTGTAAACATGAGTTCATGGTCTCAATCTCTAGTTTCAAGTCTTCTTCAATACAGCATGATGTTTATTTAGTAAATTAGGTGTGTTGTCTGTGGTTTCATCTTACAACTTTAACCCTTTCACAGTGTGTTTTATGTTCATGAAAGTTAATTATAACTTTTTTAGTCAACTAAAAATGTCTTATTCAGCGTACGGTTGTGATTAGCTCCACCATCTTGTCGTTGCAAAAAAACAACATGGCAATGGCCAAATACCAATATGGCGACGGCCAAAATGTCAAACTTGAGGCTTCAAAACCGTAGTCCACAAACCAATGGGTAATGTCACGGTGACTGCGTCCACTTCTTACATATAGTCTATGGTCTTATAGCATAAAAATGTTTGTTGTGTTTTAATCATCAACCTGGGCACAAGCCGAGTAACTATCCTCACCAGAAAAACGTCAGCATTGCTTGTTTGTTCAAATGCTTAATACTACCTATTTATGTCTTCCTGGCAGTACATGTGTGCTCACACAAAACTTACTAATTTGACTTACTGAAAACTACTGATTTTTATTTGCGTAACCTTAGCCAGAGAGGTGCTGGATCAGAAAACACTATGACTGAACAGCCAGCCAGTTTTTGAAGACACAGACAAACAACCAATTTTGGACTTTTCAGACAACTGTCTATGATTAGAGAAACAATTTAAAAAGCTTGGTATTTTCTTGTCTTTTTGGCTCCTGCCACAGAAATTCAGCAGTGTGTTGCTATTAGCAGCTGGAGACAAAGCTGGTTTCATTGTAAGTGAATAAAAAGCAAATCTGGGGGTATTTAAGCTGATGAAATACAATAAACCCACCATTAGGCTGTGATGGGAAACAGGTGAGAGTGAGCCAAAGAGCCATGGCAGCTCCAATACAGTATGATGGACTGGCTACTGATGACCAATGCTGAAATTCTCTCAGTGGGTTGAATTTGCACATAATTTATTATCATTAAGATTTTCATCATTTCTATTGACATTTGAATATTTCGTCTCTGCTGGAAAATCGTATCACCATTATTAGAATCCGCTGTACTGTAACTGTCAGAAGCCGCTGTTCTCTATGGCAAGAAAAAATAGCAGTCATTAATACTAAGATGTTAGGTGGACTATTGGTAAAAATCCCTGGAACCCCTCTAAGCTACCAAAATGGTACATTGTTAAATTTACATATACTAACTTAATTATTACTATTGGGAATACATTATATCAGGAATACATAGGAATAATATGGTTTTAGTTTTGGGGTGTGGTTGCTGTAATTGCTGTTTTCCTATCTACAAAGATTTCTCTTTTTGTGCTGATTATATTTTAGCCCTAAATAAAGATTGTTACTCAGTGTTAACATGCAGTCTAACAAGCCCACTCAGGAATTACCAATTTACTTATTTACTTGCTTCAAAGAAAACAACACTACTTGAAAAACTTCAAAGTGGTCATGGATATAAATTAGTAGTGATTACTTTGCGTTCTGTAGGGACAAGTGACGATTAAAAGCTATATATACTGTAGATGCATTTTGATTTTGTCTGTTAAAGTTCGAAGGTTTGAAAGGAAAATATATGTTGCATGGACTTGGTTTTGACTATTTGGATTTTCACAAGAAATGATAGGGATGGCAATTACCAGTATTCAACCTCAGGGTCCTCCAGCCCGTAATCAAGACCATGTTTTGCAAAAAAAAAAAAAAGATTAAATTACCAAAATGTTTTAAAATTCAAATACAAAGTGATTAAAAAAAGTTCCTACCACAAAATTATTACAAGGTGTTGTAGAAACAATATTGTATTGTGGTTGGGGTGCATTTTCTAATTTACTATTTACCAATGCTTTACTCTAACTTTAATTCTTTTTAGTATCATTGCCTGGAACTTTGAAATAATTTATCTTGTAGTTCTTGATACTGTAATTGAATTTGTGGTGTTTTTCACAGTGGAATAATGTAATATTCCCACAATCTCACTCCCTCACTGTATTGTGTATGTTCCAACGAATTTATGAGTTTGTTAGAGTCTGGACTCCATCTGCTCATCTGATGCATGATAATACAAAATCCCATGATGCTTTTAAGTTGGAATTCACAATCGCAGAAAATGTTAATAACACGTGTATTTTATTGAATTGAAAAAAAAAACGAGGAAGAGATAAAAAGCTGAAACTGCATATTCAATTGCCTCAATTTCATTGAATGAACTATACAGAAGCTGAACTATACCGTCTTGAATCTGCAACCTCTGCATTCCCTGTTGTATATCAACAAATGTGAAAAGTGTGTGCCCTCACTCAATTATTGAACATTTGAAGAAGTGAACCAGATAGCAGTTTTAGGTATGATTTGCTTTTTAACAGCATTTGCTTTATCATACCAATCTCACACTCCACTCATTCTTTTCGGTCTCTCTTTCTTGTGCAATGGAAGCCTGAGATATACAGTATATTTTTGTTAAAGTGGCACATCATTGAAGGACAGTTGAGTAAATGTAATTACACACATAAGGGTCAATAAAGCAATCTGTCTACCACTGATGACGGGTTTACACTGAAATACAAGTATTTTGGCTCGTAGCATTCAGTGTTTAGACATTAACAACTGCAGTAAATACATTATGTCACATTCACAATCTGTCGATAATTAAATATTGCCTTATGTTTCTTTTAATTTAACACATATTGTTGGTGATAAACTGTTGATTTATGCTAACTACCCAATCAGACAGAAAGTTTAGATTTTACCTCTTTGTATAGCGCCAGCAAAACAAACAGCCCATAAAGAATGTGTTTGATAGAGAGCCATTGGTTTGATTTAATTTGATTGGCTCATTGTCAGAGAAAGTGTTGTGTGTTGTCAGAACAAAAGCATCCAACAAGGACAAAGAAACAAAGACAGAGGAACACTTTTATACACACTTTTTTACATAAATGTTGGTCTCAAAAGTTTTCTGGCCAGTGTGGCGCCTGACTGTTATTAAATGAAGACAAACTTGCCTTATATTTGGTGCCCCGGGGGGATTCATTTCACACCCAGTCCACCTGCAGTAGCTTAAAGGTGTCAAATGAAAACTGGATCCGTGAATTGGACAGTGCACAGTTGACCAGACGTAAGCTGTTTCAGGCTTCTTGGCCGTTTAGCAAAACACTTAGTCACTGAGACGCCAAAGATGCTGGTCAGCTCCAGTTTATTGGGCATCGTGAGACACTTCACAGCCATATCCTTAACCGAAAGGCCTATAAAGGTGCTGTTATTGCCTGAGCCTAATTAAAACCTGGTCCTATGTATGTATATTAAACTTACCAACACTCTATTGGGTGTCATTATGCATGACATTATCCTGAAGGTGAAGATTGTGCTGGTGATGCCACACGTCCTTGAGAATGGGTGAACTTGTTATTGCAATAACACAGGGCATTCCTTAGTGTCATTATGGTGAAGCTGCAGTGTATTACGTCCCCATAATCACTTTAAACGGCCTGTTCGAGGGTGTTATGGTTGTTATAAAGCGGAGCGGAAACATTTTCTTTAAGTTGCATACGTGAGAAACACAATTTCCCAACAGTAGATGCCAAAAAAAGGCTAAGGATAGAAACCTGTTTCAACATTTCAAAAGGTAGTTATCAGTGTGGCTGGAGTGTGCCTTTGGTCTCCACTGAGTCCCTTGACTCATCAAACACATACACAAATTAAAAACAAGACTCAGACATACCTACCATTTGGGACATTATTAGAGAAGCACATTAGAATTAAAAAAGGGAAGGTCTTTTTATATTTGTTCAAAATCCCCCAAAGCACCCAAATAATTAATGTAAGATTCAAATTATTAAAATGAAAAAAAACAACAACCCTGCAACTTTTGTAAACTTCATAATGTACCCTCTGAAGCAATAACATTTAAGTACTTTAATGTATGGTATGTGTCGTAAAACCCCAGCGTTTCACTCAATGCAGTATGTTCAGAAATATGTTTGTCACTGTATGTGAGTTATGATGAGTAGAGTCTTTTTTTCCTGTCGGAGTGATCCATAATTATATAGGCTGTATTTTAAACAGTACAACTCACATACACACATCCACAACCAGACATACATTTTCATATTGCACAGACATAGCCACTCAAACACGAGCTAAGCAACGCGCGAGTCCTTGAAAAGACACAACACATGGAGAGAGTGAGTGCAAGAGAGAGAGAGAGAGAGAGAGAGAGAGAGAGAGAAAAGCAAAGAGAACAGATAACAGGAGAGCAGGTAAGGCAATATGTATTAAGATGAGAGCCAAGTAGAAAACAGAGGTAGCGGTGTGTGTGTGTGTGTGTGTGTGTGTGTGTGTGTGTGTGTGTGTGTGTGTGTGTGTGTGTGTGTGTGTGTGTGTGAGTGCGCAGTGCACAGAGGGATGCAGTATATTGGATAAGAACTCTTTGAAAGGGAAACGTACTCCGACAGTGTTAATCTGCTCTGTATCTGTATTCTACTGTCATGCTCTCCGCTCTCATCCTATCCTCTCATTACCTCTGTTAATCTGTCTCTACTCAACCCGTCCTACACCTCCCCCTCCTCTCTCCACTTCTTTTTTTCTCTCCCAGGCATCCCAGACACTTTCATTTCCATTTCACACACAGTGATTTTTATCTTTTTTTCTTTATCGCTTTCCATCATATTTTGACGAGACATTTGTTTGTCTCTGGCTTTTTTTTTTTACTGGGGTCAACCATCAGGAAGAGATGAATCATACTTCCACGATGGACACTGCTTACTTGTCTTCGCTGTGCGTCATCAGACTTTAGTCTGCAGGGGTCACTGAGGGCGTCTGTGTTTCTACACAGGGATGGCTAGATATGAAAACGTGAAAATGACCACACTTAGGGTTTAGGTAGTTGTGTCTAAACGGTCTTAACTTCATTGCTCTCCAAAACTCTTTTTCCTGTCCAGACACCCATGTGAGGACAGTGTTCAAATTTACCCCCTTTGGGGCCCGTTTACTAAAAGTTGAATCTTACATGAATTATTTAGGCACTTTGGGGGATTTTGAACAAATATAAAAATACTTTATCTTTTTTAATTACAATGTGTCTCCACACATATGATTTAGGTTGTTGTGTCTAAGAAGTTGTAACTTCATTGTTCTCCAAAACCTCAGTTTTTCCTGTCCAGACATCCATGTGGGGACCGTGTTCAGATGTATCCACTTCGGGGACCGTTTACTAAAAGTTTGCTTTTGCGTGTGAACAATGCTGGCCAAGGGTGGACAGAAGGTGCAAACAGCGAAAAACATGTGTTTTCAGATTACGTCAGCCTAGTGAGATTGTGACCTTAAAGGAACAGATCCAACATTTTCTCCTCTGATATTGATTCACTTAAGGTATCTCCCACAATTACCAATCATATAGCAGTGCTCTCTTTCCCCCAAATCTAAAAAATCTGTATATGAATGTAACTGTGGCGAAAACAGAATTTTATGACACTGATTTAGAAACAGTTTTAAGGTGGATTGTTCATGTCACTTAATAACATCAGTGCATGGTCTTGAAGATCCAATCAGTAGGTTTACCATATATATTAGAGGTATATATCTTAGACTGTATATAAATATGGACGACGTGTCTCCACTTCCTCCCACTCTATAAAAGTGAAGCCAAAATATCCCAGGAGCTGCCATCTTGAGATTTTGACGTCATTTGGAGCCAGAGTCTGCACAGTAGTTACCGGGCGGTGGAGCTGTGGTATCGAGGTCCCGCCCACACACCCGTCTGAACCAATCACGAGCCAAGCATGGCCTCAGCTTGTTAACGAGAGAGAATCACAGCTGGCAATCATGACATCTCACACCCTTTTTATAGCATTAAATAACTAACTAAATCAAACTTATCAGAAAAATAAACACTTTGAACATACATCAGCGTGATAAGAAGAACCTAAAAAATGTATGTGACGTGTACTTTGACTTTTTAGTTTGGTTCATGTCCCATCCGCTAACATGGCCTACACTGCAGCCATCCACCAGGGGGCAATCAAGATGTTTTGGCTTCGTTTTTGGGGCGCTGTCATATCGTCCATCTTTATATACAGTCTACGGTATATACAAATATAATTTAAACATTTGAGGTATAAAAAGACAATCGGGATGTTTCTCAACATATACTATTGTATAATATGGTCAAGGTTTACTTCAGTGTTTGCAAACATCACTGATGTAAACAGAACTTTAACAACATCAGATTTTATTGTTGTTGCTTACTGTTAATCCGCAAAATGGAAGCTCGTTATCCATCTTGCTAAGGTTAGCACTGATTCCCACTAGACTTTACGCAATCTGGAGAACACTTACATACTGCAGTGGGCCACTGTCACTCCAGAAAAAATAAATTGAAATCAAATATCAATTACATACTCTACATTATGTTTGGGCAAAACGTTTATTTCTTTTGAATTGTGCCTTTAAAGTGCCTGTGTGTGTATATGAGTATCCTCTGAGCTGTTTTTGTAAAGTGATGTTATTGGTGTAAGAGATGCTCAAAACCATTAGTGTTAGCAAGTGGGTGTACTCCTTCCAACTGTTATCATCTATCTCTCTGCAGATCCATTTATAGAATATGTATTTTGGGCCTAACTAAATAAGATATACCATATCTGATTTCTCAAACAGCTTGGCCAAGACGGGTCATTATGAAAGGAGGTTTTTTTACAGTAGTGCCATGAAGTGAGAAGTGAACACACAGCCAGCAGCCATTAACTTTGTCTGGCTCTATTCATGAGCGTGGCCTCCCTTGAAACGTCTCCTCTAAATGTCTCTCTGTCCTCAGAGAGGCCACCATTTCTACATCCATCTGTGGATACGCTGCCTCAGCACAGACACACAAACACACGCACATCCATCTTTAAACGCGCTGCATCAGCATGGAGACATGACACAACAGCATCAGAGCCAAAATACATACAAGGGCATTCAGGAATAGCCTCTCGCCACATCGTCTCGCTTTCACCTTTTGGCACCCGTCATTCTTTCACTTTAAATCCTCCACTTACCGAACCACATGCAAATTTCTCTCCAAATAGGACTGAGTTAGTTTTCTCACATTACGCATGTGATTTCGTACGAGGCTTGAGGGCCCTGGACGTTTAGGCAATCTGAAGGTAATATCAGCATCTCTGCGTGCTGAGTCGTGATGTCCCACTGCTATTGCTGCTCATGCTGCTGCTGCTGTTGTGAACAGAATATCTAATCAGTTATGGCCTGATCCATTCCTGTTAAGTCTGTCTCGCCCTCCCTTTCCATCTCACCCATCTGACCCCCCGTTTTTCTCCAAGTACGCCGTTCACCTCCCCTTCTCCCACACACACACACACTTGTTTTTCTACCTCTTCCGACTGCTTTTAAAGCACACCATTTGTGATTCTTTGAGAGTGATGCGGTAAAACAAACATTTAAATTAGACTGCAGACAAGTAAGGTGTGAGGGGGTGGAGGGAGAAGTAGATGGAGAGTGGGAGCAACCGAGCATTAATTCACTCCGGGACAGCGAGTCGTCTGCCAACTTGTTCTCCCGCTGTTGTCATTTGGCAGCGCCGTAAGTCTGTCTACCCTGTCTTGCTTTCCCTCCATCCCCTCCTCTTCTTTCCCCTCTATCTGTCACTGACCCTCTGCTCTTCATCTGATCTCAGGAGTTCAGGTGCAGTTCCAAAAGTGTAATCCTTCACTTTCAACCCTGAACACATAAACACACACATCGACACAAACAGCAAACAAACTGTTACTCTCTACTGCAGTCACACTCACACTCCCACAGTGACACACACACTGATCTCAGTAAAGCAGAGAGAGTCCTGAAATCATGAGCATTCAACTCAGGTAGGTAATCACGTTGGAGTGGCTTTGGTGCCTGGTTAATGGTATTGCAGGCTGCAACAGACAGGAATTTGGAGGCTGGGCAAGTCGCTCACCGATGTGTTATTGGGCATTTTGAATTGATTACGTGCGCGTGTGCCATTATGGAAGCCATTGCACGATAGCTCTCAAATCATGACGTAATGGAATAGAGAAAATAATTAAAATGGGACAGGAGAGAGCTTAGATGATCAAAGTGAATCCAAAGGGCAGACGTACTGCTATTTTGTAATTAAACGTATGGGCCAGCATGGTGGTGCAGTGGTTAGCACTGTGTCTTTACAGTGTTCGAATCCAGAACCAACTGCACGGCTGTGTGACGTTTACATGTTTCCTCCTACAGTCAGGTTAGGTTAGGTTAGGTTTGATTGCGAGTGTGAATTGTTGTATGTCTATGTCATAGACTGTATGTGGAAGTTGTCACCGTGATGTCACCCATTAGTTTGTGGACTGCCATTTTGAAGCCTTGAGTTCGGCATTTTGGCCATCGCCATGTTGGCTTTTTGCAACCAGAAGTGAAACAAGAGGGTGAAGCTAAGTACAACCGAACGCTAAATATGACATTTGTAGGTGACCAAAAAGGTTATAATTAACTTTCATGAATTGAAAGCACACTGTGAAAAGTTCAAAGACAAAAAACGTGGACAACTCCCAGACCGGAAAACTCCGTGGTAGCGACCTGTCAATCACAAGGTAGCCACACCCTAAAGCATACCCTGCAGAGGAGTCGCCCCCTGCTGGCTATTAGAAATAATGCAAGTTTAAGGCACTACAGCATTGGCTTCCCTTTTGCCCTCTGGTCTATATATTTTAACCTTGTGGGAGACTCGCAGCATGGCTCTAGGGATGACAAAGTCAGCCTGTCAAAAAATTAAAAATATTGGTCCAGACTGAAATAACTGTTGGATAAAAGAAAAAAGACAGATGGATTGCCATGATATTTTACACAAAGATCCCCGGTCCAAGAGGATGAATCCTCCTGACTTTTGTGATCCCCGGATTTATAATCAAGTGCCACCACGAGGTTGACGCAACTGGATGGATTGTCATGAAATTTTAGTACCTTAGGTGATCCCTTAACTGTTGTTACAGCGCATGCCACATTACCGCAACGTCCCGGGTATACCTCTCCCTCCCACCATTTCCAGTGTCTGTCTCTACACTGTCAAATAACGACAACATGTCCTTATTTGACAGTGTAGAGACAGATAAATGAAGGCAAAATTGCTAGAGGGAACCAAGACTTGTGTTTGGTTATGTTCAGGGACTTGCACTTGGTTAGGATTAGGGAACGATTGGGGTTGAAATATTGAAAAAGTCAAAAGTAACTTGAAGTGTTAGACACATGTTAGAACATGTTGTTAGAACATGTTTACTTTATTACCATGTAACTAAAACCACAAACTTCCATAAAGAATCTCTGACTTCTTCTCCTACTGCTCAGCATAATGCAAATATGCTTGCAGATATACAATTTAGCAGGCCCAAGTCCAGCTTTGATTAATGCAACTAATGCAAATCAAAACATTTCAATATTTATACCAGACACATTCATATTTTACATTATAAACGAAATTTAATTTCCAATGTGTAATCTGTAATTTCTGCAAACATTTCTCTGTGCCAAACGACCTCCGTTCCCGAGGGAGTGCGGTAAACAAGGCTCGACAGAGAACGATTCCTGTCTCTGCGTCTGTCATTACCATGTTTGTTGTTTTACTTTTTCCCCCTGCAGTTATAAACATGCATTCATGAATTTACTCATTGCCCCCATCACTCACTCCTTTAATTAGAAAATAATCAGAGTTGGATGAGAGGTTCATTAAATCTCATCCTTGAGAGCCATCAGCCGCAAACACAGGAGTGGGATATTTATCACGCTTATGAAAGGAACTCAGATACCTCCTCTCGCTTCCTATGCCGAGACACGACGTTGGTTAGGAGGACTGAATCAACGGACTTTGACGGAGCAACGGACAACTGGTGAAGCCAAAGAAATAAAGGGTTTTAATGGAAGGGAGCAATAAAATGCGAGAGCGGGAGGGAAGTACAGAAAGCGAGGGAGTGGGAGAAAGGAGGGGGGAAAAAAGAGAGAGAGATCATTAGAGAAGTGCTAATTAACAGAAACCACACTGTTTAGCAGCACTTTGTCTCCATGCAATATTGATCCTTCATGACCATTATGGAGCGGATGTTTTTTTGCTGCTTTCAGCGCGCTCGTTCCCTCTTTCTTTCTACAAAAAGTTAATACATCAACTGTGTATCACCGTCGTACAGCGACCTGTAAAATCCACTTGCTTTGTTTTCGCCCTGAAACACTCGAGTCTGCAGCAGAAGCAAAAATAGCTGCGATATAAATGACCCAAGTAGCCAATTTGGTTGCGGAAATGCCTGCATCTGTAATTGCATCATCATGACATTAAATATGAGGCAAAGAATGTGTCTGCAGAGACAGACAGACAGGAGGCTGGTGTCAGAGTAAGGGGACTGTTGCAGCAATGAAATGGAGTGAAAGGGAGTGAAAGAGTGATGGATGGGTGCAAAGACATCAACTGGTGTAACATGGACAGTGATGGACAGATGGAGAGGAAGGAACAGCAGAAGATGGCGAACGGGCGAGGGGGGGGAAAGTAATGACAGAGGAGGAGAGCGTGGAAGCGAACGGCAGTCGTGTCGGTCGTCTGTTTCGACGCGCGCGAGATTGAAAAATGTCTGTAATATCCCTTTATTGTTATAGTGCATGTTGCAGGGCTTGCTGTTGGACATTGTGATTCTTCAAAAAGGCTTTAACTGGATTACAGCGGTATCAGGCTCAGCCATCAGAGAGAGATACAGCAGCTGTGCAGTGTTGGGTCTGCTGACAGCACTGTCTGTCACCATGCTGTCTCTCACTGCAGCTCATATTTGAAGTCTAGACTGGAACACTTATCGCAAATATGTGATCTGAATGACACCTAGATTACAGTCACATCCTTAGTTTCCATGCAATAACAAATATTGAAGCTTCAATTACATTTTTTCATCTTTTTTATCTGACCTTTACCTCTTTTTAATTCGATTTTGCCTCCGGATACACTATTTTAGTGATACAGTGCGTGGCAGCGGATGAGCCCATTGTGAGAGAGAGGCTTAGGGAAGGTGGCGATCAGCCCCGCTCCGTGCTGAAGTGGTACAAGCCGACTTTGATCAATGTGGATCGATGTGGATGAGTGTGCAGCCGGAAGGCGCTACGTGGTGATGGCCCTCTGCTCTGTCACGGCGCGAGTGTGTGTGTGTGTGTGTGTGTGTGTGGGAGGGAATTAAGACACACTGTGTCATGCTGTTCTACATGATGTATCTCGCCAACAAAACATATCCTTAACCTATAAATGAGTCTGTCTCGGTCCATTCTGTGTCTTTGTCTCTCAATTTGTGCATCTTTATGGTACGGTGCCTGCTGAGTGGTCCTCTGCAGTGGTGAAGCCAAGGTCCTCAGGGGGGGGAAATGTGTTATTTAACTGTATTCTTGGATGGAAAATGTGTAACTTCAGCATGAAAACATCAATAAATTAAGAGATCTTACATCAAATTCTGAAATCTTTTTCATCTAGTTTCTTTTTCTATTGTTGTCTTTGCTTTTTCAATTTTGGAGTCAGGCTTCAATTTGAGGATTTTTACAGCTCTGCAGTTGTTGGTGGTACAAAGGATTACATGCTGTAGCTCTGTATTAGTGTTATATCCCTTTGTTCTCAGTTTTGACGGTCTGTCTTTTAAAAGAGAAGCTGTGCAGTGGCTATGGAGAAAAATTCTGGCCATTCGCCTCGTGTGTGTGTTTGTGACTTGAGCATGTCTGTGCAGTGTGTGTGTGTGCTTGCGGGGGGGTATCATCACTTTATGGAGTAATGAATGCTAATCCTCTCTTATCTGCTTTAACCTCGCGGCAATGACACGAGCTGCTGATGCCAGTACAGTGACACCCTTCGTTGGAGTAGAATAGGAGTGTGTGTGCGAGTGCAAGACGCAAGAAAAGATGTCTCTACCCGCCATCTGACAACCTTCTCTCTTACTCTGCGAGCCGAGAGCTTTAGGGCGTGGTCTTGTGATTACCCGCCACGTCCCCCCATGACTCATCAGAAGTAGAATAGAACAGAACATTCCAGCCCTCTGACTCGTTTCATCAGGAGAAAAAAAGAACAATAATGTTATTTGATACTAAATCCCTCCTGAGATCACTATACTGTTCAAAGCGGGCACATTAAAAAATGTCTGCGCACTCATGCAGCTGCGTCTCGTTGTTCGCGTCCACTCGTGCAGTTTTCACACACCGCGGGCAGCGCCGTGCCCGCTGCCAACCGGCGTCTTTTTTGTTTTCACATTGGAGTCACTTAGCGGAGCTGCTAAAGATCACAGCACAAACCAGAGGCAGCTGCCAGTCTCTGTCAGCGAGCATCTTTTGTTCATTCACAGCTTCATCTTCTCCCTTTTTTCATTTCGCCCATCTCATGATGAACACTTAATGACAATGGCTGTGAAGCAATCTAAGGAGAGCTGGAAAATAGGGGAAGATCAAGATATGAAAAACGGGGGGAGGTTTGATGTAAAAAAAAAAAAAAAAGAAGAAGAAAGAGGTCTATTCCCAGCCGCCAGTGAGGCCCATATATCTGCAGAATGAGCGTTACAAAGATGGGCAGAAAATAATTAGGCCTAAAAGCTGTTGAATCCTGTGTGCCCGTTCACCAGTCTTCCATTAAGACTGTTTTAATGGGTCTGCTCTCTGCCTGCCTCCTTGGCACAGTGAATGGGAGATATAACTGAATTAAACTAAACTTTAGAGATTGTAAATAGAGAACGCTTAGGCAGAGAATGAAGGAGAGATGGAGGCAGAAAAGAAAAAAAAAGATGAACAGATAGAGGATGGAGGAAGAGGGTTAATTGAAAGAGAAATAGAGAAGAAGGGCCAGATCTCAAGGGCTGAGGCTCTCTCTCTCTCTACATCACTATCTGTGTGAGTGTGTGTGCTGGTGAATGTGTGTGTTTGAGGGGAGATAGATAGTGTCGTGGACCTAATAAGAACAAAGCTAATTAGAGACTTTGCCTTACACAGTTCGACAATGGTGTTCCCACAGGAGCCGGGACAACACTTGCCACCTATACGGCACCCTCCAGGGAGAGAGACACACACTGTGCAAACTTTGTAATTTTCACTATTTTAATCCTCCGTTTCAAGCTGGTTTTTACAAAGCGAACCAAAAAATGAACAAGTCAGGCTATGTGACAGCAGCCGGGTCAGTGAAAGGAGCACAGTGAGCAAAGATGAAAAGGAGCCTCTGCTGCTGACTCGGTGACTTTGACATCTAATCCCTTTACCGCCAACTTTATTTCTTTTAAATGCTAATTGTGACGCCCTTGGATGGAGCCAGCCCCACGCCCCATGTGACTGACCCCTTTTGGTGTGTTGCATGTATGTAAAGTAGTATGTGTGGTATACACTGTGGCCCTGTTCAGACCTGGTATTGACATGCTTCCTGAGTGATCGCATCACAAGTGGACAGCTCTGAGTACAGGTGTGGATGCACTCGAGACGCATTGAGATCTGATCGCTCAGACCACATTCAGGTGGTCTGAGCCACATATGGCCACATTCTTTTAGCAGTGTGTACGCAAATGTGTCCTGGGCCACATTGAAGGACTGCCTTATTGTTACCATCAAATCGGAGATACAGGGTTCTACGATTTAATAAGGCTAGACTGAAGCACTCTTTTGTACACCAGTCAATCCTAAAACTAAATATGGAGCCTAATTCCAGATCAAATGTACATTGAAGGGCCCTGAATATCGTCCTCTGTGATTGTAATGTTTAAATGTATGTATCCTTGTTTCTTGTCTTTGTCCTTTCTGTGATGTTGCAAATGGAGCTGCTGTGATGCAAAACAAATTTCAGACCTGTCTGACAATGAAGTATTATCGTATTATCATATTATCGTATCGTACTTAACTGACGCCCGCTGGGATCTGCCGGGTCTCACTGCGCTCCTCAGGTGAATAGACAGGCAGACGCAAGCGCTTGTCTACATAATCTACAGACTATGAGACTATAGGCACAGGAAGTGCATTATTATCATACTGTCAGAGATGGGTCTGTGTTTTGGTTCCGGTGCTTTTGCATGGAGCTGATATCCACTGGCAAGCTCGCTATTTCGCCCGCCTGGTCTCTAGCCGTCATCCCCGGCTCTCTGAAGCTCTGTACCCCGCTGTTGCCTGGCAAAGGCAATGGTGCCGGCGGACTGCTGGTACAATAACCTTATATTTTAATGTTAGTAAAATGTACATGAATTCACGAATATGTAGGATATTACTACTGACATTCACGTAATACTACGTCACAACGTCTGCTGTATTAGTCATGTGTTTACTACGTGTTTATTTGCGTATAGAGCGGGGAAGTGAGATTGGATTATGAGTGGTCACTCAAGATGCATGTGGAGACACATTCTATTTCCAGGTGTGAACAGATGTACTTAAAGCTGTCCTCTTGTGATCCGGTCACTGAGGACGCATGTTAATGCCAGGTCTGAACAGGGCCTGTGTGAGATTGGCCCAGATGCCGACATGTCGCCTATCTCACTTCCAGGTGTCCATCATGTCCTTTTGGACAGCGAAGTGTGAGGCAGGTTAGATTGGCAGGTTTTATTTCTTGTTTATTTTATTTTAGTCAAACTCTGAGTTAGGAGTCTTTTTTTGGTTGCATTTATCTATTTGATTTAAAGGTCACATATTATACTCCATCTAAACTAGTTATTATAGGTCTCAGACACCTCCAAACCATGTCTCTGAAGTTTTTTTTTCAAAAAAACAATCAGATCATGCATTCCAGCATGTCTCTATAACCTCTGTTTCAGCCCATTTCCAAAAGTGCTGATTTCTGTGTCTGTAGCCTCTGTCTCCTCCCACTCTGCTCTGATTGATCAGCGTTTTCTGTCAATCAAACGTCCTCAACAACAGCGTCACCCTCCCCCTCCCTCCCGGAGAAGCTCTCTCTCTCTCTCTCTCTCTCTCTAAAGAGAGAGAGAGAGAGAGAGAGAGAGAGAGAGACGAGTGGAGAGATAGCAGCTAGAATAAAGTTTATAAACCACTTTAAAGTTTATAAACCACTTTAAAGTTTATAAACCAGAAACTTCACCCAGCGCACGTTACCGGAGGAATCTGATCAGAAATCGGCGACACATGATGAACATCTGCGGTCCAGATTCCAGGTTTTCCTGACGGTTTCTCTCAGGTAAATAATGCTGTTTATATCTCTGTTAGTTAGCTCAGTGTTTACCTCATGCATCAACTCTGTAAACCGTAAACATACACTCTGCTTTACGTCAGTCTTTACAGATCCATCTGTGAGAAATGACCGACAGAATCATCCCAGAGGAGAGCAGATAGCTGAGAGCAGACAGCTGAGAGCAGACAGCTGAGAGCAGATGGCTCTGTTTACATGGAGATACAAAGCTAACCCGGTAGCATGTAGCTAACCCGTTAGCATGTAGCTACATGCTAACGGGTTAGCTACATGCTACCGCTATGACACGGTTTGTAAACACAGCGACCATCAGGGTGGAAAATAGAAGATGTGAAACAGTAGTCAGTTCATTATTTCTGCTAAAAGATAAATGTATGGAAGATCAGAGTAATGGTATATTATTTACAGTAGTAGCTGTCTCTGTGTTACCATGACTACAGACCACCGGAGCTTAGCTTACCATAGTTTACCAGAGCTGAAGACTTTCTCCTGTACCATGTCAACATAACTAACTAACAGGTGGGATGATTACAAATGCTGTGAATAATTAATATTGTCATCTGTCTACTCAAATAAAGTTTGACTGTGAAACAGAAATGTGTTGTGTTGCTTACAAGTCACTATTTACTACCTGTACTCTTCTACATGCATGACATCAAATATATATAATATATAAATATCATCTGTTTAAACAGTGTAATTACATAAAGCCTTTGTGAAAGAACATGTTATATTTAGATGATGGGAGTACATGAAGCCTGTTCTGCTGGTTCTTGCAGACTAACTGTAGGAGCTACTTTGCTCAAGTTCGGTTGAGGAGGAGAGACAGTGACGCGCTGTGGGGCGGGGTCAGCTACTGAAGGTTCTCTCTGGTTCGACCAGGAAACCCTCACGTGGCTTGCATTCTCTAATGACGTCAGGATACAAGGAAAAAAGCGAATTTTTTTTCTGCACCCATTTCCGGACAAACGGAGGAGGAGAAAAAGAGAGAGGATGGTCTTTTATGATACTATGGTGGCCTGTAGACACACTGGGGACAGATATTGATGTTTAAAAGACATGGAAAAGTGCATTTTGCATAATAGGTGACCTTTAAGCAGCACCCGCGGGGTCCCTTTTCCTTTGTAGTTTGCCTCCTTTGTTTGTTATTTGTAAATCTAAAGTTACCGGGCGATCTTATAAATAACTTCAATGCAATAAATAACTTTTACCAAATCCATCTGGTTTTATGTTTCTTCCCTCTCCCCTAGAGAGCTGGGTCGTAACATTCCTGCTGACTTTTCTGACCAAGGGGGATTTTCACTTTCAAAGCAGTCAGCAACAGTCCGCCCCACTGTGAAATATGCAAGTACTGGAGACTGGAATTTTTAAGGCTTGTATGCACACCTTTGGAAATCTGGTATTCTGCAGACTTTGCTTAAGGGATTAACCCATAATTCATAGTGTTGTGATATTAAAACAGCAATGGGGAAAAGTAAAACAAAACAAAAATCATACACAGAACATGGTTGCTTAAAATATTTTTTCTGGTAGTATAAACACACATGTCACTATGTGTAACCTAAACTTGTTTGCCCTTATGATAGCAAGGCAACTTCCAAATATGTTGATTTGCTACAACAGCGCTGTTTTGCTGACAATCAGGAAGAGAAGAGCAAACACTCCAGTTCATCAAACTACATATGGGATTTGATCCTAACGTTACTGTCCACAGAAATTTCTCTGTCCAGGTTATATTATTTCTAGGGCTGTCAAAATGAATGCGATAATAACATATTAATGCAAATTTGTAACTTGAGATTTTTAGGTCGTAGCGGGCTTTTAAAGGTAGAGTGAAGATACAGGCATCATATGAAACTAGAAAACATAAGAAATAGGTTGAAGCTTGTCGCGTTTAAATAGCGGTCCAAACTTACGCTAAATTTTGGCAAGGAAAAACTGTCATGGCCATTTTCAAAGGGGTTCCTGAAGATATGTGAATGAAAATGGGCAAGCATATTTGTCCACTCCTGTGTTAAGACAAGTTCTAAATACTTGACAAATCTCCCTTTAAAGGTCACCTATTATGCAAAATGCACTTTTCCATGTCTTTTAAACATCAATATCTGTCCCCAGTGTGTCTACAGGCCACCATAGTATCATAAAAGACCATCCTCTCTCTTTTTCTCCTCCTCCGTTTGTCCGGAAATGGGTGCAGAAAAAAAAATCGCTTTTTTTCCTTCTCTTCTGACGTCATTAGAGAAATGCAAGCCATGTAAGGGTTTCCTGGTCGAACCAGAGAGAACCTTCAGTAGCTGACCCCGCCCCACAGCGCGTCACTGTCTCTCCTCCTCAACCTAACTTGAGCAAAGTCTGCAAGAACCAGCAGAACAGGCTTCATGTACTCCCATCATCTAAATATAACATGTTCTTTCACAAAGGCTTTATGTAATTACACTGTTTAAACAGATGATATTTATATATTATATATATTTGATGTCATGCATGTAGCAGAGTACAGGTAGTAAATAGTGACTTGTAAGCAACACAACACATTTCTGTTTCACAGTCAAACTTTATTTGAGTTGACAGATGACAATATTAATTATTCACAGCATTTGTAATCATCTCACCTGTTAGTTAGTTATGTTAACATGGTACAGGAGAAAGTCTTCAGCTCTGGTAAACTATGGTAAGCTAAGCTCCGGTGGTCTGTAGTCATGGTAACACAGAGACAGCTACTACTGTAAATAATATACCATTACTCTGATCTTCCATACATTTATCTTTTAGCAGAAATAATGAACTGACTACTGTTTCACATCTTCTATTTTCCACCCTGATGGTCGCTGTGTTTACACACCGTGTCATAGCGGTAGCATGTAGCTAACCCGTTAGCATGTAGCTACATGCTAACGGGTTAGCTACATGCTACCGGGTTAGCTCTGTATCTCCATGTAAACAGAGCCATCTGCTCTCAGCTGTCTGCTCTCCTCTGGGATGATTCTGTCGGTCATTTCTCACAGATGGATCTGTAAAGACAGACGTAAAACAGAGTGTATGTTTACGGTTTACAGAGTTGATGCATGAGGTAAACACTGAGCTAACTAACAGAGATATAAACAGCATTATTTACCTGAGAGAAACCGTCAGGAAAACCTGGAATCTGGACCGCAGATGTTCATCATGTGTCGCCGATTTCTGATCAGATTCCTCCGGTAACGTGCGCTGGGTGAAGTTTCTGGTTTATAAACTTTAAAGTGGTTTATAAGCTCTATTCTAGCTGCTATCTCTCCACTCGTCTCTCTCGAGAGAGCTTCTCCGGGAGGGAGGGGGAGGGTGACGCTGTTGTTGTTGAGGAAGTTTGATTGACAGAAAACGCTGACCAATCAGAGCAGAGTGGGAGGAGACAGGCTGTGAATCAGTGGTTTTCAGACAGAGGCTGAATTAGGCTCTGAGGCAGGCAGACTCAGGCTGCAGTATGAGAAGAATAAAGGGTTTTTTGAACATTGCAGCATGTAAACATGTTCTAGTGCAACATTAAAATACATCTATGAACCTGGAAATGAGCATAATATGAGACCTTTAAGATACATTTTGAACAGATAGAAAACGTGTGATGAATTTGCGATTAATCTTGATTATATATTTCAATTGATTGACAGCCCTAGTTATTTCACATAGTGCTGTCTTGAGTGTTCACGTATTATGCCAAAATTGTTACCCCCACTGCTAGTCACTTAAATCGCCACTAAGTTAGCCACTTAAGTTAATTACTATTACAGTGTTAAATATTTGGAGTACTTTGTTTGCACATCGAAACCATCTGTTTTCTATACCAGTGTATTCTCTTCAGGATGGCAGGGAGGCTGAGGCCAAAAAGCAAGGTGAGAAAAAAGTTGGACCCTGGAGAGGGTGCAAGTCTATCACAATATATAATGACTCACAAACACATTTACACACTCAAGAAATGTAAGAAATACCTAACCCTCACATGTTGGCTGGAGTTAAAAGCCAGACATTTTGATAAGGAGAAGAGCTGAAACAATTAATCAATCGACAGAATTGACATTTTTGGGCTCCTCACAGGCATTTCTTCACTTTTTCCTGGCACTTAAATGATTCATCAATTTATTGAAAAACTAATGGAAAGAAGAATAAATTGAAAGATGAATCAATCAATGGGAGGCAGCTATTCTAACCAGCGAGCAGCTGTGTCAGCCATAAGCTTCATGTTGCTATAAAACTATTCAATGACACATAAAAGAATATTCAAAAAATGTCTTGGGCAGCTGTTACTGATTTTTTTTTAATAAAAGATTGTCAACAGTGTGGGAGCATGCGGCCTCTTAACATGAACTGAAGCAGATTTTCAAACTAAAATGGCCTGAAATAGATGTGAATAAATGTCACAGGCCATAAATAACCCATTTGTTTATTTTCCATCACATCACTGATCATGAAAACCACTAGTAAAACATGAATCAAACAGTTAGATATTAGTTCAACATGTACCACTTGAGCCATGTGTAACAGTGGATAACAAACAGCCCAGCTGACTGTGCCGGAGTGCTGTCATTAGCCATAACGGCTAATGATTTGGCCCTATCATTAGCTCCCTGTGATAACGATTTTGTACTGCACCCACCCAAAACTAAAAACACTGCCAGGCTAAGTAGTGCTTTTTTTCACGCTGTAAATGGTGTTTTGGCTAATTGAGCACTGCGGTTAAAAGCTTTCCGCGGACTTGGCGTCATCTGTGACGTAAAGGAGCTTCGCCGTCTGAGCGGCAGTGTTTCTCTGCGAGCTCACCAGCTGTTTTATTCCAGTTATAGTTTCTACAAGCTGCGTTGTATCGCCTCCGTCCATCATTGTCTGTGATTCTTCTGCCCATATATCCATCTACGTCGTTGTCTCAAAGGCTTATCCCTCTGCCCAGTTAAATGAGGTTTTAAGGTCATTAACTGATCCAGGCTATTATACTAATGCACCAGGGGTGTTCCAGATTTGATAAATGATTGGAAAGAGATAATGAGACTTATATAGACATCTTGTATTCGCAGTGGCACACGGTGAGACGTGAGAGAGAGAGAGAAGACAAAGAACACAGGATGTTTTTTTACTCTGTTGGCTTCAAAGAAAAAAAACATGTTTGTCGTCAGGTTCCTAACATTTGGCATAATGGGCCAGCGGTTTGCAGCTGGTGTGTGTTGCCTAATAAATGTGCAGTATTAATGTGTGTGTGTGTGTGAGAGAGTGAGTGTGCGTGTCATTGGCCAGTCTGGCAGCACTCTCAGTCCTCAGACAGGCCGTTCTTTGTGCTGCATCTGATGTCATAATTTGTCTGACGTATACGCTTGCCGAAAGGAACCTTTCGTCAAAAAAGCGCATGAGTGTGTGTGTGTGTGTGTGTTTGTGTATTCTCATCCAAGCTCTCATCCAGACAGCGTTTTCTTGATTGATGGTTGTCTTTGGGAGCAGGAAGGAGAGGCGATGCCATCGGGAGAGAATTATTAATGCACAGTGGTTTGGGACGGTGTCCAGACTACAGTTGTCACACTGGTCACGGTTTTCGGTAGTCTGAGGGGAGATCAGACACAGCGTGTGCAGAAAGAGAAAAAGAGAGAGAATGCGGAACAGATCAGAGGCGTTTTGGATTATATGTGGTTAAATTGGAATGAGTCATTCTGGACGGGTATATTATAAGATCATTTAGAATCGATTGGGCGATTACTGGGTCTGGTAGTGGAAAGCAATGCGCCATCCAACCCTTGGAGGATGTAGTTATCTGCCAGTAAAAGACGCTGCTGAAGTCAGTCAGACAGACCGCTTTGATTAATATTAATCTCCCTCTTTCTGTTTTTCGTACCTCTCTCTGACTGTCTACCTTTCTCTTCTTCTGTTCTTGTTTTTGTCTCTGTTGCCAGTCCGTGAGTGGAATTCTGCCACAGGTTTTATTCTCTGGGATTCCACAGACACACATTCTGCAGAGAGCTGCCAAACCACCACAGCCAACAAATAAGAGTGACGGTTTTTAGGTTTTGATCGTATAATCCCACAGCATAAAAGCACCAAAAAAATTGTAAATCGGTGACTTCATAAACATGTGACCTTGAACCTTAGTTTGGCAGATATGGTTACAGAGTGCAACAGGAATGAGTCCTAAAACCCGGAAATGACTTAGCATTTTTCTACTTCTGGTTTCCTCGTCTGAAAGTCGATGTTTTTTGTTTTTTTAATGGGATTTTAGTTAGATGCCTGAAATAAGGTCTGTGACTAACACAAGATTAAGAGATTTTAACGTTTTCTTCTAAGACATAAAATACATCAATAAATACCCCACTCGTGAATTTTGAAGCCTTTATATGTCTTAAAAACGGTGGTTGCTAATGAGTGGCTAAACGTCATCATGCCGACTCGTCCGCCTTTACAGCCTCGTTGTGTATACGCGCGTTCATGTGACCGTGGTGTATAGTTCGTTTATAGCCCAACTTTAGCTTTTTACTTCTGCCAATTGCATTCGTGCTTCAAAAATCATGGAAGTGGTGTTCATTTGTGAAGATTATCTTGCTGAACAAAACGTGTAACATGTATTTTCTGCTGTAATCCAAAACCCAATGGAAAAAATCCTATTGGGTTTTTGTTGAGGGAACCAGGGCGATGCTAACTTCCTGGTTGTCCTACAAAAAAGACGTCAGGAGAAAATTAACTTTGTCCAAGATCTTTCTCTGTCTCAGCAACTCACTGTCGCGAGATCTGGCAACTAACATTTGCGAATGCCCTATAGCTAACTCATTTTTGTATTGCTAAATACAGCTGTTAAATATAGCAAAATACAATATAAATACGTAATGCAAATATAACCCAATCTGCTTTAATCCTTCCACACTATGTTCACAACATTTCCAAATGAGGTGGGGGGGATGCTCAGAAGATAGGAAGTGTATATCATTTTATACCATTGGCGCAGCTTGTAATGCGTCATATTTGTTATAGAGCATCTTTGGTATGAGTGTCTCATACTTTGAATGATTATTAACTTCCTAAAAATATCCATTTCACTATTCTTTAATTGTAACTCATTTCAACGACTTGGATCAAACAGATTAGCTTTGTGAGAAAAGAACAAAAAATAACTGACCTCATAAAGAACATGAGTGACATGAGCAGCAGCACCAGAAGATATATTTGTGTTTACTGCAATAAAGTAATGCTGCTAGATCATGACTATACAAAACCAGAAATAAAAACTAAAAATGGTGTGGTTAGAAATGATTTTATATTATTTATTTTTTTTATTTTAAGAATAGATTGATGAATGGATTAAAAAAAATGACGATGATGACCTGCATTTTAGCCTCTAAGTAAGAAAACGTGTTTGGGATTTGCCTTTACTATATCTTCACATGAAGATCAATCTTCTTTTGTTTGCGGTATCTGCTCATCTACATCTACGTATCTAATGTAGCATAACCCAGAAGGATATAATTATCTCTTGGCCAAAACTGTGGTCGGTTTCTTGTAAGGCATTATGTATAATTGCAGATTCCACTGATCCCTCTAATCCTTCTTACCACACACTGTTCTGCTAGCACACTATCCCTGTGTAGAACTTTAGATGTTGAAATTTAAAAACAATAGATGTAATAAATCACATGTGGTAAATGTTAGACTATTGTCTTTTTGACCATTGTGCTCATTTACATTGCCAATGCCGTTTAGTGAAAATACAGTGTCTGCATGGCAAAGTTTACAACTGAAACTTTATACCTGCGATAATACATTTTTGTTGACCACTTGGTGGCAGCAGAAACAAACTGTAAACACAGCATTGACATATTATCACCTTATCTTTTTTGCTGAAGAAGACGTTAGCAAACAATTGCCTATTTATACATTAAAAGATAGACAGCATCATTAGCATTCATTTAGAGTCGTGTTTCCGGCAAAGTAAAGTCTAATATTTGGGCTGCTTTTAGTTCTGTTCTAGTCTACACAAACCCTTGAGGAAAATGCTCTTCAGTTTGTAAAAGCTTCACCATATTCACCAGCTAACCGCAAATCACTTGTCTGTCTGCTGTTTGATGTTGGGAAGGTAGAGGACTGTGGGTTGGTCAGAGCTATTTCACTTAAAGGCCCTGATACACCGAGCCGAAGGTCAGCCGTCAGCCAATTTGGGACTGTCGGTGAGCGTCCGTCGGCCTAGTTTTTGCGGTGTGCCGCGCACCGTCGGCTCTAGTCTGCCTGTATTGTGTTTTTTTTGGCCGACTCATGTTGTATCGGTGGTGGAGCCCGTCGTTGAGAGAAATCACTCTGATTGGCTGTTCAGCTTAAACAAATCAGTGCACGAGAAGAGAAGTGAGGAAAGCAAGCAAACAAGTAAAGTCAAGAGGGCACAAAGAAGGCTCTTCTCATTTTTCATCTTCATCTCATTTGATCATTCCAATAAACAGATATTTTCACAACGATATGGCCATTTAATGAAGCTAAGTGGCGAGTGAGAGTGGTGTGAAAAAGGTCGTCAAACACTGCTTTGTTTCATGTACGTATCATGTCCTCGGTTCCGGTTTCCCTTTTTGAATGACAAATACAGACTACCACTACCTGCTGGTAAGGAGAGTTATTTCATCTCACACAGGCGCAGAACGTATGTGGTAGTTGGCCGTTGGTGGTAGTCTTTGCGGTGTGTTCGAGTGCAACTTTTTGGCCAAGACAAAGGCGAAGTAAGGTGACATAATATAGGCGGCCTTCGTAGTTCTCTGATGTCTCGGGTGCGTGGAGCTTAGTTTGAAAAAAGGTTGATGAGAGTCTTGAGACTGAACCAAAACAGTAAAGCTGCAGTCCATAAAACCAAAACAATGACCCGAAAGACACTAAAATGCTCAGTGGCTTTATCACTAATATATACTTGTTTCACATTACACAGTGTGGTGGCAGTTTCTGTTAAAACAAGACACAAACCAACGTAACAACTTGTCTTTCAGTGAATTTAATAAAAAGGCATACATTAATAACTAAAGCATCTGCAGATGGACTCACGAGCACAGCCACCTGTTGTGGACTGTGGCAAGTGAGCCCCGAATACAAAGAGTAGTCAGTATTTATACATTTAAAGCATAACACGAAGATAAGTGCAAAGAAGAAAAGAAGAGAAGGATAGAAAGTATATCAATGCGTCAGCACACAGCAGACAACAGAGCATCACAAGACATAACAAGTATTTCAGCAATCTGTTGTTTGCAGTTACAGAGACCTAAAATGTCAGGTCACTGTCCTATGGTGACGAAGTGGAACATGTGAGGCCCTGAGATTATCTAAAGGTACAGTGTTAAACTGCAGATATGAAAATTGCCATTACAACAGTCATTGGATCCCTTGCTGATATTAAAATACTGATCAGAGCAGCTTTGGAAATATGTCCTGTCCAGAGGGTGGGAATTAAAAGGTTAACACAATCCAGGGTCCTTACTTCCTGTTGTTGTGTGGACGGCCTCGTTGAGGTAACCTCGTCCTCATAGAAGATTATGTGATGCCGATTAAAACCACGTTGTTGCTGAGGTCAGGAGCAGCCACACGTTTGATACCTGAAGCTGCAGTGAAAATGCCGCAGTGGTAATTGAAGTAAGTCAAGGTTAGGACACATAATGTGTGCGTATTCCATATAGGCACCTGGGAATTCAATTTGCTGTATTGTTCCCCATCGTACTGATGAATAAGCATCAATATAAGCATTCTGTTATATTATCCTAAAAAGACATAATAGTGAATGTGTGTGTGCGTGCATGTGCATGTCCAGGAGCTGATATATGGCTGAAAGCTATCTGGTGTAATGAGGCCAAGGTGATTTATAAGTGCAGAATGCTCCATTCCCCAGCGTGCACATGCAAACACATACACTTAAGAGCGGGACTGTGACAGCTGCTTCACTTTCTCTTTAAATGGCTTGCCAATTAAAAGCAAGGGAAACTTTGCTTTGCCACAGCCAAAGCCAAAGCCTGGCAAAAAGCAAATTGGTTCAAGTTTCAGAATCTATATTTGTGATGATGAGACGACCGTATGTGGAGGCTGTTTACCAAAACCTTGCCCTGACAGAAGTTTGGTTGCTTTGAATGAGGAAATGATAGAATAAATGTAGTGCAAAAGGGGTTGCTGGGAGAACAGACCAGTCTAGACAATCACTTGAAAGGTATGGGAGGGAGACAGACAGAGAGGAGACAAGGAGGAAGATGGAGCACAGAGACAGACGCTTGTAGTCTGTTAGCATATTAGCGTCTGAGTGGAGGACAGGCAGACAGGTGAAGGCAGAACAGAGTCTGGTAGTCATATGCTTGTAACCAGAGGGAGCGCTGCTTTGGATCAGACAGGCTCACCATTAACCTATAGTGACACTGTTTCGAGAGTGGAGGGAAACAGCAGAGAAAAGGGGGTTAGGAGAGGAGCCAGCGCATTAACAACGCAGTCAGTGATCGGTGGGGACTTCACGCTCACGCAGGATTGAATTGTTCAAACAACATCAACACGGGAATAGATAATGGGGCTATTGGCGAGAACAGAGGGGTAGGACGAGGTGCTGACCTTTCTGAATGCAGCCGATAGAATGCAGAGAGGTAAATCCTCATTACTACAAGCATAATAATTATGATTTCACCTTCATCCTAATGATAGTACTTTAATGTGTTCACAGCGGTGTCTATCTCCAAGGAACAAAACCGTGCTTCTTTCAAAAACATATTAATGATGCTACACATCAGATTGCACTGTGATTCCACCCCACTGTGTTATTCCGCAACTACAGCTGATCGAGCAGATATAACCACATGAAAGCCACGGACCTCGCAATTAAGAAAATAAGAGGGCCAAAACCATCAAAAGAAAAACATCCCTCTAACAAAAGCGTTTTCAATCCATCATAATGTTGTGTTTATGTTCCTTCAAGTTCTTCTTTAATGTCCCTCCAGCTTTGCTGAAATTATATTTCAGGGTAAAAGAAGTTCATGTGTTCAGTCTGCTGATTCAATATTAATTAATCACTTTAGTTCAGTGGTTTCATAAGAGAAGATCGAAGGTTTATTCAAATGATGGATTCGTGATGAAACTCCCTTTAATTTTACAATTTGTCTAGAAAACGTTCAAACTGCGTTTTATTTTAAAAATGCCATTGCATAAAACTTAAAAGTTTAACAGAAGAAGACATTTTTAAACATGTCAGAAAGTGATTTAAACAGATTTGACAAACAGTTTTCATTTATTGACACATTCAGCTGACACGGACTCATTTGGAGTTATGTTCACAAACTGTATAAGAAGTGAACGTAGTCACCGTGACATCACCCATTAGTTTGAGGACTGCCGTTTTGAAGCATCGAGTTTGGTTTGGCCATCGCCATCTTGGTTTTTTGCAACCAGAAGTGACACGAGAGGGTGGAGCTAAGTAAAACCCAACGCTGAATAAGACATTTTTAGGTGACAAAAAATTGTATAATTAACTTTTATGAACTGAAAACACACTGTAAAAGGGTTAAAGTTGTAAGATGAAAACACGGACAACTCCCAGAGTGGACAATGCTGTGGTAGCGACCTGTCAATCACAAGGTAGCCACGCCCTAAAACATACCCTGCTTTATGGTCTATTTGACTCTAAATGGGACCATAATTTACAAAATGAACATCATGCTGTATTGAAGAAGACTTGAAATTAGCGATTGAGACCATAAACTCATGTTTACAATGCTTACCGAAGTGATAAATCAAGTAGGGTCATTTTTCTGGAGCACCTGATGAATGTTAATTCAGTATTCACTCCCCTTTCCTGTATTTTGCTCTCCACATGCTTCTTTAAAAAATATCTGACTGCAAAATGCTCCACTGTGTTCTCCAGCTTGTCTGTGTGCTGTTTGGTGCTGAGCAGTCAGTGTTACATTGGGCTTTTAGAGATTTTTTTTGCTGCCTGCTGTGGCGGAAAAATACATTATGAGAGCGGTGAACGTGAACCAGAAGTTGCAGGCCGTGAAAAGTTAAAAAAACACAGAGGTAAAAGATGCCAAAAAGGTTCACAGAGCTGCAGAGTTGGTGATAATTCTCTGTGGGCTCGTCTCTATGAGAGACACCTTTCAAATTACACACACTGCCGTCATTTGATCTATTATATATACATAGAAAATATGGAGTAAAGCCGCATTAAAGTTGCAAGCCAATGAAGACATTGCCTTCAAAGAGTGCTTGGGGGATTTTATATAAGCTTGGCATTGTCACAGTTAATCACACACACACACACACACACACACACACTCACGGCTGGAGTTGAAATGCTAGAGTCTAGTCACCCGCGGGGAATGTGCCTTGAAAATCAAAAGACATTAACCAATTAGCGCTGATCAATAGTCGCAGCCACACAGGGATGAGCCAGACTAGGAGCGTTGTTAATGCGTGCCTCCGGGCCAATCGGCAGGCTGGGAGCGCTATTACTCTCAGCTCTCAGCCAATGAAAATGCTGGAAGAACTCTTGACATCCTGCTGCTCTCCAATGCAAAGTACCTCTCCCGCTGTAGCTAGGCAGAACAGGCTGCACGAGGAAATAAAAGAGGAGAGGAGGGAGGAATAGAGGGAGAGTGTGCATGTGTTGTGAAAGCAGGTGTCATAGTGGGCTGCAATGGGCAGCAGGTAATCCCACTGAGATAAGCAGTAGCATGACAGCCAACCTTTAATTCCCCATGGGAGGTGGTGCTGTGGAGTTGTCGCCAGGTTGTTCTCCCCATCCCCTAGAAATAGATTTATATAAAGGCGTAATGGGGAGATAGGGATGCATCTTGATGGGGGAAGATTGAGGCGAGAGAACAAGAAAGAGCGAAAGCGACAAAAGGCAGAGAGAGGGTAGTACTTCTGCTTCGCGCATTATGCACACAGACGAGCATGTTCGCATACACATGATCCCAGCAGCGCCTCGACTGTTCTGTATTCATGCTGAGGAGAACAAATATCAGCGTGGGGCTTTGGATGTATAGGGGGATGGAGGCAGGAGGGAATGAAGGAGAAAGGGGGAGTAAAAAAAAAAAAGAGGAGGAGATATCTAAAATATTACACCTATCCGGGGGAGTGTTCAGTGGAGCAGGCATTATGAGAGCGTAAATTACATTCCCTCCTTCTCCCCTTGGGCTGCCGGCTGCTGGATGAATATAATAGGCCAGACACACACACATACACACACACACACACACACACACTGCGCTGCCTATAGACACTGGCAGAATATCAGATAAAGCGCCATGATGTGTTTATGTTTATTGTCGCAGAAGTCTCCAATCATGCATCGATCTGTTCTCCAGCCTGTTCTTTTCTGAAATGATGTAAAGTATTGACACGTAAGTCATTTATTTCAATTGGGAGGAGATCAATAGTGATTCACTGGGGCCATGTAAAACATCCGGCATCAAGTGGGACAGCGTCTAAGGTGGCAGGACGGAGGAGAGCGCGTGGCTTTGCTAATCAAAATTGCTATTCGCATGATTATCCATAGTTAATCGCGATTAATCGCAAATTACATTTTTTATCTGTTCAAAATGTACCTTAAAGGGAGATTTGTCAAGTATTTAACACACTTATCAACATGGGAGTGGGCAAATATGCTTGCTTAATGCAAATATATGTATATATTTATTATTGGAAATCAATTAACAATAAAAAAAAATACAAACATTGTCCAGAAACCCTCACAGGTACTACATTTAGCATAAAACAATATGCTCAAATCATAACATGGCAAACTGAAGCCCAACAGACAACAACAGCTGTCAGTGTGTCAGTGTTCTGACTTGACTATGACTTGTCCCAAACGGCATGTGATTATCATAAAGTGGGCATGTCTGTAAAGGAGAGACTCGTGGGTACCCATAGAACCCATTTTCATTCACATATCTTGAGGTCAGAGGTCAAGGGACCCCTTTGAAAATGGCCATGACAGTTTTTCCTCGCCAAAATTTAGCGGAAATTTGGAGCATTGGTTGGTACCAATGGATTCCTTAGGTTCATATGATGCCTGTATCTTCACTCTAGCTTTAAAAACCGCTACAACCTAAAAATCGCAAATTGCGTTAAAGAAATTAGTGGCGTTAAAACCAATTTGCGTAATTATCGCATTAACTTTGACAGCCGTAGTAGAAAGCTCTTTGTCTTTCTTTTCAATTTTTACTTTACAACAGTAATTCAAAGAGATGTGTTCTTGACCTTTTTGAACTTGAGCCTCTTTTCCTTGGAACATAATTTGTCATAAGAAAAGAAAAAAAGACCTTTTGAATGAAACAGTTTACCGCACACGTTGAACACTAGAGCTGAAAATGATTTGTCGACTGAGTGATTATTTGTTGAATGGAAAATTAATCTATTTTTATAATAATTAATCAGTTTTCAAGCAAAAATGTCACACATTCATTAGTTCCAGATTCGTAATTCTGATAATTTGCTGCATCTCAATGTCTTATGTGACAGTAACGGACAAAATGAGTGATTTAAAGATGTCACATTGCTGTGTTAGAAGTTGCGATTATATAATATTCTGACATTTAATAGACCAAATGATAATAGATTAATCAAGAATAAAACATTGCCAGATTAATGGATAATGAAAAGTATGCATATCATCATTGGGACAGAGCATTATTCTCTCTGTCTCTTATTTTGTCGCTCTGTGTATTACAATCTGTTAGCAGAAGCAGATAGACAGCTAATCCTCTTTATCTCTGCTCTTGAAGTTAATTTGTCTCTCGATGGAACCTAGAGAAAGTAGGGGAAGGTAGCGAGTGCACAGCTTAAGGTGGCGAAGGGGGAAGAGAAAGCAGAACTGATCGGTCTTCTTTACGACAGAGCCTGTGGCAGGCCCAGATGTCAGGGATGTTAGGTCAGCGCCTGCTAAATCGGAGGGCAGCAACTTGAGTCAAGGCTCATTACTTCTTTACATTAGGCAACCGTTAAAGAAAACACTATTCTAATTCTCCTCCTTCCATGTCTCTATCCTCCTCATCCCTTCCTCCTCGCCTCCTCCTCCTCCTCTCTCGCCCCATCAGGGCCGCTGTTCCAGGGAGAACTGTAAGTACCTGCATCCTCCCCCCCACCTAAAGACCCAGCTGGAGATCAATGGGAGGAACAACCTCATCCAGCAGAAAAACATGGCCATGCTGGCTCAGCAGATGCACCTCGCCAACGCCATGATGCCCGGCACACAGCTACAGCCAGTGGTGAGAGAACACATGAAAATACACATTACACTAAGTTTCTACACACGTAATGTACAAACTCTTCATAAACTCTTCACTCTTCTTAAAACGTATCTGAAGTTATTGACAGAGCAAGAACTCTAAATGGAATGAATTCATTTGACCCTTATACATGAATGGCACAAAGATGATTTATGCCTCTTTGAGATGTTTGAATTTTTACTGGATATTAACGCAGGGCTCGACATCCCGTTGTACCGGGAGGCCGAAAACAATATGATCGGGGAAGATGACAATTCATTTTTAGGGACGAGAGTTGAAAGAAAAATACCTGTTACATTAGAATGGACGATGATGAATGTAGATGATGTGTAGCGCACACACACACACACTGTCAGTGTCCCCTGATCCATCCCGCACAAACACACACACACACACACACACACAGCAAATACTGCCGGCCTCTGACCTCATGATAGAGTTTCAAGAGTTTTATTTGCCATTTGCACCCATAAGTACATTGGAATTCTGAGCATTTTACACCGAGTCAGCTTTAAGAAAAGAAAAAAGGTAGAAAAGGCACAAGGTAATTCAGTACAAAATAAGTAGCACATTCAACTCAACACAATAAATAAATAAATTATTAAAATATAAAACGCCCTCAGTGTAGTCAATAAATAAACTAAACTACCCTCTGCATAGGAACGATACCCCCAGAATACAAATATACAGTATATATGCTCCATGACCATGTTAAAAGAACTTGTAGCTCTCTCAAAAATATTGAAAAAAATAAATAATTAATATATTTCAGACAATTACACAATGGAAGGCAGCATATTGCACAGCATTACAGTCCATTCAGTTCAGGTTTACTGTGTATGAGCTAATGAGCTAAGCTTTGTAGTATTAACGTTACCAGTTAGCTAACGTTAGACTGTTTGATGTTAACCTTAACATTATAGTTAACGCTTGCTAATGAGTCAGTAGCCGATGTTTGCATTCAGCGTCAGTGACTGAGCTGATGATAATGTTATTTTAACTGTCAGGAGTCGAAACTACTAATGTTACTATTGTTAGCCACTTATTTACTTGCTTACTCCTCTTCATCCCCTACGGGTAATAAGGCTGCAATGAGATCTCTCCATCGCATTTGTGCTGCTCCTCTCCCCATGACAAGAGGAGCACATTTGCTGGATAATAATTAACAGGGCTGTTGTTTAATTGGAACGTAAAAAGTTTAGTATTGACCAAAATGACACCAAAAACTTAAAATCCTCGTACGAGCTCACGACCTTGAGGCATGGCGGAAGAGCTTCAGAAAAGAAAGTAGGACCTTGAGTCAAAAATTGTGAACAAACTGTCATCTCAGAGCCTAAGGTGATATCTTCAAACATTTTGTTTTGCCCGACCAACAGTCCAAAACCCAAATATATTAAATATACACACATTTGAGAAGGTGGAACCAGAGAATATTTTGTATTTTTGCTTGAAAAATGACATCAAAATAGTTTGGCGACGCATTTTCTGTCGATTGACTAATCATTTAATTGACTAATCGTTTCAGCACTAACATCATTAATATCATGTTAGCCCGGATTAATCAAGCAATGTTTGAACATCGGGGCTCAGGCATCAGACACTAAATCCTTACCATCACTGTGGGAGTATTTTTATACAGCGATCAATAAAGTATTATATTCTTATCATCATGCATCCACCCACACACACACACACACACACACACATGCAGTAAAAGATACCAGAAGTGGCAGTGTGACTGTGCTGCATGCTCCAAGGATCTTCAAGGTGATGGCCGGAGCTCCAGTCAGCCAGTTCAAATGAATCCTTCCCGGTCTGCTCCACGAGACCTTACGGAGTCAATGAGACCTGTCAGTCAGGCTTCAAGTAATTCCTCTGTCTTCTCCTCCGTCCCTTTATGTGTAAGTGAGAGCAGTGGAGTGAATTTGTCTCAGACTATTCAAAAGAGCTTCAGATGCTGCACGCTTGGACACGCACACACACACACACACGCGCGTCTCATGCACACTCAGCCGATGGCTTATCACCCTTATCTTGGGAAGAGAGGCTGAGTCGAGAGGCCCATTGAGATGAACAGAGGAAGCCATGACAGAGTTTAAAGAAGCAATAGATCTCCCTGAGACTGCAAGGCCTTCCCTTTCTGTTTATGTCATGGGGAGAGAGAAAGTAAGGAGGAGGAGGAGGAAGATAGGCTGACAGAGAAGGACACAGCAGAAGAAGAAAGGGAGGAGATAAATGAACAGAGTAAAGACAGGCAGGTAAAGTGAAGGAGATTGGACGACAGCAGCGAGGAGAGATGGCTTTAGGCCTGCACTACAAAGAAAAAGTCAAGAAAACAGAGCCGTGTTTTGTGCAAAGGGAACAAAGGCTAAGACCGGGTGCTAGCCTCTCCAGGAATCAGACGTTCTTCCTCCATCCCTCCCTTGTGTCCTTAGCTCAGCTTCCTGCCCCCCATCCATCACCGGTATCTCTACCCAATTATATCTGCTGTTCTCCCACTTTTTTTTTTTTTGTCTTTAGCTGTCCACCCTCCCTCCATGTGCGTAGGAGAGTGCTTTCATTTCACGCATGGAACTGTGCAGAGGGTGAAGTAATTAGGGTCCATTACAGCTGTCTGTGAGTGATGGTGCTCGTGATGCTTTTTATTACAGAGTCAACGTCAGCGGACAGCCCACATTACAATTATATCTTCTCTACAGTACTGCCTCACTCACTCACTCACTCACTCACTCACTCATTCATTCACTCACCGTTGGTGTACTTGTTTGGTGCAGACAGTGTGTAGAAAGTGAAATAAAACCATAAAAGCCACAGGGGAGAGGCATTCTGGTGGTGTCTTGCATCTGTAATTAGATGTATTAATTAGGCTAGTGTTTAAAAATGTTTGCACCAAAGCCCAGAGTGTTCACGGTGTACATAATGTAGCGATCCAACAATCTCTGAGAAAAATGGAAGTCAGGTTTCTTCAAAAAGGTTAAATTTGATGGATTTAAAGTAGAGATCTGGTGCACTTGTTGGGTATAGACATTCAGAATCAGTAACATATTTAAAATCAAAATATTAAGCGACACTATGTAATTTATCAAAGATGAACTAATACGGTCTCCCTCTTAAAAAACAAATAGTTCAGAAAGTTCTCATACACATTATAACCTGTGTAAAGTATTGCACTGTAATTTGAATATATATTCCACAAAATCAATTTGTATTTAATCCACGTAATCGTGAACCAGGAAGTATAAAGAGCGATAAAGGTGATGGATTGGTGGGTCAAAAAACACCGGACTTTCGCCCAGGAGGACGATGTTCATACACTGTGTGAAACAAGAACTCAACGTTGATTTATTTGTCACATAACTCTCGTACTTTAGTTACGCCACTTCTCTAGTTATTTCAACCCAAACCACGATCTTTTCCTAAACCTAACCAAGTTATTCCCTGTGAAGACGGAAGTTTATTTTGAAAAGACTGTATGCATGTAACAAGCGGAAATTGACACGCTGCAGGACGTTCATAGGAAGAAAATCTGGAATCATTTTTCATAACAAATCATACAAACTGTGATGTAGATACGTTGAAAAGTTCAGTTTATAATCAATAAAACACACCGTTGCTCTACTCAACACATTCAATACTTTTGCTGCTGCCATAGTCTGGTATGATCACTAACTTATATGTTAGCTAATGCTGGCAAACTTTAGATACATGAAGCATGTGCAATATGTGCAATAACGTTATTGCATTGTAAACTCATGACTTACCACTGTTACATTACATTGACCATTATCCTGTAATTGTCACTTGTGGCCACAGTGGACACTGTTCAACAAAAGTTTTTTTTTTACTTTTATAGCCATATTTTCCTTTTCTCATTGTTATTTTAAATTGAATCCACATAAAGCATCTTGTAACTTTGTTTTTAAAGGTGCTGTGCAGATAAAGTTTTTTTTTATTATAGGCTATTATAATTAAATATTTTTGCACATTATGCTCATTTTACAAAATGTCTCCTGACTAGCGTATGAATAACTTTTTGCTCAAGCTTGGTGCTGCAGTATGCAAATGAGTGTCAAAATAGGATTATTGTACAACTTTAAAGACATCGCCATGTATTGGCTCAATGGTTAAACATTTCATCAAGCTAAATGTTGACTGCATGTTCAAATTCAAATTACACTGTAAAAAAACAAAACGTAACATTACTTGGCATAGCATGACCATAGACTGTATATAACAAGTGGACGTAGTCACCGTGACGTCACCCATTGGTTTGTGGACTGCCGTTTTGAAGTCTTGAGTTTGGCATTTTGGCCATCGCCATCTTGGTTTATTGCAACCAGAAATGACACGAGAGGGTGGAGCTAAGTACAACGCCGTGGTAGTGACCTGTCAATCACAAGGTAGCCATGTCTTAAATCATACCCTGCTTTATGGTCTATTTGACTCTAAATGGGACCATAATTTACTAAAGGAACATCATGCTGTATTAAATTAGACTTCAAACTAGCAAGACCATAAACTCAAGTGAGAAGTAGGCTCATTTTCTCATAGACTTCTATACAATCAGACTTCTTTTTGCAACCAGAGGAGTCGCCCCCTGCTGGCTATTAGAAAGAATGCAACTTTAAGGTACTTCCACATTGGCTTCACTTCTCAGACCCTGGAGTTCCCCACTGAGCATGACATTGAAACTCAGCTCTAGCTGATCACATTGCTTATGGAAATCTTTGTAACTAAGAGATTGTCTGAGACATAAGTGTTTTCAATCTGTTGCCATTGTGATTTATAGCAAGAATCTGCAATGTCCTATCATTGTTGGAAACAATTCAATGCTAAGTGAAGACACATTCAGGTCACAACCTTTTTGCAGGATGACATCACTGCATTGCTACAGCCTCATGACTGTGAGTCTCTCCACCGACATCACAGCTGCGAATATCCCAAATTGATATCCGAGCACCTTGAGAGAGACACATCGACTTTTCCCGAGTACCTTGTGATAGGACGTAATTCTTCAGACATTCCAGAGGGAAGCACTGAGAGAATTAGAGAGTCCACGCCATTATTCCTGATTTTCTGAGTCATCCCAGAGCAGCGAGGAGGTTTTTGAGAGGAATGTAGCTGTCCAGCCTTGGCTGCCGCTGCTCTATTACTCACTGTGTCATGTTGGCAGGGACTCAAGAGACAATCCTCAGACTGGGGCTGAGGTCAGGAACGTGCAGGGAAAAAACATGCTCTCTGCTATGTCAGCTAGCATACTCTTTAGCATCCCTCTCACAGATTGTGTCTTTGAAACTCCAGTAAAGCACATGTTTGCACAGCCCATCTCACCCCTCCCATGCAACACACAGCTTGACGTCTATCCGTCAGCCTTATTACTCCTAGTTGTGTGTGATCTCTGGTGTGTGAAGCGTTTGGTTCCATCTGATCCATGTAAGGAGTAAGTGACACCATATACAGAGGCTAGGCCCCGGTTATGTGTTATCTCAAATGAAAGACAAGCAGCCATTAAAGAAGGTTTTTCCTCAGATGTCGGCCCATTAAGTGTCTATTTTTGACAACTTCTTTGCCTCCACATCCCCAACCACAGTTCCTACCCTCTGCTTGGCTGTTGATCATTGCATACATCTCTTATTTCACACCTAATTTCATATGGTTTCAATGGGAGATTTGAGTAGGAGTGAAGAAGGATGGAATTTTACTTATTGGTAGATGTAATTAAAGATCATATTCATAAGAGTTTTATGTAGATGAATAATAAAAACAAATGAAATACATCCACAGAGCTTTTAGAAAGGTGTTGAATAAAAGTTTGGCCACAGACCTTATTAAAAACTAGGGCTGACCGAATGCTTTGAAGCTTTGAAGCTTCGACTGTTGCCATGACATTCAACCTCCAAATCACTATTCGAATGCTTTGTTTTTTATTTATTTTTTTCGTTTTTAATATATATATATATAAGTACGTAATCATAATGTATAAATCCCCAAATAGCTCATGAAAAAAGGAATAATCCCACACCATTATTCATTATTCATATTAAACCTGAATTATTATTAGTTATTCTCCGACGGATGACACTGTTTGGAACTGTCCCGCGCAAACAGTGTCATCCGGGCGGCTGTGGCTAAGAAGGTAGAGCAGGTTGTCCACCAATCGGAAGGTCGGTGGTTCGATCCCCGGCTGCTCCGGGTCACATGTCGATGTGTCCTTGAGCAAGACACTTAACCCCAAATTACTCCCGAAGGCATAGCCATCGGTGTGTGAATGAGTATTTAGATTAGATCTTGATGGGCAAAGCCATCAGTTTATGAATGTGTGTGAATGGGTGAATACTGACAAGTAGTGTAAAGCGCTTTGAGTGGTTGAAAGACTAGCAAATGGACTTGCTATATAAATGCAAGTCCATTTACCATTTACTGAAACGGGGGAGATGGAGATAAACAGACCGAAGAACATGTCAGCACGCCGCACCTTTTGAATACGTCTCACCGAATTTTCGAAGCCCCAAAAATGGTATTCGGGACAGCCCTAATAAAAAACCCATTCAAAAATCCCATTGACTTCGGGACGAGGGAACCCGGACGTGCTAAAATTCTAACTCATCTCTGGGTTTTAGGACTCATTCCTGCAGCACTCTATGTCGGCCTTTAGCTACATGTTGCAAAACGACTTTTATTATACAACGAACAATTCATCACTTGACATGACTGTCTGTCTGAGTCATTCCACTCTACCATAAAATACGCAGGTTGTGCAACGAACTGGCAACCACTTGTTGTGAAGTGAAAGCAATGGAACGGGGGTTGGGAAAGTGTGAAATCTAGTGGCTGAATGTTGTCAATAATACCTTTACATATTCAACATTTTTACATATAGACTGTCACAAATCTGAGTAAGATAGTTTTGCTCATTTTATTTGCTCAATTCTGACCAACTCTGTCCTTCTGCATGTGTCCACAGCCCATGTTTTCAGTCACACCCAGCCTTGCAACCAATGTCAATGCTGCTGCGGTAGCGGCCGCTGCGTTTAACCCCTACCTTGGCCCCGTGTCGCCCGGCCTGATGCCTGCGGACATGCTGCCCAGTGGCTCCGTACTGGTCACCAGCAACCCCAATGTCTCCGTACCAGCTGCTGCTGCTGCCGCTGCACAGAAACTCATGAGGACGGACAGACTGGAGGTGAGCAACACACACGTTCACACGCTGGTATAAAATAGGATAAATATGACTACGCACAAGCACACACAGACCACACAGATGAGGGGATTTGCATAATTATTTTTTCCACTTTCATATCAGTGACAGATTAAAAGATAGATTAACAAAACTCTAGTAAACACTGCACCCGGTGAGGGTCTTTTTCCCAGCTATGCAAACAGATTGGGCTTTGAAATGTGGGCTGTGCCTATTTGAATATTAAAGGCATGGGTTCGAAAGTCTTGCCTCAACAGTTTCTGTTTGTAGACTTTAATTATGTATCTGGTACACAGTTTCTGTCACAGTAACTACATCCCATTACCATAATACAGTCATTACCCAGACTTAAGCAAAGAGAGGGAGACGTTAATGAGAGTATCTCCCGACAAACGCCACCGATGTCGATGCTGCATCCCATCAACAGGAGCAGGAGACAGCATTGTTTGGCTCGAGCTCAACTTATACTGTATCAGTTCAGGAAAATCTTTAATTCCGCTATGAAGGCAATCAGTCATTTGATACCTGACGAGCGCCACTCCTCTAGCTGTGTTCAGATAATCGTTAATTGGACAGTAAGTCAATCTCATCCATTATGCAGCCCCGCCCGGGAAACACCCGCAGCGGAATAATGTGGAAATCGTTGGAGGCAGGCAGGAGGCGTGCAAGAGTGTTAGGAAGGTTACATTTAAAATGTAACGTTAGGTAATTAATGGGGGCGAGGCCGAGGAAGTCTCCAGCCTCGAGGAACGAGTGGACGACATGCAGAGAGAGGGATTGGGTCAATGACAGGAAAAAGAGATGGAGGGGTGGATGGGAAATCAATCTGTAGACCTGTTGTGGTCATCAGGGGAGCGGTTGGGGCAAGCAGAGACAAAGATAACAGAAACAAAAGGAGGGAGTTATGATTGGATTTCATAGAGGAGTCGTGACTGGTGAGAAGATGTTATAGTGGTTGAGGAAAAGAAAACATCATATGCCATTATGTGTGGGGTCTCTCACATTTTCAAAATCTGTTAAGATTTGAAAAAATCTTTTGGTGTGGGTCAGCCTTAAGCAGACAAGCAGATATGTCATATTTATTAGCCAAATGCACTCATTGTCAGTAGAGGGAGAATCAGCTAATTTTCACCGTTTACCCTTCAGGATATTTTGGCCCAGTGGTCAACACCGCCTGTAGCTGGTGAAGCTTTTTCTGATTTGGAGAATTCCGCCCCTAGCCTAATTTGTCAGGAACTAGGTTTCGCTAAAAATATCTTAGAGAAAAAGGCCAGGCATATTTTAGTTTCTAGTGTGTGTCGTTCAAAACAAACATTCTGTGGACCAACACATACCAGTGAGTAGATATGTTACAGGCTGTTTCCTTCAGGCCGAGAGAAATTCCTATTTTAGAAAACAATCCTCCAGACTGTTCTTTCCTGAAGAAATATTTTTCCGGCACTCTCTCTCTCTGTCTCTGTCTTCCATGGAGCTATACTACTGCAGCCTTTCAGCATGCATAAAACCATAATGTTGCTTACCTGAAACCATGGTGATGTAAACGGCCTAGAGGGACAGTTACCATGGGGACAGAAATATGATTAACCTTTTATTTGTTTGTCCAACTAAGCACTTAGCTCTCTCTGATGCACGATTAACCACTGTTAAGAAAAACACACTGGTCCACACCTGGTGCTGCAGAGAACATCAAATTGCTTTCACTTAGTCTTCTCTTTCGTTTCTAATTGTTTTTTTTCCACGTCAGCCACACTCACTCGATCCCGAAGACTCTCGCTCTGTCTCCTTGATCCCCATCTGTCTGTCCTGTACTCTTTATTCATCAACTCCTCTCTCTGCCTTGTTTCCTCCCTCCATCCCTCCCTCGCACGCCTCTCCCACATCTGCCTGACAACAAGGCAGTCTCTTTTTAAATAAGACCAGTAGCAGCGGTGGTGAATGTGGCAGCAGTGGCGGGGAATGAGGTGCACATTTATATGTGACGTGAGAGAGGTACATAAAAGAAAAAGAAGAGACAGACATAAAGAGAAAAGCGAGAGAATCCTGCCCCGTCGCTCACACAGATCGGTGATTGCGGATGATGAGCTGTCATGACAGGAGACAGAGCAGGGTTAGTTTGTAGATTACGCCGCTGGTGGCCTTTTGTCTGACAGCCGTTCCACCGCGAATCAAATCCTTTATGCATGCAGACAGTGAGCCTGGTAAACAGACATTTTGGTGAAATGGTTTGTTCTATTACAATAACTGATAGGTCGATACAACGTACCATGAAATTACATTTCATTTGTAGCAGGATGGGATTTCTGAATGCAATTCACACACACAGCGGTGGCTGCCAGTGCTCAAACAGAGATCTTAAGTTATTGCACAGCTATTTAAGTGTCAAAATTTAATTCTAGGAAGAAAAAAAAAATGCTGCCTCATAATTTATATGTGCACCCACCTTGTGTGTGCGTGTGTGTTATTACGCGTGGGCTGGTGATTACGTCAGCAGCAGCCTCCCTCGAGGGTAACCAGCCTCATATTTCCCATGAGCCTCATTGAGCTCCTGCATTCAGGCTGAGGCAATCAGTTTCCCCAACTGTTCACGCAGATGCTGCCCCCTTCTGTCGCCACGAGGAAGAACAACAACATTTGAATAATGGATAACTGGTGTGTGATTGATGAGTCTGTAAACGCTGGTTACGATGTGTTCTGCTTATCAATCAACACTAATGGCCCGGCCTGTCACTAAGATTGGTTAGCTCTGTCTGGTAAAGTGATTGTCACGTTCTGAAAATGACTGAACAGATTGATTGCTTCATCAAATGTGAAGTAAGGTGAACAGTACTCTTCATAATGTGTGTGGGGAGGTGTTTGAGGCTTGTGATTTTTATCAGCATGTAAACAGAATAAAAGGAAAAAAACGTGTTTTTGTGCAACCAGGTGTGTCGGGAATACCAACGGGGAAACTGCACACGTGGGGAGAACGACTGCCGCTTCGCCCACCCTTCGGATAGCACTATGATCGACACCAACGACAACACGGTCACTGTGTGTATGGACTACATTAAGGGCCGCTGCTCGAGGGAGAAGTGCAAGTACTTTCACCCTCCGGCTCACCTGCAGGCCAAGATCAAGGCCGCGCAACACCAAGTCAACCAGGCTGCGGCTGCTGCAGCCATGGTAGGTATCTGTCCACAGATCGCAACACCAATAAGGACTCAAGCTAAAGAGTATTTATTGTATCGTAGCTTCCTGTGCAGCCAGAGGAATTATTAAAACAAAGGAAATGTAGTTAATCTAAATACCAAGCCAGACTTTATTTCTCATGTGATTACCTAACACAAATCATTAAGCTGTTCTAATGTTGATGTGGGCTCATCCACGTGAGACACATGTGTATACTACAAACACTCTTATTTGGGCCTTGAGTCAAGGATGTAGTAGTTTGAGTCAACACCTTCTACCCTGTGCTTTTACTCAACCTCCCAGCACACATCCCAGTCTCCTCTGTTCCTGCTGTCTTCAGCTCTGACCCAATACGCACTAAGAAGACACAGAGTCCATGTGTGCTTTATTAGCAGCAGGCTGTAGTGATCGTGCTAGTACGTGACCGGGCCTCCTGCTCTTCCTCCTCCTCCTCCTCCTCCTCCTGCTCCTGCTCCTCCTTGTTTTTGCTGCTTTGGTAGTTGTATATTTTGCTGTTGTTCGCAGTCATTTTTGCTGAAAAGACAACTGTGGAGACTGCTGTTATTTCCAACCTCGTTTCTGCAATGCAGTGATAGCTTTCTATAAAGGGACACAAAGAGCTACTGTATATTTGCAGAAGGTATTCCAGAAAAGAGGGTAAGCTTGATATCAGTTAACCTTTCACGTTAAAGCCAAATTAGGCATAATATGATCACACCTTCGCCTCCACATTTGAACAATAGTGTCAGTAATATTTGCCCTTTTTAGCCTCTCTTCCTTTAAAAATGTTAAATCTCATTAGCAGATTAATTCATTTAATTTAGCTTGTACGGCATTTGAAATGATGATGTTGTGATAATGCAAATTTTACAATGTGGCCACAGACTTGGACTAAATTATCTTAATTTTACATTCTAATTTGATGAACATACATACAGTAAATAAAGGAATAAATGTAAATAGTTTTTTTTTCTAGTGTATTTAAAAGCACACACTAAAGTGCTTTGGTCTAAATCAAAGCTAACATGATCAGGCTTTTGTTTAAATGCCGTACCGATTGCCTCTTTTAACCATTTTTTAAAATATATTTACAATGTGTTTAAACAAAGGATATGAGAAACAGCAATAAAAGTTTATAGTGAAAAGTGAGATAGAGTAAATAGAATAAATAGAGATATAAAATACAAGTTATGCAGTCATACAGTGTAAAAAGGTGTGTTTTTAGTTGATGGACAGTGTGGATTGTGGTAGTGTATATCCACAGTTTAGGTGCCATGACAGTAAATGCACCATCACCCTTGGTAGCAAATCTAGACTTTGGCTAAGTAGCTTCAAATATATCTTATAAGTGATTAATAGATTTTTTAAAAATGTATTCTTAAAGCAATAAATAAGGAAAGAAAAAAGTGTTTTCTGATGTATTTAAAAGCACACACTCCAGTGCTTTGAAAAAAATCTTAACTTTTACCTGTTTAACTGTAGATTATATCTAACAAATGTTATTCATAATTTTGATTTATGGCCATTGTATAATGAAATTAAGGGGGTACCGAAGCAGAACTTTGATAAAAACAGTGCTTCATTGTGTTCAGATGAGGGTAATGGCAGTTGCAGCCAGTTGTTGAGAGTTGAAAAGGTTCCAAACTGGTCTGGGATCAGGGGTCAGGATCAAGTTAACCTACCATTATAGTGGTTTAGTTTAAGGGCAACTGTTGCCCACAGACTGTGAGTAAAGCCAGTATCTGGAGCAGGGGCTTTTTTTATGAGCCAAGATTATATTACATGATACATATTCATAGTGTATATCTGTACAATAAACCGAGGTTAATTGGCTGGAGCAGACCACCATCACACTCAACGCTATAGTTCATGAATTTTCTTCTGACAATAAACTACGTCCAGGGCCATAACTCTTTTCAGTAACCCTACAGCCATTAATGTGCATGTCCTAGTCTTGTTATTGTTGTATATTGCATTCCAATGATTTGATTTTATTTCTTTGTTTGTTTTTTGTTTGTTGTTTTTTTCTCACCAACCCACACTGCACTGCTGCCCCCATGATGCACCTTGGCTTGCTGGTTTATGTTAATGCGCTTGAACCCCATTGGCCCATTGCCGTCATGTGCTCGCTGCCTGCTAATTAAGACTCAGTCGGCTGTCAAATCGCTGAAGCGACCCTTCGACGCAACTTTTGACCTGGTACTATGACCTTTCACCTTTTAGCTTGGCATGTAGCTGTGATGTAGTAGATATAACTACGTAGATATGTAATGAGGAAACACTGAGGGGTGATGAACTGATTGCAGCCATTAGTTTTGTAGCATACATTCAATTTTCTTTTAATAAAATGCCCATTTGAATCTTGATTTAAAACATCAGGGACCAAAAAAGGCCTTAAATAGAATCATTTTTCACCGCCAATGGTCAGTTCATCACCTTAAGTGCATCTCAAAAGGAAATAATTAGTGGCATGACAATGTAAAAAGTTTCTAATAAGGTATGGTAGTCTTTGCATGATTCTGTCACTTCCCATATTGCATGTGTAACTGTTGAAGAGGTGTCTTAACACGGCTTATAGTGTACTATTATCATGGAGCTGGCAGTGCAGCTTTCCCTAACTACATCATTCCTGTTGTTGCTGGTCCAACAATCAATACAATCATATCATTATAGTTATCGTTACAGAAAGATCTAGTTATACCTTACCTTTATGTACTGTTTTATTGAAAATCATATACGGTTTGTGAGCTAAGGACAGTTTTTTTTATTGTCATTAGCAAGCTAGACATCACAGTTTGTCAGCTAGCACCACTGTCCTGTCTCGCTCTGACAGAGGTAGTGCAGTCCACTGCTTGCTTGCCAGTGTTTGTAGTAGCTGTTTTGGAAGAGCAACTTTATCTTCTAATGAAACTCTTTCTTCTCTCTGTTCTGAATGTCACTGCTACCATCCTTTGGTTTCCCTCACTCCCATCCCTTTATTTTGGTGCTGTCCCCTCTTCAGGGGCTCTCTCCCGTCTTGCCTCCTTTACCAAAGAGACCTGCACTTGAAAAAGCCAACGGTGCCACCACTATGTTCAATGCTGGCATGTTCCAGTACCAACAGGCCCTGGCCAACATGCAGTTTCAGCAGCAGGCTGCCTTCATACCATCAGGTAAGGCCTACTGAGCCATCTTTAACCCTATGTTTGTGGCCATTGCTATTGGCATCAGACTTTTTTTTAGCATCAGCAGTGAATGACTGAATGATTGTGTGATTTCATTGTTGGCGACAAGGTTGCATGTACTTGCACATGTATGTAAAGCATGGGTGTGTTGTGTCAGGGTTGTTTGTTTTGTTAAAGATATTATGACTGTTATTTTCTGCATGTATATGTGTTTAGTATATCAAATTAGCAAGTTCGAATTGTGTTAAAATTGGTTTTCCTCTCTGCTATAATAATGGTGGCATGGACCACGGAGCGCATCTGAACAAGGGGGGCATATGCATTGAAACAGACATAAGCCTATATTACTGAGTATTAAAGAAAACTTTTTAGACAGCCAGGCCAGGCGCCAGGATGAAGTGACTGAGGCAGCTGTTAAAAATTGCGAGCCAGCAATTTTTTCCATAAAGTAAAGTTCAGTGATTTAACTATGCAATTGACTCAGAAATGCTAAATAACAACAGTAACATAAGGCTACTGTTTCAAAGTCAAAGAATACATTAATCAGAGCACTTGCATAAGAACATAGCACAAGCAAAGCGTTAAATATTTTTTGAACCTATGAACGATTCTCTGCAGGGGGAGGCCAGTAGAAACAGCTGTTTGTGGCTTGCAGCTCTCTCGGTCTCACTCTCTTTACATCTTGTTTTTTTGCAACCAGAAGTGACACAAGAGAGAGGAGCTACACCCAAACGCTGAATAGGACATTTTTAGGCGACCAAAATGTTGCAATTAACTTTCATGAACTGAAATCACACTGTGAAAGGGTTACACAGACAACACCCAGACCGGACACGTCAATCACAAGGAAGCCACGCCCTAAGCATCCCCTGCTTTATGGTTTATTTGACTCTAAATGGGACCATAATTTACTAAATAAACATCATGCTGTATTGAAGAAGATTTGAAACTAGCGATTGAGACCATAAACTCATGTTTACAATGTTTACTGAGGTAATAAATCAAGAGAGAAGTAGGGTCATTTTCTCATAGACTTCTATACAATCTGACTTCTTTTTGCAACCAGAGGAGTCGCCCCCTGCTGGCTATTAGAAATAATGCAAGTTTAAGTCACTTCTGCATTGGCTTCACTTTTCAGACCTGGAGGTTGCCCACTGTTTGAAGTACACATTTGAGAAAAAACACAGATACCATATCCTGTTAATGTCAGTATTATTAATGTCTTAAATTGTATCCTTTAAATTACACCCTTAATGTACAGTATGTGTGCATATATAGTTTGCACACACGGCTTCTCTCTGGTCACTGCACAGTCATCTAACACTGTGTCCCATACTAATCTGTTCCACCTCATTTGTCTCATATGTCCCACCACACTATTAGACAGTCAGGTCACTGCAACAAACTTTAAGGACTCTGAAAGCAGGTCATTCAAAACCACCACTGAGCAAACAGCTGTTAACGCTGCCGACAGGAAAATGGGACCTGTGGTAGTGTTTAATTTCCCCTTCCAGTTAATGGAGCAGTGAGCGTTGAGAGCCAGACCTTTATATATCTCATGCATATGCTTCCTATGCTGTGCAGTATGTGCAGTTGCAGCAACTGTGATGTGTGCAAAGGAATGATTCTTCTGTGTAATTATTAATAACCAATCAGCTGTATAACACATTCACAGTTTGTTCACATTCATGTTCAATCCAATGTGTCTGACTGTATAACACTTGTAATGGGTTTTCTTGATTTCTTCTCCCCCCTATTCACTCCACTCCCCGTTGCAATGCATGATGGGCAGGCTCGATATTTTGCATGGCACCTGCAACAAGTGTTGGTAGGTGCCAGCTTTCCTTATTGATTATCTTTGAGCCCATTGCAGTCACTCACGTGTCATTCATCTCACCACATAATGTGTGAGCACAGTCTCACATTTTCACATTGACAGTAGCCTAAAATGGCATTATGTAATCTCTCTCTTCAGCCAACAGTGTGGCTGATAAAAAATGAATTGTACATTGTGATTGTGTCATTTAAATTGGAAGTTATGTCTTTTATTATGCTCTCCAATACATCTTTGTGGTGCGGAATGAACCCCTTTTTGCTCTGCCACAAGTCTGTCTGTCACCTAATGTCTGTTGCGGTTCAAAATCCCCCCGACCCTTGCTTCATTATACTTCCATCCCAAGCTCTCTAACCTCATTATACTGTCTGGTTTTACATGTTGTATAAACATGAAGAGTTATTATTGGTAGTGGAAGTAGTGGTAGATATAGTAGTTGCTGCTCTAAGATACATTTTTGCATTGTAGTCATAATTAACTGTAAATTTCCTGTAAGGGAATAAATAGATATGATTTAAAGATATTTAAAACTATCAACAGATTTCCTCATGTTTATCAGCATCCTACAGACATACACATGAAGTATTAACATAAAAAAAATTTAAAATCAAATGCCTGTGTGATCTTTCCCTCCAAGTACCCATGATGCACGGTGCTAATCCGGGCGCTGTGTCTGCAGCCAACACATCTGCCACAAGTGTTCCCTTTGCAACCGCAACAGCCAATCAGGTTTGCTCCTCTCCTGCCTCCTCTCTCTTTTTCACTTCTGGTATCAGCTCAGACTTTTCCGTATCTTTTTATATCTGATGTTTCCCATGTGCCTCTTACTGCAAAATGCATAAATGGTGCACAAGGCTCATCTCTGCTCTTTGCTCGCTTTTCAGAGCATCTGATACTGTGATTATTTAGATAGTTACAATGCTTATCTTTATTATCAACTTAAGATGAAGTGCTGTTTGTCCTCATTTCAACTGGTGTCTCCGTCTCCCTCCTTCTTTCCAGCCTTCTGTATATTTCTTTCACCCCCTCTCTTTCTCTCTTTCGCCCTCTCAATCAGATTCCAATGATATCTGCAGACCATCTGACGAGTCACAAGTATGTGACCCAGATGTAGGAGTCTTAATCAGAACAGTATGTACTGCACCTCTTTCTGACATCACACACACTGCATTGGGACCAGTACTGTCTGCTACTTTGTACCCAAACAGCTACATAACTGTTATGTGAAGGGTTTGCCACAACTGCATTTTTTTTTGCAGCTGACAAAGTTTTTAGTCCAGGCTGTTATCGTTGTTTTGTTATTATTTATACATAGCAAAATCTCTATTCAAGTTCTGTAAAACTTAAAGGGACAGTGTGTGGGATTTGGCGGCATCTAGTGGTGTGGTTGCAGATAGCAACCATCAGAGTACCCCTCCGCTAATGTGAGCCACCGAGTGCAAAACCGTGGTAACGCCGTTCGTCTCCCTAAGAAGCCATCCTTACCATAGTAACACTACTTTAGGAGCAACGGAAGTCAGACGGCGGCTGGCGGTACCACGGTTTTGCACTCTGCGACTCACGTTACCCAATGTAATTATGAAGGGCTCATTCTAAGCTAACGGAAACACAATGATTCTTAGTTTCAGGTGATTATACACTAATGAAAACATGGTTATTAATATTATATTCCATTTCTGCTAATAGGTCCCCCGTAATGTTACACACTGTTCCTTTAAAGGAATCATTTGAAATTTTGGGAAATACGATTTGTTATAGAGTTAGATGAAAAGATTGATAGCACTCTCAAATGCTAAATATGAAGCTACAGGCAGCTGCCAGTTAGCTTAGCTTAGCATAAAGACTGGAAACGGGGGGGGAGGGATAGCATGGCTCTGCCTAAAGGTAACAAAATCCGCCTACTAACACCTCTAAAGCTCACTAATTATGGATTTGTGGATTACAGGAGTTATGCATTGGAACCAAACATTGTAGAAAGCAAGAATTTTAAAAATGTTTGGCATTTGATGTAAACAAATTTTTACACGTAATTCAAGGTTTTGTAAAAATATTGGGTCCAATTTCAAAACTATAAGAAACGTTTTAACTAAGCTTTGTTACAGCTCGTTCTCTTCCTTCACATCTGTTTTTTTGTGCTTTGTGAACTTCTTTCCAGATGGAAGCTGGAGCTCGTTGGTGTCGAGTCCAAGATTAGCGGTCACCCCTCATGCCTGTAACATCGAGAGCAAGACGGAGAACCAAATCCAAATGGGTTTGGGATAAATCTGCATGTTAACATAGGAGGCACAGTTTGTTAGGATCGTTTTCATGTGAACTTCATGCACACACTATTATACAACAACAACAACAGAAAAAGAACATCATTTGCATTAAAGACTGCCTTTCGCTCTGTGGAGGCAACTTAACCTTTATTCACCGGACACACTTTGAATGTTAACATGAGGTAAACGAGCGGAGCAGTTGTCATTGACTTGATTGGTACGTCCATTGACCAAGAATCATGACTTATGTTGTTTGTTTGTTTATTGGTTGGTGGTCTTTGACCTAAATGTGTTCATTTGTTTACACAGAATGTGCACCTTGTATTTCATTTGAGGTAAAAGAAACGAATGATCTGACTGAATCACGTATGCATGCATTGTTTATGATTTTATTTTGTTAAACCGGTGATAAGGGAAAATCACATGAGTGCACTCAGAGGCAAAATAGCAACTGAATGTCTGTGCGGTGTCTTTCAAACCTTTGTAGCCTACCTTTCTATCTCTTAAGCACATGTCTCTAACCTTGCAGGCATCCCTGTAAAGTGCCATACATCTCATGAATGGTTTTGAAGCAGTTCTACAAAGCGTTAAACTCAACAATTCCCTTTAATGCATCTATTTTCTCTCTCGGACAGCATGTAGTGTCCAACGTTGTGACCTGTCATTACCTGTGATTCCCAATTGCACCACTGCTGATTAGATTAAAAGGGATAGTTTGGGTGTTTTGAAGTGGGGTTGTATGAGGTACATTAGATGACGGTCGGCACGCTAGTTTGGAGAAGCAGACAGCAGTTACCTCATGAGAGCAAAGCAATGTAATGTTACTGCTGCGGACAGGGCCGGCAGCAAAACATATTTTAGCCACCTAAAAGAAAGGCCCACCTAAAAAAAATCAAATATCAGTTTAAGTGTTCGCTATATTTAGAATGTTTTTGTGAGCTTACCTTGCCATGAGACAGCTATACAGTCTATGTTTCCATCAGGGAACTGCCTTTATTTTTGTTGTCGCCAAAACAACCAGACTCCTTTGAAAAAAAGAGTAATTTTACCTTGCAGAACACAGGATATTCTGGTCTACCGCTGCCCCGATTGGTTAGTTTGTTTGTATTATTATATGATATATGTATTATGTGTCACACAATAGCACAAACAAACTAACCGATCGAGGCAGCGGTAGACCAGCAACCCCCGTGTTCTGCGAGGGGAAATTACAGTTTTTTTCAATGGAGTCTGGTGGCTTTGGCAAGAGCATAGATGGATACAGCGGTTTCGTCTGACGGCAAGGTAAATATGTGAAAATATCCTAAATATAGCGTACACTGAACCGGATATTTATTTTTTTAGGTGAGCCTTTCTTTTAGGTGGCTAAAATACGTTTTGCTGCCGGCCTCGTCCACAGCAGCACATTGCTTTGCTTCCATGCGGTAACTCCTGTCTGCTGCTCCAAACTGGGGACACACCGACCGTCACCTGCTGTAGATAATATACTGTCTATGGATAAGTACCTCATACAACCCCACTTTAAAACACGCAAACTATCCCTTTAACTTCCCCAAATTGTCTGCTTTACTCAAATCTTCTACTGAATGAATCGCTTTTTTTATTTTCTTCTCAGACTTTGTTGTTTAGACAGGAAATGACTGGATCTATGCTGACACAGATCTCTCCATGATCATTAAGTCTATTGACTCTAAAAATCAGATGAGTTGTATGTGGGGTCTTGGCCTGCCTGCGCGAGAGACCAAAGACTCTCCTAATGATGAAGATGTTACGATGAATAGCTTTGAAACAACAGGGCGATCAGTTGGTATCCAAACTGCTGTGAGACAGAAGTCAAAATCGAGGGTGCAACTGGTGACGGATTCGTATGACCTGATTTGTTTTTCGTTTTATGCACATTTGAAGGCAGATTGTCAAAGTAGATTGAGTGTAGTGTGTATATATAGTCTGACATATTTAAGAATATTTGTTTAATACGTCTACCTGAGAGCTGTTTTCAGATAGTCAGCCAAAGTCTTTTTGTGTCACTGTTACTAGATATTGTGGGTAGACTAAATTTTTAAAATGTGTGGGCCGCACAAGCGAGCCCAAAGTAGGATCGGGTGTTTAGAGTAGATCTCTAGAACTCTTTGTTTTCGTTGTGTTCTGGGTGTTCTTCAGGCATATTTAAATCGGTGGATAGTACAGGGAAAGTGGCAAGAATATAAACGATTGTATTACTCATCCAAAGCCTTAGAATGTACCATCGGGTCAGCACAATGCAACATGCCATTTTGAACCATCCAGTTGCCTAATCCACGCCATATTATTAACACACACACATACACACAGAGCACTATGTAATTGTCACTTTTTTGTCAGTGTTTTCTTAACGTTCTTGTGTTATTTTTCTTTAGATGAGGAGTGTTTTATTTTGTTCGGATTTTAAGTTTTTGCTCATTATATTTATCTTTCTTATAATGAATATGAGGTTTAAAAAAAAAAAGTGTGTGTTTGTGTGTTCCTCATGCACAGTTTCCTGAAATTCCATGTGATGTTAATTTTAGTATGATTATGATTGTGAACTCGATATTTTCTACGTTATGCATATTGTTGAGCTGTATGCATATTGTTCATTTCTCTAGTCTTTTTTGTGTTCTTTTGAACAAAAGATGTTTTATATGAGTATCTAAACAGTGATGAAATAATAGAACAGAGAGGCTAAGTTGTCACTGTGGCAACCGTCGCCGATAACCGAGTAATATTTTAACGATTGTAAGGTTTGTAATTAGTCATATAAGAAAAAAAAGACTATTATAAAAATCTTAGATGTTTAGAGTAAAGATGTTATTTTCTACTGTATCCATTTCAAATAGTAACTATTGTTTTAATATTTTTACTCTCCCTGGAAATTGGGCCATGTTGGAAAACAAGCTGCATATTTGATCACTTTTTCGGGGGCGTCGCTGGCGGGGTCAGGTGAACGTGGCGAGTAGGGAACCGAGTCTGCACGCTCGTCTCGTACTCAGCCGACTGCAAACAACAAGGGTGGGGTGGGGAAACTCGAGGCGATAAAGGTGATAAAGGTTGACTTTTTTGCACTTCTGTACATAGTCAAAAAAGAGAGAATCATGTATATTGAGATCTTATTTTGAATAAAAAAAATAATGTCTATAACGACAAGGAATTTTGCTAGGATAACAAAAAAAAAAAATCTTATGAAAGGCTGAACAAAATTGCTTGCATCAAAAAGGGCACTGAGTTCTCGCTCTCCGACCCGTTTCAGAAAAGGCCAAGTGTTGCTCTTCTTTTTTGTCAGCAGCTTGTAGTTTGCCAGGTAACCTTCCGGAGGAGGCGTCCACTATACCCTCCAGCGTAAGGGCCTGACTGGGTTTGTCTGGTCCCCTAATGCCAAGTTCACACTACACGACTTTAGCCCTGAGGTTCCGCTACCCGACAGTTTGTGAAGCTCCCCGAGAAAAGCCACAGATCAGCAGCAAATCGGCATTGGCTCGCCGATCGCACATCGGTGCACCAGCGTCATGTGTGAGATATCTAGCATGCTAAATATCTGGACCTGTCGGGGACTCCGGCCACGAGCTACAGCCAATGAGAGTGCAAGACACCGGTTAAGGGGAAACCTGGGGGAGGAGGGGTCGCCAGCAACAATAGGAAATTACTGTATGTGTTGCATTTGCAACACGGAGCAAAGTTGTTGTTGATTCTAGAGGATTAAATAGTAAAAAAAAAGAGTGTGGAAACAGGCTATTTTGTGAACACATGTGCCAACAACAACATCAGCAATGTGTCTCGCGCATGGTATGACGTCATTTACCCTGTATTTCTTTTGTGTGTTTTCGTGACAAAATGTAGTTTGGAGACCTCATCAGGGATTCCTCCTGGTGAAACATTTGTATGACCCCGTAGGGCTGTGTATTGGCAAGAATCTGGCGATACGATACTTATCATGATACAGGGGTTACGATTCAATATACCGCGATATATTGCGATACGGTAAGCAAGACGATATATTGCAATTTTTTTAATCTAATTTTAAAAAGAAAACTGTCAAAGTATAAAGATACATATATACACACCGCCATATGTATAAAATCTGAGTACAAAAGAGTACTTATTTAATGCAATCAGAACAGTGGGATCTGCATTTGCATTTATTACAGTCCCTGTAACATCCAACATAATAGAATTACTTTGAGAGGAAACATACACTCATACGGCGCAAATGAAATAAAGTATTGACTGAGTTATTTTTTGCATGTGAATTATTAATTAAAAATTGATACAGTGTTTTTGAGAATCGATTAAGTAACACAAAACGTAATATCGCGATACTCAATATTTTAAATATTTTCTTACACCCCTGGTGACCCCCAGTCGCCGGTCAGTCATGTAGTGTGAAAAGTACGACAACTAAAGACGATTAAAGACTCCCGATAACAAGCCAGCAAGTTGTGTAGTGTGAACAGTACAACGATCTGACAACTTTGAAAGTCGTGTAGTGTGAACTTGGCTTAACCTGCCTGTATGGACAGGTCTGTGTGTCATGGCCACGCCCTCCCAGGCCCAACCAATCACAACACGTCCTGTCTCCTTACTTTACTCAGAGAGGAATGCATGTTAAAGGAAATACATATACCGTTAAAAAAATAAAAAAACACACCAGTAATATTGAATAAGAAAACATGTTACACAGAAAGATGTATTTACAGTATACAATATTCTATCAATGTAATGGAATAAAATATATATTAAAAAAAATACAAAAATAGAATAGTGGTTTATTTAAAAAAAAAAAATCCTGAGAATATACTCACTAAAGTTTAACCACTTGGAGAGTACATGCAACACAAACACCATAGCTATAAGTATGTTCTTTATGTTTATGTAAGCTGTGCTTCTAGTAGATGAAACTGACCAAACGGGAATGTAGTTCAACATCAGGCAGAATTTAAGAATCATTTCAGACTGTTTTGTGGTTTGGTCATTAAGTCGTTTGTGTCCTGATCATCTTCGTCATCTCTCATCTCCTACAAGCACGCATGCTTACGTTTATGATATAATGTAAACTGAACTTTTTTTTTCGTTTCTTGTTTGTTTTCTCTGCTCGTAGTGCTAATATGATGTATTCTGTCTTCTGCTGCAGTTTGTTTCTGCTTGTTTTTACTGCTCCGGGCCCTCTGAAAAGATGTGTCATGTTCGCATATAGCGGCCGCCTCCTCTGAAAAGCACCTGTGAAGAGAAAACCTCTGATTGTCGCAGTCTAAAGCCATAAAATATAATCTCATCAGAATGAAATGTGTGCGAAAGAAACCAGAACTGAAATAGAGGTGGGGGAGTGTACCTTCTGAAGCTGGTAGGAAAGTGTTTGCTGGGGTTTTATTAACTACAACATCATGTCATAATTGAAGTCATGAATGTAGCTAATATAACCTGTGGTGTGCTGTGCCAACTTTGATGGACATGTGTGGAAAGAGAAAAAAGTTCATGACACATTTTTTCACAGGGCCTGCATTGCTATATTTGATTCTTGCTGTTATGAATAAAAAAAATGTAATAAAAATATACAAATGAACTGAAGAAGAATTTCCTCAAGACGTATTATTTCATACACGGTATATGGGGATTGTAGCTGTTGTTCTGTCCAATTAAAGTACAGCTCTCATATCGTGCATATAAAGCTGCAGCCCGCAGCCAGTTACCTCAGCACAAAAAGATAAAACAGCTAACCTGGATCTGCCTTAACCCTAACAAAATCCACCTACCAGCACCTCTAAAGCTCTCTAATTATCATGTTATATCTTGTTACTTTAATCTGTTCAAAACAGAGGTGTTCAATTTAAAAGTTGTGGTTTTACAGAGGGGTTATATGCTGGACTATTTCTTGGCCGGGCACAGTGACTTCCTGCAGTCTTGTCGTCACTTTAAAGTTGCAAGGCAACTCTGAGAACTCTCTTCACCCATCCAAGAGATAAGATAAGATAAGATAAGATGAACCTTTATTAATCCCCGGAGGGAAATTCAGGTGTAAAAGCAGCAACATCAGCAAACAGAGTGAAACACAGGAGAGGTAAAGGTATACAAAAATTACAAAAACAATAATAGAGATATAAAAGATACAGAGTGAATGGGTGAACATAGTGTATGCAGTCCGTCAATAAATAAATGTAGTATGTGCAATAAATAAATGTAATATGTGCATATGTGCAGTCTATAAAGTGGTATATAGGATGTATAGTGTAAAGTAAGTGTAAAGTGCGCCAGTGGTTGGAGTCCAAGATGGTTACAGATAGTGCATGTTTAAAGGTAGATAGTACATATTTAAAGGCAGATAGTGCATGTTTAAAGGCAGATAGTGCATGTTTAAAAGTAGATAGTGCATGTTTAAAGGTAGATAGTACATATTTAAAGGCAGATAGTGCATGTTTAAAAGTAGATAGTGCATGTTTAAAGGCAGATAGTAAAGGTAGATAGTACATATTTAAAGGCAGATAGTGCATGTTTAAAGGCAGATAGTGCATGTTTAAAGGCAGATAGTGCATGTTTAAAGGTAAATAGTGCATGTTTAAAGGTTGATAGTGCATATTTAAAGGCAGATAGTGCATGTTTAAAGTTCTTAAAGTCCTTATAGTTCTCATATGGGGGTCAGCCTTGGTTGTGGAGCCTGATGGCTACAAGCATGAAGGACTGACCCAGGCGCTTTGTGTCGTGCCAAGGGGGGATAGTCCTGGAATAAGCAAATAAGCACATTTCCCCAAATTTTAAACAATTTAAAGGTGCTAAATTCGAAATTCAGAGCATATCCATGATTGAATGATTGCCTCTACACAGCTCTCAACATGGCGATGGCTGAGCCGGCAACTAGCAGTCGGTCGGGATGGCGTTATCAGCTTTAACTGCCGTATAAGCGCAGTGCAGAGTTGCAGCCATGAGCTAGCCAGTGGGGCACGCTCATACACAATAACATGCACGCGCGGCCAGACCAGCTACGTAAACAAAGCACAGAGAAGAAGCTCGGGTAGACATTCCTCCTCTTTACATAGCAAATAGTTGTCTGTTGCTATTTTAATGCCATGCCAAAATTTAATTGATAACCAATCACTAATAAGCACGAAAACAGGAACAGTGATGTCACATAACACTGAGCCAAAACGTTATGAAAAACCACCTGATAAATTAGTGTTGTTAATCCTCTGAATATGTTGAGAAACATGTTATAAAGGAAATTCAATGACATGTTAACATAATTACAGATGCACCACTGTGACTGAATGCAGTTCTAGTATTATTGCGTATAGGCCTATCACAGTATTTAAACAGGCCATTTGCCATTTACATTACAGAGTTAAAGAGGCTATTAGTGGGTAGAACTCTGATCAATACATAATTTATCACCAAATAGGTGAAACATGTCTTACATTACTAATTTCAGATACTTTTGATTGCAAGTCCAATAGCAGCTAAAGCAAACACAATTTATATTTGTATCCTGTTAAAAGGTTCTGATTTAGTCACCATAAAATCCCCTCTCCTGTCAAATATATCTGTTTTAGTTACATAATTCTGTGATTTAATTACTGTATATGTGCAGTAACTTTTATATTTACACTTACTCATAGTCAGTTAGCATAATTATCTTACAAACACCACCATTAGTCCAACATGTTACAGATATATATTTAAATGTTTTTATTGCACTTAGTGACTCCAAATCAATACTGTTATTCATTAAAATCCTATTAGCTTATAGATATATCTCTCTCTGCATGATGCATCAGTTTGTCCTACCCACTGAAGCTTCTAATTAGCAGCATAGATTTGAATTGAGATAGAGATAATGTGCCTTTGAGAAACAGGTACCGATAAAATCTGAATGTGACTTCATTTAGATGCATTTTTTTAAGCAGCAAATAAAGTCAATGCGGTGAGGTATACCCTTCAAATATCGAGGCAATTAATTCTACTAAAATAGCATGTACACAGACAATGTTCATGTCAGCATTTTAGCATTTAAAATGGTATGAAATATGCCCCCTGGTTCACAGAAGCAGATGTTTTCAGTTAATCCAGTTGATTTGACCTCAAGCACAGTCTGTGCACACAGTCCAGTCTAATTAGCCCAAATAATTTAAAAGCACCTGTGCCAGCTTGTAGGGGTCTTCATAGTTCGCGGTCACAGCAGGTAAGGTGTCCTTCTCTAATGCAAAATAATCCTAACCATGCTGCTGGCTCAAAGATGTGATGCACAGTACAGCCACCAGATAGCACCATCTATCTCTTTGTGGATTGGGAGCTCACAGTCCAGCAGTGACTGCACTATGTAGGAATCTGCAATCACCTGTTAGTCCGTCACTGGAGCGATGCATATATTACATCTTTGGATTCTTTCATTATACAAGTATATTGAATAGGCCGAGATGATTGTTCCTGGTGCTTTATCTTCCTCCGATCATTGCACAATCTAATCAAATGAAATCATAAATGAGACGGACAGATAGTTGGACGGAAGGGATGGAAATTATCTGAAACTTGGATGCAGTGAGCTGCTGGAGGGTTAGCCAACTCACTGCTTGAGTTGCTGTGGAAATGTTGACTAAGCCAGCATAAACAGGAAGCTGCAGGGCCATTATCCCTAATGCATTGTTTCCTTACTCGCCGATTTCTAAGTCAGATTATCGGCCTGAAAAAAATGGAATCATCAAATTACATTGAATTGCAGAAAAATTGTGAATGATTGTGATTTGGTTTCTTTTTCACATTCATGTCTCTCTTTCCCTGTCTTTTTCTTGCACAACTAATTTTGTCTCCGTTGTGAGCTCCCTCTCCCCTTGTCTCTTCCTCTCGATCTCTTTCCCTCCCAGCTTTTGTCCCAACGTCTCCGTCTCAGTTCTCTCTCCTCTCCCCTCCGTGTCTCTGTCCACAGGCGTTAGCGGCAGACTGTGTCGTGTGGAGACTTAATGAAGCAACGCTGATCCAATAATGGCAGCTTCTGTCGCCCGCCTCACAAAGTATGATGTACGACCTTATGTCCGCAACGCGTCATGAATCTCACTTACCACTGCCCCCTCAACATGCCCAGTTTTTCAATTAGGGCTCTTTTTTTTTAAAAACAACAAAGAAGGCTGAATAGTGTGCAGGTTTGTGGGTGTGTGAGGATAAAAAAAGATTGCACCCCCAGCCAAGTTGTCATGTGGGGGAGGAAAAAAGGAAAACGAATTGTGGACACACTCAGCCGTAACTGCCCATTAATGCACAATAAATGTCATTTAATGAATTACCTCTCAGGGGAGGAAAATACTGAGGAATACAATTAAAAATGTCAACACTTTTATTTGTGAATTATAGATAGAGACCAAACAGTGATGAGGGATGTCCGTTCAATTAAGGGGTTAGACCTTTTTTTTTTTTTCTAACTGACCCCCTGATGGACTAATGGACTGACCTCATTATGGAGGCAATAATGAGAAACAAGGGAGGGAGGACGAAGTGAGGGTGAAACCAAGCGAAAGAAAGGAGAGCGGAGAACCGAAACGAAGAACGAAGAGAAGGCGATGGTGCCAGAAGAAGTGAGTCTTTAAATTCACTAAGTATTGGATGTGGCAGTGAGTGCGTAAAGAAATAATGACGATGTGTTTCCTTTTAGATCAGAGATAAAAAAAAACAGATGAGAGAAAATAAGCATCAGAGGGGTTTTTATGTGCAAACAAAAAGAGACAATTAGATAAATTGGGTATCACTGTAAAGTTGAGACTCTTGTGGATCCAATGACCCCAATTGTATTCATGTGTGATGATGTTAGTCCCCATAGTAGCCATTTCATTGGAGTGCGACCATTTTTTAAAACTTGACCTCACTGTATAAAAATGACCTGTGGTGACCTCTAGGATAATCACAGTCTCATGAAACTTTACAGCCACAAACTAGAGACCTAGGGCATTCAGAGGATGGATGGCGTCCTAGGTAGATCGACAATAAGGGGGTTTCTGAGAAGTTTCCAGAACAAAAGTGCTCGCTATTCAATCGCCGAAAAATGCAATTCTTGCAGAAATCTCCAAATGTCAAAAGATTTTGAAACCAAATCACAGCATGGCTTTTTCTATGGTGTTCCTCAAGGTCTTGGTTACTTAATGAAGTATTTTGGAGGGATTATTGATCATTTTTATCAATTCTCGAGTGGTAAAAAAATGGTTAAATTTAGCACCAAATCTGTAACAAATGGTTTCAACCTAAAAAATTGCTGCAACAATTTATGAGACATAATAAAGCATGGGAATGACCATCACAAACGTATATCATCATGTTCCACGCTCTAATACACTTTCACTATTTATTTTAATTGATTAATGAATTAGTTTTTATTTCTTATTAACAACTAGAACAATTTGACACACAGTGCTGAGCTGCATCTCAAATGAGTCTTCAGGTTCCCAGCCTTCAGATGATGTACACCACTTCTATGTGACATCTGATGTTGACTATCTATCTACCCCTAAACATCCCCTGTCCCCCACCACTACCCATCTAAAAAAAAAGAGGGCAGAATGGAAAGGGGATAAACCCTGCTGCTGCTGTCTCTCCCTCGCGGTTATCATGTCTGCTGAGTCACCACTTGACTTTCACTGAGTGCTACTTGGAGCTAGCCTCAAACATCCAATTTCCTCTAGGGTGTATGCGGGAGTGTGTGCGTGCAGCCAGGTGTATTTGATTACAGTAAGTGTGTTTATGTGTGTTTGTGTTTACCGTTAAGTGTCTGCGAGTGTATTTTTCCTGCACTGATGGAGAAAAAGAGTGGGAGTAGCAGGTTAGGTTCTAATGTCATCTCCTCCTGGAGGGGGGAGCAGTATCGATCTGGCCGGTTGAAGTCCATCACAGAATTTAACACCAACCGTCCAATAACAAAGCTGCAATGTGATTGTGTTTTGATGGAGTCGTGTAACTGAATCCCTTGTTCCGTTTAGTGCTACTGTGTGCGTCGGCCTTTGAAAGTTGGAAGCAAACATCCTCTACTCTGTATCCTCAAACGTACCTATCCCATTGATATTTACCTCTGCTGACACTTTCAGGGCAACTCCCTGGTGGTAAACTTGGACTATGTCAACTTTAACATTTTAAGAGGACTGCCTGAATACACAATTAGTTTTGCTCGCTGCGAGGCTTAGACTAGAAAAGGTGCAGTTAAATAGCAGTCCTAGAAAGGCTTTACCTTTAGAGTCCTTCAAAAGAGGGAGCCTCTCACTTGGGAACATAGTGTAGGAAGCATGTAAGGGGCAAAAGGAGCATTAATCTGTAGGTAAAACAAACTTTGGCAGCCCAATGGGACCTGACAGATTAGGCAAATGCCTACGCACACGCACGTTTACCGTAATTGGTGTTCATTGATGCATGGCTAACGTGCATCTAAGTGCACATCCATCTCTTTCCAGTGTTTTACTGGACTGTTATGTTTGACATAACTGACTATTACTGTAACTGATGCTTATTATTTGTTGTTGTAAGTTTGAAGTGGCCTTTGTCATGGTTAAATCAGCCTTGGAAATCCTCTCCAAACAGCACATACGTTCTTCTTATATTCCCTCTAAGTCCTCAGTGTTGACATGATCATAAATGTATATAATTTATAAGATCCACATTATGATACACCATCAGATTGAACCCACAAACACACTTAAACACTGTGTAAAGCAACTACAAGGAATTTTAATTTTGTGTTAATTTAAAAAAAAGAATCCCTCTCAATCATCACTTATGTCCCATTAGAAGTGCGTGGTGGTGTCTATATCTACAGAGACCCTGCCCTCTGCTTGTATTTTCTCTTTTCTTATTATTTTGATTTACTCAGGACGCTTCTGGGCATCTGCAAACAGCCTTTGGGCTGCCTTTTTACACCCCAAGTGTAACCCCCAGCCAATAACAGCGCGCAGGGTTTACAGCTCGTTCAGGCTTTGTCATGCCTGTCGGCTTCTGATACCAATGCACAAGCATTATACATTGATGGGCACAAATCACCTTTAGATGCTTTGCGGCCATATCTGACAGATGAGATTTTTTACATCGCTGTGAGTTCCCCTGTTCCTCTGTCTCTCCTCTGCTGTGTGCTGCTATTGGCAGAGAGGGGCAGCCTGCCTTTCGGCTGCATTCATTCAAAATCCGGCAACTCGGCACCTTCCCACAGGGGCTGTGCAGTGTTAGTTATGTGATTATTCATGTTTTAGAACGATAACCGCTGTGAAACAATCCAAAAAAATGACGTTTTATTAATCTGATTCACTGCTTTGCTCCCACTGACGCTGCTCTCTCTCTCTCTCTATTCACTCTATAGCTCGCTCAACCATCGCTGCTCTCTCTCTCTCTCTCTCTGACTAGTTGAGCCGAGGAGGTGTGGTCAACTTTGACTTTGCGGTGAGTTTACAAACACTAACCGACAACTGTTGCATATTATACCTTTAAGAATATAGAAATAGCCAGTCTTCTTGCTGATGGGCTCGTTTACTTATGTCAGTCATATAGAGGCATCAGTATTAAATTGAAGCTGTTTCATAACCAGTTGAATGTTCATCACAGTAACTTTAAGCAAAAGTGTAACACTGCACAGTTTACAATTTCTTTCTTTTGTGTAATCGTAGTAGAACGTTTCATAGACCTTCAACTATCCAATGTTCCACCAGGGGGCGCCAGTTTTCTCCCTCCATTGGGGTCCATGACTTCCGGTCTCCATGGATCCAGCAATGTATGAAGTTGTGCATGTGGCATGTGTATATTGTGGATTGTTATAAGCCCATATAGTACAAAGAGAGTTTGTTTACACCCATTTAAGGTTGAGACGCTTCCATCATGATCACAGGAAGAATTTTGTTACAAATCATAAATAAAATCACTTTTCTTCATTCTTGTCCAGCAGTAGTGCTCGTTTCTAAGAGACTCAAGAGAGTTACAGAAGACTTGAAGTAATTGTAATTGAGATGGGAATTCAATGATGCAGCGAAAAGTTGAACAGCAGCCTTTAAACTACAATCACAACGCCACATGTCGTTTTCAGGCGTACGGTATGACTTCTAGCCTCTACCAAACTTCACTGACAGAAATTTGCAGTTCACTGAATATTTTCGGTCTTAGATAGCAGCGGAAGAAGAACAAGTCACGGGGGTACATAACAACTGGCAGGGCATTTTGCTAACAGAATATGGGTCACACAAAGAGCGTACTGAGGGCACAGCTGTACCCAGAGATGAACGGCCACTATTCACATGGTGACAGGATGTCCCTCGGCGTTACGTGTAGCGCACAAAGACGGGAATAAAGGAAAGAGAGGGGAGGTCAGGGAAGGCACGGCGTAGGTCCTATTAACATACTGTGCGACATCCTTCATTGTGAGATAATTAGCCAGTCGTTTGTCTTTACACTGTGTGATGCTATTTGAGGACGAACGAAGCGGCAGCGAGGGAACTTGACAAGAGAACGAGAGCCGCGCAGAGAGAAACAAAGCCTGAAGAAAGATCCCACTGTGACACCAGCCCACAGGAAGAAAGAAGGAAAAAATCTGTTGCAACAGCTGTGGTGTAGGCTAAACTTCATCTCTGTGACAGGACTCTGTGGACAGCTAGGAGGAGAAAGTGACCAGTTACATGAGTGAGGAGCCAACATGGATTCAAGTCAACAGTCGCAGCCTCCAGCTTGGGAAGATGGGGAGGGGAGGAGAGGTGGGGGATCACCCGTTCAGTCCAAAGACAGATTATTTCAAGCTTTAATATAAATCTTTACTTCGGGGTAGACCTGGTATAAATCAGTATGCCGCTCATGTACGTGTGTGTGTTACACCCTTAATCCATCCCTCTCATTAATGAGTTTCTTCAACAGCTCCTTCTCCGTTTTTCTCCCTCACTCTTCCTTATCTCGTCCATCTTTGCCATCCATGTTTAGCTCATAAAGCAGTCTGTTCACCGCGGCACAGTGGTAGTTGGCATCTAAATCACCGGTGATGTAATTAATTCAAAGATTTAGGAAGAGTGAGAGGGGCCTTTGCTGAGACAGGCAGTTTGGCATATAGGATCTATATGCAGCTCTCCTCTTCTCTCAGTATCTTCTCTCAGATGTTATATCTCAAACCGAGATCTCATCTCAAGTGGTTGCTTTATGCGCTGCTTTACATTACTTTCAAATTAATTTTTCCAGTGGTGGTTGTAGCGGCTCCTTTCCTAAATAAGAAAGATCCAAAATTGATCAGCTTTGTCATTGGTCACGGTGTTTTTTTTTTTACAAGGTTTTCTTAAAGGAATGGTTCCACATATATATGCAAGACTTATAAGCTTTCTTGCTGAGAATTAGATGAGAATATTGATACCACTCTCATGTCTGCCTGTTCAATATGAAGCTGGAAGTCAGGAGCTGATTGAAAAATATAGGTTTATGTACAGATTACACAAATATAACGTGTGAAATAGTGAGTTTTAGGTGCCAGCCGCTGGATTGTTAACCTTTGGGACACAGCCGTTTCTCTCCGTCAAAGAGTGTAGAAGCAAAGAGGCGAAACTCAAATACACCATGAGTGTATAAAGAGGACTCTGTAAATCAGAGGCTGTAATAATGGATATATTGGCTGTAATTCATCCGTTTTATTATCTTATAACACACCCATGGGCTGTAAGTCTGTACGGTGGTGGATTTATTAACGTTTCTGTTCCCAAACCACCGGCTATCGGCCAGTAGCTAGTAGTGCTAGAGGCAGGACATAAACATAATTTATTGTAACTGTAGGCTATTTACTAACACACAGGGCAAAAGCACAGGGCACAACCTCTTATACATCAATGGTCTGTGGTCTATTGGACATCCATTTTGGAGGTCCTTGACATGAAAATGATTGAGATTGATTGAGAACTTTTATTTATGTCCATCGCTCACTGTGCTTTTTGCACAGCGACCGTGCAAAAAAGTTAAATAAATAAATAAGCAAGTAAGTAAATAGTTATAATAGTATGCATATTTATAATATTTGTATTGTTCAACACAGGCCATTTCGGTAGAGACATTAAAAATATGACAATAGAATAGAAATCATTTTGTTTTACTTTTGTACAGCACTTTGTTGGTGGACGTTTTACTGGCGTCATTGTGGTAGTCGACTCGATTACAGTCCAAAATGACGGAGGCGTAGGTCTGCGGCTGGGCATCGGCGTTGCAATGGAACGTATAATTGACTTTCACTTCTTAGCAATAAACGTTCTTTGTCTTCATTTACAAGTTTTTATGCTAAGCTAACCTTCTGCTAACTGTAGTCTTAAAGCCTCTGAAAACCCACACAGGTGTTTTCAGATAATCTGGCAGATTAGACCTCTTCTCAGGACTGTGTGGGTGTGTGTAGACTAATCAAGGGACATCTTCCTGAGTCTCCTTTTAGCTTTGTTAAACCTGTTAGGGGGTTACAAATTACACCTTGGTAGATGAAGATTTGTGACCTAATATAATCCCACCAAAGCTCTGGCCAACCTTCAACCTGAGCAGAAGTCTAATCAACCAGAAGAACTGAAAACAACCTGTGTGGGCGTTCAGAGGCTTTAAGGTACTTTCAGACAGTGAGACGTTGCCACCACCACTATTGTTTCCACTATTGCTAGCCATTTCCTCTAATTTAATCTACAACCTGCTCTATTTACATGACAGTCGGGGGATAACATCAACCTATAGCGCATCTTACAGGTCGATATAGAATTGAATGTGTCCAGTATAGCTGAGGCTCCCGGCCTGCTGAATGCTTCAAAATACAGATCAACGTAGCCGTGCGGAAGATACAGCACCTTCATATGTAACGGACAGATATGAGAGTGGTATCAACCTTCTCATCGGACTCTCGGCACGATAGCAAATAAATGATTTTCCCAAAAATGTCTAAATATTGCTTCAACAGATCGTTTCATCCATCCAGCCCCATCGCACCACATGTTAATACCAATGCTTCCTGGTGTTTGTACTACATTCTTACATTTGAACTAACAGGAAGCAGGAAATGTTTGAGCCATTTATATAAAAGATAGCAATCACAGTGCAGAAGATGAGGCTCCTTTTGCTGAGATTTGTCTCTTTTTTCTTCACTGGCCTCGCACAGCTCTGTTAGTTTTCCTCGAAATGAGGTTTTATTAGGTTGAAGCCATCATCAAACACCTGAAATGTGTTTAAAAAAAAAACCTGCTGGAGGTCAAAATGCGATAAAGAGAAAGAGCGACTCTAAAACGCTGTTTTATTTAGAGCCATTCGGTCTAATTTCTCTGTGCCCGACCCACAATCAGGCTCCTCCGTGTGACCTTCAGCTTGAATGTATTCATGTAGGCAGCCAAACCTGAGGCAGGCAGTTTCTCATGAACCCCGTGTGTGAATAATTCTCAATAGCGCCGTGACTCATACTGACACTTTATCACACAAGAACAAACAGCTGCTCGGGAAGGCTCTATTTTGTCTGAACCACTGTTGGATTGATGTAGCCACCAAGTGTTTTCAATTTAATCATATTTTGACTAATCTGTATTTGCTATTCTAATATTAATTAGCCAATAATAACAGGTCAGTGGATGAAGCCGGAGAAGTGTTTGAAGTTGTGCTGACTTCCTCTTGTAATCCCTTCTGTCCCCTTATTAGGCTTGGAAACTGGTGCTCACCAGACCATACAGCTATCTAATATGAAGATGAAAAAAGCTGCATATCTGTTCTTTGGTTTAATGTGTCTGAGGAAGTAGGAGGAGGAGGAGGGGGTGAAAACTGAAGAATGTGGGGAAGGAGGAGGAAGTAGTAGTTCAATATACAGCAAGTAGCAGAACACAGTTGAGGTTGTTTAAGAACAGGAGAGTAATTATTGAAGACATTTTTAGGCTAAAATATGTTCTTACACATACTGTAGAGTTATGACTTCACCCTCAGGCCAGCTGCTGTTCCACTGGCCTCTGCAACTCAGCGCAATATCTCAATGAATAGTCTCAAAATATGGACTCGACTTATGTCGGTTTAACCTATGATGGTCTTAGGCTTATTACGGGAAATGATTTATTAAATGCCAATTACATTAGATTATTGTTTTCTAAAACAAGCCTAAGAGTACAGCCATGCTAGCAGCTCTGTGAGGCTGGTGCTTTGAGCTAAATACTGATGTTAGCATGCTAACACGCTCTCAATGACTGCATATAAGAAGTTTGTGGGCTATGGTTTTGAAGCCTCGAGTTTGTCATTTTGCTTTTTGGCCATCAACATCTTAGTTTTTGGCCGTCGCCATCTTGTTTTTTTTCAAGCAGAAGTGACACGAAGGGAGCTAAATCAAACGTTGAATCAAAATTTCCAGGCAACCAAAAAGGTTATAATTAACTTTCATGAACTGAAAACACACATTTTTAAACATGTCTGAAAGTGATTAAAACAGATTTAGCAAACAGTTGCTTATTGACACATTTAGCTGACACAGACTCATTTGGAGTTATGTTTACAGATTGTATAATAAGTGGACTTAGTCACCGTGACGTCACCCATTAGTTTGAGGACTGCCGTTTTGAAGCATCTAGTTTGGTTTGGCCATCGCCATCTTGTTTTTTTGCAACCAGGAGTGACACGAGAGGGTGGAGCTAAGTACAACCCAATGCGGAATAAGACATTTTTAGGTGACCAAAAATGTTATAATTAACTTTCATGAACTGAAAACACACTGTAAAAGGGTTAAAGTTGTAAGATGAAAACATGGACAACTCGCGGAGTGGACAACTCCCAGAGTGGACAACGCCTTGGTAGAGACCTGTCAATCACAAGGTAGCCACGCCCTAAATCATACTCTGCTTTATGGTCTATTTGACACTAAATGGGACCATTGAAGAAGACTTGAAACTAGAGATTGAGACCATAAACTCATGTTTACAATGTTTACTGAGGTAATAAGTCAAGTGAGAAGTAGGCTCATTTTCTCATAGACTTCTATACAATCAGACTTGTTTTTGAAACCAGAGGAGTCGCCCCCTGCTGGCCATTAGAAAGAATGGAGGTTTAAGGTACTTTTCAGAACCAGAGGTTGCCGCCAGCACGCCAGCACACAATGACAATGCTAACATGCTGATGTTTGGCAGGTATAATGTTTACCATATACACCATCTAAGTTTAATGTATAAACCAAAATCGAATTGGGCATATACAAATTTTGACCTGACGATGGCGTTAGAGGAAAACTTGAGGGATCATCAAACTTATTACAATTCATCCTGAGGGGGAACATGGAGGTCTGAATTAAACAATCCATCCAAGAGTTGCTGAAGTATTTCTGTCTGCACTAAAGTGGACTGACTGCCACTAGCATAGCTAAAAATTACCATCCTTAAGTATGTATGTCAGTAAAGTTATATTGCAAGGCTGGATTTTTACTCAACTGCGTTGTCAGTGTGATTATGAATGAGGTTTTCTTACTTCTGAAAGAGAACTTGAACTTAAGAGTGAGACATGGTTGACAGTTGGCCCTCAACACAAATTATTTTCTTCAGTGCTTCTCAGTTTGAACCTGGCTCTCAGCCTGCTTCTCTTCATCTTCCAATTAAATGCCTCAGAACTCCCATGGTGCACTGCTGCCTTCCTGTCCTTTTCTTTGCCTCCAATAACAAGAAAGGATGGATTGTTTCGGGTCTTGGCGCTCCCTTCTCTCTCCCCAGATGTAACACAATGTTGCTTCCTTTCTTTTTTCATATCTGCTCTCCCTCTGTTTTCAGCTCTATATTCAGGGTCTCCTTTCCTCGTCCTCTCTCTCTCTCTCTCTGCTTCTCTTTTATTCATTCACCCTTTGGTCCCTCTCTCTGTCACCGACGCATCCCGTTGTCACTTCTCTCTGTGTGCCGTCCCTTCATCTGCCTTTTAAGTCTTCCTCCCTCCTGCGTTTCATCCATTTCTCTCCCTCTCTCCTGTCATGGTGCAGAATATTGATAAGCAGCCGTCTGACAAGGAGAAGAGACCCTTAACTTCAACTCCTGAAAGCTCTCAAGTCTCCACATAACATCTAATGTTTTCTTTTTATTTCTCAGGCATTCACTCAAGACTTGTCTGAAATGGCATGCTGTCTTGTGGCTTCACGTAAGCGTGTCATTGTATAATTAAAACTTTTAAACATTGGTTTCTGTGTGTGCAACCAAAACCATTAACTGCTTCTCTGTGTCGTGGCAGTGGTGTGCAATAAAAAACAATCACGTTAATTAAGAAACTGAATCACAACACAAGAAAATGTGAGTGGGTGAAAGCTTTGCAATGTGGTTAATCTGTTATGTGCATTTCTTGTGTTTTCGATTACATTGTTGGCATGCATGTATAAATGGAAGTGTGTGAGACAGAGAATGGGTGAGAAAGCGTGCAAACTTGTTGCATCATGCAATTTCCACTTCTACCTATCACTAGGGCTGTGTATAGGCAAGAATCTGGCGATACGATACGTATCATGATACAGGGTTTACGATTCAATATACTGCGATTAGGGCTGTCAAAGTTAACGGGATAATAATGTGTTAACGTAAATTAGTTTTAACGCCACTACTATCTTTACCACATTAACGCAATTGATCTTTGGAAGGTAGCAGGCTCAGTTTTAAAGTTAGAGTGAAGATATTGGTATCATATGAACCTAAAAAATCTAAGGAATCCATTGCCACCAACCATGTCATACTAGCTTGCCACAAAGGAGGCTAAATAACGCTCCTAAGTAGAGTCCCTTGACCTCTGACCTCAAGATATGTGAATGAAAATGGGTTCTATGGGTACCCACGAGCCTCCCCTTTACAGACACGCCCACTTTATGATAATCACATGCAGTTTTGGGCAAGTCATAGTCAAGTCAGCACACTGACAGGCTGACAGCTGTTGTGAAGCCTGTTGGGCTGCAGTTTGCCATGTTATGACTTGAGCATATTATTTTATGTTAAATGCAGTACCTGTGAGGGTTTCTGGACAATATTTGTTATTGTTTTGTGTTGTTAATTAATTTCCTATAATAAATATATACATACATTTGAATAAAGCAAGCATATTTACCCACTCCCATGTTGATAAGAGTATTAAATATTTGAAAAATCTCCTTTTGAGGTACATTTTGAACAGATAAAAAATGTGTGATTAATTTGCAATTCATAGTTATTAATCATGGACAATCATGCGATTAATCGCAATTAAATATTTTAATCGATTGACAGCCCTAATTGCGATATATTGCGATACTGTATGCAATGCGATTTTTTAAATAACATTTTAAGAAAACTGTCATAGTATAAAGAACACACCACCATATGTATAAAATCTGAGTAAAAAAAGTTTAAAATTTTTGTGGGATCTGCTGTTGCATTTATCACAGTCGCTGTAACATTCAACATCATGGCACTCTCACTTAACAGAAAGTTTACGAGCAGGCCGCCATGTCGTTTCCTGTTAGAAACGGCAAGCAGAGAACCAGGGACCAATCAGGTGTATTTTACGATAGCGTACGTCACCGCTTGAACGGCCAGTTGAGTGGAGCAGTGCGTCCTGTAGCGTCCTTGCTGGACCTGGTGGACATGTACCAATACTGGATTCAACATTACAGACATGACCATTGACTATTTGTGTAACAATTTAGCCACAAATTCACAGACTGACCATACACGGTCCAGAAATATGCTGGGTTTTGACCGAGTCTTGTTTCTCTATAACATGGTTGCCAAATGTGCAGTAACACAATAGTTTACACACCATACAGTAGATCCCTACTAGACATGATTTGCTGCTCACATTTTGAGCCTTTGTCTCAAACACACCAAACATACGTTACTTTTCACCTCGTCAAACAGCTCATAAAATGCACAACCTCCTTCCCTTTCCATTCTGAATGTTCAGCAATTTTACGGTGGCTTGGTCGCCAAATGGGAAAAGTTTGACAAAGTCATTTCCTCCTCTCTTTTCTCCCCTTTCTTCCATTTGTCAGCTCTGTCTTTTATCATCGGGCTATATTCCATTAAGGATTTAGTGAATCAGAGCCATTCTGATTAGGGTTCACAGACAGGACAATAATGTTAATGCGGTAAGGTACTATACATTCAGATGGCGCCATTCATTTACTCGTTTATCTTCTTCCACACAAAATGGGTTATTTCACCAAAGGCACTCACACACAGAAACACAAACACAATCACAGCTCCTGTCCACTAAGCACTACCACAGGCACAGTTATGTTGGGTAAAAATTGAAGTCACCCAGGAAATATTTGATTAAAATTGTATTTAGTTCTGTGGCTGTATAGATTGCTGGAAGCATGGTAATGTACATCCTGTATGTCTCAGCAAGCTCCTGAGCCTCTGTGAGTCAGAATTTCCCCCACTATATGGCCACACACAAAGAGCTTTACGCTAATGTGTGCACCATTAGCCCCGACTCTATCACCCCCACTTTGCTCGGAGCATCTCAGCATTTCAGCATCCTCGTTTCGAGCCACGGGGCAACAAATTATTGAGAACCCTCTCCATTAGACAACCTCTCCATCCTGCAATCCTCTCCATCCACCCTCCACATTACTCACATTTGACACTTAAAACCCGCCACTTTGGAAATGTTTGGTCATTTGACCTGACTGCTCACATAAATCAGGTTAAGTGCGTAGTTTTCAGTCTGTTTTTACAGCTTCGCCGTTGCAAATTCGGTTTAAAAATGTCCTTGTTTTGTCATCTAAGTTGAAACTGTTGCTCTTCAGGGTAAACAGATCGGACGGATAGTGATAGTGAGCTAGTGATCGGATAAATAAAAAAGTTCCCTTTTAAGGCATTAGCATCTGGTTGGCCTTACCTAACCTAATTTCATTTATTTGATTGAGAACATACAGCAAATAATTTATTGGAATGACACACTTCTAAAATTGGAATATGTGTCAAGTCAGTCATTCCCTGCTGTTAAAAAGAAAGCATCGTTCAAATCCAGTTGTATCAATATTCCTGGTCTGCTAGTCATCTTGTAGACTATAAGGCACTGGTACACACTTATCTATAACACCCTTCTTGGGGTAACAAAAATATGTGAACAGTAGAGGTGTAACGATTCATCTACTACATTGATGTATAGAATTATTTTCCTACGATTCCAACTACATCAATAGGTACTCGGCAAGTTTTCCTTCACAGGGGATGTACATCGATCTAAAATCAATTTGCAAGTTAAATAATCTATTGTATCGATACTAAGAATTTGCACCTTGCATTTAATCACAACAAACGTTATATGGATGTATTTTTTAGCACTTTTAATAGTAAAGAAATGTTCACTCCCCCTGTGTATGACATCATCGGCATGCGCCATTCTCAGAAAGTTGACAACAAAACGAAGCATGGTGAGGAAGAGCCAGACGAGCGAGAGATTTTCAAGCCGCGTTCGAGATCCAGCGTGTGGAAACGTTTTGGTTTTTGAAAAAAGGGAGATGTACTTTATAAATCATTCGCTGTTTGCAGAATATGTAAAGGCCAGAAAAAACACAACGGCAACACGACCAATCTTTCCACGCACCTACTGAGACACCAATATTATTGCTCTACCATTTATATTGAAAATGAGAACAAAAGCAGGTGGTTAAATCACCGTTCCTTTAACTTGAATAGAAGTTGGTTTATTATATTTTTTGTTAAATATTGCACTGCCTTGTATCTTGAGAACTGAAGCAGCTGGTCCTGAAGAAGCACTTTTTTATTTTCAAATAAAAGCTGTATGTATTTGCCATTAATCGTTGTGATTACTTGTTTATATCCATAATTTATGTATCCCTGATTCCCTTACAAGAAAAACTCTGAGGAATCCTGACCTGCCCTGTCCAGTATCCAGCTATTTATTTCACATTCACATTGATTGAATTTTTTTAAGTTACTGTAACAATTTCAAGTCATTGAATCATATCGTATCGCTCTAGATGAGACAAATATCGTCTTTGAAACATATCGGAACCATGGGCAGGGATACGTATCGTATCGTTGTTAAAACGTATCGTTACACCCCTAGCGAACAGCTATTTTCCTCATTCACATTCACATTCGTTTTTATTAATATTTCCCAAAGTCCGCACTGACCAGAGTAAAAGCTTTTATACACACTTCCCCCCTCTGGAACCAATTTGGTCTCCTGTTGTGAATTCAAATCACTGAAGCTGTGTGCTCTCTCTTCTGGCTGCTGATGTTTTGATGTATTTTAAAAAATGTGTCAAAATTATAATTCTTCCCAAACCCATTCGGGCCTTAATTAAATCCACTCCAGCAACACGCTCCATTAGAGCATTCACTTCCTTAATTGCTGCTAGACTTACTCCCATCTCCTGGAAGCAACAATTACCACCTACCCTTACTACATGTATTAAATATGCATGTTTTGAAACAGGAAATATTAAACTTAAAGGGAGATTGCAAGAATGTAAGATCATTTGGACACCCTTTCTTCTCATCTTCTTTTAAAAATAAAAAAATCTTTTAGCTTAATATATTTATCTCATACTTAAAGATGTGTATCACAGGCTCCTTCTGCTGCCATTACATGCACACATACATCCTTATGGATGTTCTCAATCCTCAATGATCACTCTCAAGAGGGATCTATTAGGCCGGGGATAGTTATTGATGGGCTGGATGGCGTGGGGGGTTGGTAAAGTAATTTATCATAATGTAGGCTAAATGCAGAACTGAAAAATACTACAATATTGTACTCGAGTAAAAGTACTGCTGCTTTAAAGAAAAAGTAAAAGTACTTGTGTAAAAACGAAAAGTAGGTCAGTTCAAATGTACTCTGAGTAAACATTATTGCCTTACCTTTTAAAAATGGTGTGATGATATACGAAACTGTTAAATTAAAGAACATCTTTATAGGCTACACAATAGATCACATTAAATGTCAGCTTCATACACACAAATGGAACAACATCAGCATTCAACAACAGGTCTCCAAAACAAACAGACAGGCACTCTGCAATCTGTGCATAAAAACAACACCAATGATTATCAATTATAAATATACAACTGCCTTCCTCGGTGTAAAGCCTCACAAGAATATTAACCAGACATTAAGAGACAATCAAACAAAATCCATTAACAATAGCTATGGACACAACAGCGCCTGGAGCTTCTTTTAGAATCAACAGTAGAATAAAACATCAGCAAAGCACACAACCGTGGACATGTAAACAATATAAACTACACAACCATAAACACACACATATATATATATATATATATATATAGCAAAGGAGAGGAGAGACTGCACAGATTACACACCACGTTGCTAAGCAACAAAGTGGTTATAGACATTCTTATCAGCAGAGTTCAGCAGTGTGTGTTGTTGTACTCACCTGTCTGAACGGCACCCTGCTGAGTCTTGAGCATCGGGAAGTCCTCCATAATCTGTTCCAGGTTCAACTTCTCTCTACTCGTTCATTCTCAAAGCATAACCAGTCCACTCAGCCTCTCTGTCACCGTCACATCAGGGGTTAACAGTCATGTAGCATGTTAGCCAGACACGGCGTGCCACTACTGTCACTTACAGGTCACGAACACGCGAGGTATGACGAGCTACAATGCTGCTAATTATAACCGCACCCTATAGTGATCCTTATTGTGGTTGAAGTGGCCCTGGCCCGAGAACTCGACGTGCCGGTGAACGTCGCAAACATTTTATCATTTCCGGAGTGTACCACTCTAGATCGACCATAGACTATAAGGAGCTCTGCCCTCCTGCGGCCGCAAACGGACTTGTGCTGCTTCTTAATTGCTGCAGCTGCTGATTATAGCTGCTTTCTCCTGTTCCATTCTCACACATTTTATATAACTTTTGTTTTTTAGTCTGTAACAGATGCTTCTTGAAATGCAGCAAAGTACAATAGGCCTACTTTTGATAAATAGCGTAGTACTTAAAAAATAAAATTACACATTTAAAAAAATATTTTTAAAAAGGTACAAGTTGGCCTACACAAAAAACACTTTGTTACAGTAACAAAATTAAAGGTCCCATATCGTTCTTATTTTCAGGATCATATTTGTATTTTGTGTTTCTACTAGAACATGTTTACATGATGTAATGTTAAAAGCTGATGTCATTCGCATACACTGCAACAGGAAACAAACTGGGACATATTTATAATGTTTATGTTTAAAACCGTTAAACGGTCTAAATATTGTATATTTGTGACATCACAAATGGACAGAAATCCTAACGGCTTGTTTCAAACGCACAATTTCTGAATACGGGCTGTGTGTATTTCTCCGTATATCGAGCGTTTTGATAGTTTAACAGTATTTATTAAGCACTTAAACCTGCTTTATAATATAAAAAACATGACAATCTCACTTTTTACAATATGGGACCTTTAAATGCAATTCGTTACTTCCACCCCTGTGTAAATGGACAGTCATGATCCTTTGTGAGCATTTTCATCACACTTTACTTATTTTTAGTTTATGTTAGTGGTCTTCACATTCTGTAGCCTATATTTAGTTTCAAGTGATGGAACATTCAGAAACTTTACTTCAGTAGCAAAAGGCTACTAATATGCAACGTGACAATACTTCACAAGTAAAAGTCCTGCATTCAAAACCTTAGTTAAGTAAAAGTATTATCAGCAAAATATGTGTAAAGTATCAAAATACTGCAGAAAAATGTAATCTGTCAATGATTTACTTTTTATATATGATGTTTCTGGATTAATATTACTGGTGCATTAATGTGTATGTTGCATTTTACTGCTGTAGATGTTTAAGATTGTATTAATTTAACTCCTGTATATACTGTTGGCTAGTTTAATCTACAGCAATGCTTCATATTCTATAAGGTCATCATGTATGTAGCGTGTCCTGTGAGAACCACATATCTCTAAAAAAATCAACTTTTCATGGTGTCAGAAAAACAGCCCTGTTTTCAGCTTTGTAATGATGCATTTCCAGCTGATCCAATAGGCTTTTTAAATAGTTTATTTAGAAAAATAAAATAGGAGGATTTTCTCAACACATAAAAGAACAATTCATCCTTCAGTTTATCATAACAAATTAAAAAAATCTAATCTGAAAAGTAACTAGTAACTAAAGCTGTCAAACATACTGGAGTAAAAAGTACTATATTTCCCTCTGAGATGTAGTGTAAAGTTGCATAAAATGGAAATACTCAAATAAAGTACAAGTAATATATACCTAGAATTTGCAGTACAGTACTTGAATAAATGTACTTTATAATTACATAAAACTCCATGTGTTGTTGAGCATGTGTGTTTACGCTGCCATTGGACTCACTGTAGCTACTGAGTGTGGGTTGACATAATGTGGGTGACATAAACATAAACTTTGGTTGTTTGAGATCCAGATGGATCTCATTTGGCTTTATATGGCTGCTGTGAAAGAAGAAGAAAGATGCAGGGAAATAAACAAGTGAAGAAAAAAAAATACATTAAACCAGACTGTGATGGGTAAAATCCCATCAAACTTGGTGGGACTTTTAAGAATTAAGTTCAGCGGATGTCATTAGCTTTCTCCACTGGGAAAGCTGATTCACTGCACCACAATGTATACACAAATTATTATTTTGTCTTCTAACGAGTTGTTTGTGACCTCCTGGGAGCTTAAGAAGAAACCGCGATGGGAAATGTGAGGCAAATCACTTAACTGGGATTAACAGGATTTTTTGCAAAAAAATCAGACTTCAATTTATTTTATTTTCTTGAGATAAACCATCAGATCGTATTCACATCACGGCTGCTTTGCAAAAAAAACGCACAAATATCAGCCGCACTTTGACTCAGTCCACTGTAAAAGGCCCGGGTCGGCAGAATGGAGGTCCGCGAGCTACGTTACTGTGGTATTTACACAGAGCAGTCACACTGACCTTCTCTCTGCTTGATAGAAAACCTCTGTGACATTCAGCTGCATTGATCAGATTATAGAAAAGTCAGTAGCTCAATGTGGACCAGTGAAGGTAAATGATACCTTGCCATTTGCTTAAGATGGACTGAGAGGATGTGAGAGATGCAGATAGAGTGATAAGGAAGGTATGGGAGAAGGAAGATTAAAGAAAGAAGAAGAGATGGAGGCACAGGCTGCATGTGGGGTTGGTCATAAGGTTCAGCCTGTTGATCACAGTTGCAGTCGGAGGATCCCTAGGGAGCAGCTGACCTTTGTGTGTGATTATGTGTGTGTGTGTGTGTGGGAACACACCCAAGCTGTTTACTGAAAACTAAAGAGTGCACCCGACTTAACTGACCTTTCTTTTAAGGTCCATCTAGTGCGAATGTTGGTTCTCTGGCAATCATATCAGGAGAGCAGGAGAGCACGATACTTTAGATGAGTTACAAATGTCATCGCAAACTTTTCAAGGTCACTGATGACGAGTGTTTGCAAGTAACGATACAGTCTTGCCCAATAATCTGTCCAGTATCTAACTATAAAGCGGGGGATCTCTGTCTGTCTGTGTGTCCATCGCATATCTCGAGAACCGCTCATCCGACCTACTTCACACTTGGCTAGTGTATTGCTGGGGACCCAAGGAAGTGCTTTGTCGAATTTGGTGCAATTTTGATATGCGACATGTTTGATATTGATACACTTTGAATAAACAAGCGAACGGCGCTTCTCCAGCGGGCAGACCAGTGCTCACTGAGTGCATTTCAGTTTTGCCGCTGGGTGCTGATATACTAACGTTACAACTGAACTGTTCTTTACTTCCCTGGAGTCAACGAGCACCGAACGGTTATCGACACTGTTGCAAGCAGCACTTCCTTGACACCGAGCAATCAACCGATTCCATCACCCAAGCGCTCCGAACGTGTATGAGCCCTCGACAACACTGCAAGCAGCAATACCAGGAGGCTACCGGGAGCCAAGCAGTTGGCCCATTCCAAATGGGCATGCGTCCCGAACGGGCACGCCATGAACAGGCACTGCACTACTATCTTTAATTAACAGACTTTTTGGCCCTCTTGGGGCAGTAGAAACAAGTTGTGAACACAGCATTGACACATCATCATCTTTTACGTTGATATGGTGTTGGCAAACAGTAGCCTATTTACACATTCAGCATGTACGGAGCAACATTATCATTCATTTGGAGTCTTGTTTCTGGCCACGTCCAATGTTCATTCTCCATTTAGTCCGTTTTTTAACTCCACTAACTTACACCTGGCATTTAAATGTGTTTTAATTGGATTGCAATCCGATAGTGCTTGACCACATGAGAGTATAGGTGTAAATGCACCCGAAATGCATCGAGGACGGATTGTGATCCGATCGGCCAGACCACCTCCAGCAATTGCGCTGTCAGTCCACATACAACAACTACAAAGGCGGAAATACATAATGCTAAGGTTGTCCCGAGTACCATTTTTTGGGCTCCAGAGCTGTGGAGTGATCAAAGCTTCAAAGCTTGTAGCGCGCTCCCAGCACTCCTCCGGTCACTGGACCACCATGCAAAGAGATCACCACGGTCGCCCCCGCTCTGTCTGTGCTCAGTGTCTCCTCTTCTCATCCATCTTTGTGTGCGAGTGTAGATGTAATCCAAAGCCACATTTGCGGGCCCTCTCCCCGTAAGCAGCAGTGTTTTGAGGGTGATCTGTCCGCGCATGTGTTTTGAACCACCTCTAAGGCAGTGCCCAGCTTCAAGCCTGTGCGTAATGCAGCCTTCCTCTCAGTCCTTTCAGACAGAGCGATCGGATCTAAATCGGATCTCAATGTGGACACTGAAAATACATATGAATACCAGATGTAAATGTAATCAGGTTAAATCATACTATCTGGATACAAGATGCATTTTAATGCCAGATGTAAAGGAGGTCTCTTCAGCAGCTAAATGCTCCACTGTGTTTGCAAGCTTGCAAACTTTGCCAGTCTGCTCTATGGTGCAGGGCAGGGAGCATTTTTACTGAAAACAGCTGCCACTGGAAATAAAGCTAATGACAGTGGTGAGAGTGAACCGAAACAGTAGATTTGTGGGCCGCGAAACCTAAACAATGAGCTGAAAGATGCTAATATGCTCCGTAGAGCTGAGAGAGGAACTGCAGAGCCAAGTGATACTTCTCTATGAGAGTATCATCACTATGAACAACCCTTTCACACACAAGTTGATCCATTGTTGATATAAAATCTATAGAGTATAGCGGCTTTAAGTAAACTGTTCCTGTTCCTATGATTACAAAGCAGTCCAATGAAACTAATGATGAGAGATCTGATCTATTATAGAATAAACACTCCGCTCACCCCCACAAATAAGAATCATAATAGTTATCATTGTGTGCACTAATCTGCTTATAAAAGACATGAGTTGAAGAATGAGTTTACATTAATGTGGATTAAACGGGCCACCACTGCTATAGGCCTGCATCGTGTGTTTATTCATCAAGTGAACTCGGTTGTAATTTCAACCATCTTCCAAATGTCCCTGTAAGGCTAACATTAACTTACAAACAGCATGAGTTTAAAATATGTGATATCATAGATATTATGCTTTGATACCAAATATGGAAGATTAAAAGTTACTGTCAACACTGTCTAAGCCCTGTTATTCCGGTTATGTTGCTCTTTGTACCACAAACACAACATTAACATTTTGACAGCAGATAGGCTGTGATCACACCGTGTTCGGTGCCAAGTTTTTTTACCAAGTAAGCCGTGCAGTGTCATTACAGCGAGAGTCCCACGGGGCAGAGCCAGCCAGGCTATCAGACATGCTATTACAGGAAATGTGGCTAAATATTTTGCTCTCCCAGGCCCTCAGCGGTAATTGTTGTTTAGGCTGGAAAACGCAGAACAGGCACGGGAAAACTACAGGCAACTCTGAGAGTTTCCATGTGGCTAAATTCAACCTCACCTCACCTTTTGAAGGCGTTCATTCAGGGGGAGAGAGTAGGGGAGGGAGGGTGGATGTTCATCTGAAACAATAGATGAATGGAGGGGAGATCAAGAGAAACATAAAAAAGGGATTGCAAAATGGAAACGGAATGGTGGAGTGATGCAGAAAAAAGGGAGGCAAAAGCAGAATTCATTATTTTCCGGGCCTGGTCTGTTGGACAGCTGATAAGCGAGATCAATACCGGCGGAGATGCTCATCAGAATCATGCGTTGTGTGGTGGTGGTATTCTTCTTCTTCTGGGCGTGTGATGAGCCTGGAATTGCATGAAGCAAAATAAAGAAAGCAATGAATTTAATAGAAAAGATACATAGACCGGGCACAAAGGCAAGACAGAGAATGATGAATGAAGGGACAGAAACATACAGATGAATGGAGGAACAAAAAAATGGGGATTTTAACAGCAAAGAGGAACATGATTTTCTCACAAATCCACTAATTTGTAGGATTCGATTTTTCCTGACAGATGCACGCTGGTCTGAAAAATCATCACTCAGTGTTGCTGCTGCAGAGACCCGGCTCCGCCACAGTTAATGAGAATGACACAAGCAAGAAACGCTATTAGCTGCCCCGACTCTGATGGTGATCGGCTTGTCAGAGCAGCCGGCGAAGCGGGATGCGAAGAAATACAGGTCAGAGCCTGAGACAAATAGAATTTCCCCCTCTGTGCTTCACACTTGTCATTATGATTACTTCTGGGACACGGAGAGAAGTCTGTTGCATCCAATCAGTTTGGAGACTTTTTGGTAATGGGACTAAATCTGCTGGCGCAGGCTGAGAAACAACAACACCCAATGGGCTTGTTAAAGTTAAGAATGTGTTCTAAAGCATTTCAGCTGTAACTCTCAAGTAATGGCCTGTTTTAAAGTGCCTGCAATAACGTCATGCTTCTCTGTGCATTCTTTTTTTTTTGTTGCTTTTTTTACACACTCAGGACCAAATGTGGAGCGGTGGTTAGGATGTTTTGGACTGGAAGGCAGTGATCCGTGAGCCACGCTGAGTGAGGGGATGGGAGCTGCAGAAGGCAATTTCAACTTTGTCCTTATCTAACTTCACACCTGGAAGCATGTGCAGGGCAGCGCTGCTGCCTCAGATGTGGATTGGTTCTGACTGGGAACACCTGACTCACCAAAATGTGTGACAGCGTGAGCAGAGCCAAGAGGAAGTCAGGCCACATTTATCCGTAAATGATGTGCAACATGCAGCAGTGTTGCAAGGGTGTTTTTCATTTGAATAAATACCTCATTGACTTCATTATCTTTGTATTTGTCTATATTAGTAGAATTGTGAATTATTAAATTTTCTGTATGAGTTGTTTTTGTTTAAAGGGAGCCTCTGCAACTTTGCTGAACAGCAAGCCACTCTAGTGACAATTGAAAATGGTAAATGATTAAATATAACGCACATTTAAAAACGAGTCATAAAATCAACAAACTCACTCAATGATATTTATCTAACATTGGCCTGCATTAGTCACCACTTGTCGTATCAGAACAAGTAAGGTTGTAGCTGAAACATGAGTGTATTGAATTGGGCAAGGTTGACTACTTGTAGGCCTACTATAGTTGTTTGATCTTCTTTCCCCTCTCACCTATTTCAAGTCCTTTTCAGGGCTAGCTCTAGCCCTTTTGGTGCCCTATAGGCGAAATTCGGATTTGGAGGCCCCACCTCGCTGCCGCCGACAGTGCCATTCTAGGATTGACGTTAGGGTTCAACCCCCCAGAACACTAACCATAAATAAATAAATAAACCGCAACACACATCAGACTCCACAATGGTTTTAAGACAACAATTTTTATTTTTATTTTCATAAATAACTGTATTTATTATAATATAAATAAACAATTGGTCCCTGATATTGTTGGCTTGAAAGTGTTTAGTCAGTTTCACTACAATGAGAGTTGGGGTGAAAAGTGTATTCCTGTCTTAGTTTATTTATTTGTTCATTTGTTACCTCAATGCAGAAAATGAGGAAGGGCGCCCACCGGCATTTTTTTTTTAGAGGGCGACCAGCACCCCCCAGAAGGTGGCGCCCTAGGTGACCGCCTATGGCCAACGCCACTTTTATTAGTGTCACGGTGTCTGCCAACCCCTATTCTTCCCGCTATCACCTAGATTACCTGACTTACACACCTGTTCCCCCTCATTACTCCTGCAGTATATAATGGCCCACCTCCACTCATTCCCCATCGGATTGTCTATTTTCCTCCTTTGCCCGTTTTGCTGGCCTGTTTTTCGATCCCCTGCTTATCCTTTAGGACTTTTAGCCTGCTGTCTAGCCCCAGCTCTGGTTCGTTTGCTTCAGACTCTGTTGGCCTGCTTGTTGCTGACCCCATTCTACCTTTGCCTCTTCCTCGCTAACCTGTTTTCTGTACGTTCCAATACCAATACTACCATACTATTAAGTATGCCAGAAAAAAGATTTAGTATGTCGTATGCAGTATGCAGTATGCAGTATGCAGTATGCCAAAAATACCAGGATGTCCTACTACTACATCTGGTCGCAGTACGCAAGCCAGCATGCTATTCTGGCTATTCTGACCCACAATCCTGCACAGCAAGATGAGTAAAAGGGTCAAGGTGCAATGATATGGTGAAGTAGTATGTCCCAACTATATGCATACTGCATGCAACAGTATGTATATGTAAGAGCAGCTGCAGTATGTACTAAAAGTAAAAAGAAAGTATGCGATTTGGAATGCACTCTATAATGTGTGATGGGTAGGCTTTCGGCCCAGTAATGCCGTCATCTCAGCTTGTCCTCTCTATGAACTATGGACACCCTTTACCTCTCTCACTGGCAGACACACACCTGAAGACTATTACTGTCTCATTAAGAGCAGATATACAGAGGTAGCACTCTTGATGTGTGTTTAATGTGGCTGAGTGAACAGGCTATAGTCCCTTGGAAGGTTGTTTTAACCTTGATGAACACTTTTAAAGACTCTTTATTGATCAGTTTACCTCTTTACTACAGTACAGGCTCTTTAAGCAACCTTTTGGCCGGGTCCTGTATACTGGATAATCTGTTTTGAAGGTATGAATAGTGTCTTAATGCTAGATAACGCGTGGCATTAGGTGATTATAACACATTTTCTAAACATACGTACTAGGTAGGTGTAGCCTGATGGAGCTCACCACAGGGAATGCATTGGGAGTTGATATCCCACTGAGGTAAAAGTTACCTTGTAGTTTAGTCATTCAGTGTGTATGTGTGTGTATATTGCCTGAGTTACATTGTACTGCAGATACCTTGAATGTGCTGCAGCTGCTTGAGGTAGCATTGACTGTGGAGCCAGAACCAGGTTGCCAGATACTTTGTTGTTTTGAGGTAAACACTCTAAACTAAGTTATTTAGTAGCTTTACACTATATGTATAAACGGGTTTTCTAATATTTTGTCATTTTAGGGTTGTCATGGCCACTGCTCTTTTGCCTGTATGCTACTGTGCTGTTATCTGTGCCTCAATTTTGTACATGGATTCGTACTAGACCCAGCTAATATAATAGGTGGATGGGCTGTATAGAAATGTTGGTGCCATATGCTAGGGGTTTGCTAATGTTTTCGCGTTTTTTTGCTCTATTGCGTGATCTGACCTCAGCCCTCATACCCTTTCCCCCTAGTGTTCCTACCAGACGCACAGGGTGGTGTACTGGTGGTGTACTGGTGACACCCCTCCCTCCTTCACTGCATGTGATGGTATGATGTACAGTAACTGTGTGACCTTTCAACTTGGTCTCTATTGTGTGGTTGATAACACTTCATTTTACAGGGCTGCAAATTGGTAATTAGGTGATAATTAGCAAGTAGTAGTAGTAGTAAGTATTTGAAATTTCTTTGGAATTACTGCCAGATTACCCCATTATATTTACTTTAAAAATCTATTGAAAATTACTTTATTATAAACATTATTTAATAATTATATTCTGCTATTTCCCAATAGCTGGTAAATTATTTAATACATTTCCAGGAAAAGAATGCAAAGTTAATTGATATGCTTTATTTCCATGTTGGCTAATAAATAGATAATAATTAGCAAATAACTTATTTGAAATTTCTTTAAAAACTCCCTGAATCATTACATCAGCTACCAGGTTACATTTGTGTCCTCAAACAATAAACCTTTACAATTCCATGTCGTAAACAAGGCAAAATCCATCTGCTGAGGAATACCATGTCCTATGATCAAAAGCTCCAGAACAGACACTAAATTGATCCTAAAATGAGATTATAAATCAATTGCTTATTTTATATCTATGGTCCAGGACTTTTTACAATATTAAGGTTTCTATTGTATTCTTGATTTTGAGATGCATTGCTCGTATTATATGATATATATCTTTTTGATCAAATATTCAAGCTATTGTCTCAAGTTTTTGTGATTTAACTGCTCTTTTTATTGCTTTTTGCAGCCTTTGCTTGAGAATGTATATATTTTTTGTATTGTGATTTTAATGCCTAACAAATATCCGTGTCCAAATTCTTGTTATCTTAATGCCTTCTATTGTATGCCTTCATTCTCCTAACCACTTGTCTACCAGGAGTGCATAAAACAATATTCAATTATTACAACAACAATAAAAAAAACAATAAGAAATAAGCAGCACATACAAAGGAAATAGAAAGACCTGGGATAAGATATATTGGTGGTTTTAATTAAAATAAATCACCTGAACATAATTTAAATTATATTTGATTTATCAGTCTGTATCAACTCCATTGTACATAGCAACTCTAAAACATAATTATTCCACATTTTTGGGGTCTCCACTCAGAGGTACAAACGCAACAAAATGTCTTGAATTTGTTTTTACAAAATGTGGTGAAAAATTAACATGGCACAGCAGCTCCTCTGACAGGTTGAGGTACACTGACCTCGCCAATGTTGGTGCTTAACACATTCAAATTAAACCCATTAAACAGTGCGCGTCCAGCCGTGCCCAATATGTCCCTGTCCCCGTCAGCCTCTGGGGCAGAAATTGGAGGTCAGAGCCAAATAGAAAAAGGTCCTTGGCAGGAATTGTAACGGCAGCTGCAGTGAGTTTTTCTTAACTTGGCTCTTGAGACTTTGAATATTACATCCTTGCTTTTCATTTCACTTCCATGACAACACACAGGGCAGTTTGGCACGGATGTAACAGTAAGCAGATGCACTCTAAATGTTGTATGTCTAACTCGCTCGTCAGCTATGTTTCACGAATGGGTTTACTCAATCAAAAATGCCTTGATTGAAGTTTTTGCCTCGGTGCGAACAGATGCACGGTTGCTGCGTTCGCACATTCAAACCACAAAGGGCGTGTTTCATCACTCTCTGTGTTTGTGTTGACAGATGTACAGATGTGTTAGATATCTTGAACTGATTATGTACCGACAGTGTGTGAACACGCTGCAAGTTTCCAACAAAGCAAATCTCAAACACGCTTTTACAAATATTTAAACGTCCACAACTATTGTGCAAATTAGCGTGAAGGAAGTGTAATCTAGGTCAAATGTGCTCAAATGTTTTACTTAAAGGAACAGTGTGTAGTATTTAGGGGGATCTACTGGCAGAAATGGAATATAATATTAATAAGTATGTTTTCATTAGTGTATAATCACCTGAAAATAAGAATCGTTGTGTTTTCGGTACCTTAGAATGAGCCGATTATATCTACATAGGTAGCGGGTCGTCGTCATTGAGCCGGCCACCATGTTTCTACAGTAACCCGGAACGGACAAACCAAACACTGGCTCTAGGGACATTCACGTTTTTCATTTTTTTGTGTCGGCCACCGTAGTTCTCCTACACGCTTGGCACACGGGAGAAGTTTCAGTTGGTTGCAATCTGCAACCTCACCGCTAGATGCTGCCAGATCCTACACACTGCACCTTTAAGTTCCTTCAAATATTTTCATATGAAATTTTATGTGACATTTATGAAACCGGTAGAGTTACACGGTTGAGTTACTACGGACTTGGGAATATATACAGTTGTTACTACGCAACTCTGTGTTGAGGTAGCCTCCGTAGCTCGATACTAATCTACATGATAGCTGAATATCTGTGAATTTTGAAGTTTCACAAAAAAAAAATACTATCATTTAAAATCAAGAATTACTTTTTCCGAGATATTTACCTCAATTTCCCTTCGGGGATCAATAAAGTCAATCTATCTATCTATATTATCCAATGTGTTGCACGGAACCTAAGATGAGTTTGTGAGAGAATAGTCTCACAGCGAGTGCCCAGCAGTAATCTTTAATGGGGGCACAATGCTTATTGAGCTTACTGAATATATCATATTTGGTTTAGCTGTGAATGTATTGTAGTAATGTTTGTATTTATTTTTATTTTTTGCTCCTTTTTGTTGGTTGTGATATTTTGGTGGAACGACGGGTAAAGTATCTGTTTGGAAATGCTTTATTTTACAGTTCTTGCAATTTCTTGAGAATTTCCTGAGACAGTTCCTTGAAAGAACTGAGTCATTTGTTACTAGGGAAAACTGTCTGTCTGAGACAGCACAAATACTAGGTTTAAGGAGGAACCAATGATTTCCACAGGAATGTCCTTGAAACAACTACTTAAAGACTCTCTATGTTATGCTGCAATTAATCGGAATTAATGAAAGTGTACGTTTAGAATACTGTACCCATTTCCCTATAATTGGTACCAAATGACACATCTTTTCCAGGAACCTTGCTAAGAAATTATTGCTACATATCAGTTCCTTATTATTAGGAAACTACAGGACCTGGAAAATAAAATGTTACCATTAGTTTTTGTGTTTTGCTGTGATAGCAGCACATGCTAAATACTGTAACTTAATTTGGATATATGTATATGTTGCTGTTTTGTTGTTTCAAAATAAAATAAATAATTTGTGAAGGAGTTTCATGCCATTAAAAAGCCACCAAACTACACCTCTCCTAAAGGAGCATAATGTAGCGACCACGTTTATTTATTCTCTGGCTCATTAATTACATCCATTAGATTATTACAACAATCATGGCTCTTTTTAAGATGTTTGGCATCCCAGCATAATTAACTTAACCTTTGTATTTCTCTCTCTCTCCACTGCTCGATCCCTTCACTATTCTTCACCATCCTCCCTCTGTCTGCTGCCAGTGTCTGCTCTGTCCTTGGCTGTGTCACACACATCCAGCTGTCTGTCTTTTAGTCTTTTAGGACACACACAATGACCGTCTCCATTTAGAAAACAGTAATTTATTGTTTTTTATGCTTCTGCCCTGTCTAACCTTCGGCCATTTTTGTTCCAATCAATGGCTCCTCCTGACTATTCATGATTGACAGTCATTGTGGAAGAATATTTCATCCAAAATGTGAATTGCAATGACAACCCCATAACCATGACATATCACTGCAATCCCTTATTGCTCTGCCCACTTCCCATTTAAATGATTATGGTTTTCTTCTCTGCCTACTGCTGTATCACTCCCCGACATATTTTGAAATTATTATTCTCACTGTGGCTCGTTTCCCTTGACATTTCTAATTGAAACAGTGGTAATGTCATTACTAAACCTTTTGGTAATTATAGGCCGGGTATTATTACTGTCTGGCACAAATCTACACAGCCTACAAATGTTCTCCTGGTTGGACAGGGATGCCAAATACGACTGTTGAGTGTGAATTTTTAACCTCTTAAAAAAAACGATCGGCCTCTATTCTGTTTTTCAGGGTTGTAGCGGGTTCAGTTTTAAAGCTAGACAAAGCACCGCCCACCAGCCGGAGCAAACAGTCTCATTTTAAAGCTGAACAATACACTACAAGATGTTTCTGAAAACATTCTATTCGAGAAAAAGCATTACAGTAACAGAATATTGATTCATATTTGATCAGCGCTGCCTAGTTTGACCGTTTGATCGAAGTTCGCGAGTCAGCTGCCTCCATTGAATGAACAGCCAATAGGAACGCTCTCTCTCTCTGAATTTGACCTGTGATTGGCCAAAGTCTCCCGTCACTGGTAGATTTTTTAAAGCCTGAAAACAGAGCCATGAGGAGGAGCAGAAGTCTAGTTTTCTCTCAGAACACTTGAATTATAATATACTGAAAGGTTATTATCCAATTTTTGCTCAATGATGCCAAAAATATTTTGCCTACTGACCCTTTAATGTGATATTTTGGAGGAATTATTGACATTTTTTTTATCAATTCTCGAGTGGTAAAAAAAAAGATTAAATGCAGCACCAAATCTGTGTAACAAATGGTATCAACCCAATAGTTGCTGCAGCAATTTATGAGACATAATAAAACATGGGAATGGCCATTATATATATCACAATATTCTGAGCCCTTATACACTTTCACAATTTATTCTAATTCAGTCATTCATTTTTCTTCTGATTTATGACTAGAAAAAACTTGACACACAAATTAATATTCAGGCTGTTTTCATATATGCAATCCACTGTTCGTAATTACAACAGTCTATAAACCAACTTTTAAGTAGATGAGCTTACAGACAAATCGATTAAGTACACTAGAGAAAACAACCTCAACATTCAAAACCGAAACAAAACCAAGAAAATAAATAACAATAACAATAATGACAAAAAGAAAGAAAATAGTTTTTAAAAAAAACACATAAAAAAAAAACACAATAATAATACAAAAATACGAGAGTTATAATAAATTAAATTAACAAATAAATTAATAGAAAAGCGCAAATATATAGTAATATAATTTACATGGGCACACACATGCATCCTCCTCAACGTCAGGTCAGGTTCCCATCTTTCACATGATATACACCACTTCTATGTGACATGTTGACTTTTGTATCCACCCCTGAACATCACCCTGTCCCCCCCACCCCTATATCCCCTTCCAAAAAAAAAAAGGGGGATGTAATGGTACATCTTTATTCTTAATAACCAGAGCAAAACAAAATGAACTCCGCCTTGCTTAAACCTAAGTATCTACATTTCTGCACGAATATCCTGCTTGTACTGTACTGAGGAGGAGGAGGGAGGAACAGAAAGAGCGCGCTTGGAGACGAGAAGCTGCTCAGTTGGTTTTTGTTTGGTGCGCACCGCCTCCTCTCTCCTCTCCAGAGCGCAGATACAGCCTCCTCTCTCTCTCTCTCTCTCTCTCTCTCTCTCTATCTCTCTCTCTCTCTCTCCCTCGCTTTACGAAAGATCTGCTTGCAATTCCTGCCTGCTCTCTCCGTGCCAGAGCCTGCAGCTGTCTCTCTCTGGTGCGTCGCGTCCTGGAAATCGTCGAACCGAGGGCAACAGACTATTTCCCCCCCTTGTTGTGAAGTGCGTCAGCGCAAAAACCTGAAGGATATCACAACTTTACAAACAATTTCCCAGCACAGTTTAGTTTCGGAGGCTGAATGGAGACACCTTACAGCGCAACGTAACGCCCCTGATCTGCGTGTTGGACTGAGATCTTTGCAGCTGTGAAGAGCTACAGGAATGTGGAATACAAGTCTATCTCAGCGGTGAGTGTTTGTAATGCCTTTTATAATTCCTCTTCTCTCTCTATCTCTGTCTCTGTCTCTCTCTCTCTGTCTGTGTGTTTGTTGGCACTGTGCGAAGGCGTTCCGCAAAATTAAGTTTGGAGCTTAAAAACGTCGAGTCTGTGCATGACTGGGTTTCAATGCAAACGTCATTTGCATTGAGACCAAACAACTATACAGCATGTAGCAACAGGTCACTGATATATTTAATCTTTTGTGTGTAAGATAGTGCTTTTAATAATAAATATGACATATCCCTCTCAAGTTTTATTTACTTGAATATAAAGTTATTTTGCACTAACCATATAATGGTTGTTTGCAATTAGGTACATTCCTGGAAATGTAATTTGCAATGTGCAATACTCTTGGCACTTTTTATTCTATTTATTCCTTTATTCTTTTATCTCGTCTTGTTTTTTATTCTTGTATTTATTGTTTTTATTGCGAATATTTTGTATTCTTATACATTTATTGATCTTGCACCTCCACATATGCCACCTACACTGCAAAAAAAGGATTTTTAAGAAAGTAAAAAAAGCCTTGCTTCTAGGAAATATTTCTTATTTTTTGCCTAAAAAGAAAAATAATCTTGACAAGCAAGTTTTGCATTAGAAAAGTAATCTCATTTTAAGAAAATATATCTAACTTTTTCTTAATAAGATAATACAATCTTAATTAAGGTGTAAATTCTTAAATTAAGTAGAAAAAATCATAAAGTCAGCTTAATCAAGAAAGCACAACACTCATTTTAAGTAAACATTTCTTACATAACAGTTTCTTTGCTTGTAATAAGCAAAATGTTGGCCTATTTTTCTAGTTTTAAGACACATTGCAGTCTTAAAGTGTCTAGATTTATAGTCTAGTTTTAAGAATTCTAGCCAAGCAAAATTTGATTACCCCATTGGCAGATTTTTTTGCTCAAAACAAGAAGGGCTGTTTTTGCAGTGTACTGTGTTCCCTCTGTCATTGATGATTGTGCATTATGAATGTGCATATGTCTCGTTGGACTGCAGAAACTGAATTGCCCTTCGGGAATAAATAAATAAAGCTATCTGTATCTGTATCTGTAAAAAGGACCTGCCTCTGCCCCTGACGCCATGACCACGGACCTGAACCTGACCACCCTGCTGAATGTCACGGACCTCCACAACCACACGAGAGGATGCTCCCTCACCAAGACGGGCTTCCAGTTCTACTACCTGCCCACCGTCTACATCATGGTCTTCATCACGGGCCTGGTGGGCAACAGCCTGGCCATCTGGATGTTCGTGTGCCACATGAGGCCGTGGAGCAGCATCTCCGTCTACATGTTCAACCTGGCGCTGGCCGACTTCTGCTACGTCCTCTCGCTGCCCTTCCTCATCTTCTACTACTTCAACAAAACCGACTGGATATTCGGCGACGTCCTGTGCCGCCTGCAGCGTTTCATATTCCACGTGAACCTCTACGGGAGTATCCTGTTCCTGACCTGCATCAGCATGCACAGGTACACCGGGGTGGTGCACCCGCTCAAGTCTCTGGGCAGGCTGAAGAAGAAGAACGCGGTGATTACCAGCACGTTGGTGTGGGTGGTGGTCGTTATCGCCATCTCCCCCATCCTGTATTACTCCAGGACTGGCTTGAAGCGTAACGCGACCACTTGTTACGACACCACCACCGAGGACGAGCTGCCCGGTTACTTCATCTACAGCATGACTTTGACCGTGTTCGGCTTCTGCATCCCGTTCATCATCATATTTTGCTGCTACTGCATGATCGTCAAGGCGTTGCTCTTCAACGACATGAACAACGCGCCGCTGCGGCAGAAATCCATCCACCTGGTCATCATAGTGCTGGCGGTTTTCGCCGTCTCCTACCTGCCCTTCCACGTCATGAAGAACCTCAACATGAGGGCCAGGCTGTACTTCCAGGGCCCCGACATGTGCGAGTTTAACAACCGCGTCTACGCCACCTACCAGGTGACGCGGGGGCTCGCCAGCCTCAACAGCTGCGTGGATCCTGTTCTTTACTTCCTGGCGGGAGATACGTTCCGGAGGAAGCTGTCGCGGGCCACTAAGAAGCCCTCGAGGAAGGGTGACAACACCCTCCAGTCCAAGAGCGAGGAGACGGCGCTCAACAGCCTGGCTGAGTACGTGGAGAACGGGGACCGGAGGCTGTGACTGGGTGGATCTCTGTTGGCTTTAGATGGACTTTGTATCGAATCAATAAATGCACTGTGTGGACTGTGTAAAACTTAATGGTTTATAGAAGTGTAGGATACATTTAACCCTGTGATAACCATCGCTCGCTTGCAGCCTGTCGATGTCGATAAGCTATCGTACTGTATCATCCCGTATTGTACTCTAAATGTAGTCTGAGTAGTCGGTGTCGCTCACACTTCGGACAAAATTAACATTATGATCGGGCGAGCTTGGGGGAAATGGGTTTCCCTACAAGCTGTAATGCCCCGTTCATCAATTTGTTCTAGAAAAAAATAGAACAGAGAAGGGAGTGCACCTCCTTTAACCACAGAGCTGATGCTTAATCAATAGCTATTAAGCAGGTGAGAGCTCGTGGGTTAGGGAAGCGTATACCTGCGATGGCTTTTTAGAAGCAAAAGTAAATGCACTGAACCTGAGATTTGCTGCATGGATGTGCCGTGCAGACGTTGTTATGCACTATGACCGGGGACTCTCTGCTCAGAGGGCTCACCCATCACTCCTCATTTCTTTCTCCATCTGTTACTGACTGGGCGAAGGAACGAGGTCGACTAGTTTTTCATTTTGACAGCTCCGAGGTTGAGGTCTGCAACGGCTCTGTTACCACGATCCACGATCCTCCCCTTTGTTAACTTGTTCCTTACAGAAAAAAAGATAACAGTATTTTTTTGTGTGTGATGAATGTTTTTTTGGGCTGTACAGGATGTTGTTGTGACGTTCCAGATTAGTTTGTGCTGTTTTTTGTTCAAGTCACTAATCCAGACCTTTTTAGTGGTGCATGAGTCCAGTATCAAATCCCATCAGTGAAACACTGACTAACCGCAGCCAGGTTCTAACTATTCTAGTGCAACATAGAGGATAAATAATGTCTCTTAAATGATAGGGGTGGGGGAAAAAAAACGATTCACCTATGTATCGCGATTTTTTTACGATTTTGAAATAGATTTTTTAATGCCAGAATCGATATATTTGCTTCATTTGAGTCTCTGCGGAGGTAGAAGGAAGTTACCGCTTTTATTGTTGCAGTCTGAGTAACGTGACGTCATATCCGTATCCGTCAACCAAAACAAACTGCAGCTGGCCGCAACGAGGAAGCAGAAATCGGCGGAAGGTCCGTGGAGATACGACCTGAACCCTCACATGTTAAAGCCAAAGTGGTAAACACTATAAGTATGGAAAAACTTTGGGTTTCACACATTGCCATGAAAAGCAGAGCTAGACATCACGGCTAAAGCTGCATGCTAACTCTGTCATGGACAGGAAATTTTATCGTATTACGGTAACGTGCGGTCAAGCCAACTGTCACTCGCATCTACGTGGTCAAATCAACTGTAGCGCACCCATATACTGACATTTATGTTAAATGCATTCCAACGGCCACGATGGAGCTGACTATGGGTGTATAAAGAGAATGGAGCTAACGGTAAGAGCTAGCGACGGACTTGGCGAAATTAGCGGAAGTATACACGTGTGACTACGTCCAGTTTTCAAAATAAGGTGTTAACAAAAGGAACTGTATATAAGAAGATTAATTGGATTATATTCACCAGAAGTATATAACATTATGTGCCCCTTAAAAATGTAATAAATAATGCCTGACAATGACTGATATGACTTCAGGACATCTCTGACTACATACGTGCTGAAAAACAAACATTTGTATTGTATTAATTTGGATCTTTTACAAAGTAAAAGTCCCTGGAAGTGTATGATTCAACTTTTTTCCCATGGTCTAGTGTTAAAAAAGTTAACAAAAATCGCAATAACATCGAATCGCAAATACTTGTTCGAATCGCAATACTTAAAAATTGCAATACATATCGAATCGGCACCCGAGTATCGTGATCGGGAGATAGGTGTATCGTCCCAGCCCTATTAAATAACAGACACACACACATACACACTCAATCACCTGCTTTGTGACTCCAATGTACTGAAGACTTGTTTGTATGAGATACCTCAAAGTAAATACTGCACTGTGTCCTGTGTTTTTGGCAGATACTCATTCATTTCTCTATTGCATCTGTATTAGTCACTCTGGAGAAATGACTGTGGAGTGTAATATTTCAACCCTGGACTACGTAGGTGTTTGATGTCTGTACTAATAATGCCTTTGTAAATCTGTTATGTGGTCAGCTGTGTGTCAAGAAAGGAAGTGAGTCACCTGTACAGGATATTTGGGGCCACGTGTATCTTTGTCAATAAATTTTTGATATTTAAAACGTGCCAGAAATCTTTTAAGATGGTGAATCATTTTTTAGTCTATGAATTGTAGCATTTATGTCTCCTTCTTGGTGCCAGCTGCACGTGTTCTTAGCTTAAATGTGTGCACTGTTACGATTGAACAAACACTTTTTTGGTAGTGAAGACATTCGTGCAGAGTTTTTTTGCTCCTCCTCCTCCTCCTCTTTCTCCGCGCGCCCTGTTGACTTTATTTGCCAACGAAGCCCAGGAGGAAGTGAAGGGACGAGAGCGGAATAAAGAGTGGCACCTTTTTTCTCCTGGCTTATCCTAAGACGGCTTTTGTGTCTGTCACAATGCTGCGGAGTTATTGATGCAGACAGGAGTGTGAAGCTGTCGCCAGGACCCCGGGGCAGCGTGCTGTTGTGTGGGCACAGGAAACCGACCAACCCTCTTCCTCCAAATGGGGCCCATGAATACAAACGGCTTTTGATTTCCTGGCTTTGAGGTGCATAGCTGGACTTGGCAAACGTTGTGCGCGTGTGCGTGTGCGTGTGTGTGTTTGTGTATATCTCTGTGTTAGAGAGCCTGAAGGCAACGGAGACCTTATGCGAGTAGGTGGCTGTTTTATCCGTTATTTCTGTTTGTTGGTCATTGGTTGTTGTTTCATTATCAAAAAGAAGGCACTGTGGCATGCACATAGGCCACATGAATATTAAAATGTGTATTTCATTGTAGAATGTATATCCTTTGTGCTCTGCATGGGATTAGATGAAAGGTTTGAGAGGTTCGATTCAGCCAAATCCTCGAGCCAACTCGTCAGTGCTTTTTGAGCCCGAGTGTTAAATCTTGACTTGCAGAAAGTTTGGGATGCTTGCCAGTATCTCCTCCCTCCCTTTCTCAGCCACCTTTCACCTCTTTTCTCTCCCACATCCTCCTCTCTTTTATTCTAAATCTAGAAGCTTTCTTTCTTCGCTGCATTTCACCACTTTCAGGGGAATACTGTTTAGTGAATTAGTGCCGGGGAGAAGACAGAAGGAAGAGTCGAGTGCGAAGAGTAATGGCAGTTGTGAAGTTTGTGTGTGTTTTTTCCCGAAGACGCTGTTGATGGCAGGGCGGAGGGTGGTGGGGGGGCTCAGAGTAATCCCAGGACAGTTAAATTAAAATACTGAGCTTTTGTTCTTGGAGATTTACATTTTGGGTCTGGCACAACCACATCCATCACAGAGGCACCGACTGCTTGAACCAAAAACTCCCGCTAGTAACCACACAAAAACCCAAACATGATCAGAATGCCAGCGTTTGGGGGGAAAAACCCATGATACAAACAATCATGGGACAGCGTGAGCGGTTTGATGTGGTTCTGCTGCAGTTTAGTGGATCCAATGGCACCATGTGACAGTGCTGCAAAGGCCACACGAGGCAATATAAACTCCAATGAGTTATATTATAATGAATCATGCAATAACCTGTAAAACTTGTTAGGCTTTATTTTCTGATTTAACATTTGTTTTGCAATGCACAGTATAGGCCCACTCAGAGGAAAACAGCATGCACTGTTGAGGCTGTGCAGATCCTTGACAGAAATGCATTAGGGAGGTTCATTGTTTGTACACAACATGATGCAATTATTCAAAAGAAGTCACACAACCAGGTACAAGTTTTCCAATTAAGTAAACATTTTAGAAAAAATATTTTGCTCAGTAGCTCTTGTTTATATGTCTACAGCATGTGTTTACTTGCACCAACACCAAAATCAGAGCATTCATGGAGCGGTATTGCACTTATATGGTAATGTCAGACTGTAACGACATCATTTTGGAAATTATTGTGTGTGTGTGTGTGTGTGTGTGTGTGTGTGCATGTGTCTACAAAGTCATTCATCACGCATCACAGATAAAACTCTGCATGACAAGTTATCAACTTGCCGACCAACACAATGAAATGAAATGTGCGCAGGTGCAACTAGTGAGGGAGTACAGGCATGTATGCACAAATGCATAGACACATGCACACATGCACGCACGCACGCACACACACGTGCACACACACACACTAATAGTCAAACAGAGCAATAACACAATTTCACAGGTTTGATGAAAGAAGCTACCGGAGACTAAACTGTCACATTATCGCTGCTGAACATGATCATCAGCGTAAAGGTGGGGTGACACATGCAGGATAGTGTTTTTACTCAAGCACCGTACTTAAGTACAATTCTGACGTACTTGTACTTTAGTAATACTTTAGTAATACTTTAGTAATACTTTAGTATTTTAATTTTATGCTGCTTTGTGTTTTTACTTCATTTCAGAGGTGAATATTATAACTTTTACCCCACTGAGCTAAAGTTACTATTTACTTATAAGCAGAATAAGCTTTTAAAACATGAGCATATGAAATATGATGCATTATTATACAGTTAATCAAACCACCCATAACGGATGAAATTAGCTCCTCTGCAGCCAGCTACAACATGCAAATACTTCCTACATGTCAATGCATCAGTAATAATAATCCCATTGTATGATATAAGAATGTACCACTGAAATAAGCAAGTTGGCCTGCATGGTGAGTATTTTTATTTAGTTTGAATCGGTTTGATTCATGTCATATATTCAGTCAGTCAGTTTCCTGTTTAATTTTGTTACTTACCTCTCCTCTCGCTTCAGATCACTTCACTTCCTGCCTTTGTGTGTTTTCCCGCCAGTACTGATTGCCTTCCCTATTAGTCACTCACTATTTAGCCTATACCACGGATGTATAAAGAGAACTGGATACAGTGTCGGAGGAGTTCATATGAGAGTTGCTCAGTGGAAGCAAAAAAAGCTTGACTTCCAAGTACAAAATTACCCAGCTCTCCGGTGATCTTCCATTGGGCCCACGGAGCAGGTGCACTAGCGTTTCCTTTAACTCCGCCTCCCAGCCCTCGGCCCAGCCTCGGTCTCATTCACATGAACGGAGGAAGGAATATAACTCTGGATTCAGCTATTAGTGCATTTCGCAACATTTAGGACCTAATGATTTAAATAAGGGCTATTCAAGTGGTCATATAGTTGTTTTACCCTTAAAAAAAACTATCCGCTGAGATTTACAGACATCTCTTTCCCAATGTAAGTCTATGGGAAAAAGTATTTTTGGGCCCAATGGCATCACGTGACGGACATGGAAGTTGTAATTCCACTGTTTGGCCACTATATAAAATTTGCTTCAAAGCCCGTCGCTCTTCCTGGGGGCTTGGCCTATACTAGCCCAGTTCCTTTGTTCTTTGTCAGTTCGTTGTCGTTGCTGCATGGAGTTTTAGTTTTCCTGTTTTCTGCCAGCTGCCTTTGGGACCGTGTACCTGTAAGACAGTTTTGAATTATTAAAAGTATCTTCATTGTATCTGCCCGACTTGGAGTCTGCATGTTTTGTCCTTCCTCCCTGTCCTGCTCTCCAAACCTTCACAGATTATTTGTACATTGTGGTCTTGCTACTGTCGCATAAGGGATCTGACTCCCTCTTCCACCACTGGGTGCAACACATGTAACTAAATAGGATTTATTTATATCACTTTGCTTCACAATAAAAACATTTGAAGCAGCAGTGTGAAGAAATGGAGCAATTATATTTAGACAAATATATTTTTATAAAACGGTCACTATATCCAGACAGTAGTGCATTAAACAGGTAATCTTGAAAAAAATCATGGATCTCTGTGTCCTCCGGTGTGGCATATACTAGATTTCATAGACTGGAGGAAAACAACCAATCAGAGCTAGGCTCAAGCCTTGCCGTCTCTGAGCAGCTGTCAATCACTCGCGAACTCTGACCAAACGGTCAAACCAGGCAGCGCTGATCAAATATGAATCAATATTCTATTACTGTAATGCCTATTTCTCACCTGAAATGTTTTCAGAAACATCTTGTTTAGCTGTAAAATGAGAAAGTTTGTGACCCAGCAGCCATGTTGAGATCAGTTGAGGAAATACCAAGCACCGCCCACCAGTCATAGCAAACTTTCTCATTTTACAGCGAGAAGTAGGCATTACAGTAACAGAATATTGATTCATATTTGATCAGTGCTGCCGAGTTTGACCGTTTGATCGGAGTCGGCGAGTGATTGACAGCTGCCTCTATTGAATGAACAACCAATAGGAGCGCTCTCTCTCTGAAATGACCCGTGATTGGCCAAAATCTCTCGTCACAAGCTAGATTTTTTAAAGCCTGAAAACAGAGCCATGAGGAGGCGCAGAAGTCTAGTTATCTCTCAGAACACTTGAATTACAATATGCTGAAAGGTTATTATGGAATTTCTTCCCAATGATGCCAAAAATATTCTGCCTACTGCAGGTTTAACATGAAATATTAAAACGGGTACCATTGAAACAAACACAGGAGCAACTAAATGGAATTCACAAAACAGAACATCAACACAAAACATGTTAAAAAAGTGTGGAAAAATAAGTGAGTACTGAGAAGTTAGTTTTTAAATTTCAGTTGAATTGGATAATCTAATATTGACCATCTATTCTGTAGTGTTTGTAGGTCTACTGCCAAGATAAAATGTATATATAACCACGAAGCATGAATGACAGCCCATCTAACATCCAGATTACCTGGGGTACAGCTGCTCATTTGAAATGAGACTTGAGTGTCTTCAGGGTAATATGTCAACTGTCAACTCTGGCGCTGGCCTACTTTGACTGCATGAAATGATGCCTTGATGTTCATCATGTTGTCAGACATACTGTGCATGTTCAGGCGTTAACGCTAAAAATAGTCTTTGATCCAACACTTGTATAGACAAGTAAAAACAAACTGAGAGACACTCCCCTTGCTCTGTGACTTTACAGATTGTGTAAGCATTAACAATGCACGGGCTGTGTCACCATTATAAACTCTATGGATTGCTGTAAAGGCGTGCTTATGGCTTGGCCCGCTGACAAGTCAGTAATATTAGAACGGCATTGTATAAAAGATATGTAAGGATTACATGGGACTGGAAGAACAAGTGGGAGAGGGGGTGTGAGAGAGAGAGAGAGCACGGGGCTGTCATATTTCGGCTGTCATGAGGTTTATGATCAATATCTGTGCAGCCACTCCCGTCTGGCTTTTTTGTCGATTTTCTGCCGCTTCTTGGCGTCGTCATCGATCAACTTGAACCTTCGGCTTACTCGCTGACGTCCATAAACCATCTTTGATTTCATCCGATGGGGTTACACTGATCCGATCGAGCAGTTTGACCCAGGCGTGAGAGAAGGGACGATGTCTTGGCTTGGTTGGTGTTGGACCAAAAATTATATCATCCTGTAGGTTTTGTGCAATATACTGTATATATGCATTAAATAAAGGTACAGCTTATGCCCTTTTACTGATATCAGAAGTGGCAGTTTTGAAAAAAGGACAGACACGGCTGGGTGGCGAGAGCGCTGTCGACGGAGCTGGTCTGTCTGATAAGAGTTATGAGATAGGAAGTGGAGCTGTGAAATGAACTGAGGTTAAATAAAGAGGTGCCCGCTGCTTGAGAGGATAGGGAAGGGACAAGATAAGACAAGGTGCGAGAACGAGGAACTGAGAACTATACGGCGATACCGAATGTGCTGTAAGCATATAAAAAAAAAAGCTGCAGGCGAAAGAGAAAAGAAAGAGTAGAGCTAAAAATAAAAGGGCACATGCTGTTCTGTGCAGTATAGACTATACAGGGGTTAGTGAAGGATGAGGGAGGAAGACAAATGGATCAAGGTCGCAATAGTGAAAGAGAGAGAATTGTTGAGAAGTAAAGGTACAAACAAACCCCTTACTTAGCAGGTTAGGCCAACCACTTATAACACTGCACAGGCTTCTGCGTGCTCAGCTGCTCTGGCCTTCAATTCACGACATCTGTATGTGATTTATGTGGAGCTCTTTTCTCCAGACCTGAACAATGTATGCTTTTTCAACGGTTTGTTTGATATCTTACAAAAAGTTATTCCTCATTTGTCCTGCATTTTCTTACGAGTGTCCAGCGTCAATTTCCCCTCCAGTACGTTCAAAATAAACTTCTGTCTTCACAGGAGACAACTTAGTTAGATTTAGGCACCAAATCAAATTAGTTAGGTTTAGGATTAGATCGACATGGTTAGGTTCAGGCAACAAAACTACTTTGTTAAGTTTAGGAAAAGATCAACTTGGTTAGGTTTAGGCAACAAACAAATTAGTTCGGTTTAGGAAAAGATCGACTTGATTAGGTTTAGGCAACAAAACTGATTAGTTTGGTTTAGGAAAATATTGACTCGGTTAGGTTTAGGCAACAAAACTACTTAGGTAGGGTTACATGGTTAAGTCGCGCTGCACCAGAAGTGGCGCAACTTAAGTACGGAAATTCCATGACAAAAACTACTTGGTTAGGTTTAGGAAAATATCACGGTTTGGGTTAAAATAACTACAGAAGTGCCACAAATTAAGTACGGAAGTTACATGACAAATAAATCAACGTTGACTTCTGGTTTCACACGGGATACAAATACCGGTCTCCTCCCTATGCGTCATCCATTGATATTTATACTTGTTCACAACTATGTGGATTACATACGAATGTACTTTGTGGGGTATACGAATTACAATGCATTTACTCTACATAGGTATAGCTACGAACGGTGTATGAGAACAGCCTGACCTGAAAAGTATATGTTTATTTCCATGTCCAAATACACACTGAAATCCAAGTGAAATATAATAAAACCAAGAGCCATCCATCATGAAGCCCAAAAACGTCTATAGTTTTTAAAATTAAGTTAGAATAAAAATGAATACAAAGGGAAGACCATGCTATGAAGACAAAAAATATATACATTTTTCAAAAATGATAAAATACAATCCTTAGTTTGGACCTCCTCTGTGCCTGCAGCTTGTCTGCGAGTTGTGAAACTACTAAAGGGTGATGATCGAGCTATTCACTCCACTGAGAGTCCAACGCTTTTATTAACTGGCAAACCTTCAGTCTGCCCGCCGCCCTGCTGCAGGCTGGATGATAAATCTCTGAAGAACAAAGTTTATGCACGGGCCGATTACATCCACTGCTCCATATTCACAGTGTGTCAGTGTGTGTTACAGAGAGCATGTGTGTATGAAAGTGTGAAAGGAGCAAGAGCTGGTGTGTAGGCATTTCTATATACAGCAGGTAAAAAATGGATATATTGAACAAACATAACCATGAGGAAGGAGAAGGGTCATCTTTCACCTTCCAAGGTTCACTCCTCCTCGCCACTTTTGGTAAAAGACTCCTCGGCACACCCTGTGCTGCAACCTCCCATGAAGATTAGTTTTTGTTAAGCTCGGACTTGAATGATGTTCCTGAAACCACTCTTGAGTTTGATGAGCAGAGTTGATGGGTCCATTATTATCTTAAAATGGTAGAAGATCATAAGGGAACCACTAGGAATCGATTATATGCCGAATGCACTGGCCATTACATGACCCTGCAGGGCAATCATCAGACTGTATGACTGTAGTTAGATGGACTCCAAAAGAATCAGTGTTTAGACAAAGTCAAGACAGTAAAGTGTCTGAAAACTTGGCTTCAAAACTTTCAAATATTTCTCTATTTAAAGGGCACATCAAGAAAAACTGGCTTTTTCAGTGCACATACTATACATTCTTCACATACATCCTCTTGGCCAATCAGGGTGTGATGGCGCATAACTGTGAAACGCGTGACAGGTCATACTGATGCTTCCTTAACTTAATACAGATCTCATTTTAGCAGATTCAGCCAGGAATGTTGGTCTTTAGGTCCTTTTAGAGACTTCTTTGCTGTCTTAACTTCACCCTTTGATTGAGGATGATTTTATGTGTTCTGAAGCCAGGAAACAGTTTTCCACGAGGTTTACCTGCATCAGGGCAGATCTTAGTGCCATCACTGCAAGAGTTTGTGCTTGTCTAACGATAACCTAACGCCCGCAGGCTTTATTTTATTTTATATGTTTATTTTCATTAAAACCCCCTTTATACACATTCCTCATCGTAGAGGCATTTTTTCAAGGGCTGTCCTCGACCAAAAAAAACACTCATAAAATTGTGTAGACTAATGGATTAGTTGATTTAATCGACAGATCTGTAAGAACTGAGTTTCCCCACAAAGAATCCCATAAAAGCACCACTTTAAATCTTGTGTTTACCAGAGTTGTGGTCATAAGTTTCTAAGTCTTTCAGCATGAAAAAGCATAACAAACGACTAATAGACTAAAGAACTCTTAGTCGACAAAGACCAAAACAACAGATTAGTCGACTAATCAACTAAGAGGGGGCAGCCATCATTTTTTCATTATTATTAAGGAGGCATTTTTTCATTGTGAAGGCACTTGTGAGATTTATTTCTTCAAGTGAATATTTCTTTATTATTTTGTTGGGAACTGGTTCTCAGGCTTCTTTCCGAACAGCTGACATCTGGGGGAAATCAGTACCATCACAGACTTCTGTAGGGAATTATGTATTGAGAACTGAACACTCTAATCTGCTAAATAAGGAATGTATGGGTGTGGTTTGATCTGATTTGAGTGACAGTGACCAAGAGACCCACAAATGCCGCTAAATCCTGATTGGTGCAGAAGTAAATGACATCACCTCTCTCCTGCTGAGCCCCGCCCACATCAAACCAGTGAGAAGAGCTCGGAGTGAAAAAGAAACCCAGAAAATGTAATCTCCAAATAACCAAAACTTTTCTATCTTTGGCAGAAAATGGTTTATTGAGTCATTCATAATTTAGAAAATGCATTTTCAAGGCCTTTAAGATCAGGGCTTTAGCCAGGCTTTCATAAATGTTTAGTTCAGGACTCCAAATGAACTGCTCTAGTTGTATTTTCTATCATTTTTTGTCTCCCTATACGTGATCTAAACATCATCTCCTAGAAAGAAAAGGCTTTATTTTATTGAACATTTTAGCTAATATTTTAAAAACCCATCATTTGTAATTTAATAAAATGTAATTTGTAACAGTGTGCACTTTTAATATGTTACCTCAGATCAGGTCATTAAATCTCCCAGATTTCCAGGAACAATACAGAAGCCAATGATAGCTATGGCCATAGAGATAAAGATGTATGGACTGGGAAACACAAGTGGAATGGTAACAAGTTTTTTCTTTTTTAAATAACTTTTATTCGTTAAAAATGAACAAAAAAATAATCACTTCCTGTGCAGCTTAGCCTTTTTATGCCAGTGACTTATAGCCCTGTTCAGACCTGGCATTAGTATATGTCCTGAGTGATCCTATCATAAGTGGACAGCTTTAAGTACGTCTGTTCACACCTGGCATTAGAATACGTCTCCAAATGCGTCTCCAGTGACCACTTGTGATCAGATCTCACTTCCCCGCTCTATATGCAGATAAACACGCAGTAAACACATGGCTAAGTCCGCTCCGTGCAAAGCACTGGAACAAAAACACTGACACATCTCCGACAGTATGATAATAATGCACTTGTGATCCGATCACTCAGGACGCATGTTAATACCAGGTCTGAACAGGGCCTTATACACCACAGAACAGAAAAGGCAGTTCTGAAGGGTCTGTCGTTGCGCTAAATGCTTTGTTACATCCTGGAGGAGTCAACCGCTGGTAAAAACAAAAAGTCAAAATGTTGGTATCACTTAGAACTTTAATGCAAACTTATTTTATTCATTACAAAACTGATAAAGTCCCCAAATATTAGCGAAGGGCTTAAAAATCCTTTTACAATCTAATTAACAACTGCAGCTTTGAAAATTCACATGAAAAAGCACCGATAGTGAATCTCTTTTAAAGCCGACACATGGTGCTAATTGGCATTTAACTTTGCCTTTGTAACTGTGATTTAGCTACTTCAAAGTTAATCACTTCAAAGTTCTTTTTTTCTGGGCCTCCATTGTTTTGTCACTTTCTCCCCTCACCACTGCGCTGTATAAGCGTGGGCTGCAGATTCCAGCAGTATTCATGTACACTGTAACCTCATGTGCTGTACTTCTTACTGTATTCTGGCATGTGGGAGTTAATGATCCACCCCGGATTAAGCTGCGTTATCAAGGATTTAGTCTCCCGTGGGAGGTGTGTTTTCCCAGGTCATTTGACAGAGATACACCTTGCATGCTTAGCAGGTGACTCTAAGCTATTTTATTGCTGCTGTTGGTTTGGGTGTGTTTGCAGTGTGAAATGTACCAAAGGAAGGTCTAATCATTTCCCATGAAATCCAAATCAAGATACAAGTGTGACAGCTTCCTGGTACTGAAATAAATCAGCCAGTAAATTAGAAACAAAACAAAGGTTATTTCCACTTTAATCAGATTGTATTATTAACGCCGCTGTGGGTAGAACTGGAGCAAATGTGATTACAATTTTTTTTTTTTATTTTTATAAAACGGTCACTATATCCTGACAGTAGGGCATGAGACAGGTAATCTGAAAGAAAGCATGTGTCTCTATATCCTCCGGTGCATTTCACAGACCGGAGGAAAACAACCAATCAGAGCCGAGCTGGAGCCTGCCGTCTCTGAGCAGCTGTCAATCACTCAAAAAACTCAGATCAAACGGTCAAACTAGGCAGCGCTGATCAAATATGAATCAATATTCTGTTACTGTAATGCCTATTTCTAAAATGTTTTCAGAAACATCTTATAGTGTACTGTTTAGCTGTAAAATGAGAAAGTTTGTGACCCGGCAGCCATGTTGAGATCAGTTGAGGAAATACCAAGCACCGCCCACCAGCCGGAGCAAACTTTCTCATTTTACAGCTAAACAGTATACTACAAGATGTTTCTGAAAACATTCTATGCGAGAAAAAGAATTACAGTAACAGAATATTGATTCATATTTGATCAGCGCTGCCTAGTTTGACCGTTTGATCTAAGTTTGTGAGTGATTGACAGCTGCCTTCATTGAATGAACAGCCAATAGGAACGCTCTCTCTCTCTGAAATGACCTGTGATTGGCCAAAGTCTCCCATCACGGCCTAGATTTTTTAAAGCCTGATAACAGAGCCATGAGGAGGTGCAGAAATCGAGTTATCTCTCAGAACACTTGAATTACAATATGCTGAAAGATTATTATAGAATTTTGCCCAATGATGCAAAAAACTTAAAACAATTCTGCCTACTGCCCCTTTAAGAAAAGCGAGGAAATGTAAGTGAGTATACTGAGAATTAAGTTTTATAAATTTCAGTTGAATCGGAAAAACATTCTGCCCCCTGCAACTTTAATTTATTTTCGGTATGTGGACCCCAGGCTACTTTCTTTGAATTCTCCTGACACACGCACAAATGCATTCACAAATATTGACGAGTCCACACACAGATGCATCCACATGCTGCACACACTCCTCCATTTATCCATTAGCAGAAAGAGATGATCAGCAGCGGAGTGCATACTCCTCAAGAAAATAGCTGACAAAACAATTTGCCCTCTAAAAACTGCTGCACCTACACAGTGTTAGAGTTAATCAAAGAAAGAAAGAAAAAAAACAGCCGGACAAAATTATATTTGTATTTCTCCACATCCAAAACGTACTTTGCGTTACCAATTTCGTCTCCGACCTCTACGTCTCCGCCATAAATCCACCTCCCCTTCCCCGACCTCCTCCAGTGATAAGTCGTCTCTCTCTCTCCTCCCCTTTCCATTTCTCCTTTCCTCTTTTCTCTTCTCCTACAGCCTCGTTGTTTAGATTCTATTATCCTGTCCTGCTTGGCTGCCTCACCCTATTAATCCTAGCAGTTCAGTGTGTGTGTGTGTGTGTGTGTGTGTGTGTGTGTGTGTGTGTGTGTGTTTATGGATGTCTGTGTAGACTATAAGTGGTGCCAGTGTGAGAGTGTCGTGGCTACCGAATGGCTGCGGATGATTAATGGTCTGGGTTAGGCCAGGTGAAAAATGGCAACATGCACCAACACACATATAGACACACACACACGCACACACACACACACACACACAGGTGTCTTGTCTGGAGGGGGTTTCTCCGTCTGGTCAAAAAAGAGCAAGGTTGTGTCTCTCTCAGTGGACTGTGTCAGACAGAGAAGTGAAATGGGGAAGTAGTTAAAATGAAGTGAAAGTGATGCTATGGATCATTAAAAGGAAATGTACCGTAATTGTGAAACTACTGTTGCTGACCGTAACAGCTTAAAATGAGCTCGAAACACTCACGAGTTTGACAGTTAAGAGAAAACTGCATCAAACAACCGTTAACGGCCTGTATAGGTGATTTAGCTCTCCACTGCTTTGTACAGTTTTTGTACCCAACTTTTGATTCCTCTGTGGGATTCCCCTTCTGGGCTGATACATGCGTGTGCGCGCTCGTGTGAGCGTCTGTAAACCGATCCACTTGTCCTGGATTCCCTGCTAATCTTAGCCGAGTGACTGTGGTCATGATTGAGTGGTCATCAGCATGGTGCGCTGAGCGGGCCTTGGCCGTGGCCCGAGCACTCTTTTTCTGGTGAGCAGCAGGCCCGAGTGCCTGTTGCTTCGGCCCGCTGGTCTCACACAGCGTGAACTCCCCAATCAAATGAGTATTGATCCAGCTGGAGACAGCGGTGGGTGGCTGCACCGTGAGTCACAGAGGCTGGTCTCCAAGGTGTTATGGGCTGACGGCGGGTTTAAGGTCACATCCTCACTAATGTAGATACGTTTTTTAAATAAAGTCAAATTTGGCTCCCGATCCGCATCTAGTCTGTGTTGATGACAACTTGTTTTTTATTTATTTTTTTCAAAATTGATTAATTTAGAAATTACAATATGATTACCACAGGAACAACCTTTCTCCTATCTCTGTAATCACTTATTTTGTGAAGCCAATGCGGAAGTGCCTTAAACTTGTATTCTTTCTAATAGCCAGCAGGGGGCGACTCCTCTGGTTGCAAAAAAGTCTGATTGTATAGAAGTCTATGAGAAAATGACCCTACTTCTCACTTGATTTATTACCTCAGTAAACATTGTAAACATGAGTTTATGTTCTCAATCGCTAGTTTCAAGTCTTCTTCTATACAGCATTCTTTTAGTAAACTAGAAGTGCACTCATGACAAAGTCCATGTGAAAAGGTTGAAAGCCTCGGAAAAAGCTGGTAAGTGGACCCTGAGTTAGGATTGTTTTGTTAAAGTACTATTTCCAAGGTCAAGAATTAACTTTCATGCAAAACTTTTAAGCCATCTCTTAGGTGAGAAGTCCTAAAGGTGCTGTGGATAAAATCATGTCAACGGATCCATTTCCATGTCAACTGTGCAAACTACATCTGCTGATGAAGACCATGTAACACAGTTAAAAGCTCCTGAAAAGGCTAAAAAGTGGACCTTGAGTTAGGATTGTTATGTGTAAGTATTTTGTGGTTTACTCACAGCCATTAAAGGAAAAGTCTGTCACATAACTCCACACAGCACCGCACCATCATTTTTACACTTTGGTATTAGTACCTACAAATGAGATATATTGTGGTAATTAATGAGCTTTCGAGGTGCTGGTGGCAGATTTTTTTCTAATCTTTGAAGGCTAGCTGTTTCCCTCTGCTTTCAGTCTTTATGCTAAACTAATTCAATTGTTGCCTCTCTGGAGCTTCATTTTTAGAGCACAGACACGAGAGTGGTATCGATCTTTTTATCTGACTCTCGGCCATAAAGCGAGAGATTTGATTACCAGATTGAACCTCAAAGAAAACAATCTAAAAGTGTTTTGTGTGAACTCACAAATATTTTTTTTATTAGTGTGTACATGTGTCCAAAATGACACCCATGATGCACTTACGGTAGTGGCAATAATGCGGTCTTATAAGGTGAGAAGTCAGGCGCTTTATTTGTATCTATTTGAGGTCTTCCGTGAAAAACTCCAGTGGACCTCAGAGCCTTTCCAATTCCAATTCCTATTTAGCACAGATTGTGTGAGAGTGTGTGGAGTGGGTTATAGGATGAGTGCACACACACACACACACACACACACACACACACACACACACACACACACACCTCCTATTTTAATGGATGAATTGCTCCCATTGTGTTTGCAGCAGCAGTAATTACATCGCTGCTGGGATTCTGCCATTTCTCTCTGGCCACGACACTGAAGCGTGGACACATCACGCTCCCCAGAATGTCATCTGGGTACGACAAGAGTATTCACATCTGCCTGAGGACTTTACAAAACGGCTGCAGCCTCCCGAGGCAACCTTCGAGCTGCAAAGCATGAAAACAACACACTCGCTGACAGCGTTTCTCATTATTATGAAGCACCCTCGATCAGCTCGAGCGAGGAAGAGAGAATGTCAGGCTCTTCTCTGTGATGATGATGGTTACTGTGACTCTCAACCCTAAACTTTAACCCCCAGCAGTCAACTGTACTGAACTGGACAGAACTGTATGTATTATTAATGATGAAATTCCACACATGAAAGGCTGGCATTGTGGGCCGGATGAAAGACCCTGTGTCTTCTACTCTCTTTATCTCTGTCACCCGTTTTCTTTTTTTAATTTCTTCTTTCTTTTTTCTGCTCTCTGTCTTGTTTTACATCATGTCGCTCTCTGTTTTTTTGATTCATTTTGTAATCAGTTTGGTTGAGAAGGTGTGTGCCACAATGTCTATCAGTTTCTCTCCAGACTGCTCCAGCTTTCTTGATGAATATAATGGCATTTGACGCAAGACAACAGCCTTTTGTCTTCGTTCTTTCTGCAGTTTGAACAATGCTGAATTCTCATCCGGCAAACAGAAAATCCCCTCCTTGCCGTTTGTGCATTATATTCATGCCTCTTTCAGAATTGTGAAGTTACAAATTGCATTTATGCAATAAAACATGTTCTGACACAAATCAAAATACAATCACATATTAGTGTTTACGTTTTATGCGAATTCCTGTTAATTTTTCAATGTGATTCCATTTTTTGTCTGCGTAAAATGACACGTACGCTGCACATTTCACAGCACTCTCACCTCAGTGTGGAGTGCTCACCTGAGCTATGAACATCTGAACCCATAGCCAGGAAATAGCCAGAGCACTCACAAGGTTGCATGTAAGTCTGCTGCCCTCCACTGGACAAAGAGCCTCACTGCAGAAAACAAAGCTGGAACTCCTGCTCCAGTACAGTGTTCCCAACCTTTTTAGTTGAAAAAAGTCAAATTTTGTTTTAATTCCCCATCTTTTTAGGACCCCTCAGATTGATCCAGCGCCCTCTTGTGAGGTCCTGACCCCCATTTTGGGAACCACCGCTCTTTTCTGCAATTCCTCTATGAAACCTTTGGCTTTTAAAAGAAATTAAAAACTTTATTCTTATCGTCACATACAATCATACTTTTTTGAGTTCTATAGTGACTAAATGGCCTAAAAGTGAAGGCAACTGTGACAGACTAAGTTTTTGTCTGATCCAGAACAGCTGTCACTCATTTCAGTCTTTCCCATCTTTATTAAGTACAATTTCAAGGTACTTGTACTTTACTTGAGTATTTCCATTTTCTGCTACTTTATACTCCTCAGAGGGAAATATATAAAATATAAATATTATTACTATACTATTTATATAGTAATACTTTTTACTCCACTACCTTTACCAGACACCTTTAGTTACTTTGCAGATTAAAATTATTAATACAATATATTTCATTTCATTTCATTTCAAAATTTATTTCGAACATGTAGAATACAAAAAAATAAAAATAAAGAAAAAGAGAATGATCATACCAACAAGTGGACAGCCAGAAAGAAGTAGTATTTACATACAATGAAAAGCATAAGAAAAATAAATTGTCAAACACTTGATGCCTTGATTTACATATTCGAAAATATAATCAACTAATAAATGATGATGATAGATTAGACTACCCAAAAGTATATAAAGTGATTAAAATGAGCGCCACCTTTACCAGCTGCAACATTAAATTGACGAACACATTAATGCAACAATAAGTATAGATAATAATAATAATAATAATAATAATAATAATAATAATAATAATAATAATAATAACAATAGTAATAGTAATAATAATAATAATAATAATAATAATAATAATAATAATAATAATAATAATAATAATAATATAATAATGATAATAATAATAATATGCTACAAAATACTTTTGTACTTTTACTCAAGTAAGATTTTGAATGCAGGACTCTTACTTGTAACAGAGTATTTCTACATGGTTGTATTGCTACTTTTACTGAAGTAAAAGATCTGAGTAGTTTTTTCCACCACAGTGGGGGCTATGCATTAACAAATTCCTTTTGGTGGACAAACAGTAATCCACACACAAAATAAAGAAATGCACAGTGTGTTATCCTCCATAGTGATGTTACATGTGTTGGGGGTTAATACAATCAGACAGAGGTCTAAAGCTGCTGGTATATACTCAGTCAGAAATGTGTCGGATGGTCAAATAGCTTCGGAAAAATCTATTGTATTTTATTCCCGCCAGTGGCTTTTGAGACCCCAAACTGAAGTAATGTGTAATTAGCTGTAGCAGATGGGAACATTACATCGATTGAAAATGGTGTATATAATCAATTTTCATACATTTTGGAAGCGTAACTAAGTATGAAGATGATAAAACAATGCAAAACAAATATGTGACCTGTGTTTCCAGGACGCCAAACAGACTCAATAGGCTTAAGATTATTTTGTCAAACTAGTATTTCAAAGGTCAAGAATGAATCGTTAATCCCTTTCTTTGTACAACATGTTGTAAGAGAATAATCGATTTACATAACATATAAACTATTTACATAACAGCGCTTAATAGCCTTTATTTGAGTTATCATGTGTAACGAGTATAATGTTTGATCTATAGCTGCCATGTTCTGGCCATAATTGTGACTTTTATAGCCGTGAAGTCTAATCACAAGATGGCTTTGGAAGGCATTTTATTTACACTGTGCTCTGATGCATCAACGGAATGATGAATGGGCATCCCCCACCATCTGAATCATTCATAAATCAAAACACACACATTGCCACAGAGGATGAGTGGAAATACAAACTATAATAAAAAAAACAGAGTTATTAATTTAAGGTCAGGGGGCTATAAACGGTGGATCCAAACCAAATAATAAAATGTTGCCACGGGTCCTTTTCTTTTGAAATTACAGCCAGAAAGTTGTTTGAAAGGGCTCTGAGCCCCGGCGGCATGGAAACATCGGAGGGGTCTTATCTCTGTCATTAATTAGCCCAGCGGTCTCAGACATTTTAATTAGTCTACTGTCACTCTCGCAGGACAGGGAGTGACGATTAAAGACCTGTCGTTGTACATCTTATTGTGTTGTTATGTAGGCGTTCACCTCCTGCTGAATAGATCACAGAGGAGCTATCTAGGCTATTTCAATTAGAGCATGCTGGGAATGATATGAGATGAAAGTGGTGTTAGGTCAGGGGCAAGGAGCCCAGGCATCATAAGAAGCTGTAACTAGAAAGCTCAAATATGCAGATAAAGAAAGTGTTAGCTGCAATAATCAATATTTTAATCTGATCACTATGTGTATGTACAGTAGATGTCGCTAATATAACTGCAGTTCCCGTCAGCTCTGTGGAGTGTTTCTTGGAACTCATTGTTTAGGTTTTCTGGCCCCCAGCTTTAATGTTTGGTTCAGTCTCACTGCTCTCATCGGCATCGCTTCCAGATGCAGCAGGCTGTTTTCAGTGAAAAAGCTCCCAACAATCTCACTGCTACACCTGCTCAGCACCAAATGCCAGACAGACAAAGTTATAATGGACTAGCTGGTGAACAGTGGAGTATTTAGCTGCTAAAAACACAGATATTTCCCCCAGGAGCTGTTGGAGACCAAAAAAACAGAATTAAAAGGAGAGAGACTATTGGACTACCTTATTATTCGCCAAGTTGCCATAAATAGGACTCCCTATGAATGCTAATGTTGCCCTTTATCTGCTAGATGTGTGCCAAAAGCAAGTGTTTTTCTAACTAGTTCTCCATATTAACCTTAAAAGGTGATGATATGTCATAGTTGTCTTTACAGCTTGTTTCAAATGCCCTCAATTGGCCAGCAGATAAGTAAATGTAGAACAGGTTAAAGGTGCAGTATGTAGGATTTGGCGGCATCTAGTGGTGTGGTTGCAGATTGCAACCAACTGAGTATCCCTCCGTTCACTCCTCCCTTTCCAAGGCTGCGATAACGTGAGCCGCTGAGTACAAAACCGTGGTAACGCCGTTCACCTCGCTCAGAGGCCATCCATAATAATAGAAGTCAGACAGAGGCTGGCGGCACGGTTTTGCACTCTGTGGCTCACGTTGCCGCAGTTTCACAAGCGTGTCAGAGAACTACGGTGGCCTTCAGGTAACGTAAAAACACTAAAGCCTGTTTGGTTTGTCCGTTCTGGGCTACTGTAGAAACATGGCGGAGCAACATGGCGGACTCCATGAGGACCCGCTCCCTATGTAGATATGAAGGGCTCCCTCTAAGCTAACGAAAACACAACGATTCTTAGTTTCAGGTGATTATACACTAATGAAAATATTGTTATTAATATTAGATTACATTTCTGCTAATAGATCCCCCGAAATGTTAAACACTGTTCCTTTAAAAATGTGTCAATGTTTACTTTACAACTTCTTTCAACTGCCCTGAGTCGACCAAAACATAGTAAATGTAGGACAGGTTAAGATGTTAATAAGATAAGAGATAAGATAAGACATTCCTTTATTAGTCCCACAGTGGGGAAATTTGCAGTGTACAGCAGCAAAGGGAATGGTGCAAATAACAAGAAGCATCGGTAAAAAACGCCGACAAAGCAAGATATAACACGGTACAAAACAAAAGTGAAACAAAATATGAACAATTTAAATAGAAGGAAACATAAAAATAGGAACAACATAAACAGTATTGACTATTACCAGACTATTAACACAATTGTACAAGTGGAAAAATGATATTGCACAGCGAGAATGAAATTCCACCTGAAAATATTACACAGTATGAATTACACCTGAGTGGTAATAATACAATACTCACATGACATTGAAAGAGTTCATCCACCCAAGTCTTTCAACGTTGCTGTAATCTTTTCTCCTCTCGATATGGGCCGTAAATTGTATAAGATGGGGGGACAAAGTCTACAATCTAAAGTTCAGCCGAAGCTGATATAGGAAGCATCAGCAGTCCGAATTAACCTAATGAAGTTTATATCTTCCGAAGTTACAATCTGAAAGTTGCTTTTTAGTCTGAAAGTCCTTGTTTGAGTTTCACCTGACGCCTTGCTGAGCTGCAGTGGAAGGACAGTAACACAAAAAGCGACCGATAGCTCTTTAAATGTGCATAATGAGTATTGTTTAAAGATACAGTACACTTATCTATGTGTTTATAAAATGCAGCTAAACCAACTTGGAACCTGTTTTTACTAACATCAAGGGATTTTTTTATTCCGCATCATCTCCCAGCTAATATTGCCTCTTTGTTCATGTGACTTGAGTGTATGAGAGAGAGGGAAGTACCACATTTTGAGCACACAAAGTGAAGCCAGAGGCCCTAAACACCATGACAACAGTGTGAAAGGCCACACATCACCGTTATCCAGCTCTTTGTTAGTTTGTTGTGGTGAATTCACCACATTTTGGCACACCAATAATTGATAAAGTGACCATGTCTATCTAATTATCAGCGGTGTGTGAAAAGAAACTCCGACAGGATGGCCTGGTTTTACATTCAAAGGGGATCACTCACACACATGTGACAATCCACATCACAAGGCTCTATGTCACATTACCCTCACCTCCCCATGGGGCTGAGTGCTGATTGTCTTCATATAGACTTTGACTTGTTGTTTGTTAACGGGATTTGGGGTGGGACCAGCTGCAGGGCACTTGGAGAACCCACATGACGGAGCTAATCCACATGTTTCACCTACTGTTACCCTGCACTATATTCAGTTTTAACAGTTTTCTTCATCTCCTTGTATTTTTATATCTGGTATCTTTTTTTTGCACTTTGTACTTTGCATTACTACATTTTTTACTGCCTTTTTACTAACATGTTTTGCACTATGGAACTGTGATGCTGGAAACTTGAATTTCCCTCAGGATCAATAAAGTTACTATCTATCTAGATGTATGACAACCTTCTGTGTTTGACATTATGACATATCCTTTGAGCTTCAACAATCACAGTGATGCCATACTACCAACTCACAGATTTACCTCCCCATTCATGGGTCTAACCGCAACTGCACGAGTGTGTGTGTGTGTGTTGTATCACTGTCGTTGATTTGTGGATGAATTAAAATTCTATTGATCCGGCAGAGTTTTCCCCAGCCATCCCTTGAGGTGATGAGGTCACGACTGTGGTTTAATCATCACTGCGCTGCGCTGACGGGCATTGATTGGAAACAGTGGTTGCTTCACGGTTTACAAGAGGATGTAATGATGAGCTTATACACACCCACATGCACACATACAAACTGAGAAATGTGATAGATTTTATTACAATTTTTCATGTGGTTTTCCACTTGGATTTGTGCGCCACAAATCATGAGTCATGGTAATTTCCAGATTCCAGAATATTTTGACGGACAACCAAGAGAACAAACAACTTTCCTTCCTGGTATAGGCCTGCATGTGGTTCAGATATTGATCTGACTGACTACAGTAAAAGAGGCTCAATGGCAAAAGTCAGTGAACAAGGAAATGAAATAAAACTGCAGTGGGTAGAAATGTAACAAATATGATTAAAAAAAAATTATTTTTATAAAACAGACAGTAATGCATGAGACAGGTAATCTGAAAAAAAAATCATGTGCCTCTGTGTCCTCCGGTGTCCTCCGGTGCTCCTAATGGCATCTGTCCAAACCAAACAGAGCCGAGCTGTCAATCACTCGCAAACTCCGATAAAGCGGTCAAACTAGGCAGCACTGATCAAATTTAATCAAGATTATGTTACTGTAATGTCTATTTCTTGCCTCAAATCTATACAGAAACATCTTGTAATGTACTATTTAGCTGTAAAATGAGAAAGTTTGTGACCCGGCAGCCATGTTGAGATCTGTTGAGGAAATATCAAGCACCGCCCACCAGCCGGAGCACAGCCAATAGAAACGCTCAACATGAACGTTCTCTCTCTGAAATGACCAAAGTCTCCCGTCACGGGCTAGATTTTTTCAAAGCCTGAAAACAGAGCCATGAGTGCAAAAAACAAAGTGTAACAAAATATGAACCATTTAAATAGAAGTAAGTATAAAAAAGGTGCAGTATATACAGTATTGACAATAAACAGACTATTAACAAAATTGCACAATTAGAGTTACAATATGCTGAAAGGTTATTATGGAATTTTTTCTTAATGATGACCAAAACTTTCTGCCTACTTAAGCTTTAATGTGGTGCCCGGAGGCATCAAGAAAAACAACTAAATAAGAACTAAGGAGTGTGGGGACATGCAAGACAAAAGCCCTATAATGTGTCATATGATGGGTCATGCTTCACATGATTGGTAATGTGAGTCACTTCCTCTTAATTGTTGTTGTTATGTCATTCAGATTTGGTAGGATATGTTACAGTTTCCCCTTAGATTTTGAAATGTTCTTGATGTTTTTTTCTTCTGATATCTTTAGAAATATTGGAATTAATGTGATGGACCCAGAGTTTAAAAGAGAGAAAAAAAGAAGACGCACATTGTGTTTTGTGGGTTAAGCAATAAGCTGGCTGTTACAAATTGCAGCAGATAGGCCTTTTCCAGGAAGTTGTGTGAGAATGAGTCAAGAAGGATTAAAGCCTAAGGATCAGTGATGTCGAAACTAAGGTGTGGCAGGTCTGTCTGCGTGGGTAATAATGAGTGTAGCAGCCGCGCTGACTGTGCGATATCAGCCGCACTGCACCTTTAACTAAACACTGGAGAGTATTTATTGAGTGACGTAGTACGCAGACTCACGCAGACTGTGCGTGCTGAGTGTGGGCAGGAAGCAGCAGAGAGCTCTACGGCGTCAAGTTAGCAAGAATTACACCGGAAATCAAACAACTCGGTTTTAAAGAGGGTGTATTTCTTTTTTTTTTTATATTCATGTAATAACAACAACAAAAACAATAATTTTAGCAAAATAGTGTCACGAATGTTGAATGGAACAGTTCACTTACTCAACATAAAAGTACACATTATGCAGAATAGTGTATATTATTGGATATACTTATTGATGCATTAATGTGTTCATCACTTTAATGTTGCAGCTGGTAAAGGTGGAGCTCATTTTAATGACTTTATATACTGCTGGGTAGTTTAATCTATAATAATACATCATTTATTGCGTTGATTATATTTTGTATTGATAATCTGAATCTGTAAAATTATTAAATCAATGTAGTGGAGTAAAAAGTACAATATTTCCCTCTGAGATGTAATGGAGTAGAAGTATCAGAACATGGAAATACTCAAGTAAAGTACAAGTACCTCAAAATTGTACTTAAGTACAGTACTTGAGTAAATGTATGTAGTTACTTTCCACCACTGAGTACATGTTATACTGTTGTGTTTTCTAAGCATTCTTTACTGCTCCTGTTGGAATAAAATAATTGTTGATTATTTTAATAATTAAAGGGACTGTTTGTAACTTTCAGAATTGCTTGTTAACAGCGACACCTGTGGCCGTTAAGTCAACGAAAGTCAGCGTCAGGCTCGCATTTGCTCGCTCTAAATAGACATAAACGAGCATCGCTCTAAACAGTAAGGCGACACACGACAGCTAAAACCGCAATATCACTCAATATTTCATCTGCTTGGCAGTAATGTTAGCTGACCAGACGAAGGTCTCTCAATGAATCACTGCTGATCCTAGTGTTGGCTTTTCCTGCTTCAGCCTCCAGACCGCGGTCGGAGGGAGACACCAGCACCCGGTCGGAGACGATAACGTTTCTCGCTGCGGAACCCCGTCACTTCACAAAACACGGAGAACCTCTGTTGGTCTGGAGGAGCTGCAGCAGTTATTTCTGCACTAATGTCCACCCAATTCACTAGATATTCTCAGAGCTAAACTAACTCTTCTGCAGTGTGGGGTGAGCGCGCGTTCACGTATAGAGGTGGAGCGAGACAGCGTGAACGCGCGCGCTGTGATAGTGAAGGCAGGCAGGCAGAGGAGCAGTGACTCCGGCCACACGCGAGCGCGCATGGGATCCCGACCCGGTACATTTATACGCTTAAAAAGTTACAAACAGTCCCTTTAAAATAGAGTCATAAACCTCTAAAAAACAGAATAATTATCTCGAATAAAAATGATAAAGAAAAGCTTAAATACAGATAATTACGATTATGATTACAAAAAATACTGTAAATCTAAGACCATTTACATATAAATCACAAATGAAACATGTCATTTTTACACTTTTTTTTCTGTCATTTTGAAATACAGAGAAGAAATGAAAAATTTCTTGAAAAAAACTGTAAAAAAAAAGTTTTTTTTTACAGTGTAGACCAGGGCTGTCCAAAGTGGGGCCCGCTGGCCAAAGTTGGACCGCCATCAGGTTTGATTTGGCCCGCCAGATGTTTTTTTATTAAAAGACCCAACCGACTTTACTGTCTTTTGGAGGCCGTACCAGGCTCTGGTTTATGGTTTGAAGATAGTGACATCATATGACACTAGAAAACCCTAAGGACTCCATTAGTACCATATCATGTCATGTTAGCTTGTCAGGAAGGAGGCTAACCCTCTAAACACTAAATTTTGGTGGGGAAAGACTGGCATGGCCATTTGTCAAGGGGTCCTTGACCTCTGACCTCAAGATATGTGACTGAAAATGGGTTCTCTGGGTACCAACAAGTCTCCCCTTTACAGACATGCCCATTTTATAATAATCCTATGCAGTTTTAGGGAAAACATGCAGTTCTTTCAATGCAGTAGCCTATACATGTGTTATTTTTGCCATTCTAAAAATAGTGTATTTTAATATTTCTACATACTGGGGTCCCTAAACAGTCTTGGAAATGCATAAATTGCATAAATGAGCCCAATTGTATTGAGCAGGTGGGTTTTAAGGGGCTATCTATGTAAAACATATTAAATTAAGGGAACTTGGGATCCTAGTACCATTTTGCATCTTAATAATACAATAGGTGTTTAATTTTTGCCCTTGGCCCTCCATTGAGTTCCAGTTTTGGCCCTCCAAGGGAAAGGTTTGGGCACCCTTGGTGTAGACTATACTGTAAGTTGAAGGCTACTGTTCCATGTTTTATTTTGAAATCTCCTACCGGAAGTGGAGGGTGTTAGTTTCGGTTTGACTTGACTCCTACAAAAAGAGAGGAACGGGCGCTTCGGTGGCTACTTGAAGGAAACCGGGGGAAGCTCTCTATCTACAGAAACCGGCTGGGCTTTACATCGGGAACACAACATGCCACAATACCGATGCTGAGCTCGGGTCCAAAACAACAATATTCACCCCCAGAACCGTGATAGTTTGTCGGCCACGCCCCGGTAAACACCGACCAGAGCCCGGTTCGAACAACCCAGCAGGGCGGCTACAGCAGCGGGCTCAGAGCGGAGAAACAGGCGGCTTGTTTTGGGGGAACCATGAGAGAGTACAAAGTCGTGGTTCTCGGGTCCGGAGGGGTCGGTAAATCCGCACTAACCGTCCAGTTCGTGACGGGGTCCTTCATAGAGAAATACGACCCCACGATAGAGGATTTCTACCGCAAGGAGATCGAGGTGGACTCGTCTCCGTCCGTGCTGGAGATCCTGGACACGGCGGGGACGGAGCAGTTCGCCTCCATGCGAGACCTGTACATCAAGAACGGCCAAGGCTTCATCCTGGTGTACAGCCTGGTGAACCAGCAGAGCTTCCAGGACATCAAGCCCATGAGGGATCAGATCATCCGGGTGAAGAGGTACGAGAGGGTGCCCATGATCCTGGTCGGGAACAAAGTGGACCTGGAGGGAGAGAGGGAGGTGTCGTCCGGAGAAGGGAAGGCTCTGGCGGACGAGTGGAACTGCCCGTTCATCGAAACTTCAGCCAAAAATAAAACGTCGGTGGACGAACTGTTTGCAGAGATAGTCCGACAGATGAACTATGCCTCCACACCAAATGGCGACGACCAGTGCTGCTCGTCTTGTGTCATTCTTTAAAGAAGAAGAAACAAGAAGGACAACCATAAAAAGTTTTATTCTTTGCTCGGTTTTTAAGTTTGCAATGGTAAGTTTTGAGAGACACTGAAAATGTACTTATTATAAACATGTCCATATATTTTTTTTATTTTTTTATTAAAGGGTTAAAGGAATACATACACATACTTGTAAAGGGACATACAGACAGCAGCAACAACATCTATAAACAAAACAAAAAGAAACATAAGAAAAAGAAAAGAAAAAAAAAACAGGACAGCCATAAAAGTTGTATTCTTTGCTAGGTTTTTAAGTTTGCAATGATAAGTTTTGAGATACACTGGAAATGTAAAGCTGACATGTACTTATTTTTAAACATGAAATCCTTTCTTTAGCACATGTCCATATATATTTTTTATTTTTTTTAAGGTTAAAGGAATACATACAGATACTTGTAAAGGGACATACAGACAGCAGCAACAACATCTATAAACCAAAAAAAAAGAAAAGAAAAAAAAACAGGACAACCATAAAAGTTGTATTCTTTGCTCGGTTTTTAAGTTTGCAATGGTAAGTTGAGACTGACATTAACCTGTACATATTATAAACATGAAATACTTTCTTTAGCACAGGTCCATATTTTTTTATTTTATTTTTTATTTAAGGTTAAAGGAATAAATACACTTTTTTTTATTATTTAAGATTAAAGGAATACATACACTTACTTGTAAAGGGACATACAGACAGCAGCAACGACATCTATAAACAAAAACAAAAAAGTTTGAGACACTGAAAATGTAAAGCTGACATGTACTTATTATAAACATGAAATCCTTTCTTTAGCACTTGTCCATATTTTTTTTATTTTATTTTTTATTTAAGGTTAAAGGAATACATACACATACTTGTAAAGGGACATACAGACAGCAACAACAACACATAAATATGAGAAAAAAAGTACTACCCGTTGTAATAGTGCAGTGTCAACAGATAAGTTCATATTCATATACATACATATTCATATACATATAACCAACCTCATATATATATACATACAGTATATACATATGTCTATAGCTACATGCACATTCATATACATATCCACTTAGACACATTCGCTTCCACAATTAGCTTTTCTATTATACAGACAAAAGGGAACAACAACATACCGGATAAATGTTCAACTTGGCTTTATTATTATTAGTATTAGTGTGTTTTAGTTTACTGTCAGTTCTCCTTTATATAATAAGCCCAGTGTGCCCAGTTTCCACTACAGTATAGCTAAGTCACTTCTATTGTTTTGCTAAGCAGATTGGGGGAAGTGTCTGACTCATTTTGCAGAACTGGATGGGGCAAGCTGTGACTGACTTAATTAGGTTGGCAAAGTTAGTGTTCGTGGTTGAAGCTGCTGTACACCTACAGTGACTTGTTAGACAAGTTGCTCAAATGGTATTTTCCAGAATGAGGTTAAAGGGAGTCGGGAGATTCCAATGTTCTTGTATGTCGGCCTACATTCAGGGTTTCAGCGTTAGCTTTTAAAAGAAGTGTATTTATACTTTGTCTTGTTTGTCAGAGGTTGTTGTAGTTCATTTATGACTCTTCTTCTTCTTATCTCTTGTTTTTGTGGCAGTGTGTTGCAGCAAGTGTGTACTGTTGAGCTCTTCTTCGTGTCTCACCCTGGCCTTGGAGGAAAATACAGGGAGGAATGCTGCAGGGGGACGAGAGGAGGAGGAGGAGGAGGAAGAGGAGGAGGGGAGCAACTGAGACTCAGAGGGAGGGGTCCACTCTTCAGGAATTCTGCTGGGTTGGAGTATCTTTGCTGCACGATCAGTGTCCACCATTGATGTCAACACAGCGTAGGATCCAGAGTTTCACCAACACCCCCCCTCCTCACCAGTTCAACTGGAACTAAATCCCAAATGGAAAAGATACGGAGGGCAACACTTTAGAGACACTCATAAATGGATATTTCTGTATAAGAAGACAGAGTATATTTTGTTAAATAAACTGTGCACAGTCTGGGGGCGGGTAAAGATTTACGGTGATATCTCTGCCCTAACCCGATTTTTGGAGAGCAAATGCCTCCGCGACACTCCAAATCCTATTTTTCTTTTTTTTCCAAAGTCAAAAAGAAGATGACGCCGCTTATCTGCAAAGTGGAGTAAACGTGACGAGTGCCACTTTTTTCCCTCTTCAGTGCGAGAGAAGACCTTAACTGAAGTGACACGGGGGACCCGATCGCCCCCCTCCCATGTCGAGTGCCTTTCCACAAACAAATCAGCTGTTCAGATTTTAGTGCCAACCTACACGTATCACCAAAAGAACCCCTTCAAACATGGCAATCCACAATTTAGTGAACTGTTCTTCTGGATAATCTCGTAGGGGTGGAGGCTGAAAAAGAAACTACAATAGGCTTTTTGTTCATGGAATGGCGGTTTTCTGTATGTTTTACGTTGGCCTTTTTTTTTTTTTAAAGTCTGAGGTGTTCATTTTTGCAATGTCTGCTTTAGTCCGGCCAAAACATATCTCTTGAAATGCACAGGTACTGGAATCTACCCTAGACGTGACAACAACAACACCAAACGCTTACCTTTTCCAGACCACTTAAATTCTGTTTCTGTTCTATTTTGTTGTTTTTAACAGGAAATGTGATGATGTACCGTTGACAAATCTAACCTGATTGTACGTTTAACTGCAGACCAGCCCTTTAACAACGGGGCTGTCTGTTTTAAAAAAACAAGACTTTTAATACAAATTGCATTTTTAAAAAACAAAGAAACCAGGCTGTGTTTTCTTCTCTTTGTTGACTTGTTTCGACGTGTTAACCACAATGGGCTAACTGCCAGTTTACTGATCCTAAACAAAGTTGTCACGGGCGGTTTGGACAAGAGTTTATCATTGCTTAAACAGCTTAGTACGTTTGAATACACACAAACAACTGGATTACTACAAACACCCACGGTAATACAGTAGGTCAAAGAGTAAATGTGCATAATTTACTGTAACATCACTTCCCACAAAACCCAAACTCACATGAGGTGTTTGACAGTTGGGGCTAACCCAAAGGCTAACAGGAAATAGAAGCACAATAGGAACATACAATGTGAGTTTTATGTTGACAAATTCACCACCTTGATGGAAGCTTTATTGCGTGCAGTTGTAACATGAAAGTGATTTTAGTCCCCAAAATCTATTTTTCTACTGCGGCCTAGTCATGCTTTTTTTTTTTCTCAAACACAAGACTTTCCGTGTGGTTAACGCTGACAGATCACTGTGAAAATCAAAAAAGCTGATAGAAACCAGACCGATGTGTGTACACACGGTATGACTAGTTTGAAAAAGAGATGAGTAACTCACCTCTGTTAGCCTGTTGCGGTGTGTTTACATGACACTGGTTAATCTAAGCATGGTTATTGTCAAGCTATTGCAACGTCCGCGTTGAAAACAGCAGTAATTTCTGTAAAGAGATGCTCAGATTTGACTCTTTGATGAACCTGATGAGACGTTCTCACCAACAAAACAGATAAAAACACCTCTATCTAGTCATCGTTCTAACATGCATTAATAGATGAGGCCAGCCAGGCTCTGCAGCTCCAGAGAAATGTCTCTTTTAACTGTGTGGGTGCAGTGTGTGTGTGGGTGTATAGTGGTGTGATGTGGAGAGAGGGCCGGTAAAGGCTGAGCAGGCCCCCGCTCTGCTTCTGTTTACCTACAGGGATTACCTAGCCCCGGCTGGCTGGCTGGCTGGCTGGCTGGCTGGTCGACTGCAGCAGTATGGCTTGAGGGCTGGGGGGGAGTTTTGGGGGGGGGGTAAACAAACCGCTTCACATAGAGTCCAGTCTTTCTGAGGCTGGATAGATACGCGCTGGTCTTCAAGCTTGTGTATGTGTTGTGTTATGGTATGTTCTTTTTCTGAGCATGTGTGTCTGCCTGTCACTGTCCACACTGCACAGGCTCAGACCTCACTGGGACTGTGTGTATAGGCCTGGTTATCTGCGCCTGTTAGCCAGTGGAAGCTATATGGTATCACATGTATTCTTTGGCGTTGGCTGCACCATGTGACTGTGGGGCATGGGGAGGTCAGGCTACAGGGTTCTGTGAGGGGGGCAACTCAGCGCGAATGTTACATCCAACAGGTGCGATTGAACAGCGGTGTACATTAGAGTCTGGGCAATATGATTGAAATCAATATTGTGGTATTAATTAGACTTTATGATAATGATTAGTAGGGCTGTCAAAGTTAACGCAAATTCGTTTCAACGCCACTAATTTCTTTAATGCATTAACACAACTGCCGTTAGTTTTAAAGCTAGAGTCAAGATATTGGCATCATATGAAACTAGAAAAAACCTAAGGAATCCATTGGCACCAACCACGTCATACTACATATGTTTCTGGACAACATTTGTCATTGTTTTGTGTTGTTCATTGATTTCCAATAATATATACTGTATACATACATTTGCATAAAGCAAGCATATTTGCCCACTCCCATGTTGATAACAGTATTAAATACGTGACAAATCTCCCCTTTAAGGTACATTATGAACAGATAAAAAATGCATGATTAATTTGCGATTAACTATGGACAATCATGCGAATAATCCAGTTTAAATATTTTAATCGATTGACAGCCCTAGTATTGATTATATATACCACAATATACTAAATGTATGCCAAATCCCATGTAAAAAAAATAATCAAATGTATGCATATTGCAGTGAACTGCTGCTATGCATTATATCTGACAAAACTCCTCATGGTGATAATACTAATTGTAATTAATGTAATTTCTTAAGTTACAATTCTAAATCATTAATTTAGGCATTAGAATTTGCTAAATAATAACCCAGTTTTATCCGTATCATCACAATATTGATGGACTGATTGTTGATAAACAGTGATATTGCTGTCCCTACTGCTTATATACAACAATCTTTACAGTATTTTCAGATTTGTTTTTCTGTGTGTGAGCAGAAAACTATGTGCATGTACACACACTAGGTCTATTTTTCTCACTCCCTAAGGCTGAAAAGACTTCAGCTTAATATTTGGTTTCTGTGTAGAGGTGTTCGCGTGGCATTCAATAGCAGATCTCAGATCTCAGATCTCAGATCTCAGATCTCAGATCTTCCTTACAAACACCACAAGCCGTGGCTTTTTTTTACAACTGTGCTATCTGTGTAAAGTTGAAGCTCAAAGCAGGTTTCCTCCAAGGCTTTGACACAGGTTGTATGATTAGACATGAACAGAGCTGAACAAGTTGAACTCAAATAATGTAGTTCAACCGGTGGTGGATGAGAGGGCGAAGTTACAGCTCTGCCCCAGATACTGTAAATGTACACCCCCCAGCTTCTGTGTCTTGCTGTGGTATAAACATCTGATAGCAGAAGAATTTGCCCTTTGGAGCGAAAGGGGCCTGTCGAGTTCCTGTTTCGCTTTATCTATCTTTTTTAAAGGAGGAGAAGGTGAAAGTTTCACTTCCTGTCCCTGTTTTTTATTTGCACAAGTCAGCGCTGATGTTGTCTCTGTGTGGTTGTGAGTTTAATTGGTTTCAGCTTATTAGTTATGAAGTTTCAGCATGATTTTTGAAGCCACATTTGAATGTTTTTTCATTATTATTGTAACCAATTTATTCAAGCTATTTTCTATTGGTTTCAGTTGCAGCACAACAGGAAATCCGTCGTGTTCAGGTTTACAGATGGCCCGGCTTGTCAGTGGTTTGCTGGTCATGGGAGACGGTCATGTGATGTGGTTGCCATGGTTAAGGGGGGTTGGGATGTGGTATGGCTGCTTCGGGTGGCCTCGTGACCTATGCGAGTTCAGTCACTGCTGGAATGGTTACTGTAAGAGAGGAGGGTGTCGCTCTCTTTGATCATCTCTCTCTCAGTTTACCATAAACGTATATTTTCTTTTTCTCGTGACAGGAAGCGCGGTTTTACTTATAAAGCAAATTTCTGCTGCGTCAAGAGAATTGTAGAGGCCGATTTTACAGCCATAGCTAAACAATCCCCCCCTACATGGTTGCAATAAACTACATATTGATTCATTTTAATGATTAAGATGTTGTTTGCTGCACATATCTGTGGAGTCTCTCTCTTTTTTTTTTTGCTGTTGGTAGCAGTTGCTCTGACAGGAAGCTCCGTTGCGACAGAGGCAGTGAGAGTGGGTGGTGTGTGTTTGCATTTTTTTACATGGGACTTAATCACTATATAGGCTCCTCGCTGAATTACAGACTTCTCTTTCTCTCCCAGCGTCATCGCGCTATTTTTGCCGGCTCTGTTGTGTTCAAGTGTGTGGTTTTCGCCTGGTTTTCTTGGCAGATGTTGCCTGTTATGTACTGTATCTGTGTGCTCTCTGAAATCCATTTCTCTTCCTCTACATGTTGCTTATTTTGATGATGAAAAATGCATGTGACTGTGCTTTGCGTTTTAGTTTATACGTGTGGCAGCATTGTTAATAGTTTGTGTCGCAGTCATTTCTTTTCGTGTCAAGCATTACCATAACAACACAGGAATAACCATTCACTCCTTGTTTGTCTTCCCCTAGAAGGCTGAATGAGCTTTGTTTTTCCTCTCTTTCAGTCACACATGAACACACACACACACACACACTGCAGTTAACCCACGTTGTGCACATCTAAACCCACTGCAGTTGAGATTCCTGCAGCATTCCAACACCAAGACTTTGCCCGGACACATGCAGCAGAGGCATCGTTTTAGCCTTTGTTGTATCATGTCAATTTTCCTCAGGTCTAATCCAGCCCAGTGTTCTGTCAGTTTCCTTATTTTACCTCAGTTATTACTTAGTCCATGAGATTTAGTTTAATCTTAGTTCGTATTATTATCATAATCTTTGACCATAATGCATTTTAAGTGTCATATGTTGTCATACGATTGTGAGAAAGTGGAGAAAGTACAGCCGTTTTGGAGCGCTGCTGTCTTACTCTGTACAGAAGTGTGAGCTTGATGGTGTTAAAGCTTCAGTAGGCAGAATGTTTTTGGCATCATTGGAAACAAATTCCATAATAAGCTTTCAGCATATTATAATTCAAGTGTTCTGAGAGAAAACTAGACTTTCAGGCTTTAAAAAAACTAGCCTGCAACGGGAGACTTTCAGAGAGAGAGCGGTCCTATTGAGCTGTACTCCGGCTGGTGCGCGGTGCTTGGTATTTCCTCAACTGATCTGAACATGGCTTCCGGCTTCCACAAACTTTCTAATTTTCCAGCTAAACAGTACACTACATGATGTTTCTGAAAACGTGAGGCGAGAAACAGGCATTACAGTAACAGAATATGTTTCATATTTGATCAGCGCTGCCTAGTTTGACCGTTTGGTCGGAGTTCGCGAGTGATTGACAGCTGCTCAGAGAAGGCAAGGCTCCAGCTCGGCTCTGATTGGTTGTTTTCCTCCGGTCTGTGAAATCTTGCAGATGCCGTTAGGAGCACCGGAGGACACAGAAGCACATGATTTTTTTTTTTCAGATTCCCTGTCTCATGCATGACTTTCCAGGATATAGTAACCGTTATATAAAAATAACTTTTTTTTAATCATATTTGCCTCAATTCGACCCACTGCTGCTTCAAGTGTGATATCTTGTCATACGATTGTGAGAGATCTTCAAAAATGCAGATTTTGCTGGAGAAAAAACAGTCGTTTCGGAGCGCTGCTGTCTTTCTCTGTACAGAAGTGTGGGCTTGACAGTGTTAACTAGTATTTCTCATTGTGTATGTCTACCAGACTGAGTAAACATAACAAGAGTCAGCTGAGAGTAAGAAGTGTCATGACCAGTAATCCATTAGTTTCTTCATTCAGCTCTCTCGGTAAATCAGGGAGTGGCCTTCTCATTCAAAGCTGACTGTGTCGAGATGGGAATGCCCCGGAATTCCTCTCATTCCTGTCATTCCTTCAACTGTAATGTCTGGACATGTCTTTATAGCCTGAGCTGAAAGAGAGAGAGGGATGGATCGGGGGAGAAAGTTTGGATGTGACAAGGAGTGATATGTGTTCTTTGTGGTTCATGTCAGGGCTTTGGCCTCACAGTTGCCCTTCAAATCTGATTGGAGATTACTTTTTCTTGTTCTCTACAGCTTTCCTTGTTTTGTGTTTGATCACAACTCTGATAGATGGAGGGATATCACCAAGAAACTACAACAGATACAAAGGTAGAGAAAGCCTGAGAAAGCAGCTGAGATAAAGGATAAAACAGAGAGAGAACAGGGTTGGTCTAAACAGGCCTCAAGACACCGCCCCACTGTGTCACAAGATGGATCCCACTGGGCACGCAGTCAAACTGCTCTTTATACCCATCTTTAGATAATCATAGCACAGTTGCCTTGGTTCGCACCAGAGCTCGATCTGGAAAGGAAACTAGGCCAAATGAGGCAGCCAGACAGGACTAGTTACTCGCAACGTCTCCTGTGTGGATAAATAGCTTTTGTTCACTGGTGTCAGAGAGGACAAGGAATGCTTAAAGACCTGATTGGGTTCAGTTACAATCAGTGGTTTAATTAGGATGATGGGGGGAAAAAATCAGGTCATTAAGTTTGTGGAGGCATGGCAGAGTGCAATCTGATCTTTCAGTAGGTATGATTAAATATATAATTGGCATCTTGAGCTGCCTTGATACATTTTCTAATTTAAAGAGGACCTATTCTGCTTATTTTCAGGTTAATACTTGTATTTGGGGTTTCTACTAGAACTTGTTTATATGTTTTAATGTAAAAAAAAAACTTTACTTTTCTCATAGCGGCTGTGCTGCAGCACCTCTTTTCACCCTCTGTCTGAAACGCTCTGTTTGAGCTCATGCCCCGCCTCCCGAAAAGCCCGGTCTGCTCTGATTGGTCAGCTGGTCTGTACTGTTGTGATTGGTCAACCGAACCAAACTCTTCGGACTTCGCACCAGCTCAGCTCGAACTAGATTTGTTTGAGGGCGTGCCAAACTGGCCACTAGGCAAAATGTGTTACTTGGTGACATCACCACGTTACGAAAAGAAAGGCGTGACTTCAAGCGAGGCATTTCAGGCAGTTCAGGAGCAGTGTTTCTGTGGGGAGAGAGTAACTCCCTTTGGAGTGGATCTTTGTAACTTTGCAGATCTTTTACTTGCACAAAAAAACATGTAACACACTAAAAGAAAGGGGAAAACCACAAAAGCATAATAGGTCCTCTTTTAAAAGGTATTAAGACTTCCAATAACATCTCTGATAGCATGTTGTTACCTTTGGTCTGAGTGAGTCAGGCGCTGTGTCAGTCACTTGGCTGCTGTTGCTCTCCAGCAGGCCTAAGATGTAGCTCCTGAGGTTTGGGTGTGGTTTTCTCACTTGAACGACAGGCTGGGTTTCTCTGCTGGAGGACTTCCAAGAAGTGAATGGCCTTGAATACTTCCTTGTAGTTTGTTGGTGAGCCTGTTTGATCATAGGCCTGCATCAGATTTCTAGAAGTGATGCATTAGGTCACATTTAGAGAAGGGAAAACGGCATCATTTGGACCCGACCGTGCTATTTGTGTGATTTTGGAATGCTTGGGTGAAACCACAGAGGAGCAAAGTTAGACGTTTTAAACTATTGGTTGTGATAATGCCCTGGGAGATTTATTTGTGTGATATAATAATACCCACACCCCCTAACCGCTGCCATCCCCACCACAAGGACGTCTCAGGGCACAGTTAGCAAAAACACAGCATCTCTGGATATGGATTGGGTTCTACAAGCTATGTGTAAATCCATTACAGTTTGTGTGTGAAGTTATTTCTAAGTTCTTAAAAACTACTAGCTAGTTTCCAACAAGTGGTTTACTAAATCAGGTTGCGTCTTCAAAACTTAAAATGTTTTTGAAGCTAGTTAAGACTAGCTAATCTGTAGCACCATCCAATGAAGTCACTGTAGCATAGCTGTAAGTAGCCTCTTTAGTAAATAATAAAAGCTTTAGTGGGACAACATGGGCGAAAATAACAACCAATTCTTCGTGAATGTAGGGATTACTTTGTTTTAGGGCTGTCAATCGATTAAAATATTTAATCGCAATTAATCCCATGACTGTCCATAGTTAATTGCGGTTAATCGCAAATTAATCACACATTTTTAATGTTCAAAATGTACCTGTCAAATATTTAATGGTCTTATCAACATGGGAGTGGGCAAATATGCTTGCTTTATGCAAATGTATGTATATATTTATTATTGGAAATCAATTAACAACACAAAACAATGACAGATATTGTCCAGAAACCCTCACAGGTACTGCATTTAGCATAAAAAAAATATGCTCAAATTATAACATGGCAAACTGCAGCCCAACAGGCAACAACAGCTGTCAGTGTGTCAGTGTGCTGACATGACTATGACTTGCCCCAAACTGCATGTGATTATCATAAAGTGGGCATGTCTCTAAAGGGGAGACTTGTGGGTACCCATAGAACCCATTTTCATTCATATATCTTGAGGTCAGAGGTCAAGGGACCCCTTTGAAAATGGCCATGCCAGTTTTTCCAGTTTGGACTGTTATCCTGGTTGGTATCAATGTATTTCTTTGTTTTTCTAGTTTCATATGATGCCAGTATCTTCACTCTAGCTCGAATAGTGGCCAGGCCTGATGGCGGCCCGTTGGATTTTTAAGATGTTAACTAAAAATCACAAGTTAAAGAAATTACTTTAACACATTATTATTGCGTTAACTTTGGCAGCTCTACTTTGGTTTTATGTTTTATACATGCACACATATAGGAGTGTGTTTCAGAGTTAGTTATATTTATGCAGTTTAGAATCAGTGGGCATATATATATATATATGCTAACCTATCTGACATTAATTGCTCATTTAGTCTAATGATATTGGCCTCATGTTTTGTAATTGGAGGTCAGATGTTACTCTTCGATCTAAACATGTCGTATAATAGCACGCTGACATTAGCATTGTCGGTTGGTTCGCTTATCTTCACAACATTTACACCTACTGAGTTTAAATCCTTTCTAATCTTTTTGTGATGCAAAGAAAATCTCTGCCCAGTAAACACAGTTCTAACTCGGCTCAGTTTGAACATACTTGAAGAGCCAGTTCATCTGGCTCCTGGTGGGAGTTAATGCGGTGCTACGGACACTACAGCGGGACAGGATGCTGGATGTCAGTGGGTTCTGAACCTTGGCCTTCTGGTGAAAGAAATCTGTCTTCACTCACCATGTTATTCTGCTTCCCGCTTCGCTCAGGAGTTGAACTTTTTCACACACACGTAACTTGCAATCAGCTTCATCTTCCTGCCCTGCTTTTCCTTTCCATCCCCTCCTCCCCATCTGCTAGATCTGTGGTCAGAAGAGGGTTTGTGGCATCCTCCTCCAGGGCCTGATCCCGGGGTCACGTGACTGCCTCCCACCACTCTGGCGTTGCCCTCCTGTCACCACGGCAACGTGAGCATCCTGACTAACATGCTATGACATCTGTGACCTTCCTCCCCCATTTGCGATCCCATTTCTTTTTCTCATTCCATCATCTTTTCCCCACCTCGTCTACTGAGTTTCTGACTGTTGTTATCATTACTCCATATTCTGTCGTTCCCGCCACTTCTTCTTACAATTTGGTTTGTTACGCCTTTCTAGGAAATTGCCACTTTGTGCTTTTTCAGTTCAGGGTGTGCGTTTTCCTTGGTGTGGCGAGAACTGAAGAGGCTTTTTAGATAGATACCATGTTACTATCTAGGTGTGTTTATATAGCTATTTACTCCTCTTCTGTCTCAATCCGTCTTCTTTCCCTCCCCCAGTTATGAGTCCAGATTCATCATCAAACTTTTCTCTCGAGGCAGGCTTACGCAACATCTCTTTTATAACCTGAGCAACCAGGGGGCAGAAAAAGAACCTTGTGGGAGAGAGCAGCTACAAAAAGACGAGCTGAAGTTGTCATGTATAGTGAGAAGAAGTATGTGCGTAATGCCTTATTGCCTTGTTTATGTGAACTCTGAGGATATGTGTTTGTTATCTTGTCCCAGTTAGTGTGGATATCTCCCCAGTTTTCAACCCAACATGTGGTAATAACGGCATTGATGATGCCAAAATGTCATGTTCATAACTTCCCTCAAACCGTCACATTACCAGAAAACAGTAAATCAGCTCATCCACACCCACTGGCCTCCAAATAGGCTTTTATTTTTGCGGTGGCTTCTCAGATAACATTAAACTCATCTTGCTGTCTTTAAATGAAACAAACAAATCAAGTTTTTCTGGATTTTATTTGCTAACCAACCAGGAAATAAACCCTTAAATTTCAAGGAAATGGAAAATGTATTATTATTACTTGAGAATTTGTGGCCTATTTTTTTTATTCTTGTCTTTATTCTTTTTTATTTTATTTCTTATTTGGATTATTGCAAACACCTTCCAAGCTGTCAGTACATACAGTATACATACATATACAGTATACTCAAATAAACTTTGCCCTGAAAAGTAAAAAAACAAAAACATAAAGTTGCACAAAAATATATATATATTGTTTTATATTTTTTATTTATTTATTAACTTATTAAATACATTATTTTTGTATTATTATTATTATTATTATTATTATTTTTTTTAAATTATTATTATTATTATTATTATTATTATTATTATTATTATTATTATCATCCTTTTTTATTTTTTAACAGTTTATTGTTATTATTTTCTCACAGCCAAGGTGTCATTGTTATTTACCTTTCGGAAACATTTTCCAAATATGGTCCTGACAGGAAGTGGCATCAGTGACAAATCAGTATGTGGCACAGCTGACTGTTCACTTATAGTTTACCCTGTGAAATTACACAGCAGCCCCACCCAGAATGCCAGAGTATCTGTCTCAAGCACCAACACACTGCAGCAGGAAGTGAGCATGACGACGCAGTAGTCGGAATCAAACATTCATACCTCTACAGCCAAATCACTGTTAATGTAACAACAGATCATTACGACATGAGTCACACGTCGGTCTCTTTCATTTTCGCCGAAACCGCTGTGATAATTTTGTGCTGACAAGGTACACTGTGTAACATGTGCAATCGCACCTGCATGTACACTCATTGTTCCCACACGCAGGAGCATAATGATCATACATGAAACTGTCATTATTATGTTGTAGATGTAGCGGGTGTCCCAGATATGACCCTGTACATTGAATTGAATTCTGGGAATTTTGGAGAAGCTAGGCTCTGAGGAAATTACTCATATCCTGTGTGGAGCTGTGGAAGAGGAAGTCTCCTGTGACACTGGGAACCTCCAGTCTACTGACCCACATCACTGGGCTCTGGATCCCGCTGCTCTAACGGCTGCCAGCACTATTGCTTTGCAGTGTTAAAGAAAATACTTTGGACCTATTGAATTTTCTTTGTAGTCATAATTCTGGTCATTAATTGGAGAACATGTTGCATTGATATGTCGGTGCAGTTATACTTTACGTGTCCTGTGGAGTTTGCATGTAAACAAACAACAGTTGGGTTTATATTCAATGTTTACAAATCGCATTATTTGGATACTTGAGGCCTGTCAAACATGTTAAATGGGTTTCCTTCCTCGTGAAACATCTGCAAAGGCGATTTTTAAAAAATGTTTTGAAACTTGCATTGTTTACATTGGCTAGCAGTCTTTCTCTTCTCTGCCTTTTGCTCGTGCTTTTCTGTGTTTCTTGGCATTGGCGTCATTTTTGGATCACTGGAACAGCATGAAACTGCCACTTGCATGCATATGGGTCATCAAAACATTGCTCTGTATCAGTAGTGTTCAAAAACTCAACAGGGTAGGCTATCTTTAAGGTCCTTAAAGGTGCTAAATCCAATATCCGCAGCATTAATATAACACCAAACAACTATTTGCTATGTAAAGATATAGAGGATTAATGTCTACCTGAGCAGAGAATGAAGTCCCTCTGAGTGTGTTGTAATCCAAGCTTCTCCGCGCTTTGTTGACAGAGCCGGGCCGTCCACACATGCTTTTAGTACATGTTCGTGCATGTTTAGGCATGTGGGGCGGAGCTCAAGGTAGAGTGGGTTGCCTACCAATTGGAAGGTCGGAGGTTCGATCCCCAGCTCTTCCAGGCCACACGTTGAAGTGTCCTTGAGCAAAACACTGAACCCCAAATTGCTCTCGAAGGCTGTGCCATCGTGTGTGTGAATGATTATTTAGATTAGATCCTGATGGGCACGGCAGCCTCTGTCATCACTGTATGAATTAGACTAGAAAGGCGCTATATAAATGCAAGTCCATTTACCATGTGAGCTTGCCCCACTGGCTAGCTCACGGCCGCCACTCTGCACTGCTCTCATAAGATAATGCAGTCCAGACCCACGGCATTGTCACGGAAGCGTATAGCACCTTTTAATAGTGCATTCATGCAGTGTTGGCACAATGGAAGGACAAACCTCCTGTTAACCTGATTTGGGAGCATTCACGCTATATTCCAAGATGGTCACCCCCCGCTGTTAACCTTGTAGTCAAACCATATCTTAAATTAGCTTATTTTGTTGAGTTTTATGTTTGTAAACCATTGCAACCAGAAACAAAAAATAGGGTACTGCTAGATTTAAATCAGCTGAATTGATTCCATTAGTGTCAATGTATTTGATTTAGATGTAACTGCCAGCGATTGTGGCTGTGCAGCCATATTTCCAGCGGTTTGTTGAAACATTTGTAGTTCTTTGGTGCAACTGTCAGAAATTCCTAATATCTCAGACTCAGTATTACGACTCCGAGGCGTCTCGGGTTTTCCCTCTGGGTTGCATGTAATAATGGTCTGATCGATATGACGTGAATGCGGTATAACTCTCACAGTCAATTCAAGTCCCTCAGTGCCGAAATCTCCAGCCTCCAGTACAATAGTGGCGCAATGTCGGGTGTGTGTGGTATCCAATTTGTAGCCATTGTAGCCATTTTCCTCCATTATGACAGATCCCACTCTCAGTGGTGTGATCTAACTCAGCCAATGTCTGCCTGTGAAAATTACATCCAGCCCCGCTGACTTTTTTTTTAAAGGTGTCAAAATGATATTTGCAGTCTGTTGCTGCTCATATGCAAATATCTTGCTGGGCTACAGGCACAATAAGATAACTGAAAAGCATGTTAACAGATGGGAGCTGCACATAAATCTGTAGCTCAGTGCTCCTTTCTGCCTTTGGCACCCTGTGCTTGGTTACAAAGTAATTTGCTGATCAATGGGTGTGCTCAAATTCACTGTCTGGCTGCTGAGATTTCAGCGTGTCCTAATCCTGCTGCCTGTGGGCTTTTACCAAAAGAAAACACGAGGACAGATAAAATATATACCCCCCGGGAGATCAATTTTTCATCATCACAGGCACTGAAATCAAAAGCAGAAGGTGGGAAAAACCAACTGTTCCCTGAGAAGATTGCACACTGACTGGCTTCACGTGGAGCCGGCGTCTTGGGCTCGATGTGGCAGTTTTACTAAAACAAGTTACTATGGGCAACACAGCCTCGAGCACTGCTCCATGTACAACTGCACGATACTGTCCACCATAATACTTGTCACATGTGTCAAGTGATGTGAGACTGAATGGTGACCAGTGTTGGTGATCAGTGCGCTGACAGGAAGGAAGGGTGTCTCCATCTAAGACTTCCTGTCCTGCTGTGTGACTCAGTGTCGGTCCTTGTGCTGCTCTTTTCCTTTTCCCTTCACTCTTCTCTTCCTCCCTCCCTCCGGCCATGCCTCAGCCTATCCTCACTCTCTTCTCTGACTCACATTTTTCTTCATTTACTTTATTAGTTGTGATTGCAACTGTCCAGGTGTTTTTTGAAAGTCAACATGTTATTGACTAGCTGCATTCTGCGATAATCATTTTTTTATATATCTTGCGCCTCCAGGTCTTTTAGCCCGTTACAGGAACAATTTTTTAAACTTATTTGCCAAGAGTTTGATGAGAAGATATATACCATTCTCATGTCTACACGATAAAAGTGACGCTACTTCCAGAAGCCGATTAGCTTAGCTTAGCACAAAGACTGCAAACACCTAGCTTGAGTCTGAAAAGTGAAGCCAATATGGAGGTGTCTTAAACGTGTATTCTTTCTAATAGCCAGCAGGGGGCGACCCCTCTGGTTGCAAAAAGAAGTCTGATTGTATAGAAGTCTATGAGAAAATGGCTCTACTTCTCACTTGATTTATTACCTCAGTAAATATTGTAAACATGAGTTTATGTTCTCAATCGCTTGTTTCAAGTCGTCTTCAATACAGCATGATGTTCATTTAGTAGATGATGGCCCCATTTAGAGTCAAATAGACAAGTCACAATTTCTGACAAGTCGCTATCATGCGTTGTCAGGTCTGGGAGTTGTCCGTGTTCTCGTCTAACAACTTTAACCCTTTCAAAATTGATTTTCAGCTCTTGAAATTGTAAAATTTTGGTTGCCTAAAAATGTCTTGACGTGTCACGTCTGGTGGCAAAAAAACAAGATGGCCACAACCAAAATGCCGAACTCGAGGCTTCATAATGGCAGTCCACAAACCAATGGGTCCACTTCTTATATACAGTCAAAGGTATACGGTATAAGGTATCTACCTACTGGAATATTTCTTGACTGGGCACATGATGACAAGTCTCCAGGAAGTCACCGTGCCCAAGAAATAGTCCAGCACATAACCCCCGTAAAACCGTATTCATAACCCCGTGTTATGAATACGTTCACACAGATCGCTAATATTACGCATTGAAAAAGCAACATACTTTTTTTTGGAACGAGGTCGATTCTTTGAGCTTTGGCACCACAAATAAAGACATCAACCGATCATGTGAGTTGTGCCTATATTTACAAAACAACAACACAGAGGCTTCGTAGTCCAATATAGCAAACTTTATTCCTTCTGTTCTTACCTGTCACAATAAAAGCCCTAGACATGTAATAGTCACAGGCGAGTATTTTGCATTTTTGTGTTGTTTATTCGTCACGCCCCCGGCAAGAAAGCGAATAAGCATATTTCCCAAAATCAAACTGTTTCTTTCATCTGTATTCTGTATAATAAGACTCCATAAAACACCACAACAATCCACAATACAGTGCGCCTTCAAAGCTGTTATCCACATTATAAAACAGAACTTCTGTGGTACTAAGAGACTACAAAAAACAACAAAGTCCTGTGAATTCACAGGGATGATTACTTAAACAGGCACATCTCATCTTCAGTATCTTAATTTCTTCCCTTGATCCTCTTTCAATTTGGAACTGCGAGTTGACTCCGATCGTGATAACACTGATTGATATCCAGGACGTGTATCGCGCGAGCGCGTGAATTGTCAGCTGTAATGAGATACCATCCAATTAAGAAGGTGGGTAGTAGGCCTAATCATCGCAGGCAACAGTCTGTCTAAAACAATCTAAAACCAATCAATAAACCAGATTGAGCAAATGAGTGCGGGAGAGGGAGAAAAGTGTTGGAGACGAGTTGGAGATGACAGAGGAGAGGGAGGGGAGAAAACACAGGGATATATGAGGGGACCAGAGGAGGCCACACTGCAGGTCTCTCATTCAGGCTAATGCTATTAGTGTCACCGTGCAGGCGGATCATATGACACAGAGTCATTATTGCTCTTTATTTATTTACCCTGACACGCACACACATAAATTCCACCATGTCACACATCCTGGAGCTGTTAATTTTACAGTAACATAAAGACAACCCTGCTGCCAGTTCTTTACTGTTATTTTACTGGGAAATTCTTAACAGTGTAGCCTTGAAACCAGACAAATAACTATCTAAAGAGGCTCAGGCATATCACGCCTTTCCTTGAGTGACCCCCCCCCCCTATTCCTGTTTCTTCTTCCTGTCCATGGATCCAGCCTCTGGGCTTCCCTTCTCATGTCATCTCAGGGTGCGTAAGCCTCCAGACCATATGGGCTCTGAGGGGCTTAGGCGACCTCCAGCCAGCCAGCCCCCCTTTGGAGGGCCTGCTGTGTTGTGTGAGGGGAATCCAGGGGGGCATCTTGTCATCTTTTCATGTTCAAACTTCCTGTCTGGAGAATGAAAAAAAGCCTGAGGGGGGGGGTTATCATTTTGTTATCTCACTTTCCCTCCCCCCCTCCTCTCTCTCTTTTGCCCGCCTGTCTGATTCTATCCGAACGTTTTGCATAATTTGTAAGCAAATATAAAAATTCGCTGCTTGACTCAGCACGACGTTAGCTTGTTGTGTAATTATCATTTTGATTTGTGATCTGTGGATCTCCGCAATCCAGGATGGCCAGATGGCTCTATATCTTACTCACCAATGACTCTCTGTCTCTCTCCTCCTCTTCCTCTTCTTCTTCTCTCCATCACTCCATCACTTTTTTTTTTTCTTCGTGTGCACATGTCTGTGTTCATGTGTGAGCCTACGCGTCTTTGTGTCTGAGTGTGAGTGTGTGTTGTTTTAGGAATATCTTCTCTGTGGACCATATGGTGCAACACTGCCTGCTGGGCAAAGATAAATCCCGCATGCAAAGGCAGCAGAGCCACCCGCACACACACACACACACACACACACACACACACACACACACACCACACATTTTATCCCAACCTCAGTATCATGTACTTGTATTGTGCGTTGCAATTAGTCTGCACTTTCACGTCTGTTGTTGTATAACAGCGATACCCAACAGGCCTGTCTCATGTTCATCTGTCAGTCTCTCTTCTCCCCACGCTGTCGGCCCTCCTCCGCCTCCTCCGCCTCCTCCTCCTCTTCCTCCTCCTCCTCCTCCTCTCTGGGCTGATTTGCTTTCTACCTGCCTGCCTATACTTGTCTATGTCTCATGCTTTTCCATCTTTCTCCAAAGGAACCTGCCCCCAGCCTACCTGAGTCATCTGGCCTTTTCCTGAGCCATAACGCAGAAGTCAACTAATACCTTCTTCCCACACGTTCAACCACCCATATGGAGGTTTGTCTATCTTATTTTGTCGGTTCAGAGAGCCGTACATTCACGCTCTGTCTTTTTTTTTCTCTCTCTTTGTCCTTTTTGCTGTTTCTCTGCCTCCATCTCCCTGACTCTGTTTATACAATTTGAAATATTACAATGTTTTAGCCCATTTACTACTAAGCATGTATGCTTAAGATTGCAGATTACAGCTAACCATTTTGAAAACCACACAGTTGTTTGGAAGTACTGTATTTCTGCCTACAGTTCCCATGCAAACATTGGTTTCCTTAATTTCTGTATGGTATGAAAATCAAGTAGCAGGCTATAAAATCTTGCTTGAGTTGTGCAATGTGTCACAATGTAAATCTGCATTGATTTACTATTAGTTACTCTAGCTCATGTACTTTAGTTTAAAGGGTTAGTCTTTATTGTTTTTTTGCAACTGGGGTTAAACAATTTGGTCATCAGTTCTGTCTGATCTGATCGTGGCAATGAACACAAGTAGTTAGCCAATAAGACAGAATTGAGGAAGCTTTTTGGATGAGAGCAGACTGTATATAAGAAGTGGATGTAGTTGCCGTGACGTCACCCATTGGTTTGTGGACTGCTGTTTTGAAGCATTGAGTTCAGCATTTTGGCCGTCGCCATCTTGTTTTTTTTGCAACCACAAGTGACACGAGAAGGTGGAGCTAAGTAAAACCAAATGCTGAATAAGACATTTTTAGGCGACCGAAATGTTACAATTAACTTTCATGAACTGAAAACACACTGTGAAAGGGTTAAAGTTCTGACAAAAACATGGTCAACTCCCAGACCAGACAACGCCGTGGTAGCGAAATGTCAATCACAAGGTAGCCACTCCCTAAAGCATCCCCTGCTTTATGGTCTATTTGACTGTAAATGGGACCATAATTTACTAAATGAACATCATGCTGTATTGAAGAAGACTTGAAACTAGCGATTGAGACCATAAACTAATGTTTACAATGTTTAGTGAGGTAATAATTCAAGTGAGAAGTAGGGTAATTTTCTCATAGACTTCTATACAATCAGACTTGTTTTTGCAAGGAGAGGAGTCGCCCCTTGCTGGCTATTAGAAAGAATGCAAGTTTAAGACACTTCCACATTGGCTTCACTTTTCTGACCCCAGAGTTGCTCACTGGATGAGAGGCAAAAGAATCTAGTCCAGTTGCCCTCGACTCAGCACATCTGGATAGACAACCGTACAGGTTAGCCACATGTATTTGGTAGAGGGAACAGATAGGAAAGGTAAAAATATTATCCAAACTGTGCGTTGCAAACATCCTTCACAGTTTACAGACCGACTTCCTGGTTCAACATTGATGTACTATAGCCATTTACTCACATTTTACCTCCAAATATTTAGATAATCTGGCTAAACTGTGGTTTTGCTTACCATCTGTCTGACCTCTCGTGTTTCTGTCAGACCGTGTTAATGTTCCTGTGTTGCCAGATCTCATCAACTACTTTGGTGGGTAAAACATAATGGTTAGAAAGTATGGGCAAAACCGTGAGACCCGTGTTGCGATAAACCAGAATTATTAATTGATTTGAAACATCTGCACTGCGGAAAACAAGCAGCAGTAATGTAGCTTTGATAAATAAGTATGCAGACTTAACGCTCACTGTGATAGATGACACATCTGAAGCAAGTTTCCAGTCGGCTAATTATGGAAATGAATGGAAACAATGGATGCCTGGAATGGTTTGAATTTAAAATTTATATTTAAAATATAAAATACATGCAGCATGCATTTGAAAATAGCAAGCAAATATGATTTGTTGTTAAGAAGTTCAGAATTGCAAAAACCACTGCTACGATCCGTCAACCTGTTGGATGTTTGCATCCGGTCTGTCTGTCTGTGTTTCATACAGTACCTGCGTAGACTTGCAGCACAGCCAGACTGCATGAAAAGGGAAGGTCACTGAAATCAAAGTACTCTAAAACTCCCACGCTTCCCCTCCAGTCAGGCTCTCTCTCTCTCTCTCTCCCCAATTAGACAGATCACATAAAACCATTTACCTCGCTGTCTCAGAACACCGGGGTAAACGAAGAACAACATGGTGTTTTCTTTAGAAATGTTGTAAACCCCCGTGGCACAAATCCTCCACCCCCACCGCATCTTGTGTGCCACAGTGTCTGCTAACTGTCGAACGTGGTAACATGGATGAGGGCACAGCTGGAGGAGGAATGGAAAGAGACATACAAAGAGAGGGGCGGAGAAGGAGAAGAGGCAGTTTGAAGGCAGGTTAACCGGGGCTGTTTTTGACTGGTTTTTGATGTTTTTTCAGCCAGTCAGACGGATACAACCGGGGACGAAGTGAGAGACAGACACACGGAGGGAGGTGAAGGATAAAGAGACGGGCACAGGAACAAAAGCAGCAGCATTTAATATGAAACAGAATTTCAGAGGTAGCCTACTAGCTTAGTCACCATGACAACAACACACTTAAACCAGCATTTAATTGGTGCTGTCTGCACTTGTCTGTTGTATCTCCATCCAGCTCCCTCTGTGTACAGTATATAATTACAGTGTGATGGGTATCATGTACCAGCACAGACCTGCCTACAATATGGTATATATATTATTGTGTTTGCTTTGTAAAGTAATATTGTAATACTGCCGTTCAACTTACTGTGACTGCCACTTCAGATTAGGTTTAACTAACCATTAAATGCAAAGGTCAGGGATATGGTGCATGTAGGCTACTATGTATACTGAATTTCCTTTACCAGGCAGCATTTAAGGATTTAGGAGTGCTATGTGAGAGATCTTTTGAGAGCAATTACAGTCAGATGATAGGTGATAAGATTTAGCCACAGGCTTCTTATAAAATCAGACAAGGCAGATAATTGGTAAAGATCCTCAGCTTCTGTGAAAGGACAGGGGGGTTATGTTTATACTGGTTTGTGCTTGCATGTGTGAGAGAATAGGTGTCTCATGTATTCATGTTTTTCAACCTGGACCCTATTTCCCCATGCTTTTGTGTATTAGTGACTAATCGGGACAACAATTTTTGAAATTGGTCCAATATTGAGGGATAACGCTGTAACCTGCAGCCATGAAACGAACTGTAAGGGCAAGTGAGCAGCGTCAATGTAACGTTACGTCCACTAAAAGTGCTTGTTTTTGCCACTGACAGGCTCCAGATTGCTATTATAAGTGTCTGACAACATTATGGAAAGAACCCTACAGAGAAATAAAACGTTTGTCTTACCTTTAGCTCGATCCAGTCTGTTTGTTATGGTGTCCAAGTCCCGCTCAAGTAGAAGTCTCGTTATGAAATCTGAATATCCACAGATGCAATCGAATTCAAAGACCTCATCCACATTGTCGAAATCATATAAATATTCAGTCATGACTTTAAAAATCTTTAGGATAACACTAAGCTATGCTTTCTGTACTACAACACAACAAACTCTGGCGTTTCCACCATGGATATATTCCACTATTCTATACCGTTGTCTTCTGGAAACACGTCACCTCACTAGATTTCAGAACTTCTCCTTTTTCCTTTCCATAATGTCAGACATTTATAATAACAATCATAGTCTGTCTTGGCAAAACCAAGCACTTTTAGTGGACGTAAATGACGGTGCCAGCTTGCCCCAATAGCACCATTTTGCAGCCCATGAGCAGCTGCCGTCTACAGCGTTCTCTCTCAATACTGGACCAATTTTGGAAATTGTTGTCCCTACAAGTCACTTAGACACAAAAACATTGGAAAATAGTCCAGGTTGAAAAATACCAAAGTTACCTTTTAACTCCTACAGTTGCTTTTACTGGACATAAGATAAGCTATCATTTTCTTATTTTCCAGCATATTTGAATTCAGTGTAGATTCTTTATTTGAACGATTGGCCTAAAGGCAACCTTTGCACAAAATCCTCCTGTCTCTGTCATACACATCAATGTTGCATATACTAGTGTACCAAGTAGCAGTTAAGATCCAAGCAATCCAAAATGTTTCTGTTGCAGTTTTTCAGGTCGGGACTTGCGTGTAGAGTAGCTGATGTGATGCACAGGTCTGGCTCCAGGCTTATGCACAAAATCCAAGTCTGGAGAGCTTAAAACAGAAGACGGTGTTTTTGTTTTTGACATTTCGCTTCAAGCATGTCTAGTGTTCAGCCTCTTGTCTAATCATTCTTTCTTCGGGTTTCAGTATTTGGTGTAATAGCTGTTCATAGGTGCGCACACTCCCAAAACATTTGAGAAAAGCGAGAAGGAAGATGAGGAGATGGCAAACGGCAATTTACTGTTTCTCAAGGTGCAGTCTCTCTCAGGCTCCCCACGGGTTATTTGTCTATTTTCAGAAAACTGTAGGCGGTGAAGAAGCAAGTATTCAAGCCAGGACAAGATGAGATGTTCTTTTAAGAATGTAACAGCTGCAGTGACAGTGTACATGCATGCATGTGGAGAAGACAATAAGCAGATTCAAATCAAATATATAGGATGAAAGGAGCCTGTATATAGTTAAATACAAACAACACACTAACACACACTATAGCCGATTCTTGTGTAGGTTATAAAAGACACAACTGCAAGCCTAGATAGATTTTTCATCACCTTGATTCTTCATGACATTTCCTAATTGCATGAGAATTGCTTCTAAACATGATTTTTATTTTTCTTTGCATTGAATGAATCAGATTCTTAAAGCTCCAAGATGGATGCGAATTTTCCCCTAAATTTGAAACATTTTCAACACACCAACTCCCACAGGCCCAACTCCCACAGTAGCAGGCAGTTAGGCTTCACTGGGCTTTAAAGAGGGCCTATTATGCTTTTGTGCTTTTCCCCCTTTCCTTTAGTGTGTTATATAGTTTTTTGTGCATGTAAAAGATCTGCATAGTTACAAAGCCCAAAGTCCACGCCAAAGAGAGTTACTCTCACTCACAGAAACACTGAAAATGAACTGCCTGAAACGCCTCGCTTGAAGTCCCGCCTTTTCTTTTGTAATGTGGTGATGTCAACAAGTAATACATTTGCATAATACCTGCCTAGTGGCAAGTTAGGCACGCCCTCAAACAAAGCCAGTTAGAGCGGAGCTGGAACGGAGTCCGAAGAGTTTGGTTCGGTTGACCAATCACAACAGAGTGGGCCAGCTGACCAATCAGAGCAGACTGGACTATTTTGGAGGGGCGGAGCTCAAACAAACCATTTCACACAGAGGGTTAAAAGAGGTGCTGCAGCACAGCCAGTATGAGAAAAGTAAAGCATTTTTTTTTACATTAAAGCATGTAAACATCTTCTAGCAGAAACACCCAAAAACTATGAACCTGAAAATTAGCATAATAGGTCCCCTTTAACTGACCCCAAACACAAGTTACATTCCTTTCTCTGTGAATGGCAAATCAAAGGAGTGTATGTCTGTTCATGTAGGGCCCCAATGACTTATAAAACATGAAATATTTCCTTATGGTGTATAGTGTTTCTGCTCATTTCATTATTTTGTCACTTTCATCATAAGCTTGTAAATTTGTGGCAACTTTAATACGTTTCTACATATTGGATTTTAATAAGGTCAGACGAAAAGAAATAAGATATTTGAAGAAGAAAAGGGTTGACTTTGCAGTTATTATTATTATTTCTTTGCACATACACCCGAGGGGGTCTCTGGGACCCCAAAAACAACAAGAAAGTAAAGTCAACAAAACACGAGCGTTAATAGAAAAATGAGGAGAAAGTAGCAACCGTTCATCAAAAACACACAGTAGGTGTTTTGATGTAAAAACACCCAGACTCAGCTGTGCATTCCTGTGAAGTGAATTCATTCCCCATGCCTCCTGGGGCACACACACACACCAACACACTGACTGACTTACACACACACATTCTCTCTCTCTCTCTCTCTCCCTCTCACACACACACACACTGTAGAGTATTGTGGCTGTGTCTGAGCCTGCAGTTGATAAGATAGGGTTGGGTTGCACAGCTTGCAGGCAGATACTATTGTGGCCGTTGACAGGAAACCGAAACAGGGTGGGATGGTGCGGCTCCAAATCTACATGCCTGTTTGTGTCTGTCTGTGTGACCATTTGCCCTCTCCCCTCCTGTCAAACGCTGGCCAAACGGTTCCCCAAATTATCTGTTTTCCCTCGATGAATGCCTCTTCTCACTTGTGGGCTGAGTGGGCTCTTGTGCTCTGCGTGAATGAGTGTGTCTGCCCCCCAAAAAAACAGTAAAAGAGAGAGGAGCCATACTGTAGGTTCAGTCTGCATTCTGCCATTTGGCCACCAGACGGGACAGTGGGGCGACTGTACTAGCTGGCACTATTGTATTCTGGTGAATGAAGGCCCTGTCACACAGACCCACAAACACACTGACCTAGCTCTGTTTGCTATCCGAGTCACTGGGTTCAAGTGCTGTGTTGTGAATTATTAATGATATAGGAGCATGTGATTTTTACATATTTCCGTGTAAAATGTAAAACAAGAACTTCACATCTAGTATTACGTGTGATTAACTCATAACCAGGCACATGTGCTGATATATATGACATATGTTATTTCGCATGTGACAACATGGATTTCACCCTTTTTTGTAAGGGGAGCAAACAAGAAAGTAAGGTGACGGTAATATAGAGGGACAACGTCTTTTTTTTTAAGTATGACCAGGATTGTAATATTCATAATCACGTGTTTATAATTGTAACCATGACGACGAAGCTCCCCTAACCTTAGCGAAGTAAGTCATTTTAACTCAAACCACGATGTTTCCCTAAACCTAAACATGCCGTCTTTACACCTAAACCAGCGGGCAACTTCCAAGGTCTGTAAAGTGAACCCAATGTGGAAGTGTCTTAAACGTGCATTCTTTCTAATAGCCAGCAGGGGGCGACTCTTCTGGTTGCAAAAAGAAATCCGATTGTGTAGAAGTCTATGAGAAAATTACCTTACTTGATTTATTACCTCAGTAAACATTGTAAACATGAGTTTATGGTCTTAATCACTATAGTTACAAGTCTTCTCAAATACAGCATGATGTTCATTTAGTAAATTATGGTCCCATTTAGAGTCAAATACACCATAAAGCAGGGGATGCTTTAGGGCATGGCTACCTTGTGATTGACAGGTCGCTACCACGGTGTTGTCCGGTCTGGGAGTTGTCTGTGTTCTCGTCTTACAACTTTAACCCTTTCACGGTGTGTTTTCAGTTCATGAAAGTTAATTATAACATTTTGGTCGCCTAAAAATGTCTTATTCAGCGTTCGGTTGTACTTAGCTCCACCCTCTCGTCTCACTTCTGGTTGCAAAAAACAAGATGGCAAGGGCCAAATACCAAGATGGTGACGGCCAAAATGCTGAACTCAAGGCTTCAAAACGACAGTCCACAAACCAATGGGGGACATCACGGTGACTACGTCCACTTCTTATATACAGTCTACGGCCTAAACCTTAACCAGAGCATTGTCAACTCATAAAACGGGTTTATTTTTCAACAGTATTTTCTGACGGTTATATCGTCCTGCTGATAGCGGGCGTCAGATCAGAAAACACTTCTATGAGTCACTCTAGAGGGTGTGAACAGACTACGTATTTTGTCAGGTAGTGAATAAAATAATTTGAAGCATGTGAGTGTTAGAAGGACTGAGGGAAAGCCGTGGGAATATTCCCAGGATAAAAGGTCAGGTGTTACTCCAAATATCCAATGAATTTATTGCAACACATCAGACCACAATTATTATTAGTCACAGTTATACAGAAGAAATAAGCCCCACCTATTACATGGTATTACTCACTAACCAAATCCAGACAAACCAAGTGGGGGACATTAGATAAGCTGCATGTGTCTACAACTATAAACAAAGTGTGTCCTTCTCTTCACCACATGCACAAACCTAAGAAATATGGAATAACACTGTATTGAATCCATTACAACCTGCGGGCAAAATGAACCCTGTGTCCTGTTTTACATACTGTTTTCTAATTTAGTTTGCGATGTGAAAGGGTGTTACGGTGAAGTGTTCCATTAGTCCGCGAGGGAAACCGTCAAACAGCTCGTCTGGGAGAGGAGCCTCTCTTTCCGATGTGCCATCCTCAGAGAGAGGGAGATAAAGGAGAGGTTAGCTGAGTGTGGCTAGATGACTCACTGTGTGTAGGTGCAGGAAAAATAGATTAGAGTTCTCTGGACCCTCAGGCTTTTTATTTTATCTCCTATTGCAAAAGCGTGAAAGAAAGGTACAAAAATAAAGACTGTTGCTCAGAGCAACGTGACGGCTAAAAGGCACCTATCTATCTGTCTATCTGTCTGTCTGTCTGTCTGTCCGTCCGTCCGTCCATCCATCCATCCATCCATCCATCCATCCATCCATCCATCCATCCATCCATCCATCCATCTATCCATCTATCCATCTATCCATCTATCCATCTATCCATCTATCCATCTATCTATCTATCTATCTATCTATCCACCTATAACTATCCATCCATCCATCCATCCATCTATCTAGACTAAATATTTGTTTTCTGCTTCCCTGCGTCCGTCTCTCTCCTGCTGCGTAGGCGCGTTAAGTGTCAGTCAGCGGAGCTTTTACATTGTTCCTAGATGGAGACCAGCATCTGCATTATGGCACAACTCATCACATGGCTGACATAAAACAAGATGAGGCATACGCAAGTACTGGAACAAAGACGATAATGAGTGCGATAATCTGTGATATTTTCATATAAATAGGTTTTGATTTTGTTGCTGTTGCTGTCAGATATAAAATAATGGTGTTATCAGAGGGCCACTCTGCCAATTTTACACGTCAAAGCCAATTTACCAGCTGCGAGTACTACACAGACTGTGAAAACAGTTGTATAATGCTCTCTGTGGCTCTGAAGGAGCTTTGTTGAGACTGAGAAAATTTCAAACCTAGCATGAAGACTTTGAAAGACGTGGGCATACAGCGTGCTGTGTTATGGTAGGTATATATATGGAGGCATATTAAGGACTAAAGGTCTGGACATCTTGGCCTCTGCCGCATCGATTTTCTTTTTTTAAAGTCTTGAAGGAGCACTCCACCGGTTTTACACAAGTTTACTCCTCATGGGGAGGATAAGTAAGCCTGTGAAAACAGTTGAATAATGTACTTCCTATGCTGGAGGTACTTTGAGGAAAGAGTTTAAGAAAAAAAATAACCTGGTGATGTCAAGAGGTTGTCTCAGGTAAAGCGTGTCAAGTTTTTATTAAAAAGCCTGTGTTGCAAACTGGAAATAATGGTAACGTATCCTTATATATATATAATGGTTCGTATGATGTCAATAGCGAAAAGTTATTTGTTCAGCAACATATGTCGGTTTCCGCTCATACAGTCTTTTCAAAATAAACTACCGTTTTCTTAGGAAATAACTTAAGTTAGGTTTAGGCAACAAAGCTACTTAGTTAGATTGCTCTTTATACTTCCTGGTTCACAATTAAGTGGATTACATACAAATTGATTTCATAGGATATATACAAATTACAGTGCATTAACTTTTCATAGGTATAGCTACGAACGGTGAGAACAGCCTGAATATGGAGTTTGAAAGACAGGGGCACTAACCATGCAGAAAGGGTCTAATAAGTGGTGCTACAGATTTGCATTATGGGAGTTGTAGGCTACAATCCATCTTTTTTTTAGTTTAACCCATGCTAATGACTAAAAATCTGGATATTTTGGCCTCTGCTGCATCAATTTTAACCTGTTTTTAACAATATTATTGCATTTACATAAAGTTGGAATACTTGTGAGTGACAGATTATTGGTCCAGCAGATACTGAGATATCTGAGGTACTAGATATAGATTTTATTCTCTGGTGTGTTACTCAATAGTGTCTTTCATTGCCAGTTGCATGCCCTCGTCTTTCAAACTTCATGCCCCGAGTTGATAACGCAGGTTTTCTGTCAACTATTGCAAGTTTCAAGCCTGATGGTGATGATAACCCTGATAACATCACTAGAATTATTATTCAGACTTGGCAAAACTCCTCCAGAGCCACAGAGGATGTTATACAACCGTCTTTACACATTTAGTATGCTAATAATCTCCATGTTAACTAAACTCATCTTTATGCTTGAAGTTGGTAGCATCCCTTTAATCTGTCTCACAGTTAAGCAGTTATGGATAGATGGATATTTTAATACCACATTTCATATTTCTGGCAATAGACTACCCTTTGTTTGGAAAAAATGCTGGAAGAATGAAGTAGGTAGCAAGGTGACAGCCACTTGGGCTGAACAGAACAAGAGGAATACAAGGCTGATGCAGCGCTAAAAAACACTATAGCAGTGTCTCCAAAAATCACCTTTTGTATGCTGTAGTTCAGGGTATTGTCATTCCACCATTTCAAATATGTAACCAAATTCTCCCTGTGAATTTTATGAACTATATAGTGTCCTCTAAAATGCCTATTGTCCATACCTTAGGCACTACTTTTAGCGAAATATTTCATCTTTCTGGTCAACCGAAAAACTTTGAGTTCTACCTCTCAAGGACTTGCAACACTGTTGAAAGCTCCCTTTCAAATTTATATCTTATTGCATGAGGAAAAGTACAAAATGTCATGCCCAAATTTGCTCATTGTCAGGTACAGAGCAATAAAAAAAATGTATTTGAACACTGACAAGACAAAGGAGTGTTCAACAGTCTTGCGAGTCCTTGAAAGGCATGAATATCTCCCATTGCAATGGTCTAGCTTTGATAGATGTAAAAAATACAGACACTGCAAAATTTCCATGTATTGCTCACTATTTAACTTTAAACAGTTTAATAATGAATGAGTGAGTGAACAAGGGAGTGATTTTGGGCAACGCTCTATTTTTGATCATGTTGCAAAAACCAAATCACAGTCTCATGGCGTACCGCTTTAACGGTTAAGACATGAGCTCACTTCTTTCACTGGTGAGCTCATGCTGCAGTGTCTTTGTTCACTCTTGGCCAAGATTGCTTCTTTAAAAAAAAAAAAACCTCTACCTGTTCCTCACCATGGTGAATTAAAATTAAAATTCCCCTCTATCGCTTTAGTCACACTGCAGTGGAGGGCGTGATGTCAGTCTGTGTACCCTGATGATATCATTGTTTTTGTGGAGGCAAGCCATCTTAAATCATTTATTGTTGGCGTCTTCAGCACCCTGCAGACTTTGATTATGTGACAGTGACTTCATACCACCGCCTCAGTCTTAGAGTGTATACGCTGCGTGTCGATACATCCCGCTGGGTATTTCCAGAAAATCACATTTTGGAGAAGGACAGAAGAAAATTTCCGTTGCGCTGCTTTCATAATGTGTCACGAGTGCTGGGAAGCATTGACACGGTGGTGGCGAGTGTCATGTCTCTCCTCCAGCTGTTTGTCTTTTTGTCACAGGGTTAAAAAAATACGTGCACGTTTACAACTTTGCAATTATAGTAGGGCTGTCAAAGTGAATGCAATAATGACGCGTTAACTCAAATTTGTTTTAACGCCACTAATTTCTTTAACGCATTAATATAACTTGCCCTTTTTAGGTTGTTGTGAGCTCAGTTTTATAGCTAGAGTGAAGATACTGGCACCGTATGAAACTATAATGCTCCAAAGTTACGCTGAATTTCGTTGAGGAAAAACTGGCATGGCCATTTTCAAAGGGGTCCCTTGACCTCTGACCTCAATATATGTGAATGAAAATGGGTTCTATGGGTACCCACGAGTCTCCCCTTTACAGACATGCCCACTTTATGATAATCACATGCAGTTTTAGGCAAGTCAGCCCGCTGATACACTGACAGCTGTTGTTGCCTGTTGGGCTTGAGTTTACCATGTTATGATTTGAGCATATTTTTTATGCTAAATGCAGTACCTGTGAGGGTTTCTGCACAATATGAGTCATTGATTTGTGTTGTTAATTGATTTTCAATAATAAATATATGCATACAGTATACTGTATTTGCATAAAGCAGCATATTTGCCGACTCCCATGTTGACAAGAGTATTAAATACTTGACAAATCTCCCTTTAAGGTACATTTTGAACAGATAAAAAATGTGCAATTAATTTGCGATTAATCACGATTAACTGTGGACAATCATGCGATCAATCGCGAATAAATATTTTAAACGATTTACATCCCTAAATTATAGATCCCACAGAAAAAAAATTATAAAGTGATAACAATGTCAGTGTTTAGAAAGCGGTCTGAGGAATGAACACCAGCTGAAAAACACATAGGAATTTAGCCTGAGAGGAAAACGATGTGAACAGATGAGAGAGAAAGGGGATGCTGCCAAATTTGTCAGCGGCAGCAGACGTGGCATGTTGGACAAAGCTGTCATTCAGCGGTATATTCTGGGCTGCTCAGGAACAGTGGATCTACGGCGAGCTGAGAAGTGTGGGAGGGAAGCCTGACAAGAGACGGAGAGGAGGGATCTATTCAGAGAGCTTCTTTGTGTTAGGACTGAGTGACAGGACAGTGAGGTGTGTGAGATGGCTGTGTGTGTTCAAGTGATTTAGAAGGACTTTAGTGTTGAACATGTTGTGTGCTCATGTCAGGCAGATGAGAAATGTCAAACTGGATGCTTCTCAATGAGAATGCGTGTGTCTGTGGCGGGAGTGAAAAGAGCGGTTTTGCTTGTCCCTCAAAATACACTCTTCAACTCCATCCAGTTTTGTGAGTTAAGTCATGGCAAGTCAATTTTATTTGTGTAGCCCAAAATCCCAAATCCCAAATTATCCTCAGGGAAACCTCAGGAAGAGCAACAGAGGAGGGATCCCTATCCTGCAATAGACGTGTGTACAGAGTAACAACATAATGAAAACACAACATAGACAACCCATATGACAACAAATTATACATATAATGTGAACATACAGTATATGAGAAGATGGATCCAGGAGGATGTCAAGCAGCTTCCAGGCGTCGCCAAACAGCCTGAGCAGCACGACCTCCTCTCCACGCCAAACAGATAGAGCCTGAGCAACACGACCTCCTCTCCACACCAAACTGATAGAGCCAGAGCAACACGACCTCCTCTCCACACCAAACTGATAGAGCCAGAGCAACACGACCTCCTCTCCACACCAAACTGATAGAGCCAGAGCAACACGACCTCCTCTCCACGCCAAATAAATAGAACCAGAGCAACACGACCTCCTCTCCACACCAAACTGATAGAGCCAGAGCAACACGACCTCCTCTCCACACCAAACTGATAGAGCCAGAGCAACACAACCTCCTCTCCACACCAAACTGATAGAGCCAGAGCAACACGACCTCCTCTCCACGCCAAATAAATAGAACCAGAGCAACACGACCTCCTCTCCACACCAAACTGATAGAGCCAGAGCAACACAACCTCCTCTCCACACCAAACTGATAGAGCCAGAGCAACACGACCTCCTCTCCACGCCAAATAAATAGAACCAGAGCAACACGACCTCCTCTCCACACCAAACTGATAGAGCCAGAGCAACACAACCTCCTCTCCACGCTAAATAAATAGAACCAGAGCAACACGACCTCCTCTCCACGCCAAATAAAAAGAGCCAGAGCAACACGACCTCCTCTCCACACCAAACTGATAGAGCCAGAGCAACACGACCTCCTCTCCACACCAAACTGATAGAGCCAGAGCAACACAACCTCCTCTCCACACCAAACAGATAGAGCCAGAGCAACACAACCTCCTCTCCACACCAAACTGATAGAGCCAGAGCAACACAACCTCCTCTCCACACCAAACAGATAGAGCCAAAGCAACACAACCTCCTCTCCACAACAAACTGATAGAGCCAGAGCAACACAACCTCCTCTTCACAACAAACTGATAGAGCCAGAGCAACTCAACCTCCTCTCCTCCATGGAACCTAAAGTTAATATTATTCTCATCGGCAGGACTACGAGGCTTAAATTATACATTGCGACTGAGACCGAGCTGCCAGCCGAATAATAAAAGAATAACTAGCTAACTAATTGAAAGTTAGGGCAAAAAGATGGGTTTTGAGTTTGGATTTAAAGGCCTCCACAGAAACAGACTGTCTGATGTCCATAGGGAGGTTATTCCAGAGGAAGGGGGCACGATAAGAAAAGGCCCTTTGGCCTGCTGACTTCTTTTTCACTCTGGGGACAGACAAGAGCCCCGTATTCTGAGACCGGAGAGTCTTGATTTGAGTATAAGGTATCTGACAAGTAGAAAGGAGCGTGCCAGTTTACAATTTTAAAGGTCATCAGACGCACCTTAAAGTCTGTTCTGACATGGATCGGGAGCCATTGCAATGAAGCTAAAACTGGCGTAATATGGTCAAGTTAGAACGAGGCAGGCCTGATAGCAAAACATTACAATAACCAGTCTGGTGATACAGAGTTCAGATTGGCTTTGTAGCATGCGTCAATAATGATCAGCATCAATAGACTTTGACTCACAGCCTTGTCACCAAGCAAAAGAGACAGAAAGAGGGAAATATGGAAGAGGGGAAAAACACGCTACGAAGATGGCTGAGGAAACTGGGCTGCAAGAGGACTGAAATAGCCTCTGGCGCAGTATGACTAAGACTTTAATTGCAGAGGGACAGAGATGTGGCCCTCTATTGTGTGTGTGTTTGCTTGTGTGCGACGTGTAGCCGTTTCCTTGTTTATCTTCCATACAAAGATATCGCTTATAATGCAGTTTGGAGAAAATTAGTTTCATGACTGCGTCTTCCCTGATTTACCTGTCAGTGTATGTTTGCACTGTGTGAGAAAACCAAACAATGATTTTTTTTGTTCGTATCCTCTGAGGGTAAATTGCTGCCGCTTGTTTGGCGACCTCCTGTCCAAACACACAATCACTTTACAACACACCTACGTTCCTGCCTCCTCTTGTCTCCTTTCACACTTCCACAAATAAAAAGTGCAAGATAGCTTCTTCTTCTTCTTCTCCTCCTTCCTTCCATCTCAGAATCTGTTCTTTTTGCTTCGCCTCTGTTCCTACATGAGCCTCTCTGCCACCAGATGACTCACACTGAAGCTGCAGGGTGAGTGGTAAGCCTGCTGTTGCATTATTATGTGTGTGTTTGTGAGTGGAAAGACACGAGAGAGGTGCGAACCTTGGGACTTGTGTCTTGTAGGAAATCCCAAAGGTGAGCAATTAGCCCTAATTACAGCCAACATATTGCTAATGGCTCTCAGTTGTTACAGCTGTTTACCTAAAAATGCAATGATGAATCGTTAGCTGCAGGGAGAGATGTATCAGGATTCATCAGTAATCCGTTTTCACACTGAGCCAATAAAAGAATATTCACTTTGCAGTTTCACCCTCCAGCAGTGTGAAGGAACTGCGTGTGGGAAGTGAATGGGGTTGTCACTCACACACTCACACACACACACACACACACATTCACAATTTCTTTCCCACTGTCACACACTCAACTGCAGACTCCATTCCACAGTTATCAGGGAGGAAGTGATGCTATCCCCTCTTCCTGTTGGAGTTGTTGGTTCTCCTGGTGTGTATATGTAGAGTATACATGTATGCTTATGGGTATAACTCAGTATGGAATTCATTCATTCAATTCATCAACAGAGAGGAATACATTAGGATTGATGCTCATATTCAGTTGCATACTTTGTATTTTGGGTCTCTACTAAAACATGTTTACATGCTTTAATAAAAACGCTTTACTTTTCTCATACCGGCTGTGCGGCGGTACCTCTTTTCACCCTCTGCCCCCCCCCTTCCGAAAAGCCCAGTCCGCTCTGATTGGTCAGCTGGCCAACTCTGTTGTGATTGGTTAACCGAACCAAACTCTTCGGACTCTGCTCCAGCTCCACTCTAACTAGCTTTGTTTGAGGGCATGCCAAACTAACTACTAGGCATTATGCAAATGTGTTACTTGGTGACATCACACCGTTACAGAAGAAAAGGCAGGACTTTAAGCGAGGTGTTTTCAGGCAGTTCAGGAGCAGTGTTTCTGTGAGGGAGAGTAACTCCCTTTGAGCTTTGTAACAGACCTTTTACATGCACAAAAATGATATAACACTAAAGGAAAAGGAAAAAGCACAAAAGCATAGGTCCTCTTTAATTTCTTCTCTTAACCCACAAATGTATAAACTCAGTATTTATAACTTTATGTAACCAGGATAGAGCCTCGTCTGAGATGAAACATTTTACAGAAATATCCCAGACAAAATAGCAGCACCACATAGAACACAAAACATAGAGGTTACAAAACATATAAAACCGATTTGAAAATGAATTAAATAAAACATGAAGAGAATCGAGGAGCACAAAACACATAAGATTGCCATGAAATTATTTGTTGTTGTTTCATAAGTCTATGCTAATTATTACTTATAATGCATATTACATTATTTTTATACTTAAACTCCTTATTCCTAGTATGAAAATAGCACATCTGTGCTTTTATAAGAGAACATTCAAAATTGTATTTTCTTTGTTCAGAAATATGACTGTGTTTAGTTGTATGTAATTTCTGCCCATTTAATTGCACAACAATATTTTTATCTTAACTTTTTTTTGTGTGTAGTGATCTTTATGCGTGCCTCTTGAGTTATTGAGATGTTTGCTTCAGATCCCGTAGAGTCCCATTATCACATTTATTGTCAAAACCTACTGTACTTCAAATTCCAAAATCCATGGCAACATAATAAGCTCCACAGGGGCTCATAGCAATACCACCTTCAGACTGTCATTCAGTCAATGAGCTGTACTTCATTTATATCTCTGTTTTGTAGCTTTAGAGCAAGATGCTTGTTTTTGTTTGTTGATCACAGGAGCAGAGCTGATCAATGAGTGCACTTTATTGACTCTGGAAGACCGGTGAAGATCCACAGCGTAGATCACTGTGTGTACCAAAGGCATGGCACCTTGTTTGTCTTTAAGCAAACTCAGTCAGTGGTGTAGTGGAGGGTATACGCAGGTATACGGTATATATACGCACCTCTTTTTCTGGCAGTTTACAGTATACCCACCTATCAGCCAAAAAGCCATTGGAATATATAGGAGAGTATACACGTCTTCCTCTGTAACCTACAACCCATCTATCTAGTAGTACACCCACTTTATCAACAATCATTACACCGATGAATACAGTCATTATTTGAGGACCAGATGGGCTGAATAATGCATCAAAATTATCTATAATTCGTGACAATTTACTTGATTTTATCCACTGTGACAGGAATATTTGGGCTTTAGGGAAATGACTCAATCAAAAGTGAAAAATGGCATCTTATGAAACATCATAAAAAGTGTAAATTAAAGCATCTGCATGTGTTTCTCTCACTACTGTCTTGCTATCTTCTTTATTTAAATCTCTCTAAACATGCCCTCTACTGGTTATAGTTGTCATTATTTCATTCAATCTATCAAGAAATCGGATTCAAACAAAAATACACCTTTAACAGGTATTTATTATATATATTTATTTATTATTTATATTTATTATTAATATTATTTATTTATTTATTTCTTCTTCATTTCTTCTTCTTCTTCTTCTTCTTCTTCTTCTTCTTCTTCTTCTAGGAAGGTCAGGAAGCTAAAACTCCTGTAAATCACATAAATACAGCCATCACCTCCAGCTTTGATCTAATTCAGTTCTCTCCACCCATGCCCAGCAGTGCATGTCTCAATGCCACATCTACTGCAACATGCCACACATTATGACATCATCATCCCGGGGCAAACCGCCAATGAGAACCCACAGGGGGGGAGTCAATCTCGGGTCACCACAATAACGCTGGCCAATAGGCATGAGCTAAAAGGCCCCGTAGCCATGGTGATTAGCACGGGTTCAAATTATGTGTACGTGTGGCAGATGCCCCCCCCCTGTGTTGGTTCCTTATGCATTTGTGTACATAGACGGTAGACACTATGCTGTGGGTGCATGAAGGAGCTGTTATCACCGGACACTGAGATGAACTCACACACAATAATGAGCCGCTGTCCTACTTTGGTAACATATGGCTTATGCATTCATAATGTGATCCGTCGTCCATGTATTGGACATGCTTCTTCTCCAGCTTCCTGTTTGTTCCACACTCTGTTTCTCAGTAACTTATAGCAGTGGTAATTGCGGTCGTTAGCTCTCCTCTGCATTGTTCTCCGAGAGGATGGATGAGGAGACGTGTGGGTGGCAGTGAAGGGTGAGGGGAGGGGAGGCAAGGACGGCGAGCAAACAGCACTGCTGAGTAGGAGAAGTACAATGAGCTGTGAGTCAGAGGAAAGAGAAGAGAGAACGAGATAGGTAGGCTGAGAAAAGGTCAGTGTGGAGGGCTTTTTTCTTTTTTTTTTAAATGCCAGAAGACGAGAAAGCTCAGGAATGTTGTGTTCGTACTATCTCTCTGTTTTATGGCTTTAATGCTAATATCTGGCTGAGCAGGTGACTCACGATGCACAGAGGAGAGAGAGAGTGGGGGCGCGACTCAACCGAGGCCTAACATGAAAATGTATTAAACGAAACCCAACTATGAATCCAGAACACATTCATATAGTTTGGCAGGTGCGAGTGTTTCTTGACTTCTCGACTCTTCTGCTTCCCCATTCACTGATTTGTTTTTTGCCACACCATCATCACGATGAAGAATCATCTGACCCCTGCATTCCTGACTCCCAAGACACTGTTGTTATCCCCATTGTCTGTTTGACTAAATTATATGCTACACTGCTTTGCACACCCAGCAGGAAAACACACACCACAGTCATCCAAGCTATTCATATGCACAGCTCGGACTTTGACATCTTTCCCATCTTCTGTGTGATTCGCTCTCATCTCACATGTCATCTGACACAGATTCGGTTGGGTCTATCAGATGAGCAAATTCTCCAATACCAGAGCTGACAACAGTCTATCTTGATTAGAGAGTACCAAACATCTGCCTTTGTCAAGAACATTACTGATGTACAGTATTTGCATTAAAGGTACAGTGTGTAGGATTTAGCGACATCTAGTTGTGTGGTTGCAGATTGCAACCAACTGAGTACCCCTCTGCTCACTCCTCCCTTTCCTAGACTGCTATAACGTGAGCCGCCGAGTGCAAAACTGTGGTAACGCTGTTCACCTCGCTCAGAGGCCATCCTTACCATAATAACACTACTTTAGGAGCAACGGGAGTCAGACGGCAGCTGTTTCACAAGCGTGTCGGAGAACTAAGGTGGCCTTCGCCTTATATACTGTAGTAACACACGTATTAGGTTGGCACGTCATGATTGGCCAGCAATGTGTATGCACATCTCAGTGGGCATGCGTGTGATTGGAGGAGAGTATTACCCATAGAGTCCAGTAGAGGGAGGAGCCTGTGTGAGTTAGAACACAACGCTTCTTAGTTTCAGGTGATTATAAATGAATGAAAACATAGTTAGATAGATAGACCCCCCCAAAATGTTACACACTGCTCTTTTAATTGTTTAATTGCGGTTGTTGCTGCACCCGATTCGATTGTTATCAGGCCAATAAATAGGCGTTATCAGTTGCTATAGGGACCATAGTTGTGGGTCAATAGGGGCCTATTGCACCTACTCGGTTGTAAAAATGAATGTGAAACTTAAAAGCTACACGTTCTAACACATTGTAATGCTGAATGTTATGTTTTCAACACAAACAAAAAGGTTTCTTTAGGACTAGGCAAAAAAGAAAACACTTTTAATTGTTTTCTTTTTTGTTAAGTTTTGTGTCCCATCCATCATCCCCAAACTCCACCCGTTATGGAGTTTCACATGTTTATACTACAGCACCTGACTTCCGCTTCTGCTCCTGTCGTAATTACTACGGTCGCTAGAGGTTGCTATCATGTTCATTTATACCTTCTTTTGGTGATCGAATAGATGATCAAACCTACTAATGGGGCTTATAGCGACTGATAATGGCTATTTAATAGCCTGGCAGGAATACATGGTTAAGTATTAAGTTATGTAACCATGCAGATAGTTGTGTTTTTTTTTTTTAGATAACCAACTCTGAGATTTCTGCCTCCAGACCAATACAGTGGAGATGAATGGGTGGTGCTCACAGCATTGGAGAATTACATTTAAAAATTCAACAGCAACCTGTCTTTTCAGAGACAGTGTTCCTGTTTCTCTGACCACAGCCTGTTAATCCATAGGCCTTGTTGTGGACAATTTTCATTGGGGCATTGTTTTACCCAAAGAAATAGCCTCTATAAAAACGGCTGACGGTGTGTTCTTTAGATCATCCTGAGGAAACGGTTACTGGTCTTGCTGTTAAATCTGTTTGTTCCACTGCTGCGAGCACTCCAGGTGTAATTCCATCCAGCCTCTTTGTACTCGGGCAGAAGCCGAAATACCAGAAACAAATATCTTGAAAGCCTCCCTGAAAACCAGAGGCTAGTGTTTTAGTTTGTTTGTTTTTGTAATCTGGGTGAAACGACTCTTTAACGGTCCTAAAACAGGTGAAAAACTTCCCTCTCGGACTGACACGTACACACCTGTTCACATTACAGTTCCTGTAAATGAATTCAGAGGACCGTGTGTAGGAAAACTCTTTAAGAAAACAAGAATCTTAACCTAAAGTAACAACGGATCATGTATCTAAAATAAGATTTCACAACTTAATACAATTTCAAAATGCTACAGAGATGTCTTTCCAGTGGGGTCTGACTCAGTTTAATGCAAATGCACAACAGCAGAGAACACTTCAGGTTAAACCCTGCAGGTTAAGCAGCTTAAATACAAAAGAATGGAGGCTAAGGCAGTAATCCTTGGCATTTGGTATAACAAGATATTCTTTTATTCCTGTAATTTACACTAGATTTAGGCTATAACCCATAATAAAACATTTTGTGAGTGTGTTTTTCTTTAAATTCATTTTTTTAAAGCATTTACTTATTTATTTTTAATTTAACAAGGATCAGAATCTTTTTATATTTTAATGTTTGTACTGTTTAAAGGTGCAGTGTGTAGAATCTGGCAGTCGGCACACGGCGTCTTCCGTGTGCCGAAGTGAGTGGTGAAGCAAGAGACAGAGAGAGCGGCGGCGACGGCAGCGAGTAAAGTAAATCGACTCCGGCCCGAGCAGGAAAAGTTAACAGAGTTTGGTTTGTCCTTTCTGGGCTACTGTAGAAACATGGCGGACTCCCTATGTAGATATAAACGGCTCATTCTGAGGTAATAAAACACACAGATTCTTATCATCAGGTGATTATACACTAAAGACAACACACTTATTAATATTATATTCAATTTCTGCCAATAGATCCCCCCTAAAGGTTCTTTAAGAAATGCATTGCTAACAATTGATATCTTTTCTAAGTATTCTCTTTAGAATGAACTTAATGAACAGAGTGAGTGTTATCAGTCGGAGCAGAGCTGGAAACCTGCAGGGAACACTGGACCGCATTTTCATTTAAGATCTATTCATAGAGGGTCAGCAGGGTGGATAGTTTATACCTGCAGATAGCAAAGATGACTCATTTGAAGATAAACTAGACCACTTAGATATGTAGACCAGATACCTTTGTGTGACTAAAAGTGGGAGGGATGCAAAGGTTCACACCTCTTTGTCTTTTTCCCCAGAAACATAACTCCACCAGAAAAACTGGTTCATCTGCCCCGACCACTGAGGTTTAACTTTAACCGCTTTCAGAGCAGCTCACCCCTCCAACACGTTAGCTTTAACTAAAAATCTAATCCACGACTGTGTAGAAAATGGTGCCATTAGAGCCCATTATGTCAATACATCTCATCACCGTGCTCCACAAACAACAGCACCTCAGTTACTCACCTGTTCAACAAGACATTTTGATTCTTAAGTGCGATCTATTTGTCAGAAATTGACTTTTTTATTTTGTGTTTATGAGCTGCAAACTCCTCCATAGTCCTCCACTCCATTTGGAGGATGGAAGTGGCTTCTTTTATAGGATCTATTGATCACATTGTCACTTAACTTTGCTGCTCCAAATTGTCTTGAAGCAGACTTTTATTCAGACAAGCAAAAGCCCACACAGAGAGACAAAGCTGATGTTCCTGCCCTTATCACTCTTTGATGTGTGGAAGTATAAAGATCTGGAGGTGAAGCTGGAGGTGTAAGCTCAGTCTGCTCTGTAGCATGGACTTTAAAGTTGTCCTTGTTTTAATGGTTCAGTGGAGAAGACACCAATGATTACTCCTTAGCTTTTCTACCATTTTCATCCTTTTTTTCATTGTTCCACTCCACTGATCCACAAAGTTTGTTTTTTTGCCCCCTGACAAAGAGTCGGGGTTCAGGGTCAGTTACACGACAGCTTGGTGATAGATTCACCGTCTCGCCTGAGACCTCTTCATCGGGGCGGATGTTCGCTGGCTCAGGGGAGCTTACGAGCGTTTGGGCCTTCCAGTCCGAGGTGAGTGTCTCGTCTGGTGGCAGAGGAACCAAAACAACATGAGGAAACATATAGCTCTGTTAAACAATACAACAGGATAGACTGCTGCACTTCCTCTATAGAACATAATGAGGATTGTCACGCCACGTGGGGTCTTTATATGACGAATGCATGAGAATATAGTTGTGGTAATTGATGATGATAATTATGATAGCAATGTTAATTAGAATTTTTCCCTCATAAATGAAGCGAGGGTAATATTTCTGCCAATGACATTAATGTTGCTGTGGATTCATGTGGGAGACATTTGGAAATGTGGCATACACAATTGATAAACATCAAGATGGAAGAAATCCATGTTTAGAATAATTATGTATGTAAGTTTCATTTAATTATTCACAGAATAAAGCAACGATGACACACATTAAATAATGCTTTATTCTCAATTAAAGTGTCCTTCCCCTTGACATCTTGTAAAAAAATGTCCACTATGCTGTCATCTGACAAGCTGTGTAAAGAGTTGTGTGATCTCTTTCTTGCTTTATGTAACTGTGTCTGTATGTTTGTGATGCAGCTGACATTTGTTTGATCTTATCACTTCAATACATTGTCTGCCTGATGTTTGCCTAAAACACCTTGATACTTCACAGATGGAAATAGAGAATATATTCCTTCCTCTCTCATTGCACTGCAATCAAAGAGAGCAAAACTTGTGACCAGTGTATAACTAATTTGCACCTAAATTAAACATATGAACTCATTTGTAGAATGATGTTCAACTCCTAATGGTCTCTGTGCTTTCATATGAGAAGAAGTAGGCTAATAAACATGACAATGGCTCCCTCTGGCAGTCAAATAGGTGAAATACTGGCGCACAAGAGCCACGCGGTGGCACCACTCATACAACATACAGCCTGATCAGTTATTTACACTTAGTACCAGTTAAACACAGTGTAAAAGTTGACCTTGGAGTGTCTGTGTGAGTGTTTTATCTGTGTCATTATGAAAGAGGGTTGTTATTTATAGGCTATGTGTTTGGATTTAATGAGAAAATACTTTTGTCACACACAAAGTATTTCACAATCTCAACTTTTCTGTGATGCATGAATTAACCACAGCCTCATGTTGCACAACAGGGATTTGTTATTATTATTATTGGAGAGGGAATTAAAAACTATAAATCTTTCCAGATCATCTGTTTACTTTTTAGCATCTGCAAATGTCACTGCAAAACAAACAGACAAAAAGGGATGTTGTATGGATGCTATGCTATATGAGAGGTGATTAAATGATCAGGGAGGGTTAGGTTATTATAAAGACATCACTATTGTAGACAAACCATGAATCTGTAGTGGCATATTTTGGGAATAGTACAGTGCTGGGTGGTTTGTCATTAGGATAAAAAAACAAAACATGGGGACTGCTATGATTTCCTGCCTCTGCTTTCACTCCTGCTGGCTATCAGTGCGATCACAAGTTGGCTACTTTGGGACATTCTTGTGATAATCCGTAAATACATTTGATTTTTTTTTAATCACATTTATCACTGTAGGTCTCTTGCAATTACGCCACAAAACACATGATGGCGCCCAACAGCAACGGGTCAATTTAGTATTAATGCAGTTGTGCAGGTGTGTTCAAAAATGTAAAGACTGTTTTGAAATTAACTTTTTTTTAAACCTATACCTGGACAGTGTGTAGACTTCTTGGGGGAGCTGCATAGGATAACATTAAGCCTATATCACAATATTAAATGCTAACTATGCCCATTTTCAAAATCCATACATGTTATTCCTATGGTCGAAGACAGTCCCGAAATATAAGTAAACATGAACAACTCTCTACCAAATCCAAAAGAATAGAGGGCTAAAACTGAAACTAGTGATGTCATAGGGTGTGATGTGGAGCTGCTCGATGAATTGATAGAAATGTTCTAGATGACACTGAGAGCACGCTGGGAGATGTTCTGAGTATATGGGGACATTTTCTAATTCACAACTGAAAATCAAAACACTACTATAGAATAAAGCTCATTTGGGTAAAAAACAACAAAAACAAAACATTCTATGGGTCCAAATCAGTCTCCCATTCATTGCTTACGGAGGTTATTATAGTAAGCAAAAACTAAATCCAAAACAAAAATAAGCAGTGACATTTTTTTAGTAAACTGGAACTAAATAAAAATGTGTTTTAAGAAAAACTAAAACTAAACTGAAACCATATTGTCTGGTTAAAAAATTATATATGGTGAAAACAACTTTAAAAAAATAAATAAAAAATGTACGTAATTTCATTTCAGTTTTAGTTTTTATAGCTAGACGAAAAAGGAGATAGCAGGAATTTCTGTTGACTCTTGTGACATTGAACAACAAAAACTGAACAAACTTGACCTCCGAGGAGATGACGCTCTGCTGCGATTGCTTCACCAAAGTAGCATGAAGACTAAACCATGTATTTTGTTTTTATATGTAGCTACATACTTCTGAGGCATTAAATATGGCCCTAACAAAAACAAACTAAACTGAATAAAAACTAAAACTAAACCTTGCTGAAAAACTGAAACCAAAACTAGGAAACACACTCTGAACACTAACTAAAAATAAAAATAAATTCAAAACTATTTATCTTGCTCCAGACTTTATTCTTGATGACATCACAACCTCGAGACTCAGGCTACTTCTCTGGTATGTGGTTTCTTCTGTTTTTTCTTGGCTTTGAGAGAGAGTAGCTCATGTTCACAAATATTGACTGAACTTTCCTAGGCCATGGGAATAACATATTGGAATTCTTGATCTAGGTGATGTTCCCCTTTAACTTTATTATTCTTGTTTGTCATCTCATTGTGCAGCTTTATTAAGCACTTTAATGTGTTTAATATAAATAGGTCACCCACTTAAACCATAACCACGCCCTCAAGTAGTACCGGAGGTGAGTTCCTGCGAATTTTCACTTCTGTTCAGCTCCCCTCCTCCTCCTCCTCCTCTTCCTCCTCCTCCTCCTGTTCATAGAAACTGTGCAGCTTCAGCCAGCAGCGCGTCAGACGCGCTCACACCAGTTTCCAGTCGGTCCCACACTTCACAGTAACTCTGCGGCTCCAACTTTGGTTTCACAAACTTCACCTGGTTTCGATACCATGCTGGATTAAGCCCATTAATGGTTGTTGTTCGACCAAAAACGGATTTGTTTGACTACAATGAGCGCACTCTGCAGCAGATCCACTGATTAGAGGTAAGTTGAACCAACACTTGGCACAATCAGCCTATACATCTGAATCAAAATCTCTCTTCTGTTGTGCAGTAAATAACTGTAAAATGCCTGTTTATGTAGTGATGTTTGTACACTAACAGAAGAGAAAAAGTGATAAAGGAGATAAAAATAATACTAAACTCACTGTAGCCGCAGACCATTGTTTCCCTTTTGGAATAACAGTGATTGCTCACAGCTAACAATACCCTGTCAGCTTTGTGCTTGTAATAAGGCCATTTCACCCCAGTGAACATATACAAAAAGTATTATCAGCTGTCTCTCTCACTGGCTTGGCTTCTGTGTTGCACAACTCCACAACATTTCCACTCATGTGTTCAAGTTTGGCAGCACTGTATCCCCTGTTAATGAGTAAACTGTGGGAATTTGGACACTGCACTGAGCTCCTCTTTTTTTGTTTACCCTATAGGGGAGGGATCGGTTTCAACAGGGCTGCAGTGTTTGCACTGTGTGACCTGAAAAGGCTTGGACAGAGGTAGCGAAGAGGTCACAGACAAATCATTTAGCGCCATGGATATCGGCAACGATGTGGATCTGTCCAATAAAAACATCACCCCGTTGTGGAAACGCCGCACGGACGGTTGTAAAAAAGCCCAGGACTCGAGCAAACCCAAACCGCGACCCTTCAGTTACCACACCAACGGGGTCATGACGACGGACTTCCCCGTCGTGGAAGACAAAAGGTGCTCCTTCACCTTGAGCCAGCCCGCTGAGAGGCTGGTGGTTGCGCCCCCGAGTTGGGGCAAGAACACCGTGGTGTTGAAGCACATTCTGCACAAACCCTCCAAGAAGTCCCGAGTTGTCCGGAGTATCAGCATCGGACACCTCTCCAACGGACTCTTCTCGCTGTCCAAATTTAGGTCTGAGGACAACAGATCCGCCTCGCTGGACAACAGAGTGCGTAATGGAGACAATGGGAAAAACGGTAATGGTATGGCGGTATGGCAGGAAAGGCGTCTCCAGGACCCTCAGAAACGCATGTCCAGCCCGTTCGGCTCGCGGAAAGAGCAGATAGCATTTGGGAGGAGTTCACCCTCAACTGAAGCTCTTAACTCTTCTCCTGTCCTGTCTCCACACACCCCCAACAACAACAACTACAATCACCATGAACTGTCCTCCCATTCGTCCGCATCCAGCCCCTCTCCTCCAGCCCGGCGTACCCCCACTCCCTCCCACAGCTCCACCTCCAGCATCCCCTCCCTTTCTTCCCTCACCTCCTCAGACCCCCCAACCCCACGTTCCATGTCGCCAGCAGACAGAGGACAAGTGCCCCTTAGACCATCCTCGTTCTCGCCCGCCTCCTCACAGGACGCCAGGCATGCCTCTTCCTGTTCTTCCATGTCCTCCACCTCCCCCTCTCCCTCACTTTCCCCATCAATCTCTCCCTCCATCCTACTCAGCACCCACAGCCCCGTCGCCCTGAAGATGGGCACCCAGCAGCTCATCCCCAAGGGCTTAGCGTCCGACATCCGACAGAGCAAAGCGGCGCCTCCTTCTGAGCCGCAAGGACAAGGTTTGGCAGGGCTGCTAGGGTTGGATCATTCCAAGCGAGCGTTGAAAACCCTCAGCATGGTAGAAACGGGGGCCTTCTTTTCTACAGGAGGGAGCCACGGTGAGGCGACGGATGGGGAAAGTGAGAGCCCTGGGACACTAACAAGAGGCCTGAGGAGTACGTCCTACAGGAGGGCAGTTGTTAGTGGAGTAGACTTGGAGGTCCCATCGGTAGATCCCAAGGCCCATCGTTTGTCCCAGCCGGTCATCAGATGGCTAGATGAGGAAAAACTAGCTTCACCAGTCGGCCCTGCAAGTCCTGGTACTGTAAGTCTTACCAGCCCTGGAACTGTCAAGCCTGCCAGCCCTGGGACACCCAAACTCGCCAGCCCTGGGACACCCAAACTCGCCAGCCCTGGGACACCAAAACTCGCCAGCCCTGGGACACCAAAACTTGCCAGCCCTGGGACACCAAAACTCGCCAGCCCTGGGACACCAAAACTTGCCAGCCCTGGGACACCCAAACTTACCAGCCCTGGGACACCAAAACGTGCCAGCCCTGTGTTCGCCAAACTCACCAGCCCTGTGTTACCCAAACTTGCCAGCCCCAGGATTTCAAAGCCTGCTAGCCCTGGGAAAGAAAAGCCTACCAGCACTGGGAAGAAAAAGGTGGGTGCACTCAAGAAACAAACACTATTGGTCTTGAAGAAAAAAGGGTTGAAATCTCCCACAATATACAAAAAAAAACAACTTATGGGAGCAGGAGCTATTTGGAAGTTACCATAAATTAATAATAATTAGTTTCATGGATTTTTCATGAAACAGTTAAAAACTAAAATAGTTTTAACCTTAATGTGATTCTAGGTCAAGAGCTGCAATGATTAATTGATTAATTGTCACCTATTAAATTAATCGCCAACAGATTTAATAATTGACTAATCGGTTTGAGTAACAGTCCAGAGTCTAAATTCTCTGATTCCATCTTCTTAAAAGTGAATATTTTCTGGTTTCTTTACTCCTCTATGACCGTAAACTGAATATCTTTTGAGTTGTGGACATAACAAGACATTTGATGACATCATCTTGGGCTTTGGAAAACACTGTTTACATTAATAGACCAAACAACTAATCGATTAATTGGGAAAATAATCAACAGATTAATCAACAATGAAAATAATCATTAGCAGCAGCCATATTAAGGTCTGAAGTTTGCTATTTTGTACGTGTTTGGGTTGACTTTCTGTTGCTCATATAGAATATGTTACTAACATACCTGACCGGCTCTATACAACAAGTTTTAGATGCAGAAAGAAATCAATTATAGCATTCAGTTGCAAACAACTGCCTGTTGCTGAGCAATCAATGAACACGCACAGCCCTGTAAATACCCTATGACCATTAGCATTTTTTCCCTTTCATTAAAACAGATTTCTTGACTCAGTTATTCCATCTGATGGGTTTATATTTGATTGTGCACAAAGATTGCTTTTATATGGTCTTTTCAGTATGGGGAGGGGGGGGGGTTAAAGTCCACATTGTAAAATGACAACACAGGCTGAGCATTGTGGGGCAAACTTAGCAGCAGCAGCAGGTCAGACAGGGCCTTACAAGGAAACAATTAATGTGGTTGTTAGGAGACGTGACGTAATGTGACACCATGCCCAAGCATACACACTTATACACACAATGGCTCTGTAATTAGACTTGGGTCAATGGAGGAGGTCACCAGAAAGGACACAGGCAGGTCATGGACAGGTGACCCAAATACAGAAGCTTATTTCATTTCAAGTTTGTGTGTGTCCCTGAGTTTGTCCAAATAGTTATGACAATTTAGTTCCTTTTTTCTTTCAGATTCCAGATAAGAGGAAAGTTTTGACCAGTCAGCGGACATTTGACAGCGAGGGTGAGTCACACCCGTTCATCTTGTTTCCACCACACTTTCCCTTTCATTTTACTCCTTTAGTGTCTGTTCATCTGTCTCTCTCAACCAAACTTCCTTTTTTTTAAAACTTCAACATGATGGATATTTAAAATGACTGTTTTTCAGAGGAGGAGCTGTACCAGAACTACCAGGAGAAGGCGTTGCATAATGACTCGGATGAGGATGCCGATTCCAAAGAACCCAAACCCGATAGCGGCATCGTGGTGCAGTACAGACCCATACGCACCTCCTGGAGCCAGCTCAGTGTGGTTAGTAGTACAGCTTCCATTCTTCTCTTATCTCTCTCACTCTTTCTCGACATCCGGTAAGCATACAGTATGCGCTCTCAATGCTGTGTCTGTGGAGTCTTGGAATGCTAGTGATCTGAAGAATGCCGTCATATCCAGTTTGGCAACAGTCCATACCCATCCTCCAACTGTTTCAGCCTCCTTCTGCCCCTCACTCTGTTTATCAGGGAGTACAGGAGCATTTCTTCTAGGACTCGGGTGGGCAGGGAGGCAGACAGCCAGCCAGCCAGACCCACAGGAAGTCTTGCAAGCACCGACTGGTGGGCCTAATGCCAGTCTGTTGGCATACTCTACACATTCGTCAGACTGCAAATATGCTTAAAATGTTGCCTCTACAGAGAAGTGCGGTGGCATTACATAATGTAGTTAGGGATTGGAATGGACGGAGAGAAGAATACAGCGGAGGCTAATTTAGTTTTCTACTTAGGCATTCCCATCTGTTTGTTTACTTGTTGAGGAGGGAAAGTGCGGGAGCGAAAACAGGTGAGGGCGTAGATGGAGGCAATTAGGATTAGTTCTGAAATTGCTGAGAGAAGAATGATTTGCACTCAGACTCGAATAAATGGGAAATTGGATTCAAAGAAGAGAACATTCGGAAAATGTCTTGGGTTGTTTTTCTTCTTGTGTATACCAGCAGAGGTGAATGGGGCAGAGTCCGACATCACCATGCTGATTCTCTTCTTCTGTCACAGCTGCTTTACAGCTGTTGTAGATCTGTTACTGCGAATGTCTCTGGCCAGACAATACATGATGTAACGCCACAGGATTCTTCCTCTGCTTTTCGTAGGAAATGCTGGCATGATACTTTAATTTTCCCGGTGTGTTAGGAAATAAATTAAGTTCCAATAAAGGCAAGAACCAGACATGCAAGTCGTCATCGGGTGCCTTCCCAACAAGTCTCCTCCCATCTCTTCCTGTCCCCCGGCACCTCGCGCAATTCAGGGTTCGATGAAATCACGTCACATTCCCAGAATTTTCACATTAACAAGAATCCCCACCTGTATTTTCAAGAGGTGGAGCTTCCCTGGAGCTAGGAAACATGGAAAAACAATAATATAATTAGCTATTGAATATTGCGACCTAATTAATTGAGTTTCAGTCACGCCCAGTGAAACTGCATAACAGGGTGAAGTTCAGTTGGCATGATGACAGGATTGCTCAGTAAAACCTTACAGCCTTGTATTGATTGCTGATTTTGCTGATATGGTGTTTGGTATAAGGGAAAAGAAGCTATTGGAAGTAAGGAAAGATAGCCTCTCTGGATTTCTGCCCTCATGTGTGATCTGGTAAAGTATAATGTGAATGTGCCAAGGGTCATATTTGTGGAACAGGAGACAGGCACGCTTTTTATTCAACCTCACCTTCAGCCACATGGATGATTTAACTCAATTGCCCTCCACACCTAGTTCATTCCACAAGATAGCTTTGTTTCAGCCTTATTCAAATATCTCTGGAGTCTGGAGCAGATCTCACCAGCCACATACCGTCATGCACTTTCCTTTTAACCGTATGCTTTCGGCCAAATTACATTTTTTACCTTACAACAAATTTCCCATTTCTACGCTCGCCCTGTGCCTCTTTAGTCAGTGAAGATCTTTCTGTTCCCGTTTCCTACAGCAACTTTATTGCCTCTCTATTCAGTGTGGTATGCAAAGTGCTCCTTTCTTTGTGTGTGAGGACAACAGTGGCACACAAACACGCACATGCACACACCCGAGTGCTACAAATACAAAAAGGCTTCTGACCTGAAAAAAACCCTGAGAGTAGTCAAACAAGTGTGACTTTGTTTTCGAAATCTTTTCATGACTTTAAAATCATTCTTTCTTCTGATTTTGTTTTCTGTTTTAGGTCAAGAAAAGTGGTCTTTCTGACCGGATGAGTCAGGAGGAACGCAAAAGACAAGAGGTAGGAATCATATTTTTACACTTTGATGTTTGGTTCAGATTTAGGAAAAATTAGATTTGGAGTTACATGCATGCTAAGTTAAGAGTTACCAAACACTGAGGGGGGGGATATGGCTGTCCATTTGGTCTCTGTAAACTCTACTAGACCAATAAAAAAGCCATTAAAGGAGCACAGCAGGACACATGCATCATGGACTATTATATCATTAAAGCAGATGCTTTGTAAGGGGAGGAGAAGGAGAGGTGTTCCAATAAGTATTTATCTGAATCGCTGTCGTAAGAGGAATGACGAGACCGACATATATTACATTGTTCAATAGCATTCCAAACATGATTGTAGAGCACAGGTATGTCGAGCACGTTCATGACGAAGCCCATTTCATAGAGCAGTGAGTGAGTGAGTCAGGACCTAGTGGGGTAATCGGAGCACGCAAAGTCACTAGTGGATGTAATAAACTGACTATTGTCTTTTCAGTCTCTCCCGTCTCACTGTTTCCTTCCTGTTTCTCTCTCTCCTGCCCTCCCAATAGGCCATTTTTGAGGTGATCTCATCAGAGCACTCCTACCTCCACAGTCTGGAGATCCTGATCCGCATGTTCAAGAACTCTGCAGAGCTCAGAGAGTCCATTACCAAGACCGAACACCACCACCTCTTCTCCAACATCACCGACGTCTCCGAGGCTAGCAAAAAGTAAGTAGGTTGTGTTGTCATGTTTGGTACTCGCTGTGTGTTGTCATGTTTGGTACTCGCTGTGTGCTTTCTTGTCGAGAACTTGCAAGTATTGGTTCTTCCATGCTGGGCTGGTATATTTCGGCTGCTCTTCCATGTTCCCTAAACGTCTATCCGTGTTTGCGGTTTGTGGTTTTGGTTAATGAGCTGGATCATTTTCTTATTTAACAGCACATAAAAGTTGGTAGACCGCACTCATTCCATGTGGGGGTGTGTCTGTAAACACTTGACACCATTCTTTCAGCATGATTGTCTAGCTTCAATCAGAGTTGTTTTCATTTTTTGTGTGAGGGATTGTGGGTAGGCAGCACTGAACGAACTGTTCTCTGTGTCTATGTGTGGTCACATGCTTAGTGAAAGGATAAAAGAACAAATTTAGCTTATATTTTCATTATCAACATTCCTCGCTGTTTGAGAGAGCTCAACAGCAGACTGTTTTTTTTGCCTCTTTTTATAGGTGAGTGTATGAAAAATGCAATGGCCAAAATGTGCTGCTATGAGCCCTCTGAGTTTCCCCGTCCATCGTGATTTATAGAGCATGCGTGTGTTGGGACTGTTTAATGGCATTCGTGGCCAGGTAACCATGCACTTCCAAGGATCCCATAAACCCAAACACTCACATGCATGAGAGGCCATGAAAGTTGAGACTGATGAAAAACTGTGCTGCCTCAGCAATTACTGTGTTGCTCCATTATTTCTACAATGATTGACAGGAGGATTTCTGAGCCCATGTGTTCTTTGTTAGGCTCATATGTGTCTGTGCTTTTAACTATGGTATCATTTCTCATGTTTTTTTTTTATGAGATTACTATTCAGTATGATAATGGGATATATCTGTTCTCACAAGCCTGCTATTGGGACTAAAGACTCCACAATTGGTAGGTTTACAGTCTTTTTCACACTCTTCCTCCCTTAGCCACAAGTTTACCGAACCTACTCTGCCAACAAGTTGCTACCAAGTTTCCGGGGTTATTCTCAAAAACCCAGTGATAATAATAATATGGGTTAATACATCTGAGCATGAAATGAGGTTAAGCTAGCCTTAGTCTTTCTGTTGCCTTGGTTGTAAATTTACCCAGAGCATTCACTGACTCCCCAGGCCGTGCAACTGTTCATGACATTTGCTCAGGATTCCATGTCGGCATTGCAGCCCCGTCCTCAGGGTTAAAGATTTCCTCATTGCATACAGTAACACCACCTGCATGTACATTTGTCTTTTTTCTCCGTTATCATGAAGGAAAAAAACAAACAATACTCCTCACTTTCTGCAGCTTATGTGGACTTACAAGGACATTATTTGTTCATTTATTTACGCCTCATTCCCACTTTGCATGAATGGTGGTATCTGTAAATTCCTCAGACGTGCTGCAGCCCATCTCACTCCCTTATCTAATTCCTATGCACAGGAGACCACACGCACACATTAATGCGATACTCCCCACCTAAATACTTAGACCAGCATAGCCTCCAGGGTGGAGAGTGGAGGGCATGGAGACGGAAGGGGCAGCAACTCTAAAGATATAAATGTGGCCTGTGGCACTGGTTAAACGAGATGTTTTACTTGGAACAGATAGTCTTTGGCTTTGAGTTTAGCCTCTCAAAGAAAATAGTAGTAACACCACTCCACCTGCAAGCTCCTGTGTAGACTGTGTGGGATAGTGAGTGGGGGGGCTGTTGAGTATTTTAAATGGTATGTCACTGATTGCAATTCTCTTGCAACCTTGGGATATGACTCATTCATTCCACTAACATACTTAATTTAAATTATTCTTCAGTACGTGCTGGTAGAACTCTTTGATTTTCATTTATAATTCTTGGTCAGCAGCCTAATTTTGGGCATTTCCTTTTTACTCCTCCTCACCCTGATTTAACTCCCCTCCCTTGACCTCTTCCCTCGTGACAACACACTGTTATTTCGGTCGGTGATTTTTGCCCCAGGAGGGAGCGCAACCTGAACTTGAGCAGCCTTGACCTGTTAAAGCCCTATACACCTTTAGGACATGTGGTCAGAGGTCAGGACAACATGTGTGTGTTTTCTCTTATCCTGTGCCCTCAAAGTCCAAAGACTGTGGAGTCAGGCACAGACACAAGGCTACACGGTCACAAGAAGAGTCCCATTGATAGTCATATAGCATAGTGTGTGTGTGGGTGGAGTCGGTAGGGATGGGTAGGAGCGCTTTTGCAGATGAGCTCAAACTCGGTCCAAGTGGTCAAAGTCAGCGTCCTGTCTGTGCGGCAGCTTCCTGTTTGTCACCTTGGATCGTGCATGCAAAAACAACTTCTTCTCTTGAAGTTGGGCCATGTGGCGTGCCGTTAAACCGGCCATCTGGTGGAGCTCAGGAAGAGGAAAAGCCTCTGTGTTATGGTTAATGGTAGGCTATGTCTATTTTAAGAGGCGGGGAGTTCCTCTTTTGTGATCCTACAGCTGGTTTAGAAGAAGAAAGGTGTTGGCGGTGCTTCCTGCCCTCCCTGATTTTGTATCCTATATTTTCCCCCAGTGTGGGATGACTCATGATTTAATGCTTCTGACTCGAGCTGCCGCCTATGTTCGGTATACGAATCCCTGACACACTGACCCGTATTCCTCCTCTATGCACTCAGGTTCTTTAAGGAACTGGAGGAAAGGCACCAGCAGAACATCGTGATCGACGACATCAGCGACATCATGGACAAGCACTCTCAGTCCAACTTCGATCCCTTCGTGACGTACTGCTCCAACGAGGTCTACCAGCAGAGGACCCTGCAGAGGCTGGTGTGAGTGACCGAGTGGACAAACAGATGTTCTTATCATATCTCGCATGGATTTGATCCAACATGACTCATTTTTTTCCTCTTTCTCTATTTGTACCAGTGACTCCTCTTTCTGAATCTCATTCCGTCCTCTCTTACAGCTCCAAGAATCCCATTTTTAAGGAGGTGCTGACCCGGATAGAGAGCCACCCAGACTGCAGGAACCTCCCAATGATCTCCTTCCTTATCCTACCCATGCAGAGGATCACTCGCCTGCCTCTGCTCATGGATGTGAGTGCACGGAGGACATAATTTTGGAATTACAAAACTCTTACACAACAGTTTGTTTATTCATACTACCCTGACTAATTATACATAGGATGTGTCCTAACCTCAAAGATGTTTATGTGACCTTACATCACTCCTCCTTGATAATTCTTAACTGATTTACCCTCTCCTCTTCCTTTAATGTTTGTCCTTCTTCAGTTTAATGCTTCCTTTGGCACCACATTATTTTGTCCTCCCTCTCTTCCTCTCCCTTTGCTCTACTTCCATCCCCCCCTCTCCCCCCGTCCTCCTCCTCCGTCAGTGTCTCTCTAGGGACTCTGGGGGTTTATGCTTGTACACTCAGTGGCTTTTGGATCCTGAGAAAGTTTGGTTTTCAATTCATTGCTTCCCACAGCTTTCTTTAAGCATCAATATTTTATCAAGCTTCTGTAAGAGTGTGGTGTGCATGGGTGCAATGAATTGTTGTGTGTTTTTGTGCATTTTTAGGTTTTTTGGTTACAAATTTAGTGTAACCGATGACTATCTGTGTTGCAGACAATTTGTCAGAAGACACCTAAAGACTCGGCACAATATGAAGAGTGCAAGAGGGCTTTACAAGCAGTCAGCAAGGTGCGTGGGTTTAAGGAGTCGACCACAAATGTTTTTATATATTCATACATTTTTACCTGCATATCTATATGTATTATGTCGCTATAGTTATGCTATGTCTTAGGAGACTTGCCTTAGACATACAGTAGGAGACTAGGATTAGCTTGGGAGGCAATCACTTCCTATTTAATGTTGTATTTTGGTAAATAATCTTCTGCAAAAACACAATAAAAGCACTTTCCAGCACTTCTTGTACTTGATAAAGATGAGCACGTCAATCAAGGAATGCTTTAACTGTCATCAGGGAACTGTACACTGTGGTTAATAGAGACTGTTTGTGTGAGCAGGTGGTGAGAAAGTGTAATGAAGGAGCTCGCAGAATGGAGAGAACAGAGATGATGTACACCATCAACTCTCAGCTGGAGTTCAAGATCAAGGTACTGACACATATTGTTACACACTTTCATCTTGTTTAGTATTTTTTTTTAAAAACAACATAATTCCAGTTATCAACTGACATGAACAGTAGTTTGACATTTTTGGAAATGCGCTTATTCACTTTTGATGAGAAGATTAATACCGCTCTCATGTGCAGCAGCCAGTTAGTTTAGCTTAGCTTAGTATAGAAAGGTAAGAAAAATCTGCCCACCGACCATAGACTGTATATAATAAGTGGACACATTCACCATTACCTCACCCATTGGTTTGTGGACTGCCGTTTTGAAGCCTTGAGTTCGGCATTTTGCCCGTCGCCATCTTGTTTTTTTGCAACCAGAAGTGATACGAGAGGGTGGAGCTTAGTACAACCAAACGCTGAATAAAACATTTTTAGGTGACCAAAATGTTACAATTAACTTCGATGAACTGAAAACACACTGTGAAAGGGTTAAAGTTCTAGGACGATCAACACGGACAACTCCCAGACCGGGCAACGCCGTGGTAGCGACCTGGCAATCACATGTAGCCACGCTCTAAAGCATCCCCTGCTTTATGGTCTATTTGACTCTAAATGGGACCATAATTTACTAAATGAACATCATGCTGTATTGAAGAAGACTTGAAACTAGCGATTGAGACCATAAACTCATGTTTACAATGTTTACTGAGGTAATAAATCAAGTGAGAAGTAGGGTCATATTCTCATAGACTTCTATACAATCAGACTTCTTTTTGCGTCCAGAAGAGTCGCCCCCTGCTGGCTATTAGAAAGAATGCAAGTTTAAGGCACTTCCACATTAGCTTCACTTTCAGATCCGGAGTTTGCCCACTGGCCATTTCTAATCTTTATGCTAAGCTAAGCCAACCGGCTACTGGCTGTATCTTCATTTTTACCAGGTGGTATCGGTGTTTTCATCTAACTCTCAGCAAAAGGGCAAACATGTATTTCCCAAACTGTCACACTATTTCTTTTGAAGTTTATTAAGTATGTAAAACATGAGCTCATGCAGGCATGCACTGACACGCAGACACACCACCGTCACTCGCTTGGCGAATATCTATGCACACAATGCACACACAAGACTTGGCAGGCTCTGTGTGTCTAAGTAGTGTGGGAAAATAGCTGCTGGCACATTTGGGACTCAAAGATGTCTCGCGAACATATTCTCATTCTGCATAGCCAGCTGTTCACACGTGGACACACACATTGTGATTCAGGAAGTGCTGACATGCGCCAACATTTCAGACATTTTATTTGGTTGTTAGATGCATTGCCATTTCTTGTTTATCAGGTTCTTTTTTTCCCCCCTCTTCCTCCAGCCATTCCCCCTGGTCTCGTCCTCCAGGTGGATGGTAAAAAGAGGAGAGCTGACCGCGTTTGTGGAGGACAACGGCATCTTCCTCAAGCGGACGGCGCGGCAACAGGTCTATTTCTTCCTCTTCAACGACGTCTTCATTGTCACCAGGAAGAAGAGGTGAGTCTGCTCATTATCAGCATGGTTGATCAGTAAGATTTTTGTTATTAAGTTAAAAGGAATTGACGCCCACAGATTCCCCCCAGCTTTATGGGTGTGTTTATTTAGCGGAACAGGTGCAGTCACCTGAAACTGCCGCGACTTGGCACCTTGAACCTGAGCCTGTTTTTCTAAATGTCGCAGAGGTTTCAACATGTCCTGGTGACGTGAATCATCTGGAGGTAGTAGACCTGCTTATTGTCAGCCTCGTCTGCGAGTCTCCCCTGCTTCCTCTAGTTTCAGTGCAGCACCATGAAACAAGCCATACGGAGGACTTCCTCGAAATGATGTGGTTTTCATTCACGTGTGTGTGTGTGTGTATAGCGTGGGTGTGCGCGCTCTATTTTTGCCAAAAAAACTAAAATCCCTTCCCGTCCATCTCCCTCTGCGTCTGGAACTGATTGTCCCGCCACTCGCAAAAATGAAGAATTCCTAAGAATCATTAAAACGGAAAAAAAAAAAAAGGGAAAAGAAACATTCCATGTGATATTTTTCTGGGAATCTGATCCAGGAACGGCAGACTCCAACAGTGTGTGGTGTCAGGCCTGTGTTTGGAAAGAAAGATTTGGGAAAAGGGGAGTGCTCCGGAATCGCGGTGTGTGTTTGTGCGTGTGTGCGTTTGAATGGGAGACGCTGTTATAATATTGGTTTGTGCTGTGGGTGAGCGCTGGAGCCCTGCTGCGGCACGCTACTCTACTGCACTCCATCTGCAGTAATCCAAACAAAAACACTCCAGGGGTACACGAGGCTAGCCAGGCACAGCCAGGTCAGAGACATAATGGTGTAATAGCTCTTAGTCATTAGGACTTGGTGTGCCCAAGCAGCTAACCCAACCTAGTTGCCAAATGCAATAATGTTGTGTGCTTGAATCCTCTCGGCTTCTTCTTGTCTCATTTTTCTTTCATTTCAAGGAATGCCATGAACACCAGAAGGAATGAAGGGGTGGGAGGGGAGGTCAAAGCACTTACACAGTAGAGAGAAAACATACCTATGACCTGAGAATGGTTTCACTTTTATAGGACTATATATCTTAATACTCAGAAGAAAGAGAGCACAGAGGAGTGTGGTAGCCTGTGTTAGCTGATTGGGAATCTTAAAGGTTAGTATGCTGTCTTTGGTCGGGGTTCAATAGCATCTAACCAACCATTAATCTAGTATCGTGTCCGCTTATCAAATCTAAATTATTCCAAATCTCTCATCAAATCTGTATTGATTCAACAATTTTAAGTAATAATGGTTATAAGGTTTCAACATATCCTCATACAACGGTTTGTATGATATCTTACATCAAGTTATTCCTCTATATCATTTTTTTATATACAAATTACAGTGCATCACTTTTCGTGCATAGCTACGAACGGTGCATGAGAGCAGCCTGAGGGTTGGAGTTGAAACAGTTAGACAATCAACAAATTTAATCAGCAGCTATTTTGATAATCGGTTAATCGTTGGAGTAATTTTTTTAAGCACAAATGCCAAACGAGTTTTAATCTAATCTAGTTCCAGTTCTCCAGTGTGGGGATTTGCTGCTATTCTCTGTTTTCATATCGCTGCAAATCAAGTATGTTTGGGTTTTGGAGTGTTTATCAGATAAAATAAGACATTTGACTCTGGGAAACAGTGATTATTTTCCTTTTTATCTGATGTTTATTAAACCAAACAATTGATTACTCAAGATAATAATTGTGTAATCAACAATAATAAAAACAAAGTTTGACATTGAAAGATCTGAACCTCGGGGTTTGTTTACTTACTTTACTTACTTTACTATTGTTTTCTAGAAGATAAGTTTCGTTATACCCTCTCAGCTTATTTATCAGGAACTGGATCCACAATGAAACTGGTTATTGGAAACCGAGCCCGTGTCAGACGAGGCTATTGTCACGCAGCGGGGGAAAGTTTTGATCTTCTGCTCTCTGGCTCACAGGAACACTTACATAACACTGAGTCCACACCAGCTGGCTCCTCTCTCATCTCCACTTCCCCCCTTTTTTCCTGTGTGATGCCAGGCATCGTCTAAACATTCACTATTATTGAGGTTTTCATCTCTCTCTCAGTTATTTCCCTCTCTTTCTGCTAGTCATGACCTTGTGGTTTTTCTTTGTGAAGGTGTGTGTGTGTATGCAAGCCTGTAATCCCAACACGTTCTGTTTTTCGCCCTCTGTTTGTTTGACTGTGCCATAGTCTCAACACTCCTACTGTACTTTGCACCAGGACATTGTGCTCATACAGTGTGTGTGTGTGTGTCCGCCTGCATGCTTGACTTGGAGTCCTATCTCAGCATCTCTCAGAGGGCTTATGTTGAGGAACTGATTGTACACCAGTAAGATGGTAGCTGGCACAGTTGTGATGACGTGTTTGTAGATGCCTGCGCTATCTCTTATCTCTAGACTGATATTAAGTAAGTCTTTGTGTTTGTTTCTGTGTAAGTAGCTTGTGGGGAAGCCAAACGGTGGATACTTTCTTTCGCCTATAATATTCTCTAAACACCTCGCGCCGACATTTCGACATAGGATATTTAAACTATTTCCCACCTTCATTCCTCTGTTCAGCAATTATCCAACACCGCATGCACACCCAGCCGCACACATGAGAAACCTCACCCCACAAACATGCAGATTCCCCACCCATCATCCCATTCCCCAGCGTCATGTGAATGGCATTCCAGGCATTTCACCTGGAGGCCTGTCAGGAGCCGAAATGCTGACAACCATAAAATACAGCTAACGGAGAGATTCTAATGTTACCATCTGGAATTACTCTGTTTTATTTTAGGAACTAATTTGGGATCATTAGGATCCCAAATTAGTTTTTAAATGAGAAGGTCATACTGTAAAGGACAGAGGGTTTCGTATCCTGTACAGATTGTACAGAAGCCCCTTGAGTCAAATTTGTGATTTGTGATACTGGACTATACAAATAAAACTGACTTGTCTTGACTTGGATTTTGGTTTACCCAAAATGTTTTCTGATGCCAAACATGGAGATAAATTAATTGATTTTAATATTTAAGGTGTATTTAATTGGTAAAAAAAAAAAATTACAACCTAAACTCGCAAGTTGCGTTAAAGAAATTAATGGGGTTGAAACAAATTTTGCTTTAATGCGTCAATTTGACAGCCTTAGTTTTTACTCTTAAAAAAATCACAAACTTTGCATATAACCCATTCAAAATAACGTAATATAAATCCCTTTCAAATCCCATTAGAAATACCTTTATTATTATTATTAAAGTATAAATTAATTAGAATTTTATTTTATTGAATTTTAAGATAAAAAATAAGGGATTCTGTATCATAGATGATCATGTACAAAGGAATTTAACAATTGTCACTACCATGTAAGCTTTTGACAGAAATATGCTGTGATAGATCTAACGGGTTAATAAAAGGTTAGTAAAATAAAATCATGTTTAACAGACAAATATGAGAGCGGTATGAAATATTCTCATCGAACTCTTCCTCAAGAAAGCAAATAAGCGTGTTTTCCCAAATGTCAACCTCTTCCCCCGTGAAGCTCCGGGTCAGTGTGGTTAGCCCCGAAGCAGAAAGCAGCTTGTGGTTACAGTTGGATGAAGCTTTACCGCAAATACTCTCTTTCCCGTCCACTCCCTGTGCTTTTATCTGATCTGTCTCTCCCTGAACTCTCTCTATCTCCTCTTCCTAGAAGTCTAATTGGTTGTGGGCAACAGGCTTTAACTTGATTGACTGGTGGACAATAGGGGCTGATGGGTAACAGTTGAACCTTGTTGAGAACCTCCCGACCGTGACTGCATTCTCCAACCAGTCATGACCCCAGAGAGTGTGTGTGTGTGTGTGTGTGAGTGTGAAAGAGCGAGACAGTAAGACATGGACAGATACACTGTTCACTATGGCTTGTTTAACAGCTACCTTTGTCCATTCCTGTGTTTGTGTGTTCAGCACACTAATGGACATGCTGGCTCACAAGAGGCTAGTTTCTGTCTGTCCGGTAGCTTCTCATCTCGGCTGCTGTTTCAGTCTCAGGTTGATGAAACGTGATGGGCTGGGCTTCAGAGCACTATGAAAACATACTTTTTTTCTCCAGGTTCAATGGCACATTAGAGGTACTATGTTTCACAATCAGCTCCAGATGTTTCGAACTGACTCTGTGTACGGCTAGACACAGGGTCACGGTAAAGGTACTCATGGGAAATGTAGGCATGTACTAAAGAAACCAGGGGGCAGCTGATTTAGTGTAAGGGTATGCAGACGGCTGAATGCTTGGACTTTTGACTGGCATATAATGTGACAGGTGATTTATTAATCGTCCAGGTGAACGCGATTAACCACCCAGTCTTTATCCTCTCAGGGGTTGAATAGCCGAGGCACCGTGAAACTAAATCTCTACTGAAAACAATGAGCTTCAATGTGATGTAGAAGAGGGAGCGGGTGGATGGTGTATTGGGTTCACAATAAGCAGCAAATATTATGTATTTCAAATGTGATTTTGTGCTCTTTGGTTTATTTGCCTTGGTTTTATATTATGATTATATGTATTGTATTTGCTCTAAATTAATTAGACAATAAGAAAAAAATAATAATGTTGCCATGTCAGACATTAATTCTTTAAACACTTTAATCTGTATATAAACATTATGATTTAATATAATACTGGAAAAACAAAGTAACAACAACATAGTATATTTTTATTAAAGCTCCAGTTGGTGACTGGTGTATCAGGTCCATGTTGGGGCAGAAACAGGAATGCAAACATTTGGGGGCTGGAGGCCGCATTACAGCAATTGTGGATTGGGTCTTTATACAAATTACCAAACCACAAATAAGTAATTCCAAAAATTCTAAATAAAGAACAGCCTTCTGTTAAATGACATGGTTGTATGGTTGTTGTATACATGTTTAGAGAAGTTGAAAAAAACAGGGAGAAAAGCAGCTGAATCCACTTTTATTTTTGAATACCAACCTGCCAAAAGAGTATCTGAAGATCTGCCTTCATGATACTCAAAGTAAACCCGTTTCATCTTGAACTTCTAAAATGAAAAAATGCACTGGTCTAATTTGTGTTTTTTATGTTTTTTTTGTATCTGTATCTAACTGCATTGGCTGGCGGGATACAGTTCCAAGAAAAAAATGTTTTGGAGTTAATTTAACATTTTGTCAAATTCGGTTTACATCAGTTTGCCATTGAAACGTGTGTGTGTGTGTGTGTGAGTGAGTATGTGTTTGTGTGTAAGATAACATTAGTCTGCTTTTTAATGCATACAGTAACTAGGCGGGTGTGGCTCTCAGGAGGTAAAGCGGGGTCGCCCTCTTAACGGAAGACAGGCGGTTCGATTCTTGCATGTCAAAGTGTCCCTGGGCAAGATACTGAACCCCAAATTGCTCCCGAAGGCTGTGCCATCAGTGTGTGGGTGTGTGAATGAGCATGAGATTAGATCCTGATGAGCCGTTTGGCACCTTGCAAGGTAGCCTCTGCCACCAGTGTATGAATGTGTGTGTGAATGAATGTGTGTGTGTGTGTGAATGGGATAGGGCTGCCCACTCTTAGTCAACTAAGATTTCATTAGTCGTTTTTTCTGCTTTTTTTCATGCTGAATGACTTCATTCCTCGAAACGTATGTAGCATATCTCTGATAAACACAATATTTAAAGTGGTGCTTTTGTGTGATTCTTTGTGGAGAAACTCAATTTTACAGATCCGTCGATTAAATCAACTAATGGATCAGTCGACAAAAGTGTCAGCTGAGTGTTAGTCGACTAAGAATTTCTTTGGTCGAGGACAGCTCTAGAATGGGGTAAATGTTGACATGTAGTGTAAAGTGCTTTGAGTGGTGGAAATAAAAAAAAAGTCCTGTATAAATGCAAGTCCATTTACACATAACTACAGCTCCGTTTGTAAGTGTTGGTATTGCATTTCCATGTAGTAGAACTGTTTTTTTATGTCTCCATATATAACTGAATCCTCTTGCAGTTTGTTAACTACCTTGTCCAAGAGCACTTAATGTGATAAATGTTGTCTCATACATCAAGGCCTCCATCACTAAAACTTCTGTCCCACTCAAATAAATCTTTACTTGACTTAACTGGGTGAATTAAGTCCAGTAAGTGAAATGTTATTAAATCTTTCCATCTCTTTCAGCGAGGACAGCTACGCCGTGATCGACTACGCTCTGAGGGACCAGATCTGGGTGGGTTCCTGCCAGCCAGAGGACCTCGCCCTGTCGCCGGTCAGGAGCACCGCCAGCATGCTGAGCTCGCGGCAAGCCGGCGCCAACCACCTTTTCCGTCTGCGCTTCCGCAGCAACCACTCCGGTGAAAAGGTGCCCATGATCCTGGGGACGGAGCTGCTGTGAGTGACTTTTATTTTGTAACCTTTGACCCTCTTAATTGTCTTTTTTGTTTCACTTGCGTTTCGATTACAGATTTACGAGCTCTGCATGTTAAGCTGATGTGATGAATAATTTTTTTTCCTGTGACATAATATTAGCCCTGCATCTTTTACTCATAAGGTTTGATATTTTGGGTTTTCAGTCAAGAAAGCAGAGTGTTTCCCCAGCTCAGGTCCTTCTCTTCATCCATAAAACACTACTCCTACTCCCTTATCTTTCCTTGATGTGCTCTAATATGAACTTGGACGTAAGAAAATCCCTTTATCCCTCTCTCCTCAGCTCTTAGTCTCTTTTTGGTCCATTAGAGGTCACAGGGATATTTTATTACATCTATTCTCAAGCTACAACCTGAGCCTTCCTGCTTGTTGTTTATGTGGCCGAGGAAAGGGAAGTTTATTGGTCTGCTATACAGTCGTACTGTCTGCAGTCATCCTGTAATGCAGACCGGCTGTACCAGATCATTGTTTTGTTGACTGAGCATCTGCTAACCCAACCATCTATTCTAGGGAAAAGCAGCTCTCTTTGTTTACCGTCTGCCGGCTGACATGTTTTGCATGTGCAGCGTAAATGATTACTCACAGACCTGACTTAGAAACACAGTCAGCTGGTTTTGAGCTTCCTTCACATTTATGCCTGTAGCTGTGCCCCCCCCCCCCCCACACACACACACACACACACATCTCTCTTCGTACAGCAAATAGAGTGAAACACAAGGTTGTTTAGATAGATTATACAACCCGCACAAACAAAGGGGATCTGTCATATATTGGGCTTCATGCAGGGTTTATTTGTTCTAGTTAGCGATAGGCCATGTGCACGCACGCACACACATGTACACACACACACTCAGCTTTCACTGTAATTATTTTCTGTGGTTGAAGGCTTTGTTGAGGAGTGTTTTCATAAGCACGGGGGCCTGTTCCTCCTCATTCCTGTGGTAGTTATAGAGCCGCCTCCTGTATTCTCATTATACAGGTGTGTTTTTCAGCTCCACTGTACAAAACACTGCCTTTTAAAAATGTCTCTTTGCTCTTTTTATAAAGCCTTTTTCTACGTTTTTTGTTCCACAGGTACATATTGTGTTATTTTGTGACTTCTATAAGAGTTTGAATTTTACTACAACTTTCAGATGTAAGTTGTTAAAGATAATAGAAGGGATTCAGTCAATTATATAATTATATAATTAAACATGTTAACCTTATTATTTTCAAAGGCAGAACATAAAGTAAGCCTCTCTAACAACAGCTTAGCACATGGTGCAGGTGCAACAGCTGAACAGAAACATGTCAAAGTGACGGTAGACAGAAGCATTTTGAAGAAACCCCTTTTAATGTGATAACTTTAAGATGCAACTGCGTTTCACCCTTCAACATCACCTACTGCAGCCTGTGATCCGTTCAGCCATGCTATGTCCTCTTGTAACCCCTCATAAAAGGTCCGTGTGTCACTGGGTCTCACGCAGCAACATCTTCTCTTAAATGTCTCTTATATTTTCTTTTAATTTGCTGTTTGGAGAAAAAATAAGAAGTCAACTCCAGATGCATCAAACATTCATAACAATCCAAATCTGCTTTAGGTGTGCTGAATGATGAATACCACTTGATCATAAATTGGAGGCCTGTGGGTGATTGTTATTATTAGCTCTGGTAACGCCCCCTAAATATTATCCTATACTCTACTATACTACTATAAATGCAGGTGTTGTGCTATGTGCAAATACTCCGACACATGCCTAAGAATTGGACAGATACCGCCAAAAAAAGCTATGAGAAGAACATACATGGACAGATGGATGGATACACAATTTCATCCAAATCTTAATTGATATCAATGAATCAACAGTATTTCTTTAGCCCACAAATCTAATGATGCAATCCTTATAATTACTCTAAAACATTTAATAATCTATCTTATTCATGCATTTTTTTTTTATATATATTCCTCACATTTAAAATGTATGTTTCCTTGCGTTGGACAAACAAATTTGAGGACTGTGAAAACAAGACGTGTTTTTCTTATTTTGGTAAGAGTGCTCTCGACCACTCATATCATTTCCTCTTACCTAAGAGAAGAGCGAAAGTAAAAACATCAGTCAGTCCCAGAAATCAATGGTTACTAACAAAATGAGAACAAATCGTGGATACGAACAAAAATAACAGAACATTTGTTTGTATGTCGCTTCCTGCACGAGGCCCATTGTTTCATTGAGAAGCCTGAAAAAAGAAAAAAAAATCAAAGCTGAAAGAAAAGTCAGATATTTGTAATTTTATGTGGAACCACTACTGTAAATATCCACCGCACAGTTTAGTGTTGGTTCCCTGTTGCTATTGGAAATGAAACCCTGTTTTCTAGTTGAACAGCAGTGTGTGAACCGCTGATGTTCGGCCCCCGTGCTGCCACTAAGTGAAACCTGACAAAGCAACTGCAGTAATCGTGTTAAGTGTGACCGCTATGAGCCTGTGTAGGAGGGAATCTTTCTGACATGACTTAAACGTGTTGCCTGCTGAGCCTTATGTATTGCCCATGTATACATGGGGGGGTCTCCTGGTCTTAACGGCCCACTCTGTCTAGTGTGTGTGTGTGTGTGTGTGTGTGTGTCATTGTGGAAAGCCCCTAGACTCCCTCCTTAGATAGCTTGAGTTTGGGGCCCTCGTCTATGATGTGATGATGTGAGGGTTGCAGCGCTCCACTCACTGTAATCCTGAATGAACCGAGGAGAGGAGACCCTGGCAACCGTCCATTGTTACAGCGGTTGCTAGGCATTGTTTAAGCTGTTGCCTAGCAGCGGCACATTGTGGGCAGTTTCCCACGACTATCCCTCCTCCTCGCCCGTTTCCTCACTCTCCCCTCCTCTTCTTCACGGCCCCGTGTCTCATTTTTTAGACAGCAGCCAGTGTCTGCTCTTTGTTTTTGATGACCAGATAACTTCCTCTTCTTTCGGCCATTCATCCCCAATTTAGTGATCTAACGCGACATGACACATGGAAGTGGTGTTACATTAGCCAGCCTATTTTGGGCTTCTGGCAGAGTTAAATGAGGGAGAGAGGACAATAAGGAGTGTTGAGGCTGTAAGAGTGGAGAGTCGGGCTGCAGCTAATGATTATTTTCATTATAGATGAAACTACTTATTATTTTGATTACTCATTAAGTCTATAAAATGTCAGAAAGCATGCCTATCACAAGTTCCAAGAGCCTAGGATGACATGTTAAAATTGCTTATTTTGATGGAATAACAATCAGGCAGGACCAGTGGGCAACTGCGGGGTCTGAAAAGTGAAGCCAATGCTGAAGGGCCTTAAACTTGCATTCTTTCTAATAGCCAGCAGGGGGCGACTCCTCTGGTTGCAAAAAGAAGTCTGATTGTATAGAAGTCTATGAGAAAATGAGCCTACTTCTCACTTGATTTATTACATCAGTAAACATTGTAAACATGAGTTTATGTTCTCAATCGCTAGTTTCAGTCTTCTTCAATACAGCATGATGTTCATTTAGTAAATTATGGTCCCATTTAGAGTCAAATAGACCATAAAGCAGGGTGTGCTTTAGGGCGTGGCTACCTTGTGATTGACAGGTCAATAGCACGGCGTTGCCCGGTCTGGGAGTTGTGCGGTCTGGGCGTTGTCCGTGTTTTTAATCTTACAACTTTAACCCTTTCACACCCTGTTTTCAGTTCAGGAAAGATAATTATAACCTTTTCGGTCGCCTGAAAATGACTTATTCAGCATTTGGTTGTACTTAGCTCCATCCTCTCGTGTCACTTCGGGTTGCAAAAAACCAAGATGGCGACGGACAAAATGCCGAACTCGAGGCTTCCAAACGGCAGTCCAAAAACCAATGGGTGACGTCACAGTGACTACGTCCACTATACGGTCTATTGGCAGGACTACAACTAACTATTATTTTCATTATATATTAATCGGTTGATTCTTTTTTTTTTTTTTTTCTTTTTCAATAAATGGATTGTTTAGTCAATAAAATGCCAGAACATTATGAAAAATGAAAACTAATTTCAGAACTGTAGGTGTTGAATTGAAATTGTGTTGTTCGACTAAGAGTACCAAAACTAACAGTCCAAAACCCAAACATATTCAATTTGCAATAATATAAAAGGACAGGACAGCCAGCTGATTTGTTCTTGTTGTCACATTTCAAAAGTGGAAGACCACAACAATGCAGGTCTACTTTGTGCATGATTTCTCTGCAGGTATATGCATTATTTTGCTTGGGAAAAAATAAGTATTCTCTACTGGAATAAAAAGTGACTGTATTGCATACCCATGCCCATATTGTTCACTTCACCACTGAATTGAAGTGCAGCTGAAGTCGGGTTACAATGTGAAATTCCACACATTCTGACTGAAGGCGGTGTCTGTGTTTTTTTTTTTTGTGGAAATGAAACAGTAGCAATGGCCTTCTTCTCATGCTGGTCAGCGTGGGCGTTTTTCGCTTTCAGTTCCATTTGTTCTCTACTCGCTATCTTATGCCATACCTGTGTCTGTGCATCACTGTGTGAGGTCTAAGAAGCACGCATACAATAAACTTGATCCTTGACCACAGCAGTGACGTAACACATCAGGAATCCAGACGAGACAGCTGGATCGGAGATGGCACAAGGAGGACGCTTGTCTTTTCTGTCTGTGTCCTCTTCCTTTTCTCTGTCTGTATCCTTTTTGTCCGCTGCGCGTCTTCCCCGTGACCCTGATGCTGTGTCCTGTCCAGAGTCAGTGAATAGTGCTTCTCTATTAGTGGAACAGAGCAGCTTCAGAAGTCTGCAGCAAAACAGTTCTGTTATGCAGCTGTAACACAAAGCAGCATCGGTTACGTAACCCGGAGGAGGGAGTCTTATGCACATTTTGGCATTGTTTTTGTTTTTTCTTTTTTACTCCGTCTGCTTTCGTTTGTGTTATTGTTTTTGATAATCTTACTATGTCTGCTTTTGCTTATGAGATAACGTGAAAATTGCTGATGGGAATCATTCCCTTCGGTCTGGGAGTTTCCCCCGGCCCGGTCGGCTCCGGTCAGAGAGATGTCATGTTTTTTGTCGGAGGAGCACCCGAATACCGTTCTGACCTGTGGTTAAGTGGAAAACAAGGGAGGGCCTTGGTTGAGAGTAAACACGTTGATAGAAGAGAGCAGAAAGAGTTAGGGGGAGAGGGGAGAGTTTATAAAACAGTGGTCTGGTGGTGATTTCAAGTTGGCAGAGGTTAGAAAGAGGCTGTCATCGCTCTTTATCTGCTTGTGAGAAAGAGGTTTTACAGTGCAGCACGCGAGGCCTCTCCTCTTCCTTTCAGAGGTGAAACCAGAACCTCCGACAATGGATTTATGATTCTCGGCATTCTCTTGCACATGGGGATCATGAATGGTTAAAAGCAGAGGGAGCTTTACTCCCTCTACTTCTTGAATAGACTGATCCTGCACAGGCTTGCAGTCATCTAGAAGGGGAAGAGGGCAAGCACCTGCCGTTTGTGCCTTAATGCAGTATTCACATGCCTGTGTGTAAACACATATACACCCGCTCTACAGTTCCAAAGCTGTTTTTTATTTTTTCACCTGAACCTCTTTTGGTATGTGCCTCACATTCCACAGATAACCATTAAGTGCCTCTCAAACACAAGCGGTTGCCTGTTTGCCCGCCCTGTGCTGCTCGTGAAATATATGGAATACATTCATAGTTTGGATAAAGTATTTCAGCTGTTTAAGCATGAGAAAGCGACCCGTCATGACGGCGTGTTATGTATGTGCACATGAATCTGTCGGCATGTGTGTCCAGCTGTCTGAAGCAACAGCTAACAGATGCTGTTCCCACAGAGCAGCTCGGATGTTAGAAGAACTTGCACATTCAGTACGGAGCCCCTTTTCCTCTGGCGCCACCAGCAGTTTCACACTTGTGGTATTGGCTATTAGACGGATTGCATATGAAATTTGGTACAGACGTCCATGTTCCAGTCGGGATGTATTGCAACTGAAATACCTGCTACTGTATGCAGAAGTCTGGTTTTCTCTCAGAGCACTTGAATTACAATATGCTGAAAGGTTATTATGGCATTTTTGCCCAATGATGCCAAAAACGTTCTACCTCACAGAGCTGCTAGCGTGGCTGTAGCCTCTAAAGTCCAGGGTTATTATAATAAACTAAAACTGAAACTAAAATGACAATAATCAATGAAAAATATTTTTAGTAAACTGAAACTAATTAAAAACTATATCCTTTAAGTAAAACAAACTGAAACTAAACTGAAACAATATTGCCTGTGTGAAAACTATTACAAATAAAATAAAAATAAATTAATTAATTTAAATTTTTTTGTTTTTTAGCTACAGTATATCACAACCTAAAAAAAGAGACGGCATGAATTTCCATCAACTCTTGTGACACTGAATCACAGAAATTGAATGGACTTGATTTTGTTTACTTCTGAGACATTATAGCTGGCCCTGACAAAAACAAACTAAAACTACTTTAATATTAAATTAAATATATAAAAAACTAAACATTTTTGAAAAACTGAAACTAAACTAAAACTAAAACTAGCAAACACACTCTGAAAACCAACTAAAACTAAAATGACTTTGAAAAGTCAAAAAATTAAATAAAAAATTGAAAATTCAAAAACTATTATAACCTTGCTTGAGTCTTGATATTTTCTTTTCTTTGGATATAAATAAGTGTTGCTTCATAATTGAGTTCAATGGCTCACAAAAGGAATAACTTAAAAACGGGTAGGAAAAATATTAGTATCAGAGGAATATGACCGCCAAAATGTTAGTTTAGCTAACCTCCAAAATCAGTGGTAGAGCGGGAGAGCTTGAAACACACCAACTATGAATATGAAATAATCAACGTGGAAAATGACGTCACTTTACTAGTGAGCGATTATTTTCCACCTGGACTATGGACTACATAAAATGGCAGTGGAGTTATTGAACATAACTACACTAGAGTGTAAAGGGTATCGTTCTACTCCAAAGGTCACACTTTATCAGACTTGTAATATTGCATTGTGCATGCACATTGATGGCCTCTAAGTTGATCATTTTATTGAAAGTAATAAGTTATAAAAGCGTTATGGTGATTTCAAACGGTCCAATTAGTGGTGGAAGGATGGCGTGACCTTGTGTTTTACAGCTTGTGTGTCCTGGAAAGGATCAAAACAGCTTGTGTACAATGGGAACACAATAATGAGGTCTGACTCACGGGACATGTTCGAGGTCCATTTGTGGCCGTTGTGAAGAAGAGTCCACAAAAATGCCGCTCCGTCTGTGATTGTCTGCATGTTGCAGCTATCTGCATGATTCAAGCCGGTGGTGCTGAGTCACAGGGGGCCTCAACGACCCCCTCTGGTTCATTTCCTGAACCCCCTTTATCTCTGTCTAAATCCTCAACCCCCTCCTTCAGTAGCCGATGAGAACAGGTGAAATTAGAGAGTTTCGTGGAATCTGACCTGTGCGACTCCACCCACTGTTTCTTTCCCATGAAACCCACAAGAGAGGAAGGGAAAGCAAAAGCAGGTCTGTTCCCTCCTGGGAATCGGCCTTGTGCTACTCAGTTCTCTGTGACTGAAAACACACCTCTGTTCTCTCTCTCTGACGGGGGACAGAGAGGAGGGAGGGAAGGCATAACTCGCCGGCCAACTTAATTATTTATTTGCCTCAATAGCCTGTCGGCATGCAAGCAAGATGTTGCTTAGTTTAAGTGGACTGTCCTTTATAGCTGCGTATGTTCTCACAGCCTCATGAAACTTTACAACCACAAACTAGAGACCTAGAGCATTCGGAGGATGGATGGCTTTCCTAGGTAGACTGACAATAAGGGGGTTTCTGCGCAGTTTGCAGAACAGAAGTGTTTGCCATGTAATCGCCGAAATCTCCAAGTCAAAAGTTTGTGTTATCAAATCACAGCATGGCTTTTTCTATGGTATTCCTCAAGGTCTTGGTGTCTTAATGTGGTATTTTGGAGGGATTTTTGATAATTTTGTATCAATTCTCGAGTGATAAAAAATGGTTAAATTCAGCTCCAAATCTGTGTAACAAACGGTATCAACACAAAAATTGCTGCAGCAACTTATAAGACATAATAGAGGACGGGAATGGCCACCATATACTTCTATCATAATGTTCTTAGCCCTTATATACTTTTTCAATTTATTTAAATTAATTAATTCATGTTTATTTCTGATTTATGACTAGAACAACTTGACACACAGTGCTGAGCTGCATCTCACATTAATCGTCAGGTTCTCAGCTTTCAGATGATGTACACCACTTCTATGTGACATCTACTGTTGACCTGCTATCTCCCCCTAAAGACCACCTGTTGTACCCCCCTAAAAAAGACAAAAAACGTCTACTGTGAGTCTCAGAGGGTTAAATAACGTGCCGTTATTTGTGCTTTTAGGAACGAGCGTGCTCGATGGATCAGCGCTCTCGGCCAGAATGTCAACAACAACAAGAGTCAGGACAGAACCAGTAAGTTGTTTCTCACACACACACACACTCTTAACTGACCTCTCCTTTTAGCCTATTGCACCACCTTGTGGTCATTCGATGAACTGTTTTTTTTTCTTAGATTAATTTCAACACAATTGGTTTGTTAATTCAGATATATTCAAATAACCTATCTGAAGTGATTTATGGATTTGTGTTTGTGTGTTCTTGTAGATGTCATGCAGGTGGAGGTGATCAGAACTTACACAGCCAAGCAGCCGGATGAGTTGTCCCTGCAGGTGGCTGATGTGGTGCTGGTCTCGCAGACTGTAGAAGACGGTACGTTAGCTCTCTCTCTCTCTCTCTCTCCGTTATCGCTCTGTCTCTGTAGCTCTCTATAACTTCACTCACCCTCTTTAGTATTCCCCTCATTTCCCACCTTCCTGTTTCAACTGCGTCCTTTCATCATGCACTTTTATGCTCTCTCCTTTTCAATACCAGTCTGTCTCACACACACATAATGGACCTTACACCTGTTTGAAGATTTTTTTTTTTTTAAACCTAAACAAAAACACAGTGGCCCGAGGTCATTTCCCTTTCGGTGACCATAGCAACCGACTTTCATGTTAAAGAACAGACGGCATTGAGCATCAAAAGCAGGGAGTGAAGAAATGCTTCAGTTTTCACGTCATCAGTGCAATTTCTCCTCTTTAGGCTGGTATGAAGGCGAGCGGCTGCGTGACGGAGAACGGGGGTGGTTCCTCGCCGAGTGCGCCCAGCCAATCACGTGCCAGGCCACCATCGAGCGCAACATGCAGAGGATGGACCGCCTGCAGGGGTTGGAGACGAACGTGTGAGAGCAGATGAATGAGAGCGGCGCTTCAACCACAGAGGGCTTTTCTCAGCTGGTAGAGATCCGTTGACTCACCGGTGACCTTCCCTTTTTTTTAAGAAGTGAATGAGTTACAACATCAGTGACCTGCCTTCAGGGACTCTGAGGGGGCTGCTGGACTGTTTACAGCGGGTTAAAGATGAAGCCATAACTCTTTAAGACTTCTTGCTCAGCGTCCATGAAATATCTGAGTTTCAAAGCAAAGCCGGGAACAAACACAGCAGATGAACAGAGATCTTCTTTAATCACCGATCGGCCCCTGTGTGGGTGGGATCTGTCACATTCATTAATTCACACCCACTGCCGGAGTCACTGCTTTCAACACTCTGCTACATAACAACTGTTTGTGAATTTGTAATTTTTGTTATTTTTTTCCCCAAACATATTGAGTGTAAGGTGATGTGCGGTGTAATAACGGAGACCACGGTATCCGCTATAGGAGGCAAGGTAGAGCAAAATAGTGTGAAAATGACAGCAGCCTGATAATGAGGATCACGCCATGTAATTAGAAGCTTTCTGCAACTGTGAAGATGTTGATTATGAAAGTGCTAATAAGGCAGGACGGTGGGGATTGGCAGCTTCTTTAAAGTGTGTGGGTTAGTGTAGAAATTCTGTTTCATTAGCATCTGATGGCAAGTTAAATACAATAGGGTGTACGTTTGAGTCGCAGAAGAAAAAAACATGAATTGTCTTGACGCTTTTGTGTAAATAATAGTCCTAATGAATTGGATGATAAGAATTACAGTCCTCTGGGAGGTATAATCTCATGTTTCATCCACAGGTTAAGCACAAGGGCCAAGTATCTGTTCTCCGCCTTGCCGTTTGTCACCGGTTAATGTCACCGCCGTGAATCAGACTCTACATTTGTGTCACAAACGCCGTTTTTTTTTTCTCTCCCCCATCCACTCAATGAGTTTGGACAGCCTGAAATATCACGCACACTCGATGCCAGCCAGGGGGGGGGGTGTATTTAAAAATATCCCCCTCAGGATTTATATCTGTGATGTTCCAGAGGCAAGCTGAATTAATTTGTGCTGCTGCTGCTGATGGTGCGACCGGAAGAAAAGAGCGCCCCTGCTTTTAATGTGATTGTCCGGCGCGAGTCATCTTTTTTTTTTTTTGTGTTGCCAAGCCGAACTAAATGGATGGCTTTGGTCAACGTGAGATGATAACACCATATATCAAGCCCAATGCTCTGGCCCCGGCCCAACTGACAACCACAAACTGTTGAGCTACACGAAGCGAGGTGTGACGGTTAGCGGGCAGAGCGCTCAGCGGGGAAGGACACGAGAACCCCGGAAGAAGCTTTGCATTTGCACTCAGGGAAAACTACATATCTAAGCATGAATTGATCTTTATTTCAATCACTTCCTGTACTTTGTAACTATTGTGAATAACCTGTGAACATGTAAATATGTAAAACAGCCTGAATTGTAACATATGTTTTTCCAAAATACAGATTTATATTGCAGAAACTTGTTTAGTCAACCTTGTATATTTCAACCAGTCACTATAAATAAAATCTCAATTGCTTGGTATGTACTCTCAATGATCAATACTTCCCATGAGGACCACTGCTAGATAGATAAAAAGAAAAATGCTACTGTTATTCCTCCAGTAGCAATAAATTAGCCGTGTGTACTCTGTGCAGATTAATCAGAAATGTGCATAAATCCTCCGACCAGCAGCACCTTTTCAGATATTTATGAGCTATGCAGGTGTTCATTCCAACCAAATATTACCCAGGTGACTTCAGTGAGTGCTCTCTCAAAGCTCAGAAACAAATGGTGCTCTCCCATCACAGAACCAATTAGTTTCCCACCATAAAACCTGCAATATTTCAGGGTAATGGTTATTTTTTAATTTCTAAATTTCAGCCTAGTAAGGCAGGTGAAGCTAAACCAGGCGTTTTTTTTTTTTTAACATCCTTTCTTTATTGCGCAGACTTTTAAGTGACATTGCTTAAAAACGAGCAACATTTATACAAATGAAAACAGTAAACAAAACCGCTGCCGAGTGTATTCGAACATGGATTGGTCCTTGCAAAATAACGACAGAATAGGCACAAAAAAAAAGAATAATGGGAGTCATTCAAGTGCATAACATTTTCCAGTGCTCTTGCGTGCTTGGTTTGGCATTCAGGAGCACCATCAAGGAGGCCAGCTGGTTATCATAAATATCCCAACTGACCTCTGTGTCCAAGGATGCAACCAGTCGTTTTCCAAGGCTCTTCTCTTCAGCTCGAAATTTGGCCACTTCTAATCCTCGTCGTCCTCGTCGTCATTGAACTGAATGCGTTGTCCTCTTGGGGCCCACGTTCTGTCATAGCCTTGAGCGCTGCCTGTGGGCTTCTCCTGGGTGGTGATGAGGTCGATGATGGCTGTGATGACCGCGCAGTCTTTGGACTGACGGTTCTGCCAGTCCACGGGAGCAGGGTTACGGATTTTCTCCTCCAGTAGAGAATCCAGCTCTTTCTTTAAACTCTGTAAAAAAGACAGGAAAGGGAGGTCAGTAACTGACTGGGCCAGACTGGGTACGCCAGCAGCACGTGGCGGCTGCCTCGCTGAACTGCTGCGTCTCTCACGCCTGTCCACACCGGCCTTTGTGCTGCACGCTGCTGCTGCCAGCCCTTTCTTTCTACATTGAGTTTTCCTTTCATAATGGCCATTTCACTTCATTGTAAATGTAATTTATATTTATTTTAGACAGAAAAAGGTTAAGAACTTGTGCTCATTTGTAAATAACAGTAATAATCCACAATTAAAACCCGGTACTTTGTTTATTCATGGAGCCCTGCAAGTCACTGCATTTTCTACAACACTGTCCTGCAAATATGTCAGAATAAAAACCTCATGTTAACAATGAAGGAATTCCGTCCACAGAAAAAAACGCTTGAGGGCTTTTATTTTGAAACAGAAGCAGGTAGTGTTGAGTTAAAAATAAATTTACTTTACTTTTTTTCATGTCTGTGACATACTGTATTCTACAGACACAGACAATGAAACTGTAGTAATGTTGCTGGTATGATGTAATATACTGTCAAAAGATCACTTTCACTGTTGCCATGAACGGCACACGGAAAAAATATGCGAGACCTCGGATCTCTAGAAGAAACACAGCTGGCATGCAGCTGAGCTGCGCTGCTCGCGTAGGCAGTGTGACTGCTCTAAGCTAAGAGGATCTGCAGCTGCTGGCGTTCCCTGTGTGGCCCGGCCCTTAGTCGATTAGTCGAGTAACCTGTCATTTTGGTCTTAGTCGACTAAAATTTTTAGTCGATTAGTCGTTTTTTTGTGCTTTTTTTCATGCTGAATGACTTATTTCCAAGAAACTTATGAGCACATCTCTGGTAAACACAAGATTTAAAGTGGTGTTTTTGTGTGAATCTTTGTGGAGAAACTCAGTTTTACAGATCTGTCGATCAAATCAATTAGTTGACAAAATGTATGAGTGTTGGTTGACTAAGAATTTCTTTGGTCGAGGACAGCCCTAGAGATTAATCTTCGCTTTTGTCGCGTCCTTCGCTTACCTTGACGAGGTGAGCGATGCGCGCCGGGGACCTGAAGACGATCCACTCGTCCACGGCGATGGTTTCCTGGTCTTCGTCTTTCTGGATCGTGATGTCTCCCCCGAAGAACAGCAGCGAGAACGGGGACACCTCGGTGCAGTCGTACAGGAAGATCTGAGGACACGCGGACAGAGAGAGAGAGAGATGTCGCTAACGCACAACGACAGGAGCTTTACAGCAAACAGTCAGCGACAGTGAGCGGGATCATTATGACACACCGTGCCCGGCAGCTATTCTGTGGTGTGGGCTGAAAGTGTCCCATTAGTGGAGAGAGGCTGTGCCAGTTTGAAATGTGTTTAAGTGCCTCCATTGTTAAGAGAAATGTCATCTTGCCCTGTCTGTGAGTCTCCCAAATGTGTTGCACTCTTTTCCATCCATTTTCCTCCCTGTGCTCAACTGACAGCTGCTTTTGCAGAGGAGATTGGCTATTGATACCCAAAATGAAAACAGTTTTCTTAAACAAATGACAAAAGTAAATATGTTTCACGAATTATTGAAAATTCGGAATATTCAGAGAAGTAATACTCTGTAGGTAATGCACTGATCTGTATGCACACACTCTCAAAAAGTGCTTAGCTCTAAGGTTAAAAGCCACAGACACTACATAAGCAGCAGACCGAGGTCAAACAAAACCTCTTTCAGCTTTGAAGGCAACAGACAGAAATGTTGAAAATTAGCATCAGAGAGAGGAAGAGAAATGTGGAGGGAGTGGGTGGCAGATGAAGAGAAAAAAAGAAGCAAGGAGAGAGCAGGGACAACTGCTTTTGCCCCATGAATGTGTAATGTAATGGACCACCAGGGGCAAGTGCGTCAGAGGAGATAAAGTTTAACGTCATCCCTCACTTTCTTCCTCTGGTCTCCTCTCTCTCTCTCTCTTTTTCTCTTTTTCTCTTTCTCTCGCAGTAAACAAATGACCTTGACAATCTTGCACTCTCAGAGAACCTTACTTTTATAATAGACACAAACGCATAGCATTGTGCACAAGAAAAAAAAAAGTAACAGTGGCAATAATAATGATAATGATGACATCCAGCAAAACACTTTTCTTCATAAAGACCAAGGCAGCAAAGTGAGAGACAAAAAGGCACAGGCAGCAATCAGAGAGGACATGAAAGGTCTTTTTTTTCCTGCCGAATGGTAACATTCACAAAGAGAGACGGCACGGTAAGAACAAAGACAGACAGAGATGGAAGAGAGGGGGAAATAGGAGTTTGAAGAGGGGCAAAGGTAGAAAGAGGAAGAGGAGTGGAGGCGGCAGTCAGGGAGCAGCATTGACCGTTTTCCCCCACCACCACCACCACCACCTCTTACATTGTGTCTGGACGCTTTGAAGCATAAGAGCCTTTGAGAGAGAGTTGAAAGGCGGCGTTTTAATCAAATATTCATCCAGTGTAAAGCTGGCGTGACACCACCGCCAACCTTTAACCACCGGGTCCCTCTTTCCAGACGGACACGAACAAAATCAACACACACACTCGAGTGTAAAAGCACACACAGCGGCGTCGCCTACTCACGCTGCTCGTTCTCATCTTGAGGTGGTAGATGAGCCATGTGTAGTTGAACTGAGTCTCTTCAGCGTTGACTGATTTCGGGTGGATGCACACCTTTCCATCAGCCTGGGTGTACGCCTTCACCCTGAGAGAGAAAAGATGTTAGAGTGTGTGTGTGTGATTGTCTGGGTGTTAGGGTTAGGTATGCTGGTAAAAGTCACATCACCAACACTTGATCAACAAAAACTTAATAGTTTTTATCACCGTCATTGTAATCCAAACCACTGTATGTAATGTGGGCACCAGAAAATGACAATAACTCTGTTTCTGCTGCATCGATTTTGATACTTTCTTTTAACTGTCCATTGTGAGTCCAACAATGTTAGAGTACTCTTTTAGTGTGTTGCAATGATGTAAAGACATTTTCATCTTATTTCAGTAGCAACATATATTTTTTGTACAATTTTGAACAAAATAATTGTACAAATTTCATATCTACATGTTATATTACTACATTACTACATGTGTGTGTGTTTGTAGGCACATGTTGTCGCCCCAAATTGTGTGAAAATTCCTCAAATGAATCAAAAAGTCGTTCCAGAAACAACCCATCAGGTGCTTTTGCCTTGTTAATACGAAGCACAAAGAATGCCTCCTGCCATTTGAGCATGGCATGTACCAAAGACAAGTTGTGATGCAGTCGGCAAATCATCTCTAACATGAAAGTAACATCGCGTTTCAAACTCTGTATGTGTCAGCCAGACAAAAAAACGACTGCTCGACTGCTGGGAACAAAGCTGCCTGTACCAGACAGCAGTCTGATTTAGCAGCAGCAACAAACAAAAAGTGCTTCATGGAGCAATTAATCCATTAAATTCTGCAGAGATGTGGTGCGGACAAAACTTTAACTGGCTTGGTATCACGAGTTGAGAATTATCTATGCAGGGGGAAACGATCCCGGCAATTTCACTGCGCAGCTGGGTCTAAAGCTGTCACTGAGACGGACAAACAAAAGTGACAGCCCTACTGTGATGTGTCTGTCTCCCTGTTGCGTGCGTCTGACTTTTGCACGCGGGTCACTGCCGTTGCCCATGGCAGCTGCCTGAGGGCAGTTTTATGATGAGTGCATTGATCTTCAGCTGCAAAAGCGCCTCTGTTTTTGACAATTTTCCTAACGTGGTCTCTGCATAGCCTCAGGTGATTGTCACAGGAGGGACTCTTACAGAACTCTTACCTGAGAGCTCTGATGAGATTTTGCAGTGTGAAGTCCACTTTTCTGTCTAAAGTTCAGTAAGAATGATTGTGCACTTCTCTATCTTGTGCTTTTGCAGTCCCTTTCCTGTCTGCCTTTGACTCACCCGGGCCTCTTCTTGCTGCCAGACGGTCTGATCGTGGCCACCTTCGGGTACAGACCGGCTACAATCACCGCCTTGATCAACTTTTCATTATCTGAGGAAGGAAGTGGGAGTTGGAGAAAGAACAAATGAGAGCTGGTACATTTACATGTCTCATATGATTTCATTACTGCTCCACAGCCTGGTTTTAACATTCCTAAGAGAGCGTTTTTTCTGACAGTTGAATCGCAACCAAAACTCTCCCCTTACTTACCAGAGTTGACATTGGATTTGGGGTCTTTGGGGTCCCTGCTGCTGACAAAGCCTGTGTTCATTAGATGCTCAGCAAACTGGCCCTTCATGTTGTGCAGCATCTGAATGACAAAAAGACAAATTATTACTGAAAAGGCTGCGTGTCCTTATTAGGGGTGTAAGGAAATATTGAAACCCCTGAGTATCGCGATGTTATGTTTTGATATATTGTATCGATTCTCAGAAACACTATCGTTTTTAATTAATAGTTTATATGCAAAGATTCATGGCAGACAATGGCTCAGATTGCACAAAACGTAGTGCTTACAGTATCACGATATATTGAATCATAGCACCTGTATTATGATACAGTACATATCGTATCGCTAGATTCTTGCTAATACACAGCCCTTGTCAGGGCTGCCACTGTGGCAGGCAAGTATTTTTTTGTCTGCCACTCCGAAATTGTATCTGCCACTTTTTAAATCTTTGCGCTAAATGATAAAATAACATTTTAGATCCGATGCCATTCAATGTTTGATATATTTTACATGAAAAACATTGTATGCATGGTAAATGACAGTGTTGGAATTACACCATAGCTTCCGGGGGCCCTATTTTTCGTCGGTGGGAGGGCACTGTACACAGCAGTGTACTTTTTTATTGTCATCTATAATGGTTATTTGCATAAAAACACAATTAAAATTATTATGATTATTTAAATATTTGCTTTGATTAAAAAAATCTTGGCATTAGTAGTTTTAATAATGTATTATAAGCTGCTTAGAGTTAGTGTTAGGAAGTTAAACAGGTCATAATTCCCTCTCTTATCTATTCTATATTGTTGTGAAAACATCTCCTACAAACAACTGGATTTATTCAAGTTTCTTGCCAAAAACCTAATTTTACGAGATTACACTTGAACACTTCATGATAACGTTGTAATTTAACTTAACCCAATAGTCATTTTTAATGAACAGAGCTCGAACACCTCATAATGTAACTCATGGAACCTCAGTTAACGATAGTAGCTCCGTTATTTAGCCAAGCAGGACTGTGCTGCCCACCAACTTCTAACAGGTAACGTTACTAGTTCTCTTCCTGTTAATTTGTTGTTCACAGTGTAGCATTATCAGGGGAAAAAAGAGGTACATCCCCTCAGGTTTAGTAATAGTAGCGCCATGCTTTTAGGCACTTTTCCCTCTTTCTGCCGTTGCTCCAGTCCCAAACAAACTGAAAGATGACACGGCTTGTGTATGTGTCATTGTGCATGCGTAAAAGTTGGAAAGTATTGAAGAGGAATGGATAGACACAGAAGCATTAGATGCCAAGGAATCGGACAACTGAGAACCGGTTCTCTGTTCCCATCCCCAGCGTTTTCCCTGCCTGCCAAAGTGGCGGATGGCCTGACGATTTTACCCGCCAGTGCCAACAATTTCCCCGCATTTGGCAGACCCTGGCCCTAGTCCTTATCTGTCCAGGCAGAAGTCAACTTAAACATGTAATGTGGTTTTATTTTCACATCAGTATTGAGTTCACCTGGAGTGTATTGGCAGAGAGGAAGTTGTCCCAGCAGTACTCCCTCTCATACCTGGCACCGCGCTGTTTGGCTTCCTGCCAGCCCTGGTCAATCAATGGGTAAATTAAGACAGGATCAAATAATGCAGCAGACAGAGATGAAAGTCAGATGTGAAAGATGGGGGCCGTCTTACCTGGAAAGCGTTGACAATAGTGAGGTGGTCACTCTTGGAGTTTCTGGACAGGGTCCTCCTCCTCATGTCTGCCATCTTCTCTTTACCCTGAGAGAGACAGATGCATTAAATACTTTACGATGAAAGAAGAAGAAGAAGAAGGAGGTTGAGAGCGGCAACGGGTTGAAGTGCGCCTGTGTGTCGCTGCCGACACAAGCTTTCATCTCAGTGCCCTACCAAGGGTATGAAGAAAGGGTCTTTGAAGCTGAGTGACGCGGCGATGGTGAGCACGGGGTCGAGGCAGCCCAGCAGAGCTCCAAACAGGATGAGTTTGCCGATGTGAGGCTCCACGGGGAGACGAGCCAGGTGGAAACCCAGCGCTGTCAGGTTCTCTGAACGGTCCAGGGCGTTCTAGCAGAAGAAAATCACACGGAATTTACACAAATTAACATCCCAAAATATAAAGTGGGAAAAAAGCCTTTGTTAAGCTAACATAGCATATTAATTAAGGCTTTTTAAGGCTCTCTTTTTAAAGTTTTGTTACAGTAACGTCTCACCTTCCTCCACTGATTTTCATTGTGTTTTAACCTTGTTAGCATGAAATAATTGTCATGCTTTATCCTCTTAATCAGTTTAATGAGTACTGATTTCTCATTTAGTCCTCAGTTGTTTTTTTTCCAACCTTCCTCCTCCACTAGAGGATAGGCATCCTTGAAACTAGCACATTTGTAGATAATGCTTCCAGACAGGAGACCTTGAAACCACATGCTCAGTTTAATAAAGTGTCTCTGCTAAAATGCTACTGTTTCCCAAATGACTATTGTACTTTTCTTTGCCGGCACTATAGATTTTGATAAAAAAACAATAAGTCAACTAATTAATTAGGTAATTGACAGAAAATTAATAATTTTTTTCAGTAATTTTTCAAGCAAAAAGACCAAACATTCCAAAATTTCAGTTTCCAAGTTGTTAGGATTTGTTGTATTTATTATTCCTAAACCTAAAAATATAAATTTACTATTACATAAGACTGTTGAATGGACAAAGCAAGCTATTTGAAGACATTATTAGACATAATTTTAAAGGTGCTATTGATAACATTGATAACTCCCTCCCCGTTCCGTCGCATTTACATCACAACAAGTCGTTCCCAGGCACTTACCGTCAATCTCAGCCGTTTATACGTTTTTTTTCCACACTAACTAACGGCCCAGAGATACCATGTCGATAATGAAACTAATCATTAGTCGCAGCCCTAAAGTTAAGTGTTGTTCTTAACATATCTTTAAAAACGTTTTGAATGATCTTTACTCGTTCTTACCAGGTCTGAGAGGTTCTTGATGGCGAGGTTGACGGCCTTTTCAGTGGGAGGGTCCAGGGCTTTCTCCAGGAACCGAGCTATCGACCCAAGCTTCAGTATCTAGGCAGCACAAATCACATTACATTACATTACAATATACATTTATCAGCAATGCATGTCATTATTTTTTACATTAAATTCCCCTCTCTTTGTCTAAGTGCTTGTCATTTGGTGGCAAACACTGAATTGTGGGCAATATAGTAGGGCTGGGCAATATATCAATATAATATCGAAATCAGCGATATGAGACTAGATATTGACATAGATTTTGGATATCGGAAAATGGCATAAGCGTCATTATTTGTCATTATATCCACATTACTGATAATTAATCATCAAAACTCTTATTGTGTAATAATAAATAAATAAATAAAATAATTTGTAAAAGTCAATTGTCAAATCACCTAATCGATTAGTCGACTAATAATTTCTTTGGTTGAGGACAGCCCTACTTTATATTGCTGTTTACAAGATGTACGTGACAAAACAACCAACACTGTGTAGGGTTAACCATTTTAACATGCTTATATTATATTATGAAAAACCAAATTCTCTAAATATGTATCCACTTCCATATCAAATAGAGATTTTTAACTACATCAAACATCTACCTGTGACAAACTGAAGAGTATGGCCACATTTCTGTGTCTGACTAATAGCTTGGTGTTGGAGTGCTTGTGCATTAGAGAGTCTGCTCGCTCAGGGTTAGCATGTTGTCAGTGTTTCTCTCACTTTAAAGGACAGACTGATGCATTAGTCCTCCTCTCACCCACCAGCTTCAAAAAAACACATTTACACACACACACTCCAATACATCACAACTGAAGTAGTGGAAGACACACACACTCAAATGCATATCCAATAAAACCACTGGTGAAAAGAACAATCATTGCAAACACTAGATCTGAGTGAACTTTGGCTTAATGTTCCATTAGCATGGGTTGAAATATGTCTGAGTTGAGTGTGAGGGTTTTAAAAAGAGGAGGGGAAAAAAAAATATGAAGAAGAAAGCGTGAGAGAGAACGACGATTATGTTGTCGGCAAAAACAGAGAGAGAAAGAGAACTGGAGAGTGAAGGGCGTGAGTCAGCCCAGTTTGTTCATCCCCAGTTCTCGTTAAGCAGGAGAGGCTGTAATTCAACGCCAAGACCAAAAGCAGCAGCGTTGTCCTCGTCCCCCCCAACCCACCCCGCCCCCGCTGCACTCCCAACACTCATTCACAGCAATCTTGTCCTCATCTCAACTCCCCAGCCAACACCTATTTCTCTCCCTCTCTCTCTCTCTGTCAGACCGTCTCCCTCTTTCTCTCCACAAACACAACCTTGATTTGCAGGCACAGCTCCTCCAGCGGTGTCCTCATGATTTCGGGTAATTGATAGGCATCCAGCAGGCTGGCCCTGAGACCGTTGTACAGATGATAGCACTTCCCGGGACAGACTCTGGATATATGCACAGAAGAAGAAGAAGAAGAAGAAAGTGGGACAGAGAGGGGAGACGTGTTACATCGGCCCTGTGACAAGAGCTTGATTTAAAATCAATTGGATGACACGTCACTCAGTGAGCATCTCCTGCTAATTGGGCCTTGCCTCCACTTTGATGTCAGAGCTAGCTAACGGAAAAGACGTCTGGAAACGACCTGGGATTGACTACGCTTTGCTGTTCTCAGTGTTTACAGATGGTGAAGGCAGGAAGGAGTGGGCTGACAGGGGAAGACTGACAAGCGAGAGCTGAGATGACGAATAGAAGGAAAAAAATAATCCTTCCAGATTAGCATTGCATCCCCAGAGGCATTACTATACAGCGTGACCACGTTATAAAGATATCCACACACATACATACATACCTGCCAGCACGTCCTCTCCTCTGTTTGGCGTTGGCCAGGCTGACCCACTCTGCTGTCATGGTGCTGATGTTGTTGTTGGTGTCAAAGTTGGTCTCCTTGATCTTGCCTCCATCGATCACGTAAACAACGTCGTCTATGGTGATGCTGCGAGGAAGAGTGGAGAGAGACGAAGAGGGGGAGAAAGAAAAAAAGGGGATGGAATAAAGACCAAAAAAAAAAACTACTTCAAAGCAGTCTGTCAAGAATGCTTAGCTAAAACACTCTCACACACACATACACACACACACACACACACACACACACACACACACACACATACACATACACACAATCACTCAGAAGTAAAAATAAATTGTCGCCCTCTGGTAGGTTTAGAGTTTATATTTAGTGGAGTGATGTGAGGGAGTGCAAGCAGCTTCTTAATTTGCCCAGTTTGTGAATATGTTAACAAATTGCCTGACGGAGACTCAGTGTGCTCCATCCATGCCAATATTACAGTAATCAATCCAAGAAATGGATGCTAATTAGCCAAAAATCAGCTGTTCCTGTTAATGACTGGGACCCACTGCATTACACTTGTACACACAAACACAGACGCCTACACGAATGACTTTTATATTTATTTTTCTCAAACTTATCAGAAAGTAACAGTCACAAATACATTTTCAAAGGGAGTTAAGTACAACAGCTGGACAACCCAAACAAACACACATTCACATACCTGGTCTCAGCTATATTGGTAGCAATCACAATCTTTCTGACTCCAGGAGGAGGCCGTTTGAACACCTGAGAAGAGTGAGGGAGAAGCATGAGATCGGACTTTTCTGATATTGAAGAGGGAGTAAAGCAGGACAATCGGCAGACAGACAGAGAGACAGACATAGTCAGAGAGACAGGCACAGAGAGAGACAGAAGAATGCTGACCTGCGTCTGATTAACGGTAGGCATGAGGGAGTGCAAAGGGATGATAACGAACCGGTCTGAAACACATCAGGACACACAAGAAAAACTCAAACAAAGCACCATTTGCCAACATAAGATTATACTGCTGGTGTGTGAGGCTGAACCATTATTCTATGTCTAAAAACACAACCTTGAATATCCTGGTAAATATTGTTATTTGTTCATCTTTGGCAAAATAAAAAAAAAAAGATTAATTAATTAAAAAATCAAATATATTTCAAGATCCCCTTCAGTCATGTTTTATGACATATTAATAATTTCTATTTTTTTCACAAAAAAAGTTGAACTACTTTCCCTCCCCTTCTGGTGGACCCCATGGGAACTTATTTCGGAAAAAAATATGTACGAACGTCAATGGCGAGAGACAAATATTTTTGTGATCCCGTTTGAATTGCGCCATGAATCACGCATATGATGTTTGTCAATTTAAAAGATCATTTTTGCAAGTCAAGAAAGTCACAGTTTGTCGTAGTATCATTTAGTTTTGTGTTCTTGATTTATCGAGTTACGCTTGGTCTATAAAATATCAGACAATAGTGACATTGCCATTCAGAATTTTCCAAAACCCAATTAATTTCTAATTGATTAATAGTTTCAGCTCTACACACTTCTGTAAGTTGGATATTGGACCGGAATTGGCTTCCAAACTAGTAACAAAGTCATGCTCATCGTATTTACACGTACTATAAAGTTCTTATAAAGTGAGCACAGAGAAACTTTCTCCCTTCAGCAGCTGAATGTGAAAACAGCCTTCTAGTGTCAAACTCTGCAAAAACATCCGCCTGCACATTGAAGGTCAAACATCCAAGTGAAGTAACAATAGGGAAAACACATTTTTGAGTGGCGGAGGACTTTAAAAATCGCAAAACAGCACAACCATAAGAGAATAATGATATCTTCTACAGTATATTAACCTGTAAGTCACTAGTATGCACTTCTATGTCATATATTTGTGTGTTGCCATGATTGCGTGTACCTGATCGGAACATCTGCTGAGCCGTGAGCAGGTCATTGAGGCCGCTGATGTTGTCCCAGCCAGGAAGGAAGACCAAGATTGCTCCTTCCTGTCAGACAAAGATATGACATCAACACTTAGCAGCTGAAAGACTCACAAAAAAAAAAACGGCGGGGGTTTCAGAAGAGAAAACACAACAAGGAACAAACAGTCATTAGCCGCAGGAGCCTCAACAACAACTGAGCCAAGCGAACAAGGTGCCCGTGTCCTCGGAAGGAGCTGAGCCGAGGCAGATGGAGAAGACTTGCCCTGAGCTCCAAACCTCCACATTCAGCCGCACAATAGGCCCTGACATTGGCTGCCAACATCATTATGACAACAACATCTTCCCACTGCAAGGCATGGGCAGCCTCTGCTACTTCACATTACCACCGAGATAGACTCACTCAAAGCAGCAGCAGTAAAAAAAAAGAAAAGAAAACCAATTAGTCACCTGGAAAATATATAGAGGCACACAAATGCAAGCTGAGAAAACATCAGCAGGATAACAGATGATGGTGGCTAATAGAGTTGGAGGTATTCCAGTGCGAACAGATCTTTGCACATTCAGCTGTCTTGACAATGCAACGGATGAGCACTTAACGTAAAGTAGGTGTCAGCCCCTCAAACGTAAAAAAAACAACATCACATAATGGTACAATGGATAAATATAACTTTAATGATTGATGAGGAGCAACTCTATTATTGTAGCAGCAAAGAACAGGACACAGAGAATAAGGCAATGCATCAAACTTGCAAGAAAGAACATCTAAAAAGAGATTTACGGGTTGCTTGCAGTTTGTTTTTAAATTATAGTCAACTACCAGAGCAGACATCCATATTATCAGATATACGGAAAAGATGTACAAATGGATATAATTTGGGGCCAGGTACTGTTTGAAAGTTTCCGATACTGGTGCCAATACAATACCTCAGATTTGACCTTTGAGAAATATAAACATGTTTTTCTATAAACCTTTTTTCACTTGAAGATCCAGTGTGTAACATTTCGGGGGATCTATTAGCAGAAATGGAATGAAAAAATGAATAACTTTGTTTTCTTTAGTGTAGAAGCACCCGAAACTAAGAATCGTTGTGTTTTTATTACCTAAGAATGAGTCCTTCATATCTACATAGGGAGCCGGTCCTCTTCAGAGAGTCCTGCCATGTTGCTCCGCCATGTTTCTACAGTAGCCCAGAACGGATAAACCAAACGCTGGCTCTAGAGAAAGCTTTTTGCGTTTTCACGTTAGCTAAAGGCCACCGTAGTTCTGTGACACGCTTGTTCCAAACTGTGGTAACGCCAGCCGCCCTCTGAATTGCGTTGCTCCTAAAAGAGGCGAGGCAAAGGTCCTGAAAGATATCACGGCATTACCACAGTTTTGCACTCGGTGCCTCGTGTTGCCGCAGTCCTGGAGAGGGAGGGGTACTCAGTCGGTTGCAATCTGCAACCACATCACTAGATGCCGCCAAATCCTACACACTGTCCCTTTAATAAAATGCCAAACTTCTCAATGCATCAGTGCTTAAAGAGGCCCTATTATGCTTTTTCTCTTTCCTTTAATGTGTTTTATAGTTTTTTGTTTATGTAAAATGTCTGCAAGCCCAAAGTCCACGCAAAAGGGAGTTACTCTCCCCCACAGAAACACTGCTCTTAAACTGTCTGAAACGTCTTGCTTGAAGTCCCGCCTTTTCTTCTGTAACATGGTGATGTCACCAAGTAACACATTTGCACAAGACCAGCATAACGGCTAGTTTGACAAACAAAGCTAGTTAGAGCGAAGCTGGAGCGGAGTCTGAAGAGCTTGGTTTGGTTGACCAATCACAACAGAGTGAACCAGCTGACCAATCAGAGCAGACTGGGCTTTTGGGAGGGGGCGGGGCAGGAGCTCAAACAAAACGTAGGTTTGAAAAGAGGTGCTGCAGCACATCCGTTATGAGAAAAATAAAGTGTTTTTTTGGACATTAAAGCATGTAAACATGTTCTAGTAGAAACCCAAAATACAAGCATGTGCTTGAAACTGAATAACAGGTCCTTTTTTAATGTCTAAAACTAACAAAGTTTCCTCATTTCCTGAATTAGGGCAGAAAATATCTGATCAAAGAATAAGTAAACAGAACCTAACCAAGACTTTTGATGTCAGTTGCTACAAACACATTTCAGTTGGTGAAGTTTGATTCCGCCTCTGGAATCATTAACTACTCACATAATCAAGAGTTATAAACCAAAACAGCCGGGTGTCTTGAAAGGTGTTTAGAAGCATGAGACACAAATATGAAGGCTGCAATTTATGACATTCACAACATGCAGATCAGATTGTACAAAAGGCACAGATATCAACTAAAGACTAATAATGTAAAAAAGCTTTAAACTTCGGAAACCTGAGCAAAATCCAACTTTTATGTTATCACCAGTGGGGATATGTTTCTGGAAATAAAGACCTAAATTTAAACAACAATTATACTAAGGATAATATTAAGCTGGTACAAAACAACCCACGCTTTAAAAAGGACTTTTCATTTCCTGAGAGGAAGGGGAGATGAAGAACAGACATTAGAAAAGTAACCTCTGGGCCCCTCAGCACCCCTTCCTTTTAATTAAAGCTAATTATTATTACCAGTGCTCGACCACTGGCACCCTCGTGGGACTGCATATGCGTGTGTTAATGCCTGTGCATGTGTTTGTGAAACAGAGGAGGAGGAGGAGAAGAGAGATGCAGGCACTGTGCCTGGTTACAACCTGACGGAAACACATGTTCACGCACATGCAGAACAGAAAGAGGCTTTGATTAATTCCAACTAAATAATCAAGAAACAGCACAGTAAGCTCCGTAGTGTTGGCCTACTATTTAGCACACACACCACGCCACCCACATACACACACACACACACACATAGCTGCACCAGCAGGCGTTCATTAATGCCTGTATGTCAGCCCCCTAGGTGTCTAATCACAGACTCCTGCAACATAATTAACCAATCATCACAGTCGAAAGCCTGGCAGACGGCCCGTATCCTCGGTTCAGAACGCCGTCACAGAGAATCAGCCCGGCTCCCTCTCGGCCGTTTGACAATGCCACGGCGAATCAGCTGTTCGACTGGCTCAGGGTGGCCGTGACTGATAGAGATACAGCTTCATACGGGAAGGGATAATTATTCTGTCTGTCTGCGTTAGTCACTCCTCATTCTGGGCCACGTCTCTTTTTTTTCTGTTCCTCTCTCGTATACGCCAAACAAATAAGTGAAACTAGTTCCACTTCACTCGGAAAAATAGAGGAAAAGTGAGAGCGGACCGAGTCATTGTTTTACTTTCTTCGATTCTAGCACTTTCTTGTTATTCTCCTTTTTAACAGTGACAATAGGCTTCACCGAATGGTATTGATTGTGATGATCTATTCCACTGTGAAGCTCTGTTTTCACACTTGTTGAAAAACATAAGAAACATGCTGCAAATAGAAATTTGAACAGAGAATTTACTGAAATAACAACCAATTTTCAAACTTTTTGCTCTGCCTTCATTTCTTCTGCACAAACAACTCCTGATGTGAGTGTAGTTAGGCTATGTGTTACTGTGTCTACTGAAAAATATTCACCAAAGAAAAGAGATGTTTGATCTGACTTAGTTTACGTTATACTCTATACATCACCATATATGAATTACTGTGTAGAAGTTTGGGGTAACACTTATAAAAGCAACTTACAACCATTATGCATACTACAGAAGAGAGCAATCAGGATAGTAAATAATGTGGGATATAGAGAACACACGAACACACTGTTTTTGAAGTCACATGCATTGAAATTTATGGATTTAGTCAAATTTAAAACCGCAATAATTATGTTTAAAGCAAGACATAATTCACTTCCGGGCAATATTCAAAAAATGTTTTGTGACAGGGAGGGGGGTTATAATTTAAGAGGAAAATCTAATTTTAAAAAGCATTTTGTTCGTACAAAAAAGAAGAGTATGTGTATTTCAGTTTGTGGGGTGGATTTGTGGAATGGGTTAGGTGATGGGTTGAAGGGGAGCACAAATATAAATCAATTTAAAAAGCTATACAAGAAAGATATTTTTGGGAGGTACATGGTTGAAGAAGAGTTGTGTTAAAGGTTGGTTATATACTTTTTAACTGCGGATGTATTTGTGGGTTGTAAATAAATGTGGGATGCTGTTCATATATTCAACTTGGGATGTAAATAAATCTGAGATAGTTTTTATATTATATTATCATTCTATGATATATGAGTTAATAGAGGAGAAGTGAGAAAGGGGTAGGGTAATATAAGTTTTTCTTCTACCTACTCCTTTTCGGACACTATAACTCTTGTTTTGTTTGTTATTATTTTGTATCTGTTTTTAGTTATTATATGTTCGAAATAAAGTCTTTCATTCATTCATTCATTCAAAGTCTGAATTGAACACTTAAATTACATAAAAACGAGGAAATTTAAAGGGACAGTGTGTAGGGTTTGGCTAGTGATGTGGTTGCAGATTGCCACCAACTGAATACTCCTCCGTTCACTTCTCCCTTTCCAAGACCGCGGTAACGTGAGCCGCTGAGGTCAAAACCCGCGGAAACACCGTTTGGCCACACTCAGAGGCCATCTTTACCATAATAACACAACTTTAAGAGCAATAGAACTCAGACGGCGACTGGCGGTACCATGGTTTTGCACTCTGCGGCTCACGTTACCGCAATTTCACAAGCATGTCTGAGAACTACGGTGGCCTTCAGGTAATGGAAAAATGCGAAAAGCTCTCGCTAGAGCTAGTGTTTGGTTTGTCCGTTCTGGGCTACTGTAAAAACATGGCGGAGCAACATGCCGGACCCACTCCATACATAGATATAAACGTCTCATTCTAAGCTATCAAAAACATAACAATTCTTAGTTTCAGGTGATTGTACACTAATGAAAACATAGTTATGAATATTATATTCCATTTCTGCTAATAGATCCCCGAAATGTTACACACTCCTCCTTTAACAAGAACTGGAAAGAAAAAAGGGGGTTGGATGTGCGTTGGGAGAGCATCTGTTCGATCACTCATTAGCACAGATCTGCTGCCAGGATCTGTGTTATTTCCTCTGATCTAATGTCACTCGCCCTCCTGTTCCTTCCATCTGCTCTACCTAGGAATGCACTGTACTCCTCTCCTTTAGTCAGTGTCTGCGTCTGTGACAAATATTCACTTTTATTTGATCTGAAACCATCTTCCTAATGGACCGCCGCTCTGTCGGCCTGTCTACGATCAAAATGTCGGGAGCTTTTCAAGTCCGAGAACACAAATGTTACAAGTTTCCGCGGCACAAGAACTAAATGGAGTACCAATGTACTTCATTAAAAATCTAATTTAAGACACCAGAATTTTATCCACTTACAGACGGCTGCCCTGAAACCGGACACACAAAGATAAACTCACCTCCTGCTTGAGCACAATATGGCGAATCAGTGCCAGGATCAGCTCCAGGTCAATCTTCTCATCGTTGTCCAACATCTCCAGTGTCTCAATGGTGTTGTCAGAGTATCTGTAAAACATGGGACACAGACAACACATAAATAAATAATCCACCATCTTCCGTGCTTGCTACAATCCCCCCCAAGAGATGTTCCGATACTATTTTTTCCTTCCCGATATACCGTTTCTGATACCGAGTACTGATCCGATCCCAGCGTGATAAAAAAATATAGCTGCTTCAGTTCTTCTTTGCTGCTCTAAAACAGTAGTTGCCAGTGGCAGCCATGATACATCCAGGTGTGACAGCCCAGTAAAGGCTACTGTTTTGGAGAGGCAAAGAAGAATTTATTTCCAGTGAAACAAGTTTTTTTTTTTCTGGGTAAATAAGTTATGGTTTTGGAGCGGTGCATAGACTGGCGTACTCACCGATACCCGATCCTGAATTTTGGGCAATGTCGGACGCATTTCCGATACTGGTATCGATATTGGAACAACTCTAATCCCTCCACTGCAGCTCAGCAAGGAAGCACAAAGGGAAGCTTTGTACTAAAAACACTAACTTTGGAAGATACCCACTTGATCTGTCTAGATAAAACTGATGAAACCTCAGCATGAACAGGAGGAATGTTTTCATTTTTTTAAGTTACAGCCATGAAATGGGCAATATAACCTTGATTTGCCACTTGAGCCTGAATTATACTTGGGCATCAGGGACTTGCTGTACCTGCATATAGTGTAGGAAGAGACATACAGCTTTGCCTAGAGCTCTGCCCACTCACTGTCATAACATGAATGCATTGTTGTGTTTGTATACACATTCTACAAGCACAAGTACACTAGAAGTAATCATGTTTACATTCTCTCGCATTCACTTTGTGACACAGAGCAGCAATAATCGTGGCAAAGAAAAGGGACTGCACTGCGAATAGCTGCACTAAATGAAGAAGAATGTTTGTTGAGTGTCATTGAGAAGAGGATGACACCTTAAGTGGTCTCCTCAAAAATGTTGAGGCAGTCGCTGGAGGGAAAACGGCACCACAGAGATTCAGTAGTAAATTATAGTTATTACAGTGTTTGTATAGCCCGTGTTCCAATCAGTTGTATTTTTGAAGAGGCGCAAATAAGCTACAACATTGCAAAACACATTTCGTACTTCAGGAGACACTTCAGCCACCTGAGGCGTGGGTACACTTCAATGCAGATGTATAAATTTAGTTTTTTTACGTAACGAATCTATTAAGTGTTCCAAAGCACTCACCCTGCTCTGTATTCAGCTTTTTACACATTTAGGTAAACTCGAAGTTCAAATTCACAAATAAAACAAGTTATTTGTTTTAAATTGTGAATGTCACAAAGCCAAATCCTCCCGTTCCCCACCGAAACAACACATCTATCACCCTGGCAGCTGCTCTGACAATTGAACTACCCTGCTGCTGTTCTCAACAACTCACCTGCCCTGCAGTGTGCGTGCGTAACAAGGCCAGCTCTCCTTGTATTCAGCCTCTTTCTCCTCCTTCTCAGGTCTGGAGTTGCGTCCCTGCATAAAGCCTCTCTTCCATGAGGGGCGACGGTCCTGATTCTGGGAGCGATAACTGGCATACGTACAAACCAGTTTATATAAGACCACATAAAAACAAAGGGGTTCCATTTCCACTTTTTGCATTTGTGTCTTTGTATGTGTGTGTGTTGTTCTACCTGGTCATCTCCACAACGTCCTCAAGTAGGAACTCCTCCACTGGGAACGTCATACCAGGGATGTGGATCATTGGACAGTTGTCTAAAGGTTTGACACATGGAAATGAGTAGATGAGAAGGAGGACCAATCTACAACAAGGAACCTGCGAGATTAATGCTGAACACTTGGGACCGCATACCAAAATACTTGGAAAACTTCTCTGCGTTGAGCGTGGCACTCATGAGGATGATCGTGAGGTCGTCTCGATGCTTGAGTATGTCCTTCACGATGACGAGCAAAACGTCAGATTGCAGGTTCCTCTCGTGGATCTCGTCCAACACCAGGTGGCTGATACTGGACAGCAATCTGACGCACACACAAAAACAGGGGAAATGGTTTTAAGTCTGTGGTTGATTTTAGGTGTTTGTACGTCCTCATTAGGCCTGAAAAATGGCAATTCTGTGTCCATTCTGTCTATATTTGATACATCTGCCAAGATGACCAATGTTTTTAGTTCTGTTTGTCAAATTGTTTCTGTTTTTTTCTATATTTTGAAGCATAATTCTTGAACCATGAAGCAGATGCAATTTCTTTTATTTGTATTCTTCTTATTACTATTAATACTATTCCTATTATTTTTTATTTTTCTTTGGTTCCAGTCAGTAGCTATAATTAGATGCCATTTTTCCTCATTTTTCAAAAGATGTCATCTAATCTTTCGCAATCTAAAAGTTGATATTTTAGATTTATTAATATTTAAATAGGTCCAGTAAAAAAAATGTGTACACAACTTTGTTTACACATTATACATTTTGCATACACATTTCCCTGTAGTCAGTCAGACATATTTGATATCTTTGTAACTACAATTGGTTTTCTGTGCTTATCCGTACGGCAGCAGTCAAATGATAAGTCAAAAGGGTCTGTGTGACTGAAATGCATCGCTAACGTGATGGCTGGAGACAAATAGTCACACCAAAACTGACATGTGTCAACATAGCTGCAGTCCATACAGACTGCCAGCTTGTAAGCCAGCTGCTGTGTCTTAATGCCAAAAAGTCACAGCATTTTGTCAGACGGCTGGAGTACTAAAATGACTCACTAAAGTCGTGCCAATTCTGAAAGACCATGAAGCAAGACAACAAGAAAAGCTGGCACCCTCACTTAGTCTCTGTGGGTTTTTTTCTGAAGACACTCAAAATGCAAGGATGAGCATGCAGGGATGAGTCAACAGAAGCTGTGTGTGTGTGTGTGTGTGTGTGTGTGTGTGTGTGTGTGTGTCTTCATTTCTCTGCCTATGAGAATGGGGAGCCATACTAATGCTCCTTCCACAGACAACCACAAATCAATGGGGATGAAAAAACACAGAGTGACACAGATGGAATAAGAGAGCGGAGGAAGGACAGCTGGAGCCGAGACACGCAGAGGAAAAGCGGAGAAGAAGAAATAAATGCTGGGAGAAGATGTGACGAGGATGAGGAAACAGGGCGGGGGGAGGGAGGGAGGGATGGAGGGAGGGGGCGACTTACCGGTCTGAGCGAAGCCACTGAAGAATAATGCCTGTCGTACAGTACAGGACCGAGCCTTGTCTCCGTGGTAACCGGCTGAGGAATAAGAGGAGAAAAAAAGACTTAACATTTCTGAAATGACACAAATTAAGACTAGTATAAAGTGAAGACAAAGGTTAGCAGAAATGTCTCTGTTAATTTTTCTATATTTGTGTATGAGTCTGTAAAATACTCTGTCTTTCTTATATTTCCACTCTCCTTTTCCATTTCAGGATTCTGCACACACTTATTTTATTTATTTTTCAGTTGGTTGCTCAAAGATTATTTCATAGCAGCAGTATCTTGATGCTCAGCCTGTACACACAAGTACACACAAAGCTGAGATTGGTGTTGCTATAAAATGTTGTCGATACAGAAAATGCTTTCTAACAAACAATGTAATGGCTTGTAATAGGCACTTGTGTTCACACTATCTTCATACTTTGCATAAGTATTAGTGATGAAAAACTCCATTGAATAGCAATCGTGAAATGACTTCTCATTTATTTTAATCCCAAACAGAGAATAAACGGCCTCTCTTGTGACACACCTAAACCACATTAAGTTAAAGGCTTTATTGTATAATTCATGCAAGCATGACATTTCCCGAAAAAAACTTAGACTAATGCCGAATTCACACCAGAGCAGTGGCGCAGTGCAGCCTGCGGCGAGCTGCCATGTCTATGAAAAGCTGCGGCGGCAGCTCCCGAGCTCAGCGAGCTGCGGCCGTTTGATTCTGTGGTGAAGTGCGGCCAAACAAAAAGTTGTGAAAAGTTTAACTTGTAGCAGCAAAGTGCGGCCAGAGAGGACCCGCAGCCAATCAGTGCACAGATCCTGTAACTCCTGTGACATGCTGACCTATGTTACAAAGAATTTCTTACCCCCTGAAACACATTCTCCAGGCTGCAGAAAAATGTAATCATTGCGGTGAGCCGCACTTCGCCGCTGCCTGGTATGAATTCAGCGTATCATCAGGAGAAATAACAGTAATAACAATAAAGTTTTTTTTTTTATGAAGCCCTTTTTGAACGGGGGTTACAAAGTATTTCACAACATCATCACACAATGGAAACAATGAAACAACCAAAGCAAATAAACAGTCAACCTAATTATACCTCACTGATAAAAAGATTATAGATCACCAATAGCAATATAGATAATAAATACAAGTAAACATAATAAATGGCAGTGAAATAGAGTGGTAACAGCAATCAATCATCTTCATAATAAAACTCCTGAAGGAGCAGCTTGCCAGGGGCTAGGCGCTGTGGCTTGATTAACTTGCTGAGGGGCCTCGGGGCAAATAGGAGCTGCCGGGCTTCTATTAAACCCTCAATTCATCATGCTCTCTGTGCAATGTGCACAGTTTTTCAATACTGCAATACTGGCGGCAGGTCTGCTGTGCGGTGATTTGATTAATCACAAATTAATTTAGTAATATGCTGCATGTAGGCCTGTCACGTTAATTACGTTATGACTTATCATATAATACATGGACAGGACCTTAAAAGCATTTTTGCTGATATCGATTTTGTGTTTAAATATGTGGTTGTTTACATACTGATGTTGTTCATTTATGCATTTGTGCTGCAGAGAACAAGATAATGTACTGAAAACAAATCCACCGACCTTGGTCCTGTGGCTGATAAACAATCTAATCTAATAAGAACATCACCAATATTTTAGCCAACAGAGCCCAAGAGTCTATGTTTTATATACATATATATATATATATATACACCTATTTTTCCACTACTTGTGTACATAACAGTCCTGTCTATTCCTAATCATTGTTCGCAATCATTTCTTGGACAGTATATGTCCAACAAAAGCATTTATCGAGACAGAACCTAGCTACATGTAAGCGCAAAGTTGCAACTACGTCTTCTCACGGGGATCCTCTTCAAGGCACAGCCCGGTATCAGGTAAACGGCACCAACATTAAGGCTCTCATCTAGTCAGCTCATATTGTACTTTCATTTTTCATTTTTCATTTTTATTGTACGATCACCTTTTATTTTCAAGTAGGTAGTGGAACAACTAAATGGATTGTGGTTGAGAATCTCAGGCTAAAATGTGTAGTGATCAGTAAAACTACATCAATTCTAAATTTCAACCAGAGTAGAGAAGCTAAAAGGGGGCTACTTTCATATATAAAGGTGATGTTCTCCGCTATCTGTGACAGTTTGACAGTTTTAAAATCTCATAGGTAAGAGAAAATATTACGAATCAGATCAATCTTATTTACTCTAAACAGTTTCCTTCTTTATGTTTATCATAACCACCCATCATCATTTGCTGCACTACACCAAAAATAACACATTTAATTCAGTGACTGCCTACACTTACTGAGTTATGTAGACTAATACGCTGCTTCCCTGCAAATGCAACTGAAGTTCCCAACGGCTAGATTTAATGTCTTTAAGGGCGGCTGTGGCTCAGAGGGTAGAGCAGGTTGTCCACCAATCGGAAGGTCGGTGGTTCGATCCCCGGCTGCTCCGGGTCACATGTCGATGTGTCCTTGAGCAAGACACTTAACCCCAAATTGCTCCCGGAGGCATAGCCATCGGTGTGTGAATGAGTATTTAGATTAAATCCTGATGGGCAAAGTTGGCACCTTAGTAGCCTCTGCCATCAGTGTAAGAATGTGTGTGTGAATGGGTGAATACTGACATGTAGTGTAAAGCGCTTTGAGTGGTCGGAAGACTAGAAAAGCGCTATATAAGTCCAAGTCCATTTACCATTCTGGCCAATTTGTATTCAGCTTTTAAAAAGACGTTGATTACCCACTGAGAGACCAACATAAGAAGAGTAAAGAGTGTGGATGGAAGTGTGTACTTTTTAAAATTAGTGGCTATGTGGAGGATTATCAATAGACGTTTTACAAAGATTGAGATACAAATTGCCAGCTTTTGCGTATACCCGCTGAGAGACACCCATGGTCTCCATCAGTGACAGCAAAGCAGCAAGCTTTAAGAGATGCCTTTCTGTCAATACTTAATGATATGGAAAATTCACAGTCTAGCACCTTGTTATTTGTCCCATTTCTTAGACCGTCAGTAATCATCAGTCGCCTCGTTTCCTCTTTTCCTCTCCTCTTACTGCATCCATCTCAGACTCCATCCTCTATTGTATATAATTCACTTTAGATTGCTGCACCCTCTCATCTCCTGTCACTCTCCGCTCACTCGGTCTGCACACCTCAAGTGCCTCTCTCCCCAAGCGCATGGTCTCAGATCATTCCCATCTACTACTGTATATCTCCTGTCCTTCAAAATAAATCCATTTCCTGTGGTATTCATTTATCCCATACAGTTTCCTTATCCATCTGAATTTTGCCCATCCATCAAGTAATAATGTCGAAGGTTTTCATTTAAATAAATGTCTGTTAAAGCTGAAGTAGGCGAGATTGGAGCAAATATGATTAAAAAAAAAAGTTATTTTTATAAAACGGTCGCTATATCGTGACAGTAGTACATGAAACAGGTAACCTGAAAAAGAATCATGTGCCTCTGTGTCCTCCGGTGCGCCTAACGGCATCTGCAAGATTTCACATACCGGAGGAAAACAAGCAGTAAGAGCTGATCTGAGGTCCCTTGTCCAGCTGCCGTCTATGAGAGCCGGCTGTCAATCACTCGCAAACTCCGACCAAACGGTCAAACTAGGCAGCGCTGATCAAATATGAATCAATATTCTGTTACTGTAATGCCTATTTCTCGGCTCAAATGTTTTCAGAATCATCTCGTAGTGTACGGTTTAGCTGTAAAATGAGAAAGTTTGTGATGCCGCCGCCATTGTGAAGGAAGTTCAGGTCACATGACTGGGGCACAGCCAATAGCAACGCTCTCTCTCTGAAATGACCTGTGATTGGCCAAAGTCTCCCGTCACGGGCTAGATTTTTTAAAGATTGAAAACAGAGCCATGAGGTGCAGAAGTCTAGTTATCTCTCAGAACACTTGAATTACAATATGCTGAAAGGTTATTATGGAATTTTTGCCCAATGATGCCAAAAATATACTGCCTACTGCCACTCTAAGTAACTATCACTGAATGAGGTAACACAATGGTGACTGAGCCAATGGCTCGCTGATGATAGCCCTTGCATTTGCAGTATTACGAACTGGGTTTCTGTGGCGACATTCCTGGGAAAAATCACAAGCTGCGCACAGTTAGTGACGCGTTTTCCATCACCCAGCAGTGGTTGGTCCGCCAAAGAAGGTGGGGGCGGAGCTAACTCAACAGACTTGCTCTTCAACTCACTTGTGTGTGAAGTGGCGTACTGTTTTTTTCCGGACTCTGCGAGTAGGGATTTCACAAGAAGGGATACTTTGGTACCAAGTCGGTGAATAAATTCTGAATTCTGACGATATGCGGCTTTCAGTACCGTCGGGGTTCAAGTCTAACGTCGTCCCGGAGACAATAGAAAATGTGTTTGGGACGCAGTGAACTCACTATCGCCCTATTCATTCCCTGATAATTCTATATTGCGAACGACAAATCTGTGTTGAAATCTGCAGGATGAGAGCTAGTTAACGTTAGCTGTTAGCAGCTGGTAAGCAGCACAGTCCTGCACGGAGCTCACCGCTAACGTTAACTAGCTCCCATCCTGCCGATTTCAACACGGGAGGTGCCATTGAATGAGTAAAAATTAGTATTATTGGGCAAAGGTAAATTCTAACGTTATGATGTGTTCAAGTGTAATCTTGTAAAATGTAGTTTTGGGCAAGAAACTTGAATAAATACAGTTGATTGAAGGATATGTTTTCACAGCAAGAGGGAATTATGAGCTGTCTAACTTCTTAACAAGAACCAGTATGCAAACGGTAATAAAGGAGAGCATGTTGAAGTACATGGTATTTATTGTTTTACTGTGGTATCAAATTGGTATTGAGAATCGTGGAATTTCACTGGTATTTCGTATTGACTACTACATTTCTGGTATCATGACATCCCTATCTGCCCGTGTTGAGAGTAAACGGTTACTATGTACAAACAAACAAAGAAAAGGCCGATGACTACAGACGACAAAACTTCAAAAACAAGTGCAAATCCAAAGGACTGTCAACTAACTGACGCCACTGTTTGGATCTCTGGGAAGTCAAATCCAAAAGCACACCTGCAATTACCGCTTATCGCCATGGGTGCCACCAAAGAGAACGAAACGGAGATCTTTGAGAATGTAACTTTTAAAGTCTCGATACATGGATCATTGCAGATGCAGTTCATATCAAATGCAAAACAATGGCATCTATGGAATGAAAAACACCCCACATGCTTTTGCAACGGAAATTCATCGCACCTATGAAACATCAAGGCTCTTTATCCTCAGTATTTATCTATGATTACATGGGGTTTAGCCATTATATCATGAGCATAAGCGTTTTAAGAACAGCAGTTAAACAAAAAGAGTTTATCAGCAACCCAAACAATAGTGACTCTACTCTTCAGAGCATTTCATTTAATGCAACATATGTTTGAAGAGCCTTCCTTACCTCTGCAGGCGGATTTGGTAACCACAAGAATTTCCATTTCCAACACTCTCTGCCCTCTCTGCTGCTACACGTTCTGCTACCTGAGAAGAGGAAGCACGCACGCACAAAAACATTTAAGAACACAATCAGCATTGTGAAAGAATAGTCATCTAATTGACATGACGTGCAGGAAATTACATATGCAGTGCATCCACATCTATCCACTGTACGCACAAAGCAACGCACAATCCGGTCAGACCTGAAAGCCCAACAGAGTACATACCGAGATGGCACTGATGCGTCGAGGTTGCGTGCAGACCACGCGACACAATGAGCCCACGCCTCTGTTGATGTAGTCGTCTAGGATGAACTGGGTGACCTGGGTGGTTTTTCCACACCCTGTTTCCCCACTCACCACCAGGACACGGTTTAAGCTGATCAGCTCAACCAGCTCCTGAGGGCAGAAAGATAGAAGCAAGTGAGAGAGGAAGGATAATGAGATGAGGAAGAGAAACAGGGTGATGATAGAGGATACAATTGAATTCTGCAGAATAAACAATGATGAGTGTTTGCTTTCAGAGTGTGTGAAATCAAAAACATACCTCTCTTTTGCCATAAGATGGTAGTTTTTCCCTGAATTTCTGAAAACAAAAAAATGAGCAAACATATTAATAAAATCAATAAAAATTAAGTGCAGATATTCTATCTTTATAACTTGATAATGGGTGCAGTCTACATACCAAAACATCTCTTAGTTAATTCTTATAATCACAGATTCTGTGTAGCGGTTTGGCAATAATTCAGTAATTCCCTCGAAATTCACTCAGTGGAATAATATGACATGACAATATTGTGACACTGTGACTAATCTGCCATGCAGTCATTTTGAAAATATTATTATTATAAAAAAATATTTTGCATATATAAGGAATATTATGATAGTATTCCTGTTATTACTGAGATATTAATTCACCATATTGCCCAGCCTTATTCAGATATTCCTTATTCTCCCCCACAGAAATCATCATGCAACTTTTTTTTTTTAAAATGATATGCATCTTATCTAAAAAGAATCAATTAGGTTGGACATCAAACCCACAATAAATGTCTGGCAGGACATTTTGAATTCTGTAGGCACATATAATCATTACATTCAACATAATGAAATGTTAGAGAGATGCAACCAAGGCACTGCCAAGGTCGTCAGGATTGAAGCCTTAGCTTTTACCGCTGTGTATATAAAGCGTGATGCTCACCAGCATTTCTTTGTACTTATAATCGGATTTCTTGCTCTGCAGATCTCTCTTTAAGCGGTCATCCAGTGATTCGTCTCTGACTACTTCCTGATATAAGTACTCCAGGTCCTTGTCTTTCCTTCTCAGTTTCTCTTTCTCCTCCTTCTCCTCCTCCTCGTCCTGCTGCTGCTGCTGCTGTTCGTCTTCATCCCACGCGTCCGGAGTCTCATCTTTAACGACTGCTGCAGAAAAGTAACTAAACAAAGACATCAAAGTGTGTAATTATACATAATATACCACCAGACAATATTGGTTGTTCTGTGATTGTGGAGCAGAGCACCATCACATATTAAACTATATTTTTAGAGCTGATTTGTTTTGCAAAAAGTTACCGTTGTGATTTGTGAGTTGCTTTCTTCTGGCCTGGAGTAACTTCTTCCTCCTCTTCGTCAGATTTCAACTCCATCTTCAGTTTATCTTCTTCAGGCGCATCCCCATCAAAGAAACTGCATGCACAAATTAAGAGTCTGGATCGTATCTAGCTTTCCCATTTTCTTGATGGTAAGGTCGAAATTACACTGTACAAGTCACGAACGGAATAGCTACGCAAGCTGTTCTTACCAATGACCACTGCTACTGGCAGCTGTCCGCCTGTTGTCAGACGTAGAGGCTCTTGCATCCCTGCCTTCCCTCCATGGACCGGGCTGATCATTTTGGACAGAGTTAAGCAGCTTGGTGATGTGCTGCTCTCTGGCCTCATCCATCCCGACCACCGCCCGCTGCGCACACACACATGAAAAGGGGAAAGTTCAGCCGTAACCTTGCAGTTAAAAACGATGAAATCCAACAACGATACAAATTGTTTAGTTATTTTTGCATTTCAGTGCTACAAAACTTCTGTTGCAGATTCTGTGCTATATAAATAAAGTTTGTTTGCTTCAGGGGTTGAAACCAAGGTTGCTTTCCAAATCGCATACTTTTTCTTTTTACTTTTAAGCTGCCCTTAAAAAGTATGTGCTGTTGCATGCAGTGCGCGCACACATACTACACTGTCATAACATTGCATCTTGAACTTTGACCCTCACTAGACAGAGGATTGTGGGTCAGATTAGCCAGAAAAGCATGCTGGCTTGCATATTGCAAAATACAGTAGGGACATCCTGGTATTGTTGGCATACTGCTTTTGACATACCATGTATTGGGACATACTAAATCCTTTTTTCTCTCACACTATTTAGTATTAGATCATCAGAAAAAATGAATTCAGTTTTATGACTCAAAGCTGAAAAACTTTCAGGTAAAGTGTCTATTGTTTAGACCAGGGGTCTGCAACCTGCAGCTCCGGAGCCACATCCAGCTCTTTAGCCCCTCTGCAGTGGCTCCCTGTGGATTTTTAAAAATGGAAATGAATAACTGTTTTTTGTTTATATTTTTATTTTTTTTATCATTGTTGTAGGTCTATGGTACGACGGAGTATTAGGGCCACATTGAGGGAAAAAAAAATCTGAGATTTCGAGAATAAAGTCATAGGTTTACGAGATAAAAGACGTAATATTATGAAAATAAAATCATAGGTTTAAGAGAAAAAAAGTAATAACATGAGAATGAAGTCATAAGTTTAAGAAAAAAAAAGTCGTAGTATTTTGAGAATAAAGTTATAATATTATAAAGTAGTAATTTTACGTGGTATTTTATTTTTTTCTCGTAAAGTTATGACTTTATTCTCGTAATATTACGACTTTTTTTTCTCGTAATATTATGACTTTATTCTCGTAATATTACGACTTTTTTTCTCGTAATATTCTGACTTTATTCTCGTAATATTACGACTTTTTTTCTCGTAATATTATGACTTTATTCTGGATATCTCAGATTTCTTTACCCTCAATGTGGCCCTAATACTCCGTAATACATTTGCATTTTGACCCTCACTGCATTAGACTTATATACTATATACTTAGACTATAAACTGTGTTACCTTCATCACAATGATCAAATGTTTTGCAGCTCCAGACAGAATTTGTTTTTCTTTTTTGCCTAAAATGGCTCTTTTGATAGTAAAGGTTGCTGACCCCTGGTTTAGGTCATCGTCTACCCACTAAACTGATCAGGAGACAAGATGTGTCAGGATCTGAGTGGCCACTTATCTGCAGGATTTTGGAATGAACCATTTTCCAATTAAGTCGCCTCACACTTTGCAGTTGACACCTGAGGGCAGGTGTTAATAACTAAGTGAGGAAGGCACTGTCACCTTTCAGACTCGTATGTGCTGAAGGTCCTGATCTCTGTTTCTAACAGACTGCTCAACACTATTACATGTGTAACAAGCATGCAAACAAAACAACATCCATACCGATCTGCGCTCATTCTGCTTCTTCCTCACGGCTCCATATCTTGCATACCACAGACCGATCTCACGACCCTTCAGGTGAGGAGGAGGACGGTCCCGTTGTCCTCCTCCTCCTCCTCCTCGGTCCTGGTCAGAGTCCTCTCTGTGTCCTCTCGATCCTCCTCCTCCTCCTCTGTCCCATCTCTCTCTGCTTCCATCTCTGTAGCCTCCACCTCCTCCTCGACCTCCTCCTCTCCTGCCTCCTCGTCCTCCTCGACCTCCATATCCATAACTCATAACGTCACCTTTAACCCGCGTCAGAGACCAGCGTTGGTCAGAATAACCAGTAACCAGTAGCTAAGCAACGCTGTCTAGTCGCTAATGGTAACGTAGCTAAACGTTGCACATATATATGTATTGTGGTGGATTTATGGAACAAAGACTGAAGTTAAACATGCGAAGCTGCACCTACGTTGCTACCGACAGCTAATTCCTTGATAGCTAACGCTACGTGTACATTTAAAGTGTTGAATCACTAGTTTTAACTCATATAAAACATCAACAACATGCAGATGCTTTCTGGTTTCCATCCGGCATGTCGCACAGAAATGATGTCAGAGTTTATTCAGCAGCGCTCCGTGTCTGTGATTGGTTGTTCGAGTTGATGTATAGATGTGGTGGTGTTTTACTCAGACTCATGTCTTTGATGTTAAATAACTCCTCAATACACAAATATAATATAATATATAATATATAATATATAATTTATAATTTATAATATATAATATAATATATAATATAATATATATATATATATATATATATAATATTATATATATATATATATTATATTATATATATATATATATATATATAATGTATTATATATATTAAGGAGTTATAGCAACATTTTGTTAGTGGATTGAGGAGATATTTAACATCAAAGACACATGAGTCTGAGTAAAAAAACACTACATCTACACATTCATTCCAATATATATATATATATATATATTTACTCTCAGGTTCATGTTTTACAAAATGTATACAAAAGTGAACTATTAGTAAACTATATAAAAGTAAAACTTGTGCAATTTTGTTTATAGTCTGTTTATTATTCTTTGATGTTAAATTCTCCTTAATCCACAAACACATGTTACTATAACTCTTTAAGATGTTTTGTAGGCTATTTTTACTCTCAGGTTCATGTACAGGTTTTGCACTTCCTGTTCATGTAATTTAATTCATATCCTTTCAACTTGAAATCTGCTTCCTTCTCAGAATTGAGCCAGGTTTCAGATATTGCTATGAATGGTTTTATGAATTGACCTAAGTATTCTCTGATGTTTTGCATATAAGCTTCTACTGTTGAAGTGAATAATTGACATTCCTTGATCTGACTTCACATTACTCTTGTTTTGTTTGTTATTATTTTGTATCTGTTTTTAATTATTTTTATGTTCGAAATAAAGTCTTTCATTCATTCATTCATTCATTCATTCATGTTTTTCAAAATGTATACAAAAGTAAACTACTAGTAAACTATATTGTAGCGCTCGCGGCTCCGTAGCACGGCTGGCTAGCTAGCTAAATGATGAGGACAAGGTGGCTGAAGTTTAACCGGAGAACGGGGTTTTATTACCCAATGATACAGGCTAACCCCGGGGTTGGAAGAGTGCCCAAAACAACAAAAGGCTGGTAGCCGAAACTAGCTAATCAGCTAAACTGGCCGTAACATTCGTGGCGTGTTCCTGCTGCCTTTCTTCTTCTGCCTCCTTCTTCTTCTCCCACACTCCTTTGCTCTCCCTGCCCCCTCCCCTCTTAATGAACCTGACTTATCCAGCTTAACTAGGGCAACATCTCCCCCCCATGAACTCCCCAAGTGTCTCTCTTATGTTAGTCCTGCAGGGTCGCTACATGCCCCCCCCCCCCCTCTAATTCCTCGTCCCCGAGGAAGAGCAAAGTCTTGAAAGCGACCCGGCAATCGCCGTTCCCTCTGCGACCTCCGGACTCCATGATCCCCCAGAGGAGCTCTGGGTGTGGCAGAGGCATTCCTTGGCACTACAGCACCAAGCGGTGTCACCACTTCTTCTTGAAGAACACCCTGCTGCTGCCTGGGTGGGTCTCTCCGGCGGCGAGGTGGCCTGGCTTGCGCTCTGGTAGGTGTCCCTGGGAAGGCTGGCTGCTGGTCTCCCCGGTACGGTGCCATCCTGTCCCGGTGCAGTACCACTGTGCGTCCTCTGGGTGCCAGTTTGACACGATAGACAACCTGCCCCACTCTCTCGACCACGTAGCAGGGACCAATCCATGCACTGTCCAACTTGGGGCAGCGGCCCTTCACTCTCTTGGGTCCATACACCCAGGCAAGGTCCCCAGCCTGGAAGTCCTGACCTTTGACATGGGCGTCGTAGCCGCGCTTTTGACGGACCCCGGCCTGTTGTAATTGATGCCGGGCAAAGCTGTGGGCCGTTTCCAATCGGTCCTGTAACTGGCTGGCATATTCTGGCCCAGCCATGGCGTCCGGTGCATCGGGTGGTCGACCATAGGCCAGCTCGGGTGGCGTTCTTAGCTCTCTGCCCAACATCAACAATGCAGGAGTATAGCCGGTGGATTCCTGGACTGCACTGCGGCATGCCATGAGGATGAGGGGTATCTGCAGGTCCCAATCACCCTGGTCTGCGGAAGTGGTGAGGGCCAGCTGGGCACTCAAGGTCCGCATGAACCGTTCCACTAATCCGTCGCTTTGTGGGTGAAGCGGGGTGGTCCTTGTCTTCTGGATGCCGAGCTGGCTACACATCGCAGTGAACACCTGTGATTCAAAGTTCCGCCCTTGGTCTGAGTGGAGCTGTGAGGGCGTTCCAAAGCGGCTGAACATTCCTTGCACCAAGGCCTCAGTCATGGTCGTCGCCTCTTGGTCAGGAAGGGGGTAGGCTTCGGGCCACTTTATAAAGTAGTCAATGGCGACTAGCACGTACCGGTTCCCTCTACTGGTACGGGGTAGTGGTCCCAACACATCGACTGCCACTCTGTCCATTGGTGCCCCTACACGATGCTGCTGTAAGGGTGCGCGAGACTGACCTTGGGGGCCTTTACGGGCAGTACAGGCATCGCAGCGGCGGCAGTAGTCCTCAACATCCCTCCTGCTCTGGCCCCAATAGAATGTCTGTCTCAGCCGTCTCAATGTCTTTGTCACTCCAAAGTGACCAACTCCAGGGGATCCATGATGCATCTCAAGAACTCCCTTGCGGAGATTTTTGGGTACAATCACTTGCCATCGTGGCTCTCCGGTGGCGGGCTCACGCCAGCACCTCTTCAGGACTCCTTCCTGCAGTTCCACTCCAGGCCATTGAGACCAGAGTCCTCTGACAGTGGCAGACTGGGCAACCACATCATCCCAGGGTGGCCGTATGTCTTTTTCCAGCCACGTTATGACCATTTCAAGATCAGGGTCCTTGAGCTGCAGTTCTCTCCACCCTCTCTCATTGTCGGGTAACAGAGCCCGACAGATCACCTTTCCAGTGTGTAGGTTTGCCGCTTCACGTTCTTCGGCCTGGTTGCAGTGGTGACAGCCCGGGGCACACGGTCGACGGGAGAGACTGTCTGCATTTGTGTGACTTTCACCAGCTCTGTGCTGTATGGTGAACTGAAAGGCCTGGAGTTATTCGATCCATCTGGCTACTTGCCCTTCCGGCTCTTTGAATGACATGAGCCACTTCAAGGCAGCGTGGTCCGTACGGATGGTGAACGGAAGACCACAGAGGATGTGTTTGAAATGGTTCACTGCGTCAACCACCGCTAAGAGTTCTCTGCGAGTGATACAGTAGTTCTTCTCTGGCTTATCGAGGGTGCGACTATGGTAAGCAACAACACGCTCGCCCTCCGGGGTCAGCTGCGAGAGTACAGCGCCAAGGCCTGTGTCGCTGGCGTCCGTGTCAAGGATAAATGGCAGCTCTGGGTCGGGTGCAACCAGCACCGGGTCTTTGCATAAGGCCTGCTTCAGCTGGTGGAAGGCCGCATCCTGATCTGGTCCCCACTTGTAGGGTGTGTCCTTGCGCAGTAAGTTGAACATGGGCGCAGCCACAGTAGAGAATCCAGCCACAAACCGCCTGTAGTAGGACGCTAATCCTAAGAAGGATCTCAGCCGGTGGACATCAGTGGGGGTAGGCCAGTCTCGGACAGCCGCCACCTGGTCAGGCTCTGTCATAATGCCAGCTCCACTGACTCTGTGACCCAGAAAGGAGACCTCCCGCTGCAGAAAGCTGCACTTCCCGGGATGAAGCTTCAGGCCCGCACACTTGATCCGCTCCAGTACCTCTCCTAGGCTCTCGAGTGCAGAATCAAAACTGGGCCCATGGACAAGGAGATCATCGAGGTAGACGAGGCAGCGCTCAGGGGGCACACCAACAAGGACCTTTTCCATCAGCCTCTCGAATGTTGCTGGCGCGTTGCACAGCCCGAACGGCATGGTGGTGAACTGCCACAGGCCACGACCCATGGTAAAGGCGGTCTTGGCCTTGTCCTCTGGAGCCATGGCCACCTGCCAATATCCACTCCGGAGGTCCAACGACGAAAACCATGCTGAGCCAGCCACATAGTCCAGAGACTCGTCTATCCGCGGCAGTGGATAGGAGTCCTTCACTGTTTTGTCATTCAGGGGTCGGAAGTCGACACAAAACCTCAATTTCCCATCCTTCCTAGGGCCATAACGACTGGTGACACCCACGGACTTTCTGATGGCTCGATAATGCCAGCATCCTTCATCTTTTGTAGCATCTGGTTTGCTGCAGCTTGGCGGGCATAGGGAAGTCGCCTAGGCCGCTGGCGGATTGGCCGTGCATCCCCAGTATTGATGGAGTGCTGAACCAAGTGTGTGCGACCCACATCGTTTGGGTTGGTGGAGAAACTGTGTCGGTACTCATGAAGGAGGTTCCAGAGCCTATCCTGCTGCTCCGAGTGCAGACCCTCACGATTCTTCTCCCACAGGTCTGGGGCCACATTTGCGGCCTGTACGACTGCAGGTAAATGTGGCTTGGTGTGAACCGCTGTGTCTGGGGTTGTGAGGTTGTCTTCGGACAGTGGCAAAAGGCTTTCGGTGAAAGGGGCCTCCCACTGAGGAGGATCAGGAGAACATGGTGGGTCCCCTTCCATTCCGTCGTCCCCAACTACCTTCTCGGTCATTTCAGGAATGAGGGAGTCATTCAGAAAGGGGATGGACGTCCCGTCCGGGAACGTAATGGTCTGTTTGTTGAAGTCCAGTACTGCCCTTGCACTACACAGAAAGTCTAGTCCGATTAAACAGTCCTCTTTAACTTCGGCGACCCAGACTGGCTGGCAGGGTGAATAGGCCCCCAATTGTATCTGTGCTTCACACCTCCCCAGCATGGGAGCTTCTCCCCCGGTGACTGTGATTAGCGGAAGATTGGTGGCTTGGGGCTGAGTTCCAGCCGGCAGGAGATCAGGGTGAAGGAGGGTTGCAGTCGAGCCTGTGTCGAGCAGGGCGTGAGTCAACCGACCATTAACCAAGGCGGGTACTCGGCAGCCATCAGTCAACAGGAACATTAGCGTCACGGATGTTAGCAACAGTAGCATACTCATCCTTAGCTCTGATAGTTTTGGTACGGGCTTGGTTGGTGCCCACATATGCATTATTTGTGTTAGCCGGGTTAGCATGGCTCTCTGACTCAAGAGGACTAGTCACACAACTCTTTGGTTCTCCTCCCATCCTGGACATAAGGCTGCCTCTAGAATTATTCAGGAAATGTCCAAAAGCACGCTCCATTGCAATGCTCATTCTCTGCATAAAGCCATCCTCAATTGTAGCTGTAATGTCTTTCTCTAACTCTGGGATAGACTTTGGTTGGCCACTCCTTTTACCTTCGGGAGCCGTCAGATTGGTGACGTCATCGCTTTCTGATTGGCCGATGCGCGGTCTTCACGCGGCTGCATTGTTTACATCTGCTCCTCCAGAGCATGGTCCGGGATTTGCGGCCAACTGGAACGGACTGTTTTCCATCACAGCAGGGACGTCAGTCAGCAGTGTAGCGAGCGGTGAGTGAGTTATCTTCACCACTTTTCTCCGTACAACCGGGCCATCATCTGTTGGCTCTCTCATTGGTGTTTCTGGGGCGTAGAAGTCCGACTTTTCAATCTGTTCAGCCATCTCGTTCCTCCGGCGGTAGCTAGCGGTGGTAGCCAGCTGTCGTGCGGGGAGTGGAGGCGTGGGGAATCCCACTTCTGACACCAGTGTAGTGCTCGCGGCTCCGTAGCACGGCTGGCTAGCTAAATGATGAGGACAAGGTGGCTGAAGTTTAACCGGAGAACCGGGTTTTATTACCCTATGATACAGGCTAACCCCGGGGTTGGAAGAGTGCCCAAAACAACAAAAGGCTGGTAGCCGAAACTAGCTAATCAGCTAAACTGTTTGCTCTCCCTGCCCCCTCCCCTCTTAATGAACCTGACCTATCCAGCTTAACTAGGGCAACATCTCCCCCCCCATGAACTCCCCAAGTGTCTCTCTTATGTTAGTCCTGCAGGGTCGCTACAATATAAAAGTAAAACTTGTGCGATTTTGTTAATAGTTATTATCAATACTGTATGTACTGCTCCTATTTTTATACGTCCTTCTATTTAAATGGTTCATATTTTATCACTTTGTTTAGCTCTTTTTTTTTTTTTTACTGTGTTAGCTGATGCATCTTGTTTTTTGCACTATCCCCTTTGCTGCTGTACACTGCACATGTCCCCACTGCGGGACTAATACAGGAATATCTTATCTTATCTTAACTAAAACTTTGATGACAGATAATTTAATAACAAGATCATTAGAGCTGCTGTGATTGTGGGCTCGCTCTGTTGGAAGACGGTAGTTGATGCAAGCTATAGTCTACTTTTAAGTTGACATTACCAAAATTAGAGCCAAATGTTTAGCATTGTCTTTTCCTTCAAAAAGAAAGGATCTCCAATGACACTAATTATGTACTGACTCTTAATCAGAGGTTTGTCATTGATCACATATATATTTTATTGATAGGGATCATTATCTTGAAACATTTTTGGCTAGGTTCAGTTGTTTTCTTTTTTTGTTGTATTTTTCACATTGTATAACACATAGTCAATGTAACAAATGTTCAAATTCTTGGTAGTATCACATCAATCTTTATTATTTATGCAGGACAGAAAGGTGGAATATCTTGTAAACAATAAAGCGTTGCTCTCAAAATATTGTTTACTAAAAAATGCACTTTATAAGTCATCTCCTGCATTTAAAGCGATTGAAAACTAATTTTCTTAGAAACATACTTTGATTAGTTCCCAGTATACTCTGTTTATTATATGGTATTTTCATATTTTATTTTCTCTTCATTTAACAGGGATTTTCTGTCAGGCATGTTTCTTTGGTATATTTTATTATCACACCATATCTGTTTGGTTTCTATAGACCATCAGACAAAAAAAAGAGACCTCTGGCTATTTAGGATTACTGGATTGGAAAAATGTATTTATTAAAAAACGTCCCACAGCTCTAAAAATCCACACCAGGGTATACAGTATATATGCCCAGACAGAGACGGTCAGAGCTGCAACTGCTGTATAAGCGGCTCATCCCGCTCCCAGCTCATCGGAGCATCAGGGAATGACCTCTTGTCTGGGCCTTAAAGGTTACAGCCAGATGAAAAAGATCTACCATGACTGTTAGACTGTATCACCTTAGGGCTCTGGCTCTGTTGTGTATTGTTGGCATTGTGGTGAATATCATCAGCAGATTCAAAGCATTACCTCACATTTAAAAAGTCTGCAGCTTTTCAGTTAAACTGTAATCTGTTCTAAAATAGGACGGTAATTTATCTACTCAAATTATGCGTTTAATAAACAATAGCAATCTATCACCCTCTAACTGAAAATGCACTGGCAACAATAACAATAACAACAATTAGTAAAACACTGCCTCTCTACATGACTTGCTTCAGGCTGAATGTCTTTAATAAACCATCTCTTAGTCTGAAAACAATATAGCAATACAATCAGCAGGTAACAGGCTCCTTTTCAGTCAATAATTGGTTCTGCATTGTTCTTGTTTCTGAATTTTATGGTGGCTAGTAATTACGCTGTTTTCTCATTTCTGCTCTTCACCCTTCACTGACTCTGTTTGTTTTTGAATATTCACACTTACAGCCAATAACAAATTGGATTGTACTCAACATTATCTGGTTTTAAATTAGCTGGAATGAGTGAAAGATGTGTTCGTTCCCCTCTCTCTCCCTTTCCTTCTGCGTTTGTCTTGTTAAATAAAAGCAATATATGCCCAATTAGTGCCATGCAGCATGTGGCAGAGACAAGAGAATAGAGAGAGGAATGAAAGATGTGAGTGTCATTCATGGGGTTTTTATACATGACGCCCATGAGAGGTTGCAGAGTACATCCCGCCCTCGAGCTCAACGTCGCTGTCATGAAATATCACGCATCACCACTTTTAAATCAACTTCTCTCCTTCACACACAGCAACGATACATTCGAGGTTGTGAAACGATCGATTTTTTAACCTGTGAAATGAAAAATTGTGCAGCATGTCCACATTCACGGTGTCATGAACCATTTTTTGTAATTAAGGAAATGCAGCTGCCCACACAGATACAGTGGAAGCCGATCATTTCCGGATGATATTAATTACTTTATTGTCATTTTTGTGTGAAAGATATACGCCTAGTTTATGGGAAATTTGTGTTCCAATCTGCATCTTGAGGAGTTTGTTTTCATCCGCTGTCTCACATTAAATCCATATCTGGCTCTGTTTGACAGAAATATATTCAGTCTTGTCTTTGAGCAGTTGAAAAATAAAAATAAATCAACTGTTGTCAGCTAAACTTTGTTTGAATTAGCAGCGACTCTCACGGTTTCATTCTTGTGAAATGTGTGAAGCACAATCAATATCTCAGCTGGTGACACTGACGGGAACAGGATTGAAAATGAGCTAAGAGAGTAAGCAAGGCAGGAAAATAGTGAGAAACTAGGGGATGAAAGTATAGAGGAACATGCTGAGAATGAAGCTGAGATTTGTGAGGAGGGGGATAAAAGGCTATCAGGGGGAAAGGACTGCTCGGTATGCTCTAAACCGCCCTCCCCCTCTCCGCACAGATTCTTCTGCACACCTTGTTGTCATACCCTCAGGGCTACACCTCCGATGCATACAAATGACCTCTGACCGTAATGAATCATTTAACCAAGATGAAAAACCTCAGATGAAAAGCATCATGTTTTAACATTTGGTGTTTTTTTTTTTTTTCCTCCTCTGGCTTAGACTTCTCAATAATAAATGCCATTCATTGATGGTGCATGTGTTGAACCGGAGGTCTCGAGCAGTGCCATTGGTGCTACGTTTTGATGCAGGCTTACCTCCACCTTAACGCTTCGGCACAATCAGAGGTTGGAGGAGTGGGAGGAGAAAGTCCTTGGATCAGAGAGAAATGATAAAACTTTAGGACTAGCTGCTGGCCAAAGCCTTTGATAACTACAGTTTTTATATAATTTCACTTTTTGTTTTTGCTGCTTTATACCCTTCTCTCAAATTCTCTCCTGCTTTCCTACTATTTGCTTTACAGTCTACTCACCTTCCACAAAGACACATCTCTAAATGTCTGCACAAACACAAAGATTAAATATAATTTGTTCCTTAAAAAACAAGAAAATGTCATGTCTTTACTGCTGGCTTTATGCCAGCTCAAACACAGATAAGTGCATTATAAAAAGACCCTTACAGCTGTTGTGGATTAGTCATATTACTGTCATCCTCGGGGCATAACAACCAATGACTAACTATCGGTCAGTCTCTTTAAGTACAGTTCATTATTGCACTTTATTTATTTAATCTGCAATGAAGAATCCCATTTTGAGTAGTTTGTGTTGCAGAATTAGTCCAGATGGTTGGCACGACTGAGCAAAGAAGCTCTTGTACAGCTATAATATACAACTCTCAATTTCTCACAAACAAAGCAAATGACAGTTTTATTGATCACATGGATTTATGAGAACGCTTGACCAGAAGCTGAACTGTTTGAAAGTGAGAATGAGCAGATGATCGAGTCACTTCCACTCTGTTAGGCTGCGAAGATGAAGCTGCGCTCTCAAGCTGAAAACCTTTGGCACCATTAACAGCTGAAAATGATTGACATTGAACACAACTATACATTCCTTATGATTCATACACCTGTACATTATTTTTTTCTTTTTTTTCGCCCGCGGGAGACATTGCAATCCAGTTAGAGGCAATTTTCTGGTATGAATCTTTAATGGCGACATTCTTCAGGAGGATGGAACATGACTCGCTGAAGGACAATTCAAAAAGCAAATGCAAATGAAGTCCACAAAGTGTTGTGTTCAAGTAACCAAACGGCTGACATTTAAAAGACACCATCATGAAACAAACTTAAATAAATATATATATATATTAAATAGCCTATTTTACTGCAATTATATACACACACATGTACATGTGCATAAGTAATGGGTATTATCTGTGAAAAAGAATAACGATTTATATGCTTCTGACTGTCCATGTCACCGTTCAAAAACAGTACTGAAATAGGCATATATATCTGAACATTTTATCCCAGTCCTTAATGTATGCATGTATTCAACAGAAAGTGAGAGGCCCCGGTGGCTCGCTGATTGGATGGGCAGTGAACTGAGCCAGCAGAGAGATGATCCCCCAGAGTGGCTCTGAAATGTACATTCATATGCTGCCTACCGTAGTAAAATATTCACACTGTCACTCAGTTAAATTGCACTAAATGTGCATGAGGCTAGAAAACTGCTCTGCATAAGTATCCCCCTCGACCTCTTCTTCAATAATCACTTGCACTCTCCCTCCTCTCCTTTCCTTTTTATAGTGCTCTCCCTGTCTGTCTTTTTCATTTGATAGTAGTAACATTAATTGTGTGAATACATGATGGACATAGCACCTGGACGCAAAGGAAAACACACCAAGAAATATTAAGCAGAATAAACACATTCATATAAAGGAAACATGTGAATACTTTTGGTAGCTGACGTCACAAACCGTTACTCTCATACCCTCGTCCTTACCGGCGAGGCTACCTCTCACACACCAAAAAATGCACAACAACACACACCGGGATGAGTCAGACACATGGGTCAAGTGACCCCTCCCCTCACCGCTGAGTCACCGGTGACGTAGTCTACGGCAACGGCTTCATATCAGACGTGTGACTACAGACCTCGGCCCCTCCTTTTCCACGTCGAAGTGAATCTATCTATTTTAGATCCGTGAAAGGATGCCATATGGTGCCAGGGATACAGATGCTCTGCTGGAATACTGTTTCTCTCTCCTACCTTTTCCTTCCTTTCTCTCACACTCTTGTTTACCCCAATTCACAACCACTTCTCTTCCTTTCACTGCTAATCTGTCTCTATGTACTCTACACCCAGGTGATGTACAGTATTTGCTCTGGTGTTGCTATCAGAGGAGGAAGCACAACAGACTGCTATAACAGTCTTGAGCTAAGTCTCTATTTGGGTCACCTAGAGCGTGGGGTCCGGGGACCCCAAGTGGTCTGTGGCACTCTGCCAGGAGGTCTGTGAAAAGTTTTCAGATTCATTAATTTAAATGATTATATCTTTTTTATTTTTTTCTTTTTTTTCTTACAAAAGGCTTTATAGTTCAACGAATAATTTTATAATTTTTGAATCTACATGTTCACCCAGGAGGCCGCTGTTAATGTCCGGTGTGAAAGTAAACGTCGACGTTGCACTTTTTACGTACCGCTGTTTTGCGTACCGTTGGTTTGCGTACCGTTGTTTTAAGTACCGTTGTTTTACGTACCGTTGTTTAACGTACTGTTGTTTAACGTACCGTCTACGCATCGTTGTAAGGGCTTTGTTGTTTATTTATGTAGTTACGTTGTTATGGTTGTTACAGTTGTTACGTTATTATTTTACCAAAAACCATAACGAAGTAGTTTTGTTGCTTAAACCTAACCAATCATTTCACGACATTAACCACCTATCATTTCATTTTGCATTTCTGCAAGCGAGATATGAGGCTTATATGAAACGTAATAATGAAACGTTTTTTGGGTTCACAAAACGTTGACAATCAACGTAACCTGTGGTTTGCAGAAACGCACAATCGCATCAACATTTTTTCTGGCGACTGGGTTGGTATAATAGTTCATAGATTACGTTCTAATCTAACAAATCTGTACCTCTTAGAATCTGCAAATATATGTTTAATACATGTCTAATACCTTTTTAATACATTACTCGTGTTGTTCTTTCCCATAACTAAGACTATAGAAGTGTGAAAAACAGGCTGTGTCAAACTATTCCAAGATACATACAGGAGGGGGCCCCGGTATTTTCTCTATCTTGTAAGGGGTCCTTTGCTGAAAAAAGATTGAGAATCTCTGACCTAGAGTGGTGATCAGAAAGAAGTAAATATGGAATGATTAGGAAATTTGTCTGTAATCCTTTGCTGTCAGTTGGGCTCTTTCAACCTCCTCCTCCTCCTCCTCCTCCTGAGAGACACGTTTTTGTCATCCTGTATGAAGGCTATGTCAGTCTTCCCTCTCCCCAGTTTGCTTTCTGTAAGCCTCATTGAGCAGCTGTATTTCCTCGCGGTACCCTGAGGTCTCCTGCGTCTGCCGTCGGCTGTTCCGTCGGTGGGCCTCCACAGTGTCAGGTATAGTGATATTGATGGTCTCCGCCTCTGGGTTGCCGGCGCTGGGGATGAGCAGAGAGTAGGAGGCCGTCTCGCCCAAGTCGCAGGAGACAAAGCGGTTTTCCCTTCGAGAGTAGCGCAGCGATGGCGAGCGGGTGTGGGTGGACGACTGGCTGATGTTGGAGATGATGGAGACGCTGTCCATGGCCTCCTCGTTGTCGCAGATCTCCAAAACCTCGAGGTGGATCTTGACATTGGTGTCCCCAATGCCGGCCATCCCCACGCCGATCTCCATGCCCATCCCCACGCCGCTGACGGTCACATCTCCAGCGTGGCCTCCTGACGCTGGGTCGTCTGCGCTGGGCTCGTGGCCGACTGATTTGGAACGATACACTTCCACCTTTCAAGAAGAGGCAGATTTATGATTCGAGTTATTCATAAACTGTATGGGGTTACAATTTAATTCAACTACAATATTTGCTTAATTCTGTTAACCCAATGTCACCACAGGGATCCCTCAGGGCTTATCATATTTTATCTTGGCACACAGTGTATACTGTGTCTTATTTCACTTTATGTCCCATATCAGGTCATCCAACAGATTTGTTTTAGGGCTATTCAATTTATCGCTACTCCAAAATCATTCCAACTATATAGTATTATCCCCAGATGCCAAAGGGACATTTACAAAGCCTATTTAAACTAGATGTTTTTGACAGTAATTGATAGTAATAAAATTAAATTGTTAAAGGAATAGTTCGACATTTTGGGAATTACATTAATTTGCTCTTTTTGCAGAGATTTACATGATTGATATGACATATCTGTGTGTTAAGTATGCAACCAGGAGGAGATTCACTTAGTTTAGCATAAAGACTGAAGGCAGAGTGAAACAGCTGGTCTGACTCATAGACTGTATATAAGAAGTGGACGTAGTCACAGTGACGTCACCCATTGGTTTGTGGACTGCCGTTTTGAGGCCTCGAGTTCAGCATTTTGGCCTTCGCCAACTTGTTTTTTTGCAACCAGAAGTGACACGAGAGTGTGTAGCTAAGTACAACCGAACGCTGAATAAGATATTTTCAGGTGGCCAAAATGTTATAATAAACTTTCATAAACTGAAAACACACTGTGAAAAGTACAGTTGTAAGAGGAAAATGCGGTAACCCTAAAGCATCCCCTGCTTTATGGTCTATTTGACTCTATATGGGACCATAATTTACTAAATAAACATCATGCTGTATTGAAGAAGACTTGAAACTACCCATTGAGACCATAAACTCATGTTTACAATGTTTACTGAGGTAATAAATCAAGTGAGAAGTAGGGTCATTTTCTCATAAACTTCTATACAATCAGACTTCTTTTTGCAACCAGAAAGAATTAGATTAGAAAGAATGCACTTCTGCATTGGCTTCACTTTTCAGACCCGGAGGTTGCTCACTGGTCTGACTCTCTCCAAAGCTCAAAAATACCAGCATCTCTACTGTAAAACCACAACTTGTTTCCAAATCCTTTGATAAATTGCTTCTAATTAATAGTAATGGAACCCTAAACATTTTAGAAGAGTCTGCGCCGAGGGGCCATTTACCTTCTTGGCATAGTTGGGGGAGATCTTGAGTCCATCGCTGCTGACCTCGTAGGTGGAGAGAGAGAGGGTCTTCCCCGTGGGGGAATGCAGAGACACGGTGCCCTGAAAGGCACACAGGGGGATTGACAGACCACCTGCTGACCGCTGCATATAGGAAAACCAATGACAAGAGCAACATAAAGTTCAGTCAACATCCAGCACAACATCTTTATTTATGCATTAACCTAGCAGGTCTCATTACTTGAGACTATTACGATGCGTATTACTAAATTTCCTCTTGCTGCTCATCATGTTATTGACAGGAAGTTCAAAGCGTAATGGCCCTTTTGCGTCCAGTCTCCTTTGTTCAAACTAATTGAGCTGAGATCGTGTCCGCGTTGTCAAGGGCAGGGAGATGAATGTGTTGACTGACCATTTCTATACCAAGAGTTAATGAGGCTTACACATGAGAGGCCTGCCAAACAGCACTCTGCCGGTAAAATGAGAATAGGGCTCTATATGCTTACGAGCTGCCAGAGTCCTTTTAGGCACACAGCAAAAAGATCTATGTGATCTATAAGCTATTTAGCCCTTATCAGAATTTTTAATAATTTAATCTGGATAATACAATTTCAGTGTATAAAGCATCAATCAGATTTATTATCACTTCGCCATCATTTTTAAATTAGAGGGCTCATTTATATCACTCACATTTTTAATCAGATTTCAGATTTTTCAGTCATATGTTCATATTGTTTTCATAGAGATTAATTCACCACGCAGTACATCAAAGTGAGCCTCTGTCAACATTTGAGATATTGCTGGCAGAGGGAAAGGGGAAGCGTCCTGCGGTTAGACAGTGGGGAGACTGCGGCAGGTCCCATTAAGCCCTCTAAATTATTTAGATTAGTTTAATGTAATGATCTGATTGTGACTATGACGCATAATAGACACAAAGAGGATGTCAATCTCTTGTCCTCCCTGACTCTGTCTGTTTTCCTGTCATTGTCTGCATCATTGTAGAGAGAGAGAGAGACATTGTCAAGTAAATCAAATACAGAAGCCATCAATGTGGGAAGTGCATTGATGGATGTGTGTTCTGGGTATATTCACAACACGTACTTATTTTTATAACATGTAATGTTGCCAGTCTCTAAATCAGTTCACTATATATAAAAACCTGCATGACATGAATGCAAACATTTCCATTTTGCATTACTTTTACTGTATTGCTTTTGCAGCATGGCGCTATAGATGGCAATGAACCGGTTGTAATCTTCGGTCAAGACAGAAATATCTCAACAACTTTTGAATTGGATTGCCATATGGACTGTATATCAGAAGTGGACGTAGTGACCGTAATGTCACCCATTGGTTTGTGGACTGCGGTTTTGAAGCCTCGAGTTCACCATTGTGTTCGTCACCGTCTTGTTTTTATTGCAACCGGAAGAGACACGAAAGGTTGGAGCTAAGAACAACTGAACGCGGAATAAGATATTTTTAGGCGACCAAAATATTGCAATTAACTTTCATGAACTGAAAACACACTGTGAATGGGTTAAAGTTGTAAAACGAAAACACAGACAACTTTCAGACCAGACAACGCCGTGGTAGCGACCTGTCAGTCACAAGGTAGCCACGCCCTAAAGCATACCCTGCTTTATGGTCTATTTGACTCTAAATGGGACCATAATTTACTAAATGAACATCATGCTGTACTGAATACTTGAAACTAGCGAGTGAGACCATAAACTCATGTTTACAATGTTTACTGAGGTAATAAATCAAGTGAGAAGTAGGGACATTAGACCTCTATACAATCAGACCTGTTTTTGCATCCCTTGCTGGCTACTGGAAAAAGTGCAAGTTTAAGGCACTTCCAGCATTGGCTTCACTTCTCGGACCCGGAGGTTGCCCACTGGGATTGCCATGAAATCTTGTAAAGACGTTCATGTTCCCCAAAGGAAGAATCCTACTGATTTTGGTGATCCCCTTACTTTTCCTCTAGAACTACCATGAGGTTGACATTTTTGTTTGTTTTTTACTTTTAGTACATACTGCAGATGCCCTTACAAAGTATGTACTGTTGCATGCAGTATGCATACAATTGGAACGTACTACTTTGTCATAACATTGCGCCTTTGACTCTCTTGCTCATATATTCGCTGTGCAGAGGATTGTGGGTCAGAATAGCTAGAAAAGCATGCTGCAAAATGCGACCCGATGTAGTACATCCTGGTATTTTTGGCATATTGCATTTGATATACTACATCTTTTTTTTGGCATACTAAATAGTATGGTAGTATGGGTATTGGAACGCACAGAATAACTGCAAAACATCAGCATGTTAGCATAGTTGTTGCATGGCTGTGGACTCTTTTTGTACCTATAACACTTGAATGAAGTATAAACATTTACCACCTATTTTATACAAGCAACACTGTCAGGTGTCTGTTATTGATGCATATAAATCCTGGCATGTTATTGATTCTTGTTGTGTTATTTTTCCTATTTTCCCTGTCCATTCCAAATCAATAGTTCTTTTTCATCCTCCACCTTGTAGCCTATTGGCGAGAACAACATCCATTTACTGTTTGGGATGTGTTCTCAGAAGGGTAAACAGGTTCCAGTTCCCTACATCTGAATGCACATTACATCTCTGTTTCCCCTCTGGGAGAGAGGGCTTATGAACGCGCCCCCAAGCTCTGTGCTCGCTAGCAGAGAGCATAAAGTCACAGAGAGGGTAAAGATGTCTTTAAGCTCTAATTCCACTCCTCCCTCCCCCGAAGGCCAGAGGGGCTGACAGTAAGGAGGATAGACGCTGGGTAATGACATCTGGCCTGCTAACGAGGACCAAAACACAGACAGGAAGCGCTATAAATCCCAAACTATTTAGGCTCTGCTTTCATCTGGCGTTTGGGTTTGTGTGTGTATATACAGCTTTATGTCTTTTATGACTGTGTTTGGCAATGGGGAAGCTTGCTGGATCCGTGTAGCTTCATTTTGTTCTTTTTTTTTGTCTTTGCTGTTTGTTTGTTTGTTCCATTATGTGTGGCTGCACGTACACACTGTATACTGTACTTGTATATACCGACCCCAATCAATGATAAAAGCCTAAGGGAGCACAATATACACAGTTTGCTACTGAGATGTAGGACACACACACACAAATATATACACAAGCTGGCAGTGAGCATCTCAGACTTATACATGATGCAAAGTGAGTGCCAGGGCTGAGCCGTAGATGCATGCTCCATGGATTTCGCACCCTCTGGTGATTTTCAACCCGAAACATTTCAGACTTATAAGTAGAGCAGGGACGGAGATGAAGAGAGTGTGTCGGTGCGTGTGCACATGCATGCACGCATGTTTCCGCGCCTGTTCATGTCCCAGTTAGTTTTTGGAAACGAGTTCATGGTGTCATTGCTCTAACAGTCACAATTACTATGCTGACATGCAGTTTAAAAGGTAGCTAATGCCTGTGGCTGCTCTGCTGTTTCTCTGGAACAGAGTGAGGCTGCTTTCTCAACCGTGTCTGGTGTCTACAATTCCAGGATATACCTCGCTTTAACAATTCAATTGGGTCCAACAAAGCACAGAGAGAATTAAGCTTCTGGTACAAGAGAACAGGATGTCAACAACAAAGAAAGAAATGGATTAAAAACGGATTAGTGGATAGTGATCCATGTGCATGTGGCAAGCTGTCTTGAGCTGCGTTGTTTACATTTAGTACGATTCTAGAGCAATATTGAGTGACTGAGCAACATTTTTTGAGCACAACTTTGGCAGACAGATAATGCTGCACTATAGATACATATATATAGACAGCATGTTTTTAATTTAGGGCTGTCAATCGATTAAAATATTTAATTGTAATTAATCACATGATTGTCTATAGTTAATCACAATTAATCAATTTTTTTATCTGTTCAAAATCTACCTTTAAAGGAGATTTGTCAAGTATTTAATAATCTTCAACATGGGAGTGGGCAAATGTGCTTGCTTTATGCAAATGTATGTATAACTTTATTATTGGAAATCAATTAACAACACAAAACAATGACAAATATTATCCAGAAACCCTCACAGGCACTGCATTTAGCATAAAACACATGGCAACAACAGCTGTCAGTGTGTCAGTGTGCTGATTTGACTATAACTTGCCCCAAACTGCATGTGATTATCATAAAGTGGGCATGTCTGTAAAGGGGAGACTTGTGGGTACCCATAGAACCCATTTTCGTTCACATATCTTGAGGTCAGAGGTCAAGGGACTCCTTTGAAAATGGCCATGCCAGTTTTTCCTCACCCAACAGTTTTGAACGCTATTTATGACGATTATCATATGATCCCAGATCTTCACTCCAGCTTTAAAGCTGTGCCCGCTAAAACATAAAAATCATAAGCTGCGTTAACGCGTTAAAGAAATTAGTGCCGTTAAAAGGAATTTGCGTTAACACGTTTATTACCGCTTTGACAGTTCTACTTTAATTCAGCTGAAACATGATTAAAAAATGTCTTTGTGTTGAATTTCCCCATTCAGTTTTCATACCAAATCACAGCTATGCACAAAAACATTCACGAGCACATAAGGGCGCTAACCTTCAGTAGCTAAATCTCATTCATACTGATCTTCAAACTGTAAACGCCGCCTTTGAATCCCCCATAAAAACCACACGACTCAAGCAATGAACCTGAGCTGAGCCTTGAGAGTCGGTCTGATGATTTTAGAGTGAGGAGCAGCAATGAATGAATATTTTGTTTTGAAGGACAGGCTGACATTTGTTACGGATAGTATCTTGATCAATTGCTCTATTAGTCAGAACCCATTGATGCTTAGCACAAACACAAGATGTGCAGAGAGAGGAGAGGAGATTTTTAACCATTTTATCTAAATCACACGCTCAGCTCCCAGTCTGTCAGCTTGATCATAAAGAGGCATATTCACAGATGCGGAAAAAAAGCCCAACAGACCAACAAACAGGAAGTCAGACAGGCATTCAGATGGACAAAAATGCACAAATAGGCACCCATTTCTCTAAAGCCTGGTTATGTAAAGACTAGTCCAACAGCTGTGTGTCTCTGTTTCTCTGCACAGGTGCGCTGCAATAAGACAGCATCTAATTTCCCTTTGAACAAAATGTGAACACAGAAAGGGAGATTGAAAATCCATTTGTTTTATGGTCCTGAGATGCTAATCACTCCATCTCTAGAGTGCATCACCATATGTTGCAGTTGTTTGGTAGGGCAATAGAGTGTGAGTGTGGAAAATCAATTAATGCCAGCCATAAACCACCTAAGAATGACAGGTACAAATGGCTTAATTTAATGTTTCAACATCAGTTTAATAAACTCTGGACAAGTGGCGTACCTGTCTCGGTGTTCTCTCTGATTTGCTCCTGCACCACTCCCAGTCTGTCAGCTCGATTTTCCGACAGTCCTCGTGCGACAGCCTCCTCTCTGGGCCCTCAAACACAGATGACGTGTCAGTGAGATTGAGATGATCATGATCCTGGAGATGAGTGGAAAGCGAAGGGACGCAGCGGAAGTTGTCGTCATCTCCGTGGTCCTTGTGAGGGAGTGGAGGGCAATCGGCCCTCGCCTCTCCTCCACCGGCCTCCAATGGAAGGTCAGCTTGAGAGGAGCTGTCCACGGGACAGGGGGTGCTGAAATCAAAATCAGGCCCCAGGCCGGAGAGCCCACCACTTTCCAGTGCATCAAGCCTGGCGTTAGGGAAATCACAGTTAAAGAGGCTGTGATAAGCCGGCTTCTCAAGGGGTGGACTGTCATGAGACGTGGTGGCGTGGGACAACTTGTAAACTCCATAGCCTTGCTGGAAAGAAAGGTTGAACTCAAATCTTCTTTTCATTGCTGTGCAAAAAAAGATAAATTCATTACACCTTTAGTGCCCTTTCCCTCTATATCACAACTTCATTATGTAAAAAACACACTTGTTGGTGAATAACTATAACCTCATGGTTTACCTGAGGGTTCCTCCGTTGGATCCCGTTTGCAGTTAATGAAACAGCCACATGGCATGTGGATCCAGCGCTCAGACAGCACGAATAATGGAGTGACCGCGGGGGCAAGCAGAGTGAGAAAGAAGCTCAGCGCCTCCAGGGACGAGCTGCGTGCGCTCACGGCGTGGCGCACCAGCACCAAAGTCTGTGAAAGAAAGGGGGGAAGGGGAAATTAATTCACTGAGGAGTCCGTGATTCAATATGCATGAGGGAGACACATGGAAATAAAGCCCATAATGGGATTTTTTGCTTTTCATTCTCCTTTGTTTTTTATTAAAATATGTATATAACAATATAAGAGAGGTGTACTGTGTATGGGTGTACTAAATTGAAAATGAATGTATACATTTATATTGCTTATTAGAGAATGAAAGGCCTGCAGTGTTTCTATGACTCAGCCATTGTGGCCTTGCAACAGGTTTAGCATTGTGCTCCTATTGACCTCTACATTTTTTCGAGAAAATTACATATCTGTAAATGCAAACACAGATACAAAGAGTGGATATCTAAGGAAGTTGTATTTATTGTATTTCTGATCAGTGGAATTTTTTGGCATTTTCTGTGTTAATCATATCCAGGGCTTTTGCTCATTTTCAGTGTTGCAAGTTTGCCAATTCTGTTTGTCGATCATTGTCTGCTAGTTGGCTGCACAACATTTATCACCTAAAATTTTTTTTTTCTTTTTTTTTCGGGCAAAGACAAATGTTGAAACAGCACAACTCACTGTGTGGAAATCATGGAAGTTGTTTCACAATGCAACCCAATGAATGCTGCCCTTTAGGTGTTGACTGAAAGCTGCAAAATACTGTTCTCAAGGCCGTCAGGGGGTGTTCATTTAATGGGAAATTGGTTATAATTAAATAATTGACTGACTATTCTGACTTAAGATCCCATATTGTGTTACTTGTGTCCACATTATAAACTCTTACAGCTCATAGCCTATGCAGAAAACAAACAAAAAAATTGTGATTTGATTTGGGGATGTATGGCATTGACATGTTTGGCAGCCATGAGTTTCTAGTTGGCTGTTGAGCACTTCTCTGACATCTGTTGCCCCTATACGGGAAACAATTTACTCCTTCTATCTTCTTTTGGGTAGAAAGTATATCATTTGTTGACCCTCAGGACCTATAGTTCTGCTCACCTTCCACATTAAGAACTTAAATCACCTATAAGTAACATCAAAAGTTGGGTGAGCTTCACTGGAGCGAATAGGAGGTGAGAGGTTGTTCTAATATAATGAGGCAGTTCCACTTCATGAATTTTCTGTCAGTACAAAAAATAGGGCATACCATTCCAACTATAATACTTAAAATATGGAAACAAGTTGGAAATAAGTACAAACATAACTCAACTGGTATAAACAACTGGTATTCATTTTTTTTATTCTAACGTTTTTAATCTATTCTTTTGTTATTATACTGTTTAACTTGCACCAACAAAACCAAAGCAAATTCTTAGTGTATACCTCTTACACCTGGCAATAAACACGATTCTGATTCTGATTATAATAATAATTTGAATTCTATTAGATTATGGTTTTGGCAGGGAATCTGCTGAAAGTTATCACTTTTGGCTTCAAACCACTGTAGCATTTAGCTTTTTATCACTGCTGCTGCTTACCATCATTGGCATCCATAAAACAACTCGGACCAACGCCAGGATCATGGAAAAGCGCTTTTGCGCAAACACCACCGGTGTGTCCCCTACAGCAGCAGCTGTCCTCCTCTGCTGTCCGCTGACGGACACCGGAGACAGACAGCTGTCCTCTTTGTCCCTGAGCTCCGTCGTCCCGCAGGAGCTCGGACTCAGCTCGTTGTAGGCACCGAAACTTTTGTTCAGGCTGTCCCGGGAAAAAGAGGAGGAAGGGAGAAGATCACCACCATCACCACCACCGCTCAGTCCTCTCGCCATCTCCACATAGCTGCATGGGGTGTACAGCAGAGTCCTCTGGGGCTCCCTGGAGCACAGCAGCTGGTAGGTGAGGGAGATGAAGAAGAACAACAAGCCGGAGAAGCACAGGGAGTATAAAGAGAGAAGCAGCAATGCGTAAAAGCTGTCGCTCTCCGGGAAACAGCCGAGAGAGGCCTGCGTAAAGCTGCCCCATCCGCACAAAGGGAGCACACTGACGGCCAGGCTGAGCGTCCACACACCGCCGATGAACCACATCACTCTGAGAGGCCTGCGGACAGACTGGAGCACTCCGAATCTCTTGGTGACATAAAAAGTGTATGCTGCTATGAGGCAAGCTTTCATGTTGCTGGAAACCCCCTGGAACACGTAGAGAAGTCCAGATAAAGCGCACAGGATGCCTCCACCTCCACCTCCAACATCTGTCTCCCACTGCAGGAGCATGAACAAGGAGAGTGGGACAACACTGAGCAGGTCGTCCACCGACATGGAAGCAACGATAAGACACAGGGAGGTTTTTTTTCTCCTCATCCGGATGAGAGAGAGCAGCGAGTACACACCTCCGATGAACGTAGCCGCGGCGAGGATTACGCACAAGCCGAAGAGCAGCAGGCGGATCTGCCTCTCCTCCATCTCCGAGTCTGTCTTCTTCTCGTAAGTGGCCGTGGAGAGGTAGCTCTGGTTGGGCGCAGGCGAGCTGCTGAGGAGGTGCGTCGTGGACATTTTTTTCCAGTGAATTAACTTTTTTTAGTTGGTCAAATCGGACTCATTATCTGGTAAAAGTTTACCGAGCTGGAAAAAGATGTGAGGATAGATGGCACAGCATCTCTTAAAAAAATAAAAATCACACAGTGGAGATGATGATGATAGAGACATTTGGGTTTTATATCCGTCTCAGATGCTTGGATGAGCCTCCGGGTACAGTGCTGGCAGGCATTTAGTGTCCACCGTTTCAAACCGCGCAACCAGAGCACCTTTTCGTCTCCAGCTGCTGATTTTACGCGCTGTCGTCATCATCGTTTCCTCTCCACTGTAGTCGTTTGGGGTTGGGCCAAAACGCTGCGTATTCTACTATACTACTACACTCTCTGTGTAGAATCAGTCCTATAGCATCAGGCTGCGTTTTCATTTGAGAATCAGAATCGGAATCAGAATCAGAATGGTGTTTATTGCCAGGTGTAAGAGGTATACACTAGGAATTTGCTTAACAGTATAATAACAAAAGAATAGATAAAAACGTTAGAATAAAATAAGAATACAAAAAATTTAATTTCTACCAATATACAATATACAAAAATAAGCTATAAACAAAAATAAACATGATATAAACAGATAGTGCAAATATTGCCGGTGTGCAAACAATCAGGTATCAGAGGGAGAGAGAGAGGGATACAGTAGGAGGGTGGTATTGAGAGTGTATGAGAGAGGGGGAGAGTCAGTGTCGGCGGGGCAGTGTGTGTGTGTGTGTGTGAGAGAGAGAGAGTGGGGGGTCGACCCTCTTCCTCAGGTCATGCCAAAAACTATTTTCAATACCTTTTTGGGCCCTAATGTAGTCAGGGGACTAAATGCCAGGGCTAAACTAATAATGGAAACATAAATTAGATAAGATTTGAATCCGAGATGAGTTGACGGTGGATGCTCTCTGAGTCAGAATTGAAAACAAAGTGAGGCCAGTTTACAGGAAGTGCATGTGTGTCTGTATATTTAAAGCTTCAGTAGGCAGACTGAAGCTCCGGCTCTGATTGGTTGTTTTCTTCCGGTCTGTGAAATCTTGCAGATGCCATTAGGAGCACCGAGGCACATTATTTTTTTTCAGATTACGTCTCATGCTCAGGAAAAAGTGACCTTTTTATAAAAAAAATACTTTATTTAATCATATTTGCTCCAATTCTACCTACTGCTGCTTTATGTTATACTACCGTCGAGTGGCGCAGCCCTCATAAGGCGGGAGGGCAAAGGACACGTTCAAGGCAATGAAGTAAAGCAAGTTATCCTTGCTTGACTCATCCAAATGGACACTAGGAACAGTATATTCACCTTGTTTGTCACCAGAAGCGTGTTGTCATGTTCTGGCTTTGCCAGTCTTTTGTTATTAGTTATGTTTATGTGATTTTGGTTTGTGTTTGGTTTCTTTTATATTCTCATTCCAATGTTTCCTGTTTTATTTTGTAATTCACTCCTCCTGTGTCTTGTCTGGTTTTACTTCCTACCTTTGTTTGTTTTCCCGCCTTTGTTAATTGTCTGCCCCGCCCTGATTTGTTTCACCTGTGTTTAATCAATGTCCTGTATTTAAGCCTGTGTTTTCCCCTCGGTCTTTGTCGGTTCGTTGTCTCTCCAGCCCTCCGGTTTGCCTGTTACCTCCTGCCCTGATCCTCGTGTTTCCCTGGTTTGTGATTTTTTGGTTTTGTCTTCTGTTTGGTTTTTGTTGTATGTTTCTATTTGTTCTTTTGTACTTTGTTCCCCTCCCTGCATTTTGGTTGTTGTTTAGATATTCAGCTTAATATTATTAAAGCTCGCTTTTATTTAAACTACTTTTCTGCTTGTAAACTCTGCGTTTGGGTTCCATGGTAAATTCACACTCCTCACATGACACGTGTGTTTTAAACGATAATTTAATGGATGATTAAGTTGTAATTAAAATAAGCCGGATAGTTTTATTAGATACAACATTAAAGCAGGTCAGAGGGACAAACATCTCCCTGTGGCTGGACAGAGGCAGATTGGTCTGTGTGTGTGTGTGTGTGTGAATGCTGTACCCCGGTGTTGGCCTTGTCTCATACTTCCCCGTAGTGTTCAAGGATTTTCAGGCTGAAGGACTCCTCAGTTTGTTTACATGGGTCATGGGTGTTCATTTATCCTCACAGTGGTCAGATAAAGAGATAATACTCCATGTGTAGTAAGTGCTCTGTTTATTATGGTGATAGATTTTTTTTTTTCCATGTGAATGCAAACATGGACATGCATGATGACAGCCCAATGCATATTTATATACACCCCTCCATCATTTTCACAATCATTAAACCACTACTGGTTGTTCAGCTCTTTCAGCCTTGAGCAACATGTATCGATGTGAATGCAAACATGACTGTAAGTGCATCTGACTTCAGGTCTTGTAATGGAATTAGAGTTGGGGCTAAGGGACTTACAGCCAGTCTAATGACTACACTCTCTCTGGGGCCAGAGAGGAGGACACAGAGAGGAACACAAGAGGAACATAACACAAAACACACACACACGCACACACACACACACACAGATAGAAATACACCAGCTGAGCTCAGCGTCACACAGCAAAGTGACCTACTTTGTGTGTGTGTTTGTGTATACTGCATGCAATGTGTGCATGAAAAGGCACAAGGTGAGGGTGCAACTCTGTAAAGGTTTTCATAGACAAGTGCATTGGTGGTGAGGAGTAATAAGTGAAATGACACTGAATCTTGTTGGAAAATATGAAAAGCTTACATTCTGTCAAAACACATCCCATCGTCTATTCATAGGAGGGGAGACTGAAAATACATTTTATATCAAGGTAGTTGGATGATGAGATGGGAAGGAAGCGACATAAAATCACTGAAACATATTTTCCATATGAGAATATGAAAAGTGCAGTTTTAACTGAAGTCCTGATTCATGCATAACGTGTCAGTGTAGATCTGCACTGTCAAATCAAAATAATACATCTTACACGCATTATGGATGCATTATGAGCTAACGCTGGATAAGATGCAATCATATTACCTATTATATATATTTCCTATAGTATAAACAGTGAAGCAGATTTGGCAATTACCTGTTTTAATGAAATTTATTACACAAAAAGTCTACTTCATTTTGTTAAAGTTATGGCAAATTTGCAATATCTGCCATGGTTAGCCATAGCTGTTTTCCTCATGCAAAAATGAAAATCAGATCAGAGTCCTCTAGGCAGTCATCAGACTTGTCCTATTTAAATGGTAAAATTCCAGACATTGATCACATTTCAACTAATTCCACTGTTATCAGGCCATTAAATGTGCATTATTGGTCACTGTAAGCACCATAGATGTGGGTCATTAGGGGCCTACTACGCCTACTACGCCTACTACGTTGTTCAAGTGAAAGCGAAACTTAAAAGTAACATGTTGTAAAACTGAATGAAACGTTTTGAACAAGCAAAAATATAATAATAGAATTATAGTGAAATTAAATTATTCTTACTTTTGCTGGGGACCCCCCATCGAACCCTTAAAGGGACCCCTGGGGGTCCCCAGACTTCACTTTGAAAAACCACTGGTCTATACTACAGCGCCTTACTTCTGCTTCTGTCATTACTACGGTTGCTAGAGGTTGCTGTCGTGTTCTTTTATGACTTATTTCAGTGATCTACCATGTGAATAGATGATAAAACCTACTAGTGGGTGTAGTAGGCCCTTATTGACCCACATCTATGGTGCTTATAGCGACCAATAACGCTTATTTAATGGCCTGACAACAGTGAACAGAAACACTGCAGCACAATGTTTTCTAGCTATAATATCCACGTTCTACCGAATAAAATTAGATCAAAGAAATATATTTCTCCATCTGCAGCCTGACACACATCCAGATGTTCCTGTCTAACGATAAACAGAGTCAATCCTGTGCAACCCTGTTTGGTAAACACTAACAGAATGTTCCATTCCTTTCAGATTGCGGAGTCCTTTTGTAGAGTTATGATAAATAAAATCTGTGAAATGAGGCCTGTTATGACCGACATTGTTCTTGTGTTAACACCAAAAAAAGGTGTTTACTAAAACCTGACGTTTTTTACGACGGCGTCTACTTTCATTGCTGTGTGTCTACTTCAATAAACGTTTAATGGACGTCTCGTGAAATCAAACGAAATTACATTACAACTAAATGAAGCGAGACTTTGATTAATGGAAATAAAAATGAAACCATGGGAATGTTCTGACGTAAAAACCTCATTGTGTCTCTGCAACGATTCATCTGGACCATGAAATGGAAGCTCCTAATCAATGATAGATGATGGCGATATGTTGTATGAATACCCTTCAAATATCATTAATAATGTACTGAGTTGTACATATAATATGCTCATATGTGCATACATGTTTGCACAAATCACACTGTCTTTACTCTGTTGCTTACTGGCCTCTGGTGGTGCATCCTAAATCCAGCAGTTTGTAACTTTAAACTACTGGCGTGTCTCCTCCTCCCTCTCTCTGCCACCAAACACAAATCCACCCACACCTGCATGCACACACACACAGTCTAAGTGCATCATTATCCTAAGCCGAATCAAATATTAATGAAGCAGCACTTGATGCAGAGACAGAAACAGAATGGAAGATTGTATTTGCATAAAAGATAGAAGTAAAACTGAATGAGGACTGGAGGATGAACAGTTAGTGCCATGAATTCATAATGACTCTCTGCTGAGGTGTTCTTCAGGGTGCAGCATGTAAAATACAGACAGTTCATGTAAGGGTTATTTAAATGCTGTTTTTTTTAGAATGAGATTGACTTTGAGAACCAAAATATACTTGATGTAGAAGGGGAAAACAGGGCATGGCACTGAATCAGATGACTGTGCTGTGAGAAAGGTATCTCTCGCAGTGCTGAAATCACAGAAAAGCATCACTTAACTCTTTATGGCTCTGATAAATCCTACTGTATGTACACCATCAGCCCGTGGTTGAAAGTGAGAATCTAGCCAAATCTAGGTAGAACAAGGCATATTTTCTGAGAATTGGTGGAGACCAAAACAGAGCTTAAAGGAGAGTGATTGTAGGACTTAAAGATGACCTATTATGCTTATTTTCAGGTGCATACTTGTACTTTGGGTTTCTACTAAAACATGTTTACATGCTTTAATGTTAAATGAAACACTTTATTTTTCTCATACCGGCTGCGCAACCGAACAAAACTCCTTGGACTCCGCTCCAGCTCCGCTCTTACTAGCTTTGTTCGAGGGCATGCCAAACTAGTCATTATGCAAATAGGTTACTTGGTGACATCACCACTTTACGGAAGAAAAGGCGGGACTTCAAGCAAATCATTTCAAGCAGTTCAGGAGCAGTGTTTCTGTGGTGGAGAGTAACTCCCTTTTGGTGTGGACTTTATAACTTTGCAGACCTTTTACATACACAAATCAACACACTAAAGGAAAGGGAAAAAGCACAAAAGCATAATAGATCCTCTTTAAATTAATACAGTGAATATAAACATCAGAATGAATGCTAATGTGCCTCTGGGTCTGCTGGATGTGAAAGTAATCAACTGTTTGCAAAAGCACAGACACAACAACTTTAGTCTTTAAGCCATGGTTATGGTGGCTGTGTGTCTGACAGCTTGTTTAGATGTGTTCTGCCCCCTAGTGGCCAAACGTTGATTAGTGCAGCTTCAATTTGCTACTGATGTCTCTCAGGGACAGAGACTGCATATTGTATTGTATATTTGGTCTGCTGAGTACACCTTAGGCTATGCAGCATATTGTGTGCCACTATTGGAAACATAAACAGGAGACTTAAATTATTCATGGGCAAATTTATTTCTTAAAGACTCTTGAAGACCACTTTCAAATTATGAAAAAACTAAACACGTACACTTCTTAAAGTTAATTTGAAATATAAATGAAACTGAGTTGTGAGTGAAATGAGTTGTGCCCACTAAATGAACTGTGAAAGTCAAATTCCTTGAATTGTGTACACATACTTGGCCTGTAAAGCTAATTATGATTCTGAACTATAGTGTTTGAATTATTTGTAGATGAATTTGAAACATGAAGTTTGCATCTTAACCAACTGAGCCACCAGGACGCCCTCATGTTACAGCATCTAAATTACAAAAAAGTTAATAGATATCCAAATTTCTAAAATTCAGACATAAATCAAAACGATTAATTTCACAGATGCACAGACAAATTCTGATGGCGTAATTCAAATTCAGAGCATAATTTTGGCAATTCTTACATCGTACATTTGGACGTAAACACTTGTGCGTGCACCTGTACTGATGACGACTGTGAAAAGCACACATCTGTGCACATTAAGAGCTGTTATCTATAATACATGCAGTGTGTTTGAAGACCAAACCTTTGAGCATGTTTCCATTACATGTTGATGTATTTATTACATAAATATAAAAAAAAAAACGGGAGCATAAAAAGTTAAGAAAATGACGTTGAGTGTAAGAATGTGTTTCTTTGTGTTTGTTTATGTATGTGCGTGTGCATGTGTTAATCAGCGCACATCAGTGTGTCATCTGTAATACATGAGGAAGTGTGTTTGAAGGCCAAACCTTTGAGCATGTTTCCATTACATGTTGATGTTTTTATTACATAAATATTAAAAAACAGCGGGAGCATAAAAAGTTAAGAAAATGACGTTGAGTGTAAGAATGTGTTTCTTTGCATTTGTTTATGTATGTATGTGTTTGTGTGTGTGTGTGTGTGCCATTCCAAGCCAAGACCGTCAGAGAGTAATGTTAGACCACATACACAGCATCTGTTTCCACGGAAACAATGTCTAGAGTTTATGGTCATACACAAACACCTTTCGCCCTCGACTCTTTCTTTCTCACGCACAATAATGTTCAGTTTGCATCGCCACTAATTGACTGAGTTTGAATATTAATTTTCTTCCTTTTCCAAGAGAGTCGCAGAAGTGACTAATGGTGTGCTATGAGAGGGTTAAGAGAAGGTGACATCCTCATCAGTGAGCCAAACTGTATCAGACTTTTAGGTGAAACAGTAGCAGTACCCATGGAAACGAACATTCTCTGCCTACTTACCACAAATACTTGAACAAATTTATTCAAATTTAATCGAGGTGAACAACATCAAGTTTTTCAAAGTTTTTCAAGGAGATTTAGTTTTAGTGCAGAGTTAGGCTCATTTGCATTTTGCAAAAGCCTTCGCCTCATCGTTGAGCTGGGATAACTGTCATGCAGCTGTGAAGTTAGCTTTGCCTTTAATTTGTCACCCATCCAGTCTATGGGGAGTTATAAGGTGCCCTTTCGCAAATCCTCCTTTTGGATAAGCATCTTTTTTTTTCTGTTCAATATGTAGAACTTCGCACCCCCATAACTCGAAATGGATCATGAATGGGATCATTTTAAACTCACATTGAAACAGTTTTAAAGAGGGATCAGTCATGAATGATATGGTGCTATTTGTATGGAGGCCCATCTCGGGAGGGGCATTGCAATAGCTTACTGGGAATTCACATTAATGAGCAGTGGTAATCTGTCTACAGTGAAAGCAGAAAGCTCATAGTGACACTGGGAGCCTTAATCAGTCATTACAGATACCATTACTGTAACAAATCCCGAACATAAACAGTTGTCTGTTGAGACTACGCTTCAGTAAGCAAGAAACAAACAAACAAAACAAATTCAAATCTGCTTTAATAAGACAATACTTATGCCGTTGTTTTTCATACTACCCATTAAAAGATAATTTCCTAATATGCTTCTGTCACAGGTACCCGCCGGTACCAAACAGGCAGATAATAGTTTCAGTTGAAGCCAAAATGGCTCGACTGCCGGGTATGAAATGACTCGGATTTTTCGAACATATTTTAACATGGACTGTGTATTTTGTCCACCATCACTTACATCGTTCTAGGGAGGGATCTCTTTGGGGCTTGTATGAAGAGGAGAAATGAGTGCACATATGGGCTTTACCTGACTATTGATCTAAGCAGGATTCAAATATGTGAACGTATCCTTTAAGTATTACCAGGTCACAAATAGTCCTGATTTGTCCACCAGATGGACCTATTGCACTGTGGAAAAGCTGGCCTTTGTGATGGACCAGAGTAGTATGGTCAATGTCAAGTGTTGCCTAAAGCCAGTATAAGCTGAACGAAACCAGAGCCAGATTTGTCTTCTGAACTCATATCTGCTATCCTGCAGGTTTGCAACCCTGCTGGTGTTATGTGAGGACGCTGGTGTCCTGACTGTAGAGGATCCAGTGCTGCTTCAGGTGGGTCACAGCTCCAGTCCTTCAGGGACGGAAATTATCAAGGTATCTGACTGTGAAGAAATGTGCCAAATTAGCTCTCTGTTTTTCTGACCATCTCCAAACCTCCCATCCCAACAACCTGCACCGCGCTAATCGGCATAATGAATTCATCCAGCATGCCTGGCTTAATGGAATCAATTACTTGCAGAGGAAGAAAACATCTGGCAAGAAAACAACCGGCCCAGAGTAATTTACCTGGATGGCTACAGAGAGAACATTAAGGCAAACCAACGTAGCTTGTCTGAGTATTTAAACTGACGGTGATAGACTCATCATCATTTGTTTTTGGAGTGAAAGACAGCAGTAAGTGAAGGGAGAGCGAGGACATAAAAGGAGGGCGTAATAAGGAGGTGATATGACAAACACATCTGTTTTTCTCTCTGTGTGAGTGCAAGCGTTGAGTCTTGTTTCCCCTCCCTTGACCGTGTGCATGATGTGTGTATATTTCTACATTAATGAGCAGACTGGAGATTTTCATTAAGGTCCCATTAGTACCTCTGTTTTCCCCTCTGGGCCCCATAACTACTGCGCTCTCATTCATTCCTCTGATGCAATAACCATAAAGAGGCAGACAGAGAGTGGCAGCAGACATGGCTCACTGTTACAGGAATTTGGTAAACTTCAATATATCTAGCATTGCTTTGAGAAATAAACTCTTTTGAACTCAAACATCAAATGGGGGTTTTCAGAAAGACATCAGCTTGAAATGAGGCCATAAAGGCAGAGTGATGAGAGGTAAATTATGAAATATGATTGTTTCTTTAAAGGGGCTCTATGTAAGAATCAGAAATTGCTTGTTAACAGTGACACCGTAAGTCAACGACAGTCAGCGTCCTGTTGTTCGCGCTCGTGCTTGCATTATGTAGACGTGAGCGAGCATCGGTCAAAACAGTGAGGCGACACAGACGAGTCTGGACGTGATTGACAGCTAAAACTACAGTATCACTATATATTTCACATGCTTGGCAGTAATGTTAGCTTATCTGTCCAATAGGGATTTTGCCAGCTCAGGGTCTGTTTTGATACCAAAAACCAGACGAAGATCCCTCCATGAACCGAAGGCCCGGCCAATGTTGATCCTAATTTTCCCCCGACGTCGGTCACATTCCTGTTTTGTAAGACAGGCTTAACTGGATATAACTTTTTTTTTGTGCTTCCGTGGAGTTTGTGTTGGAGTCTAAGATGTGGTGGGGGCTGGTTGTTTGTTGCTCCATTTCTAACCAAACGTTAGCTATGGTTGCACACTGTTAGCCCTGTAACGGAGCTAAAGATAGTAAAGGCGATCGCGAGCGCGGATGACGTCACATCCGTTGGACTTTCACGGAAAAAACGGCCGTTATTATTAACAATAAAGCAGTCTACAGGCTGATAGAGGAAACCCAAAAAGTTGTGAAAGGTCTCGTTTTTTTAGGTTAGGTTACAACCTGTTCACACACTGACAATAAAAACAATTAAAACATGTTTATATATGTAAAAACGTACATACAGTACATTCCCTTTAAAGGTACAGCTTGTAGGGTTTCGTGACATCTACTGGTGTGGTTGCAGATTGAAACCAACTGGGAACCGCTCCGCTCACTCCTCCCTTTATAAAACTGTGGTAACGTGAGCCACCAACTGCAAAACCATGGTAATGCCGTTCACCTCACTCAGAGGCCATCCTTACCATAATAACATCACTTTAGCAGCAACGGAAGTCAGATGGCGGCTGGCGGCACCACGCTTTTGCACTCTGTGTCTCACGTTACCGCAGTTTCACTAGCCGTCGTAGAACTACGGTGGCCTTCAGGTGACGTAAAAAAGCGAAAGGCTCTCTCTAGAGCCAGTGTTTGGTTTGTCCGTTCTGGGCTACTGTAGAAACATGAGGAGCAACATGGCGGACACCATGAAGAAGACCTGCTCCCTATGTAGACATGAAGGGCTCATTCTGAGCTAACGAAAACACAATTCTTAGTTTCAGGTGATTATATACTAATGAAAATATTGCTATGAACATTATATTACGTTCCTGCTAATAGATCCCCCGAAATGTTACACACCTTTAATAAACAATTTGTGCTTTAGGCGTTTGACTGACTTATCTAAAACAAACAGATACGGGACTGAGCCTTGGTCTAACGGTTTTCTAGCTTGGCCATCATCCACACCCTGCTGACAGGCACGGCTGGGCAAACTTTTAAAAACCTTTCAAGCAGGCATGCAATCAAACTTGAACACTCTTCAAAACACTGTGGAAGTGTTGCAACTCCCCAGCAAGTCAACTGGCAGCAGATTTTTATCTTGGGGAACTATATGTTTTCAATCTTGGTCCTTTCCAATCCAGTGCGCATCCCCGACAGAGATGAGCAGTTTGAAAAATTTGGCTGGCGTAAAAGATCGGTCTTCTTGAACATCACTAAAAATAACAAGCATGTTTCACCACAGGAGGTTTACACTGAGTGGATGTTACTGTGCTTTCATTGCGGAACATTAGAGGGCAGTGGCTTTACATAAAGCACCACAGCTGCTTCAAGATCAACCAGAACCCTTTAAATATATTGGAGAGCACTCAGTAGTTAGTGTTAACAAGTCTGTCTGTGCAGCCTGCTGTGTGTTTCACCTTCATGCCCTTTTCTTGCTGCATAATTTCCGCTACGCAACATATGCTCACTTAACATACTGTACATGTATGCTGCTAAAACTTTGAGGAGGATGGAAAATAGCAGTTAAGTAGTCTTCTGGTGCATTGGGAGTGAAAAATAAAGATAGACACATTGTCTGTGCTGACTGTTCAAAGTCAAGTTGAGTAAAACATTTCCTGTTAGAAAATTTAGAACAGAGGGGAAGACAAGAGAGGGGGAGGAAACGGAGTGTGTAAACCCAAATAGTGGTGTAGGAATGTCAGCGGTGGACGACAAATCGTGTTGGAGTGTTAAGACAAATATTGCTTGAAACCGTGTGATGTCCACTCACAGAAAACAGAACACCACACAAAGGTGACCACTGGCGTTCACAAGGATGTTTGTCACAAAGCAAGTATAGTCACACAGCCCAGACCCCAAATACCACAGCATCAACTCAAAGAACCGTGGCGGTTCTCTGTGGACAAAGAAACTTGTTTTGGAAATCCGTCTAGACATGCCTTACATTTTGATCAGTGGCTGCTTTCAGTCAAATCCATCCTCAGTATCAGGATTAGACATGTATCCCACCGTTGCATCTGCATTGTTACGCGCCCACATGATGTCGTGCCCAGATTCCTGCTGAAACATGTGGCGCGATGACAGATCAAATCTAAAAAGGTACAAAGGAACAGAATCTGTGTGGAAATCAATTCATTGCTATCAGAACACCCTGTGCATGCAGTGAAGTGACAGGTGAAATAAGTATTCTCATTGCTGTAACTGAATAGATCTTTTCAAAAATGGTATCTTATGCAATTAGGCAGCAATCAGGAAGTTTTTGAATGTCCGCTTGCTTCCATCGTCTTTCCTTGAAGGTGAAAAAAGTTTCTTACAAGGAAAACACAGTATTCATGTTCAACAGCAATGCCAGATGGTTAGACTGTTATCAGGCCATTACACTGTATAGCCGTCACCTATCGCTTTAAGCACCATAGATTTGGGTCAGTAGGGGCCTACTACACCCACTAGAAGGTTTTATCATCTATTCACATGGCAGATCACAGAAAAAAAGGTATACAAGAACATGACAGCGACCTCTAGAGACCGTAATAATTATGACAGAGCAGAGGCAGAAGCAGAGTTTAGTTGTCCTTGTGTTGACAAGCTTTAAGTCTCACTTTCGCTTTTGAAACTTAGTTATTTTAAGCCAAAACACAATGTTTTTCCCTAAACCTAAGTGTTTTTGTTGCCTAAACCTAAAGAAGTTGTAGTTTTGTGCCTAAACCTAAAGACGTTGTTTTGTTGCCTAAACCTAAAGAAGCTGTAATTTTGTTGCCTAAACCTAAAAGAGTTGTAGTTTTGTTGCCTAAACCTAAATAAGCTGTAGTTTTGTTGTCAAAACCTAAAGAAGCTGTACTTTTGTAGCCTAATTCCAAAGACGTTGTAGTTTTGCTGCCTAAATCTAAATAAGCTGTAGTTTTGTTGCCTAAATCCAAAGACATTGTAGTTTTGTTGCCTAAAACTGAAGAAGTTGTAGTTTTGTTGCCTAAACCTTAAGAAGCCATTTACAATGTGTTGCTTTTAAGTTTTGCTTTCACTTTTACAATGTAGTAGACCGCTAATCACCCACATTTATGATGCTTACAGTAATGGATAACGACTATTTAATGGCCTGATAACAGTCTAATCGGCTGGTGCTGGCATTGCTGAATTGGAAAGACTTCGGGTGTAAATTCATAAGGAAATGGTTACAGTCAGGATGTCTTTTTAATGCCTTATGAGTGTTCTATAAAGCACCATCAAGTGATTTATTAACCATTGATGAATACATTAGTTATAAATGACAGACACTGAGATGAAAGGAAAGTCACTCACACACATACACCAACCGTTGTCAAGTCATTTATGTACAAAGACAGAATGTACAGTAGTGGGACACAATGCAGTCGCTTATCAGACTGGCACAAAGATGCCAGGGGGTAAGAGAACACACTCAGGAGGAGGCATGCTAAGTGGCCTTGACAGAAGAGAGCTATCAGAGAGCGTTCATAGTTCAGACCATTTCAGAACAGCACACACATGCATGAATACAATGACACACAAGAAGACGGACATACATGAACAAATAGACAATCAAATAAACACAAATTTGTGAATTAATGCATATTTAGTTGTTTAAAGTGTCCTATAGGAAGCAATTAAGAGCAAGAGAGCTATTTAGGGTTCAGCACATGTATGGAAGGGCCATATTGGGACAGATTACACTGAGACTGGGAAATTCTTCCTAAGCAGAGCAGTCTTGTCCCTGGTACAGTATGGAACCCAACAACACATACTGTACTAGACTCTGACAACTAGTGGGACTTAGTCCAGGACAAATTATCACTCTAAGTCTGTAATCAAAGATCAGAAAAACCGACTTGACCGGCTTGACCTCCAGCTGTCAGCATCTGACTGTCTGTGTGTAAGTAAGTGTGTGTGTGTGTGAGAAATGGAGTAAACAAGGACGCACACTGTCATTGATGTGAAGCACCTACCTTCTAGATATCATCCAAGTACAGAGTGGCAATTTCAGAGCTGCCGTTTTGGACCTGTAATTCCGGTCCAACCTGCACCCACCCACCTATACTGCCAAGAAAAGTAAAAGCAGCAGCTCTGCAGCAACCTCAGGTCAACATATGTGAGTTTGTGAGTTAGTTACAAGCCAGGTCCGTGAGATGCTTCTCATCTAAAGACGAAAGACATTAGAATTGTTATGTGATTATTGTATCTTTGAAATTATTGTGATGGGATACGTTTTCATTTTTAGAATATTTAGACAATCCTGGTGAAAATGGATGCAGTATGTGTTGCTAAAGCAGCACATTTTAACCTCATCTATTTGCTGTTTGGTGCTGCATGGACAGGTAGCAATGGACTTATCAGAAGTTTAAAACAGCTGCAAGCTGAGGCTGGAAATCGAGTTGAAGAGAGTGCTGAGAAAGTGAACTAAAAGACTAATGGCCCTAGATCTAAAACAATAAACTGAAAGATGCTAAAACACTGAGTCGAGTGGGTGATGATTCTCTTTGCGTTCATCACTACAGGTGACCCCTTTCACATTGCTCAGTCATTAGATCCATTGTTAAAAACATCCATTAGTGCAGTTTTAAATAGACTTGATGGATGGATGATGGAATAAAATATTCATATTCTGGGTTCAACTACAGAGTGTATATGTGTATTTTCTGGGTGGACACACATGACATGAAAACTTTATGCTGTCTTTGGCATCTGAATGAATTCAACATGTACTGGCAATTAGATAAACGAAGGGAGGGCGTGGAGAGAATGTTAGGAGAAACAAAGAGACGTCTCAAGAGAATGGATAAGCATGTGACAGCACAATAAGCATGACGAGGGTTTAGCACTACCACTCATTAGTGTGTTAAGTGAGTCTCAGAAATTTACTCAAGGTAGAACTACGGGTGTTTTAGTATGTTTATCTGATCCACAAGGGGGGGCCTTGAAACAGGCGTAAGTCACTTGTCATTCCTTTCCACATCATCAGATTCCTACAGATATCAACTCCCTGTGGCAAAGCAAGTGTGGGCATGTGAAAAGGATAGTAACTGATGAAAGGACATGTCTCTACAATTGTGGTTTTGTTCATGACAACTACTAAACTAATAATCATAAAAGCAATGACGCAGATGAGAACAAACAGGGAGTTGCAGAAACGAAAGAGAGAGAAAATGGATATTTGTCCCACTTATGCATTTCAAATGAAATTGGAAAAACCTTGAGAACGTCATCACAAAAACTCTCTGCACAAAAAAAATGTGTGTGTGTCTTAATCACGTTGTGGGGACCAAAGGCTACACAGTAACAATATAGGGACTCACCTCCCATGTGGGGACACAAGCTTGTATATGGTTGCAGGTACAGTGTGTTTGGCGGCATCTAGTGGTGTAGTTGTAGATTTCAACCAGTTGAGTATCCCTCTGTTCACTCCATTTCCAAGACTGCGGTATCGTGAGCCCTCGACTGCGAAACCAGGGTAACGCCGTTCGCCTCACTCAGAAGCATAATAACACAACTTTAGGAGCAACGGAAGCAGGGTCGGCGCCAGAGTGTTAGGGGCGGACGGGAAATCAGGTTTGACGGGGGGCATTTTTTTTCACCTCATATAGCCTTTATTAAGTGTATCTTTAACATTATCATGTTTCGTGAAAGAAATGACAGAGAGGTGTATACATACTGCCACTTATGCGCACTGGTGCGCACGCACGCATACACATGCTGTTATGTCCACAAAAACAGGTTATAAACTAACACCGTGTCCTAACTGGATGCGAGCGTCCGACTACCGCGCTGCGTCGCGCATCTGACGCTCTCTGTCCACTGAATACGTTAAATCTGCACTTCTGTTACATCATGTAAACAAACCAGGAACATATCAGCTGTGAGCTCCAGATCAGACTGGAGCTGAAGACGTAACCACCTCAAAGATGGGTTAGTAGTACTTGTTATCTTCCTACGTTCGTACTTTTTTTTCTTTATCAGAAAACACACGTTTTATTTGTAACCCCCATGGCCCGCCCCTAACGCCGACGCTGAACGGAAGTCAGCCAAGGGCTGGCGGCACCATGATTTTGCACTCTGCGACTCACGTTATCACAGTTTCACAAGCGCGTCGAAGAACTACAGTGGCCTATGGGTAACGTAAAAACTCGAAAGGCTCTTGCTAGAGCCAACGTTTGATTTGTCCGTTCTGTGTTACTGCAGAAACATGGCAGAGCAACATAGGCGGACACCGTGAAGAGCTCATTCTAAGCTAAAGAAAACACGTTGGCTGTTTTCGAAACCGCATACTATACTAGTAGTACGTACTGATTTGGCCAAAATGTAGTATGTAGTATGCAGTATGCGAACAAAAGCAAAATCTCCAGTATGCCAGAAATACCCGGATGACGTACTGATTTGGAAAAATTCTCCAGTATGCATCGGACCAGTCTATCTCGCCTACTGTATCCCACAATGCAAAGCGGCGGAACAGCACAGGCTACGGGTATAAAAACAGCAGCCAGAAGCTGCTCTTTTTTTACGTTTTCTGTAGCCATTTCAACACTAAATTCACTTCTGAAAGTTTTTGAGGCGAGAAATCAACTGTGTAGATTATTAATATCGGCAGTTTTACGAAGTTAGATGGCGAATCGAACATTTGTTCCACCGTTGTCGGAGTTTAGAAGCTCCACAGAATACCGTGACAGCCAGCGAGCGCCTGCCCGGGTCGCTGCCAGCAAGCCGGGTAGTCACGCTCAGAGACCGCTATGAGCTGCTGGAGCTCTCTAGAGACCGGTCTGTAGACGAGAGGCTTTGATTTCCTTGTTGACGGATAGTTTGTTTAAATATCACAACACAGATGTCCATTATAAATTAACAGGAACCTGTGTTTATTTGCCTTTTTTCGAGTTAAAAAGCTCCACAATCACCCGCGGGCGTAGCTCGCTGGAGAGCCGGCCAGTGACGCTCACAGAGCGGCTGCAGAGCTGCAGAGTGGCGAGGGAAGATGAGAGGAGAGGAAGAGGAGAGAGAAGAGGAGAGGGAAAGAGCAGCTTCTGACGGGGCAGAGAGGTTCCTGATGAGACAACATGACACTTTTTTAACATTTCTCTAATATCTGGAGGGAGAGCAGTCCTTTTGCTGTAACTGAAAAAGCAGTTTGAGTAAAGTAAACGTTGTGGATGAATGTTTTATATTTCCCGTCTCTCCTCGTTGATGATCCTGTTTGTCGGACTTCTTTATGAGCTGTCAGAATAAATAGTTTAAACCTGCAGTATCTTATAAAGTAAACAAGCACATCATAAACAACAAAATCAAAGTTGTATTTTTTGATAATATTGTAATAGTGGTACAAGTTAGTTTTTTTGTCCTGTGCTTTAAGAGCTGGTTTGAAGGCTTAAGCCTCGTCTAGCATACTGCTAAATACATCACTTTAACTGTCACATACTGCATACTACTGAGGAACGCAGTATACAGTATGTACTGTATACTGCATACTGCGCTCCTCAGTAGTATGCAGTATGCGGTTTCGAAAACAGCCAATATTTCAGAGTTTCAGGTGATTATACAGTAATGAAAACATAGTTATGAATATGGTAATACGTTATGGTAAGGGTACATTAATCATCATGAACTCATGCGTGACTTAATGCATGAAAGAACATGAATTTATTCGAAAATGTAAGAATTAAGCATACATGACTTAATGCAAGAACAATACGTTAATTAATGCAACAACTAAGGTATCTCAATCATGATTTCTGAGTGATTAATGATGTCCATGTCTTCTTCATAGGGAAGTCTGCAGTTAAAGTGACTGACCAGTCACATCATTAAGCATTTACTTTTTCATGACTTCATCATGTCAAATAAAGTGGTAACCTGGTCCCTCTTTAGTATAGATAAATAACATATGATTAATGATGGTGTATTAACCATTTGTTGCTTATGAATCAATCTTCTTTGTGACCCCTCTGACAGATGACTTACATGGTGTGTGTTAGAGCCTGTTTTGTTTTGTTTTAAGATATGAATGCCACCTATGGGTTTAATTTTGGCAAAAGGAATAAAGGAGGAAATAGCTTGCTCAGCCGTGTCCAACGAATAAAAACAGGTACAACCGGTATCTGCAAGATGCCATCGGGCAATAGTTCTCAACAGAAAACAAATGCGACAAAGAAGTAAAAGAGACAAATGTAGGCCTAAATAAAGAAGTTTTAGACATAGTTTAAACATAATTATCAATATGGTAATACTTTATGGTAAGGGTATATTAATCATCATGAACTCCTGCGTGACTTAATGCATGAAAAAACATGAATTAATTCATGTAGTACTTCATAAACTATCGAAAAATGAAAGAATTAAGCATGCATGACTTAATACAAAAACAATACATTAAATAATGCAACAACTAAGGTATCTCAATCGTCATGACTTCTGAGTGATTAATGACGTCCATGTCTTCTTCAAAGGGAAGTCTGCGGTTAAAGTGACTGACCAGTCACAACATTAAGTATTAACTAAGCTTTACTTTTTCATGACTTCATCATGTTTGTGGCCTTTCAAATAAAGTGGTGACCTGGTCCCTCTTTAATATAGATAAATAACATGATTAATGACGGTGTATTAACCATTTGTTGCCCCTCTGACAGATGACTTACATGGTGTTTGTTAGAGCCTGTTTTGTTTTGTTTTAAGAAATTAATGCCAACTATGCGTTTAATGTTGGCAAAAGGAATAAAGGAGGAAATAGCTTGCTCCGCCCTGTCCATATATAGAAACAGGTGCAACCGGTATCTGCAAGGAGCAATCAGGCAATAGTTTTCAACAGAAAGCACATGCAGCAAAGGAGTACAAGAGACAAATGTAGGCCTGAAGAAAGAAGTTTTAGAGACAATCATTTGATTTGAGTTCTGCTCTTTCTTTGATTCAATTTCACTTGTTTTATTTATGAATGTCTTTGAGCTTTTCGGAGTTCCGGGCAAGCTACGAAGAAAATCGAAAATGAAGATAGACAAATGTGAGTACCTGCGTGTTGCAACTTGATGGCGTATGGTGACTAATTGTAGAAAAAGTCATGATGAATTTACATGTATGTTCTGCTATCTTGTGTCTTTGCAAAGACAATGGCATTGCTTCCTTGTGTGACATGGTATGTGAACATTTGACTCGGTTGGCTTTGAATTATCATTTAAAGTTTGTTATTATTAAATGGTTTATGAGCTTTAAGCTAATATGTGATACATACAACTTCTCTTTTCCTAACTAGCATCGATAATTGAAATGGAATCCAAAATTATGATCTAATTTGACTTTGTAATTTTTCTAAATGCATGCCTAAATACACAGAAGGGATGACCTTTTTTGAGGGGTCGAAAAGACACATAATACACCACCATTAATCATATGCTTCTTATCAGTAGGCTATTAAAAAGGGACCAGGTCACCACTTTATTTGAAGGCCCACAACATGATGAAGTCATGAAAAATTAAGCTTAGTTAATCATGATTACAACACTTGGAGTTAAACATGTGCACTGCTGTGACTGGTCAGTCACTTTAACTGCAGACTTACCAAGGAAGTATGGAGGACAGAACCTGCCAAAATAAAAAAAGTAATGAATAAATAAATAAATGACTCGATAAATAATGTCATTAAATGTAGCAAAAATAAATGTATCCATTAATTAAATGAAATGAAATGTGACATAACTTGATATTTCTGTTTTAATTTGCTTCTTTATTTATTCATCTTTGTATTCTCTTCTGTTTCATTTTCACCTATGGAGGCGGGAATGACGACTAAATGCATAAAAAGATAAACAAATACATACATTTAAAAATAAATAAAACATAAATGCAAAAATAAATAAATAAAATTAAAAATGAATAAAAGAAAAATAAATAAATAAATAAAAAATTAAACAAAAGAATAAATAAATTAGGAAATTAATACAAAGAAGCGGATTAAAACAGAAATATAAATTATTGTCAGATTTTAATGATTTAATTAATGGCTACATAATATTTTTATATTATTTTTGCAACATTTATTATTTATTATTTTCATTTATTTTTGATTTTGGTTCCATCCTCCGTAATGAAGAAGACATGGACATCATTAATACCTCAGAAGTCATGATGATTGAGAAACCTTAGTTATTGCAATAATGAACGTATTGTTGTTGCATAAACTCATGCATGACATTCTCTTAATTCTTGTACATCCCTGATAGTTCATGAAGAACGACATGGATTAATTAATGCTTTTTCATGCATCAAGTCACGCCTGAATTCATGATCATTTATGTACCCTTACCATAAAGTGTTGTGTATATTTCTGCTATTAGATCCCCCGAAATGTTACATGTTCACTGTTCCTTTAAAGCTTGTTTCTTGGTATGGGTAATTGTTCTGATTAGACGTACACTGGTTATTGTAAATCTTCAGAGAATGAAGTAAATATACAAAACCAAGCTTGCGTGTGTGTGTGTCTGGAACATTTGATCATCCAGCCTTGCTTCAATTTTGTGACTAATTCCCATGTGTACACTCAGCTAATGTTTATCACACATTGTATTTCAAACTGCACCACATAAGTCACTGAAGTGTTGTTATTACAGTGGAACTCTTTTCTTGGAGACACTCAATACATTATTTCCAACCATCCAATTCCTCTTCGATAAAAAAAGCAAATGAAAAAAAACTCCCAAACTGTTTGTGCCACTCTGGAAATATTGGGCAAGTTGGCACTTTTAGCTATTTTCCACTTCTTATCTCTCAGTCCATCTTCTCTGTTCCTCTTCTTGCTGCCTCATGACCGGCACAAACCTCCGTCTGAAAGCCCCTCTTTCTCTCTGAGTGACAGCACTGAGCTTATTAATGTGTGTGTAGCATATGTGAGTCCTCGCCTGTGGGTGTGTTTGTGTGGTTCTGTACTTTGGTGCTAGATGGTGCGTGCGTGTACACTGACAGCAGACTTTGAGCAGAACTGGACAGCCCGTCTGTTGCTGATAGGACAGTTACTCCCCTGACAGTTCCTGATGGGGGAGGTGCTGATAGAACAAGCTGTCTGAGTGACCTTGATCCAACCAAAGAACCTGATGAAAAATAACTTCTTGGAATTGTGACACAATTGCTCGTCTGTGTGATTCACAAGCATATGTGGACCAAATGCAGAACTGCTTATTAGTCATGGTTTTTTGCTTCCTGCAAGTCCGGTTCTCCAGTACATATCATTCATATGGAAACTGAACAATTGAGCTAATTGATTGCAAAACCACAAGGCTGTCACTCAAAACTGTGATGATGCGCCAGATATAAAGTAAATGCGTAGATGTTTGTTTTCTTAAGAAAGACACCATTAAATCATCCACCTTAGAGAGGCATGGTTCACATCAACGTTACTGACGCACTGTGCATGTTGCTACTTGACACATGCGTGTATCGGATTTGTTTGGCACTGGTTGGTTTCATTGAGAAATACTATCCGATCTAACACAGAGTGCATTCAGGTCTGTGTATCTGTGTTTGCACACATGCACCTATTTTTTATTATTTCTTTTTGTAGCAAAAGACTGTTTAATACCTGTGTCACCCCGGGCACAGCGCAATTAAAATCCAATGCTCTCCAGGAGTCCATAACATGCTGGGTTTACTGACAGCGAACTGAGCTCAAATGGCCAACAGAGAAGGGGGCGAGGGGGTTTTATTTGAAGAGCACAGCAACAAAATGATGGAAAATGTGATCACAGAGGTTGCACTGCCGGCAAATGTGAACATCTTTCGGATGCACTGACAGGCAGCTGCTGCGAAAAAAATGCTGTCAGTTCAGCTTCACAGATATTCAAAAAGGCATACACACATATGGAAATACCTCAGTGGGGAATTATGGCATTATTTATCAGAAGCAATGGAACATGGATAGTGTGATAAGCATATGCAGAGATGAAGTTTAAGGGCCACATGACATGGTTTGGGTGCAGTTTCACAATGACATTACTGTATACTCATTACTTATATGTCTATATCAGCAGATAAATACTCCCCCTCACTTACAGTAGAACTTTGTGGTAAAATTCCCTACATAAATATATAAATGCACATCAGCAACCCTAGCTTAACATAGATCGCATGACTATGATCAGTCACTGATGACAAAAACAAGTTCTCATCCTGTAAACTCCCTCGCTTCCTCTAAAAGAAGGTCATTCTCTGCACGCCCATTTAATGGCCTGATACCAGTTGAATTGGGTGCAGCGGGATGTAGTCTTTGCTTTCTTCTCGCTTTAATGCTAACTTTGACTTTTAGACCCGACATCCTCGTGTGTTTGCAGAGTTAATTGCTCTCACGGAATCGACCCTCTGATGAACTTTAGCAACAAAACAGAGTAAATGGATCAAAGTAAAAGTTTTCTTTTTTTATGGGGCTAGATAGCGAGCCATGTCACGGTACTGTAATAATGGATGTAGGCTCTTGAACCACTTGTGGTTTAGAGTAACGAAGCATCGCAGAGCAAGCAGGCTTTTTACTGAAGTAGAATCAAACACATTATACAGTGCTGGTGACGGCCTTAATCTCTCAGCATGGAAGCGCAGTTGCAATCGCCTCGGTTAAACCCCTGTTATATGTGACACCAATCAGTAAACGTTTATCATTTAAACAACGCCTCCATATATAGTGCAGTTAGCTGCTTCTGTAATTGATTGAGGGCAGTTGCGACCAGCAGTAAAGGAACCCATAAGTACGGTGATTTGCATGTCAAAGGAGTGCATGTTTAGGTATCTGTAGGTTAAAAGCTTTTTTGATGTCTAGTTAATGTAGAAGCCTATAATCAAGTTCATATGTTGTATAACCTTGTGTAACTTTTCCAGTCGTGGTTACATTGGGATGGGGATTTAAAGGAGCAGTGTGTGACATTTAGGAGAATCGTTGTGTTTTTGTTGCCTTAGAATGAGCCGTTTATATATACATATGGAGCGGGTCCTCTTCACAGAGTCTGCCATGTTCCTACAGTAGCCCAGAATGGACAAACCAAACACATAGCTCCATAGGGCCATTCACATTTTCACCATGTGGGCAACGTCCGGGGTCTGAGAAGTGAAGCCAATGCGGAAGTGCTTTAAACGTGCATTCTTTCTAATAGCCAGCAGGGGGCGACTCCTCTGGTTGCAAAAAGAAGTCTGATTGTATAGAAATCTATGAGAAAATGAGCCTACTTCTCACTTGATTTATTACCTCAGTAAACATTGTAAACATGAGTTTATGGTCTCAATCACTAGTTTCAAGTATTCTTCTATACAGCATGATGTTCATTTAGTAAATTATGCTCCCATTTAAAGTAGAATAGATGGTAAAGCAGAGGATGCTTTAGGGCGTGGCTACCTTGTAATTGACAGGTCGCTACCACAGCGTTGTCTGCTCAAGGGTGTTGTCGGTATTTCCGTCTTACAACTTTAACCCTTTCACAGTGTGTTTTCAGTTCATTTAAATTAATTATAACCTTTATGGTCGCATGAAAATTCTTATTCAGGGTTCGGTTGTACTTAGCTCCACCCTCTCGTGTCACTTCTGGTTGCAAAAAAATAACATGGTGACGGCCAAAAACCAAGATGGCCAAAATGCGGAACTCAAGACTTCAAAACTCCACCTCACGTGCATGCGCGCACACTACACACTGCAGAAGACCTCGTAGCTCTGAGAATATCTAGTGAATGTACAGTGGACGTTTGTGCAGAAATAACTGCTGCAGCTCCTCCAGACCAACAGAGGTTTCCCATGTCTTGTGAAGTGACGGGGCTCCGCAGCGAGAAATGTTATCGTCTCCGACCGGGGGCCGGTGTCTCCCTCCGGCCGCGGTCGGGAGGTTGAAGCAGGAAAAGCCAACACTAGGACCAGCAGTGATTCAGACCTTCGTCTGGTCAGCTAACATTACTGCCAAGCAGGTGAAATATAGAGTTATATTGTGGTTTTAGCTGACGTGTGTCGCCTCACTGTTTTGAACGATGCTTGTTCATGTCTATTTAGAGCGAGCACAAGCGCGAGCCCGACGCTGACATTAGTTGACTTAACGGCCACAAGTGTCGCTGTTAACAAGCATTTCTGATTCTTACAAACAGTCCCTTTAAATTAACTGCCAACTATTGTGATAATTGATTAATTGGTTCGAGTCATCATCGAAATTCTCTGATTGCAGCTTCTAAAAAAGGGAAATATTATCTGATTTCTTTATTCCTCGACGACAGTAAACGGAATATCTACTAAACAACTAATCAAAAAAATAATTGAGAGATTAATCCACAATGAAATTTTTTTTTAGTTCCACCCCTAACTGGTCATATTCATAAATGTTTTTTTTTATTAACTAATAATTTGTTATTCTACATTTTAATGACTGTAGTCAATATTTGCACTAAAAGCAGGGACTCTATACTTTCTAACCATAAAGTGCTTTGCATTTAAAAGCTATTGGCAGCTCTGTGAGTATAGCAGCAGCATCACACTCCTCACCTGAACCTGCATGCGCCCTGGAGCTATTTAGGGTGTCACTGACAGCAAGTGCTGCTAAACAGGGTCACTTCTAAACGCCGCCCTGACGGAGGAGGCAACGGGCTCTGCTCGGAGGAAGGACGAGGGGGAACTTCAGAGAGAGGAGCTGCTTCACTTCACTGCCTCCTCACTTCACTATATGTCATCACAGGGCTGTATAGTATAAATATGGGATCTCCCCTCCTGTGGATCTCACACTTGACCAATTGCGCCGCGCAAGAGTCCGATGGGTCATTTTGAATTCGGCTGTGATCCTCTGTGGGTGGTGGATATAGATAGGCTGGATGTGGTACAGTATAAGCCTATAGTATAGGTAGTTGTAGTGCGTGAGTGAGTGTGTGAATGTGCGCTCCTGGAATATAAAGCCCAAAGAAAGAGAAGAGAAGGAGACAGAGGCAAGGATCGGCTGAAGCAAGTGTGTGGAACAGAACAGATCGATCAGCACTTCGAGCTCTCCTTTTGGTGGATTTGATGGATCAGTGGATGTGATGCCCATATATATCATCGACCGAAAATTTCCCGACACATCTGGTAAGTCGCTCTCACGCACCTTTCTCATTACGCGGTGCCATCTGTGTGTGAGTCTCCGTCTGTCTCTCTGTGTGTGTGTGAGTGCATTATTTTTGCGTGTGCGCGCGTGTACCGGCTGGGTGACACGCGGGGCAGCAGCATGCACCAGTTGATCATGCAACTGCACCCCCCCATTGGAATTCCCGACGTGCAACAGGAGATGTGGATCTGGCATTTAACTGCGTCTCTTCTTGCTCACCGTGTGTGTGCGAAGCTGCAGATGCATATTTTTATCACTCTCGAGTTTTGCATTTGGTCCTATCAGAAAGCACTTTAATCTACTGTCATAGACCTACAGCTATAAGCCTGTGCTTTTTGGTTCACTGGTGCGCTTTACACTTACTTTACACTATACATCCTATATGCAACTTTATAGACTGCACATATGTACATATTACATTTATTTATTGCACATACTACCTTTATTTATTTATTGACACATTATGTTCACCCATTCACTCTGTATCTTTTATATCTCTATTATTGTTTTTTTTTTATATAATTTTTGTATACCTTTATACCTCTCCTGTGTTTCACAGGTTCATCTTATCTTATCTTATCTTACCAGCTGCAATAAGGGCTCTGGTGATGTTTTAAGTTTGGTGTTATATCCCTTTAAAAGTTATTTTTTCCCTATTTCCCATTCATACTGCTATCAGAAAAGCCATTAGGAAAGCAATTTATGAAGAGGTGGACTTCATTTCAGCTGGATCACAGCACCTTTGGCCATCAAGTCACCTCCTCCTCAAAAAAAGAAAAAAAGTAAAAGATTTCCATCTTCAGTGTGCAGCTACAGGCCCATGCAGCGCTGAACATCAAGTCCCAGAGAAGGTGTTATTTTAAGTTAAAGTAGGCCACATTCCTGTTTTTATTCAAACTCAATTAGGTACATGACATGTTCATGGCTCTCACGGATGTAGGGTTGTAAAAAAAAAAGTGACTTTGTGCAAGTAGTCTCGTGTTTACTCCTGTGTGTGTGTGTGTGTGTGTGAAGGAGCATGGGTGCGTTGAGGCGTCTCAGTGAATGATGGGTTTAATTTTGAAGGGGGTTTGCGAGGTCTCGCAAGACACGGCGACTGTTTATGTTTCAGATATATCATGAGAGACAGACAAGAAAGAAAAAAAAACACAAAAAAAAAACAGGGAAAGAGTTTTGGTTCAATACCTTCCAAAAAACACTCGGGACAATTCATCAGAGCGACATCACAAAAAGTTAAACCGATGACTTGTGTCTTGCAACGGGAGTAGTCACACTAGCAGCAGATATAACCTTACAAATAATTCACACACATTATAGGCTGTCTTCCACTCACAGAGCAAACATCCTTAAAGGCATCAGTGCCATGCACACACTATATACGCTATACGCTAACAGGTTCGCTTCTCAAACTTTATGGGGCCAGGGACCCCTTACACAGGGAAACATTTTCCAAGGACCCCCTCGTGAACGTAACACAGTTTTAAGCATAATCCTTACTACCATTTGTACTCTTAGATGCCATTGGAACTATTCTAAAACTTTTCATCTGAAATACCTTAAGACCTGTTTGATAATCATAAACAAACACATTTCAGTTTGAATCATGTTAATACCACATTGTTTTGCCCTGATATTCCGGGTGCTTTGTAATCAGATGTCGCTTAAGCTTGGCTATAGACTTGAAACTTGACTTGGACTTTCAAAAAAATTACTTGTGAGCATCTCTGCTTTTTAGTTCATGAAAGTATACTTTTTATACTTTAACTTATCCAATGATTTTTGCAATACATAAAGATACTTGCTCCTTTTGCTATATGACTTGACGATTTGTGATGAGATTAAAAAAAATTAACTAAAATGTGTTGTTGTCGCATGCCTCTACGGTGAACGGATAATCCAAAAACTTGATGAATTGAAGTAAATTCATATCCAAACATCCTTTTACAAACTATCACACACTTTAATAGGCTACTCTATCAAAAAGTACGGACAACTTTAAGCCAAGTATTCTTTTTTGTAGGCCTACAAGGCAAGGATACTTAATTATACTTTTCTTGAGTATATCTTGATCAGAAGATTAAGTAAGTAGGTCAATAAGCCAAGTATACTTAGACCTTTCTGTATACTTGTCAGTATAAGCCAAGCATACTTAGACCTTTCTGTATACTTGTCAGTATACTGTAAGCCAAGTATACTTAGACTTTTCTTTATAATTGTCAGTATAAGCCAAGTATACTAGACTTTTCTGTGTACTAATATACTACTGTAAGTATCATAAACGTTTGTTTGCCATGTACAGAGCTTATTTTCTGCAATAATCCAAAACCCAATGGAAAAATCCCATTGGCTTTTTGTCAAGGGAACCAGGGCGATGCCAACTTCCTGGTTGGCCACAAGGAACTATTGAAAGAGGCTGAGTCACGCCTGAACAACGCGTCATATCTTTGGGGTATAACACATGCGCAGTAAAATCTGGTCTGCACTCGCCGAAATTGAGCCAATCGCAACGCACGACCGCAGCTTCAGTTACACTGTACATGGTTCCTACCCCATACCCCAAGACCCATGTCCACCCGTGTCCAAGCCTCCTTCAATAGGCCTTGGTTGGCCTACAAAAATATACGTTATCCCTGGAGCACTCTATTTTGTGGTAATGTTCCCCATCTATAGATCTGTACTTTTTAATGATAGAGCAGAATTTTATAATTCATAGCAAAACTATTTCACAGATCCCCCCTGACAGAGTGCCACGGACCCCTGGGGGTCCCCGGACCCCACTTTGAGAATCACTGCCCTAATCCGCCCAGAAGCAATGTTGAGAGGGATTGAGCATTACCTGACTTTAAACGTGCACATGTAATTCCTATTTCCTCCTGAGTCATCTGAAGAAGCATACCAGTAAGCCTTATGAGTGATACATAAGTGCATGTACAGTAAGTGCTCCTTAAGGTTAATACCTAACATGCCTCGGCTCACTTAAAAACATGATTTAGGGCCTCTCGGTGTCCTCTCTGATTTCAGTGTCCTCTCTGTTTTTCACTCTCGCTCATTTTTTGCACATTCTTTCACTCCGCCTTTACGTCCCGTTTCCTTTCCAATAAATTTCACATGTTTTCATTTCATTAGAGCAAATGGATCTAATACAAAGCCCCTCCGACGCTGGCATGCACACATGGTTTTATTAGAGCTGTGGGACTGCTGTCACAGTGATGTGTGTGCTTGCACGAAGAAGAAAAAAAAGTTGACGCAAAGTTTCTGCCCCCTCCTGCAGCCACCCAGAGGCGGGTTGACAGGAAGTTTTGATTAACACATCAGCTTGTGTCATTCTACTTGTCTCCTCTTCTCGTTTCAGGCCTTCAATCACTCTGTTTATGCCCACAGTTTGCTTTACTGTAAGGCTGTTGTAGAATCACACCCTTCAAACACTGCAAAAGGAGAGATATCCATTACACGCCGGGCGCCATCGCTGTCCTATAGTAAATTGTTTGACCCAGAGTGAGGTCATGCATGCTGTATAGTGCTGGTGTGGAGTTGGGAAATCAGCCTGTTGGGAGATGTGGTCAGTGTATACAGTGATGGCCAATTAGCAGACTGGATAATGACTGTAACCGGGGGGGAGTTTACTTTACATCAGGCTGTTGTTTAGCCGTGAAGAAGAATGATAGGGGGTTTGGCATTCAGCAGGACTGTGGTTATTGCAGCAGGTGATGTGTGTGTCTGTCTACTCGTTCAAAGGAAGCTAAGAGACTATGTCCTTTGGTCAGGCGGCTCTCTCATCACAGCCCAGCAGCACGCTAGAGAGACCCACCCATCTGCCTCATGGCACCAGCTTGTAAAAGTGTGAGTGCATGGCTGTGTGTGTGTGTGTGTCGTAATTGCAAGAGTGTGCGTGTGTGCCTTTCGGTAAGGGATTAAGGATTAATTGCCTTCAGAGATAGATTTAACTGCTTGTTACATGAACTTTGTAAAGTTCTCACTTGGCCCCAGAGAGGAAAACAACAGAGAGGAGCAGAGGAAAGGTCTCTCTTGTTTTCCGTTCTTCAGAAGTGTGTGTTTCTTGTTTTTGTCTGGAGTGTACAGCCACTAGAGGGTAAGAACTTCCATTGTTCTCACCTTTTGCTCCAACACTGGTTTAAAAAAAAAAAAAACATACTCTTTGTCTTTTTTTTTCCTCATTTGCTTTCTTATCGCTTCCAGGTGTCTTTTATCTCGCTTTCACTCTTTGTGTTTTCTCTCTTGAGTTTGTGCCTAAAAAGTGTCAAGATCTAACAGAATGTTTGCTTTATTAATGTCAAGATTAATATGTTTTGATGGAAAATAAATAGTATGTTGTCAAAGTACCAAAATCCTAACATTTGTGTTTGGTTTTTGGTTGATGACGTCAAAGATGAATTGATTTTTAGAGTTGGATTTTTAAATGATGCTGACACGATGAAAACACGTGATCAAGATGAATCCTTTAGATTCATTAGTTCATGTTTGGTTCACATATGAATTATACCTTTTTTTTTTACCAAACATCTGTTATCTATGTAAGTGTGCTTCTTTTCTTCTGTTTAGGGCGGCAACTAGTGATTATTTTCATTGTCAATTTCAATGAATCCATTAATCAATTAGTAAAATGTCAGAAAATAGTAAAAAAATTTAATCTTAATCTTAAGATTGCCTGTTTTGTCCGACCCAGAGTCCAAAACCAAAAATGACTCAGTTTACATTTATATAAACCAGAGAAAAGCAGCATATTCTCATATTTATGAAGCTGCAACCAGCAAATGTTTGGCATGTTAGCTTGATAAATGACCTCTGAGCTTCTCCCTCTCTCCTCAGGTGAGTTGATAGAGCCGACAGTTGTAGGAGGAGTCCTGAGAATGACAGAAACCAGCCCCCCCAATTCGGCCAAGAAGCTCCGCTGGACCTCCCTGGAGGTCGGCCTCATTACTATCGTTTCCTTGCTCTTCATCGTCATCGTCGCCCTCATCATCCTCTTTGCCACAACTAAGACTGGTGAGTGCCAAAGAGAGGACAGAGGACAGAGTGAGACTGAGAAATATATGAAAACCTGAGTGGCTCCTCGAAAAAAAACAACTTCACAATTTGGTAAACCTCTGGGTCTGAAAAGTGAAGCCGATGCAGAAGTGCCTTAAACTTGCATTCTTTCTAACAGCCAGCAGGGGGCGACTCCTCCGGTTGCAAAAAGAAGTCCGATTGTATAGAAATCTATGAGAAAATTTGCCTACTTCTCACTTGATTTATTACCTCAGTAAACATTGTAAACATGAGTTTATGGTCTCAATCACTAGTTATAAGTCTTCTTCAATACAGCATGATGTTCATTTAGTAAATTATGGTCCCATATAGAGTCAAATAGACTATAAAGCAGGGGATGCTGAACTCAAGGCTTCCACAAACCAATGGGTGACATCACTGTGACTACGTCCACTTATACAGTCTGAGTAAATCTGAGGAAAAAACAGAGTGATCAAAAAAAGTGTGTCATGTAAAAAAAAACAATATATATATTTGAGGAGCCGTTCAGCATCTGTTTCTTGTTGTCACCATAATATTCAGCAAACCTTTCAGAACTTTTGAAGCTGTGCACATGTCATGCACTGACTGTCACTTCCAGCTGAGTTCGTGGTTAATGGCGAGCATGAAGGAGCGTGCTGCGTCTGGTCAGGTGAACAGAAGACACTCTAGCTTTTAAAACATATAGTGCAAAAGTACAACCACTGAGCCAGAAAGAGGAATTCAGTGTGCAAAGGTCCTTTTTTCGAGTTTCCTTCGTGGTCTCAGACATTTTTACAACAACAACCTCAAAACATTGTGCTATCTCACATTTCAGACTTTTCTGTAAATGATGAAGAATAGTGTATCTAATATCTTGCTGCAAATGTCATCAGTTCACAGTATGAGAAATGGATGATTTAAAATGGATTGAACAGACACCCCCACTCGCCTTCCCTCGCCATGGGAAACCAATCGAATCTGCTTCATTCAGATCAATCTCACAATATGAGGGTTTTTTAATCATTAATATCCCGGCTTTGCTCGCTTTCTGCACTTAGGTATCAGATCTATTTAACAGGTACTGACACAAAGTCTTTGTTACGCAACATGATGATTTATTAATCTACAAAGTCCAAGGATGACAGGTCACTGTGATGTGGTAAGACATTAACATGGACAATAAACAGCTTTTTTGTAGATCTGCAAATTAATTATTGACTAACGGAGCAACTCTGAAGTTCAGCAGGTCAAAAAAGTCAATATAATGAACTCTAATGATGCATAAAAACTGTCTGGGTTGGCATATGTGTGTGTGTTGCGCTATTATTATCTTCTGCAAAACTTGTGCTTGATAAATGTGTAAGCTGCCATGTCAGCAAAACGAGAAAGTTTAATGACCATGTTTGTACCTGTATGTGAGCGCTCAACTGTGTGCACATCATGTGCATTCTCACGTAATGCATGGAACAGTGTATTTATGGTCAAATGACAGCTCGCTGGTGTGTGTGTGTCGGTACATGTCACACTGGATTTGATTAACAGTTTAGCACCTAAATTATTCCTGACAGAGTGAAAGCAACACTTCTTGGGGTAGTATGCGTGAGAAAGATGAGATAGCGATAAAATAAAGGGAAAGGGAAAGATGAAGGACAATATGAAGATCTGACATGATGACTGATGACTGCAAAAATCCCACTACATAATGATTTGTTTCACTTTTTCCCATAGATGAAATCTGCACCACAGCTGACTGCACGCAGTCAGGTAAGCATCGTGTGTTTGTTTGTGCGTCCTCTTTATTGTCTCATTCTGAAGGCTTTGATTTTTCTCAGAGGGGGACGGATTGCGAAAATTGAGACGGCTGCAGGAGCCCCGGGGGATTTCAGACATACTTAGAGAAAATAGGCACTTCAACTGTGAATATGTTGCCTCTAAGTCAAAACAGTGATCAAACAGAACTGGTCCCGATCAGCAGAAACATGTTGCAAAGGGTTATTGTTCTCGCATCAAGAGAACTTGAGAAGCTTGTGTATATATAGCTTAGGCAAATCTATTAGGATATACAGTATGTGCAACGTGTGTCCAAAACTGAAGTGTTTCACAAGTTTTCAGCTTTTACAACTTTGTTGACAAGCACTCATTGACCACATGACTGCAGTTAGAACAGTTCATTTCCCATGAAAAACACTGCCTTACTAAATTAAAGATCTCTAACTCTTCCTTGAGTTTCCAGCAACAGATGGGCCAGTCATTCGTTTTTGGGAAACTTATGTCCCAGTTCAGTCAGATTTGACGGACAGCCTTGTCACTAGAGATCTGTCAGCTGCCTCCTGTAATTTAATTGCAGCTCAAAAAAGGTCACACATCTCGAGGACTGGTGACGAACTTAACCCAATTAGTGCCACAATACTGTTTTACTTTTGAAAAGAGCAGTAGGTAGAAATGGAGCAAACATGATTAAAAAAAGTTATTTTTATAAAACTTTCATTATATCCTGACAGTAGTGCATGAGACAGGTAATCTGGGGAAAAAAATCATGTGCCCCAGTGTCCTCCGGTGTTCTGCGGTGCATCTGCAAGATTCCACAGATGGAAAACAACCAATCAGAGCCGAGCTGAAGCCTTGCCGTCTCTGAGCAGCTGTCAATCACTCGCAAACTCCGATCAAACGGTCAAACTAGGCAACGCTGATCAAATATGAATCAATATTATGTTACTGTAATGCCTATTTCTCGCCTCAAATGCTTTCAGAAACATCTTGTAGTGTACTGTTTAGCTGTAAAATGAAAAAAGTTTGTGACCTGGCAGCCATGTTGAAATAAGTTGAGGAAATACCAAGCACCGCCCAACAGCCGGAGGAAACTTTCTCATTTTATAGCTAAACAGTACACTACAAGAGATAGACAGCTGCGTCCGTTGAATAAACAGCCAATGGAAATGCTCTCTCTCTGAAATGACCTGTGATTGGCCAAAGTCTCCCGTCACAGGCTAGATTTCTTAAAGCCTGTAAACAGAGCCATGAGGAGGTGCAGAAGTCTAGTTTTCTCTTAGAACACTACCAATTACAATATGCTGAAAGGTTATTATGGAATTAAAGTAATCTAAAGTAATCCATAATCTCAACTGTGCTAAATGAGAAGCTCAATCTTCGGCCATTCACTGTAAGGCTTCAGCCAGCAGCTGGTTAGCTTAGTTTATACCACAAAGATCAAAAACAGATGGAAAACGCTATCCTGACTCAGTCTGAAGGTAACAAATTCCACACCTCTGAAGTTCACAAATTAACACATTATACGTAGTTGGTTTAATACGTTTAAAAGCGTAGTTGTGAAACTGACACATTTTGGTTTTATGGGCCCTCCTGGAATCTCCGTTAAGGAAAGCTCTGTGATAGAGGTGAGAGCCTGTTAGCTGTTTCCCTGTGTTCCTGTAGCCGTACATTGAATAGTGCGAGTGGTGTTCACATTCTCATCTAACTCTCAGGAAGAACATCACTACACATGCTGTATATCATACTAGCGAGGCTTTTTGATATAATTTGTGTTGGTTGATTTCACATCCTATATCCCGCAGTATATCATAGTTTCTTTAGGTAAGCATCTCCTCTCTGTCCATGCAGCGTCTCGCCTCATCGAGAACATGGACGCAAACGTGGACCCTTGCGACAACTTCTACCAGTACGCCTGTGGAGGCTGGCTGAAAAAGAACATCATCCCCGAGACCAGCCCTCGATACAGCACCTTTGACATCTTGCGAGACGAAATGGAGGTCATTCTCAAAGGTCAGACACCCATGCAAGCACACACATATACCGAAAGGCCGTAACACAGACGGGCAGGGGTGCTAATTTGTGAAAGTTGGAGACCTGTGGTGCCTGTTTTTATTAGAGCAATGATGCTGCATTTAGTCGGTGATTAAGAGTTGTAAAGCAACCTAGAATAGCGAGCCCTTTTCTGCTTTGTAATAGGACGGAAAACAGCTTGACTCAGTTGCTCGAGAACACAAGCTAAAGAGGACTGTCCTTCAGGGAGTGCAGCTATATAGATATCACAGATGCCATGGGAATTTGACTTCAGTAACACCATGTGAGCGGAGAGTTTGTCAACAGAGCTGGCATTGTCGGCGTGTGTGTGTGTGTGTGTGTGTGTGCAGACATCGCTTTCAAGCTGTCTTCTAAAGACGTCAACCCGGCAGTGAGAAATATCTTAATTGCAAGTGTGTGTCTCAGGTGTTCTGCCAGCTTTTAGCGAGCATTAGAGTCTTGTTAGTGGCATGGTTGCTACAGAGAGGGTCGAGTTACACTGCACATGTGTGAGCGCTTGTGGATTTGTGTGAGGGTCCATACTTCACCTGAAGTTGTTGGGTGAGAAGGCCAGTCGATTCCTGAGCAGCGGGTGCTAAATCTTCAGTGGGGCACAAACTTTCCACGGACAACTGAAACTCTTCGTCCACCATAAATTTACAATATATAGGCCTATGCCTAACGACGAGTGCAGATTGGCTGCAGGAGAAACAGAGTGATTTGGACGTGTGAGAGAGATTGATTCTTAGTGGGAAAGGAAAACTTGGGTTTAAAGTGCGACCTGTCTGGTGGACTCAGATAATTTGCAGCAGCCTCAAGCACTTTATCTGTTCGATCTTGATTGAAAAACACACTGGTGTCTTGGGACACCTTATTATTTTTTTTTTCTTTTGCCATTTGCCCTTGTGATGACAGGCAGATTATTTTGCCTAAAGATAAACCTGAACGTGGGCGGTAGTGGCTAGATGTAGTTCCAAAATTATAAATATTTAATATGATCGCTATCCTTTCAAATACATTATTGTTTGAAAGGATAATGATCATATCTTAAAGCAGCAGTGGGTAGAAATGGAGCAAATATGATTAAAAAAAGTTATTTTTATAAAACAGTAACTATGTCCTGACAGTAGTGCATGAGACAGGTAATCTGAAAAAAAAAAAAACATGTTCCTCGGTGTCCTCCGGTGCTCCTAATGGCATCTGCAAGATTCCACCGACTGGGTGAAAACAACCAATCAGAGTCGAGCTGGAGTCTGCCGTCTCTGAGCAGCTGTCTCTCGAACTCTGATCAAACGGTCAAACTAGGCAGCGCTGATCAAATATGAATCAATATTCTGTTACTGTAATGCCTATTTCTCGCCTCAAATGTTTTCAGAAACATCTTGTAGTGTACTGTTTATCTGTAAAATGAGAAAGTTTGTGACTCGGTAGCCATGTTGAGATCAGTTAAGGAAATACCAAGCACCGCCCACCTTTCTCATTTTACAGCTAAACAGTACACTACAAGATGTTTCTGAAAACATTTGAGGTGAGAAATAGGCATTAAAGTAACAGAATATTAATTCATATTTGATCAGCGCTGCCTAGTTTGACCGTTTGGTCGGAGTTCGAGATTGATTGACAGCTGCCTCCGTTGAATGAACAGCCAATAGAAACGCTCTCTCTCTGAAATAACCTGTGATTGGCCAAAGTCTCCCGTCTCGTGCTAGATTTTTTAAAGTCTGAAAACAGAGCCATGAGGAGGTGCAGAAGTCTAGTTTTCTCTCAACACTTGAATTACAATATGCTGAAAGGTTGTTATGGAATTTTTGCCCAATGATGACAAAAATGTTCTCTCTACTGCAGGTTTAAGTCTTAACTTTTTTCTTACAGCTTAGATTTTTCTTTGTGCACTGACAGCTCTCGCTGTCCTCACTTTTCCTTTCCTGCTTTCCTTCTACTTCTTGATAACCACCTTTTTACAGATCGATAGAACATTCATTACTTTTTTAGAGATTGCATGTAATGTAGTCGGTATCCAACACCATTTCTTTCGAGGGTGCTTGTAGTGGAAAAACTGCATTTTCATTCACTTTGCGTAGCATAATTATAAAAGTGGGTTATTGAAATTCAGGCTCACAATGCTTTGCTTGAACATGAGATTCTGTGCGATTCAGAGCTCTCTAATTGGATTTCATACCATCAGGACGTGCTGGTATAGAACTGTGGGAAAAAAAGCATGTATGGGAATTGTCCGAAAAATAATGCATGTACTACTTTTTGTCGTAACATCGCTAACAACTTCAAGTCTATCTGTTCTGTTCTGTTCCGCTCTGCTCTCTTCCTCCATGGCTTAACAACCATAAAACTCACACAGAGGGGGGAAAATAAACATTGCTCAACAAGGGCTCATTTTTGGCATTTTGTTACTGCATGTGCATTTACGCACATGGCACGTCTCCGTGTAAGTGCGTGGCGTCACTTCACACTATTTTTACAGCGGCCGGGTAGATTTATCAGAGACCTCGCGCTGGTATTTGCGGCCTGTCTGAAAGCGGGGATGGAGGAAAAATACACTCCTGCAAAAAACTAACGATGATAGATATTGGGCAAAAAGTGCAAAGGTTGATGTTTTAGATTAATTTAAGTGCTGCATTTACTGCAGAAAGGAGGAGTGGAAAGAGCCAAAGAACTGGTCTCAATCATTCAGCAGCTTAAAGCCCCACCAACCGATGTTGTTGTGCTCATTCCTTCAGGGTGTCTCGCTCACCAGTCACGGTTGGAATGTCTCTGACTGTACTGTACACACACATGTTCAGGTCTACGTTGTGCGTGCGGGGTGAGAAATAATAAGAGAATGCTGTGTATTTAAGATCATACTTTGATATCCCAAACCGAGGTATGTGTGCCTTCTGTTTTCTTGAACACGTGCAGTAGCAATTAAGACCTAAGAGCTGTCAGAATTTATGCCCCGGCAGTGGGAGCGCCTCAGCTTCAGAGCCGCGACCTCTACTGCGGAGGTGACATCAAACATGCGACCTCCGATCTCGGGACTGGCTGCTGCCACCTGCTTGGATAACCACCGCCCGCTGACGGAGGGATCTTTCTTCCTGTCAACAGCTGCAGGGGCCTGGAAACACCTGGACACTGCAGCGCTCCAGGCTGCGTGTGTGTGAATAGCTGTGTAGATTTGTGGGCGCTTGTAAATGCCTCGGAATTGTTCTCCGCTGCTGTAAAAAAGGCCATAAATGATTCATAATAAGGACTCTGATTGGGACCACAGCTTTGTGCTTTTTCCACCTCACCCTATACTCAGGTGTGGCGTTCTCTGTAGTGATTTTCCCAATTGACCGTGAGCGTTTTAATTACTAGCTAGTTTGCGCCAGGAAGACGAAGGGGGAGAACAAACAGGAGAGCTATAGAAGTAAACATAACCAGGAGGCTTTGGGGTGAAGTGAGGAAGAGCTCTTTAGCCAGAGGATGATGGTACATTGAGAAAAGCTTTGAGGAAATGTGACACAGCATGTGGCAGTCATCTCCAAGCAAAGCTCTATGTGCGTACATCCATCTGCTTGAGCGCTTTAGTAATACACGAGGTGCTTCTTGCACAACTCCAAGTCTAAATCTCATTGTACAGAGAAAATTAAACCCAGAGGCGTGCGACACAGGAACCAGCTTATGTTTCTTATATAATTTGGCCTCACCAAAGAGCGTAGTGATGTCAGAATATAGTGTTCAGATGAGTTGTTTGTCAGACATTCAGTCTCTCGGACTGTGTTTTTTTCCTGCGATAACTGTAACAGAACTCATGTCAAACAATACTGGTGACTACAATGAGTGTTTTGAGATAAACGGTTTGTTCACATGACCTTCAGAATTCCAGTCCGAACTGTTGCACAATGCCATAAACATGTCCCATAAACATATCAAATAAAGATAGCAGTGTGGCCAAGGAAAATAATATGAATATTAATGCGGTAATTCTTGGCCAACAAAAACATATTGAAGAAAAAGACCCTGAATTGAATATGTTTTTTTTGCCAGCAAGGATGCTTATGAATAACAGGAAAGAGTTTAGACCTCCACCAAGGTGAAAATCTGCCCTGTTAGCTGTTTCTCTGTGCTGGGTACAGGGCATAACTTTTATTAGCTGTAACACTAGCCGAGGGGCATTACTTTGACTGACAACATGGTACTGAGTCAATGACAGAATTGGTATATGGTGTAGATGGCCAAAGCTAGTGGAAAAGTCAGGAACTCACCAAAGTCAATGGTTTGATTCTTGCTAAGAGTTTACTGTTTTGCTTGACAACTGTAATGATTTTAGCTGACACCATAGTTGCAAAGTGGGATGAGCCGTCTGGTTCTGGACGTACTTTCCCCCACTGTTCCCATTTAAATTTATTTTTTTACATTTTCCATAATGTTCCTCAACAGCATTTGTTTCTAAGAAATCTGAGAAATCATGTTTTTTTTGTCTGGCAGTTCGACATGGCAGATGGCTCCAAGGCTATGTTCAGACTGACGGCAAAAGTGGCCCAAATCCAATTTTCTTTTTGGTGCATATGTGACTCAGATCAGTTTTTATTTTCATAACAGTGTGAACAGCACAAATCACATAATCTGATCTTTTCATTTCTGATTTGGGCCGTTTCTAAATCAGATACAGGTCAGATTTTTTTGCAATGCGACCTCATTTTGAATAATATCAGAAGTCGTGCGACATTTAAGTCATTCGCACACATTTCTGTGCAGAAGTAGCAACTATTGCTCCAAAAAAGCCATACGTTTTGAGTTTGAGCAGCAGGGCACCATAAAACACACATCATTCAAGTAAAAACACCAAAACCGTCTTGGTTAGTCTTTATCCACTCCAACAATCACCGATTTTGGTTTGTTCTAAATAAAGCCATAATTCACCAAGTTATATAGAAAATGTGCCAGGCTCAACATGCTGTTTCCCCCCGCTGTCTCTCATTTCTCTCTTGTTTTCTCGTTCTTTAAGACCGTTAAACCATTAAATTAGCAAAATAAAATGACAAAAATCGCCCCAAAACAACCAACCGGCGATGTACGCCAAGCGATCATTCTTGTCATGCTCACAAATTTGCTGGCTTCCACTGCACATCAGCTTATAAATGAAACCATAAATGCTGACTCAAGTTAACTCCATGTTTACTTACTCACTTACTTACTATGACAGCATGCTGCATGTGACATATTTGTTATTGTTTTAATCTTGTGAAGGGCTCATTGCGTGGGTCCGGGACAATGACCCTGGCGAAGACATGTCGGCCGCAATGCGTTGGTCATTTAAAAAAAATATTATAAAAGAAAGGCATTTTAATTTTGTTCAAACTCTACAGTGTGCCTATTATTTTTTAAGGAGACTTGCATTTTGTACTTTTTTGAGATCATATTCCTCCCATGCATTGAGCCCTTCACAAGATGAATAAGCACAGTGCACCTGAAGGATCCAAAGAGCACCTGTATGTGATTACCACAAAGACCCAGCAGCGCTTCTACTCAGTTATCTGAGCAATAAATCCGAAATTGAGCACTGGGGCTTGCAGTGTGAACGTAGCCTAAGGCACTCTTGGTCTTTAGCCGCCAATGCTATGGAGCAGAAGCCAGTCAGAGATGCGGATAAGTGCTCTGGCAACTTCAGACTGCTCTGACATCGCCATTGGGAACAAAACTCCATGACACAGTTGCCAAATGTGTCCCCAAATTTTACTCATAATCTTGCACTGTACAGTAAATAATATTATTTTGTTCATGCAAAAAATAAACCATTGCTTTTGGTTACCTTTAGCGGCACCAGAATTTTAAATGCAATCCTTTTGTTTGTTGTTTCTTTGTTATTTTGGCTTATTGTCAATGCAAAAACATTTTTCTTTGTATGTTTTTATACCACACACAGACCAGTAATCAGTTCTATTGTAGCTGGTTGAGACTAATCATTCTCACAAAGTGTCAACTCATTTCACTTAAAAACTTCATTTACGGCTTCTGCGTGTAATATACCTTAAACACATGCTTCATAATGATGAATTGGAAGCACAACTTGAACTGAAAACACAGCAAGTGAAATGCCGTGTGTGACGAGAGACGGTCGAGGATAAAATGGCAATGCAGAGAGACGAAATTCGGATTCTGTATCATGCCGTGCGGTTTGGCTCAGTTGACGTGATGTCTCAAACAAACATCAGGTGGCACAAAATCCATTCTCAAATAAATCCAGACATGCACACACATGGGGCGAGAGAGGGAGAGAGAGAGCGAGAGAGAGGTTAAGCCGTTGCTGTGGTTAAACATTAGCACCAGGCAGTCAGTAATCCAATCATACACACATGATCTGTGCCCTTTTGCAGGAAGCGCCCCGTGAAGGGTCCCTATCTCAGGACTTCATTAAGATTAAATGAGCACATCAATAGTGCACACATGGTAATGAGAAAATGGGAGGATTAGAAAAATGAAAGGGTAGAAAGAGCCTGAAGTGAAAGGCAGTCATGCAAGCAGAAAGAAGGGATAGAACTGACTGAGCAAATGAAAATAAATGAAAAAGATCATGATTTAATATTGAATTAAATTTAGAATATTTTGGGGCCGCTAAACTGAATGAGCGTGGATAGTCCATGAATTATGCAATAATAGAAAAGGTGTTTTTAAGACACGATGATCTGACGTGACATTAAATGAAATTGGAGATTAAAGGGATAAACCTTGTTTTAAATACACTTTATCTAACTGTCTTTATTGTGATTGGCCCTGTCAGTAAATCCTGAGAATTACAAAAGAAAGAAAAAAAAAATCTAATTTTCCTCATCTTTATTCTTTGATCTCAACTCTCTGTGACATGAGTGATGGACTCGGGGGAGTCTCCTGTCAGCTGGCTGTGTAATTCAAGATCCATCCTCTTTCCTGTATTGATCTTGGCGTTGCATTGAGATCTGCAGTCTGTTGATCCCGATGCAACATTTATAAGAGATAACTTTATAAGTGACAGACAATACTGAAGCCGTGAGTTGATGGTTTATCAAAGCCAAAAGCTTGTCCCACTTTACACTTTTAGCGGGTTTCCTTTTAATCGGTAATGACATTTAAAGTTCATCGTTTTCAGAAACACTCTGTTCACTCCCTAGATTAATGATACAAAAAACCTGCCTACAAGCACTTCTAAAGATCTCTAATTAACATGTTTTATCTTGTTTGTTTAATCTGAACAGTATGATCTGATCACCATTTTAAAAGGGGTTATGTGCCGGACTATTTCTTGACTTCCTGGAGTCTCTGCTATAGTTGCCTGGCACGAAATAGTCCAGCACATAACCCTCCATAAAACGGCAAATTGTTTTTAATGAGTGAGCTTTAGAGGTTCTGGCAGCTGGATTTTGTTATTTTTGGACGGAGCCAGGGTAACTGTGGAAGCAGCTGGATGTAGAACGCTATCAATCTTCTCATCTAACTCTTATCAAGAAAGCCAATGAGCACATGAGTCCTAAAACTAAGCCTCAATCCTAGTTGGATTACTTTCATTTAGAGATTTAGTTTCGATGACGTGAGCTGCGGCATAACTTATTTTCGATCATTGTGTTGCAAAAGAGGCAGGATTAGTTTCAGGCAGGTACGTATAGCCTACTTGTGTTTGCTTCATGGTTTGTCTGGCGAGCTGAAAGCCACATGCAAATTTAACCTTAATCCAAGTTTGTGCATTCTTTATAGAACGAGGGAGCTTGAGCAATAGATAGTCACGATGACTGATACACGCATTGTACTGAAGCACACACTGTTTGCATATAGCTTAACTCGGAGAGCTAACTTGGTGGATGTCAACAACAGCGTTGGGATTTCACAATAGAAGCAGATTCTTATGCTAAGCTATCTGATACCCATGATTCATAGCACTTTCAAACTTCAAAAAGCTGAGGGCTGGAGTACATGCAAATGTGACTACAGACATCAAACAGTAATGTTAGAGCTCTCAATCATCAGCCACCCAAATGCATAATTCTGAAATAGTAGCAGAAAACATATAAGGAATTCATGACCTTGCACATACATACAAATGTGATATAAATGTAAATGTACATGGATTTTAATCATTTTTACATGTGGAATTCACGAAGGCTTCTGACTGCTTTAACTGCCTCTAAATTACCATAAGCAACAGCAGTTATGAGGTCTACCATTTGCATTTTGCATGTACAGGATGTTTACCACATGCGCTTAGACTTTAAAGAAATTTACATCATCCATTATTCACGACGCAGTCCTACAGTGAAACATAAAAATATATGATTATGCTCTCTTGTTGTAGCTACATAGTGATTTATATGTCAGTTCAGTGTAGTGCTGTGCCACTGAGCCATAACCAGGTGTTATGGATTTCAAGGGATCACATCAAAACCCTCCCAAATCTCTCTGTACTTATAGTATGTAACATTTCCGCATTCAAATGTCGAAAAACAACTAGGCAAATGTTGTTTTGTTGAATTATGTACTTAGATTATTCCAAATGTCTCCAACAATGTTCAAACAGAGCAAAATCTGTGATTTTATTCAAGGTAATGATGCGTTTCATTTGAACGCCTGTCAATGGCGTCATATCCTCTTTACCCCCTCTAGTTACTCTAACTTCCAGGGAAACACAGGAAATATCAGATAAGTCCGAGGGGGTCGTGTCTAGAAGGTAACCCGCAAATTGCGAAATCTGGCAAAAACTTGCAAAAACTCTCGTGAGACGACCGACGACCTATTCTGACCTTAACCTTTCGAGGTCAATGCCTAACCTTAACCATCTCGCAAAATTGCCCAAATCATGGGTTCCCTTCTAGATAAGACCGTGACCGATGACTTAGAGTGGGGGAAAGGAAGTCAGCGATCCATTCTGTTGTTTACTATTGTTTGTATTGCTCACTCGTGATGGAGCACTGTTATTCATTGATCACTCGTGATTCCATGCTACTTCATGACGTCAAAGTCCGTCTTTTATTATTGTTTTGATTGAGAGACCCCATAGCGGCAGAAATGACATACTGTGCCTTTAAACATCTATGTGCTGTAAATCATAAAAGCTGGAACTAACTTGCTGAAGTGACTCAGTCAGGATTTGAGCTCCTAATTCCTGACAGGACAATCCTTTTCTAAAATTGTCTTTAAAAAGAGCCCCGTGCAACCCATGAGGCTCGACATAGTAGTTGAAGTATGTTTTGTTATGTGTGGTACAGAATGACAAATCATCAGATAGTTTAAGCTGAAGTTGAGCTAAAGTTTGAGATACTCGTTGAGTAGGTGTGAGGTTTTCTTGTTTTAGAGGGCACAGAGTTTCTAACACAACAAAACACTTGCATTCACCACAGTGTTTTTTTAGTAAACACCAAAATTACCATGTGGGTGTTCGGTTAAATCTTGATGATCGCTCCCTCTCATGTTGGATGCTGCGACAGCGCATCCTGAAGGAATGGTTACACTTTAAAAACTACAATATGCAACTCTGTGCTTTGAGGTAGTGAAAGAAAAGTGTCCCACTCTCCTCCCCCTCAGTTGAGCAAGTTTACACACCAACACTTATCACTCATTTTGATTAGCTGTCTGTCTACCTGGAAACGCTATCCAGCCTGAAGCTGAGCTAACTGGCGTCCATGCCCTCAACAGGTGTTGAACGTAGGCAATAAAGCAAGCAATGGAGTTCACTCTTGTTTTCAAATGGCCTTTTACTGCCTCACCTTCAGCTTTGCTGCTCCTTGATTTCGTTTCACCTTTTCACCTTTTTTTTGTTGCTGTGACGTCGACGCTCTGAGGCCACTGGCATTCTGAGAAATCACTTTATAGCAACCAGAGATTAAAATATGCATTTCATATTGCAATTTGTGGTCTATATGACAGCGTTGACCTCTACAACAAATGACCCAAACAATCTTCGCCACTCTAATGAAAAGATTAATTGCACTGCAACTAATAAATAGTTCATGTTTAATCATTTATTCAATGCTTCAAAGCAGATTGGCCGTGCACAGTATGGAACATTTTATGATCGTGTACTTGTGTACGAGCTATTGTTATGCATTCCTGGCCTATCGGTGAATTATTCCAACATTCCAGTGTGTTCAATGATAGATAAAATGTTGATAAAATATTTCCAAAGTTGTCAAGTGGACTTGATAATATGATGTTGCAGAATTGAAAAAATAGTGAACACTGATTTATGTCTGTTCAGTAAGGGAAAGTCAGCTTTAAAGGTGCAATGTGTAGGATCTGGCCAGAATTTTAGTTTAAAACATTTAAAAAAATTAACTAACATTATCAAAAGAGTGTGAAGAGGTCTATGTGTTGTGTTGCAGAGATATCTACTGAAATGAGCATGCTAACCAGCTAGCCCCGGCCATTGTTATTATGACCAGCTCGCAGCGTTTCAGCAGTTTGGTCGAATTTTGCATATCCTTGCACTGCTGTTAATTAGAAGTTGGCTTTGTTTGTTTTTTAAACTGATGTTGTAGTGTATAATCAGCCTTTTTACTGTTATAATATACAGTATATTTGATTTACTGCTGTGTAAAAGGCCAAAGCTTTTGCAAAAACATGTTCACTTGTTTCCTGTGTGAAAAACAGAGACATTGAATGGGTCTTTGTTGGTTCAAGGTTAAGGAAGTGAAAGAATAGATAAGATGATGTCATAAGTGTATAAAAAGAGCATGCAGTATGCAAGTGTCAGGTTTTTTCTCACTCTGCAGACTGAGTCCCTCATCTCTCAATAAACAGACAAGGAACTCAAAGAAATCAGTCTCTTCCTTTGTTCAGTAAAAAAGTACTACACTGTTAATAGAGATCCAATGGCCCCAGTAGTAGAAGTGAAATGCTGCCCCCTATTTCTTTGGAGCAGGTGGCTAGACATTGCACAGTGCACCTTTTTAAAGCTAGTTTTGTCATTAACTTCCCAACAGATGTCATTGGAAAAAGTGTCTTCATTTATAGGTCAAGATTTTCAGGTAGCTGTACATATTAGGTAAAAATAGAATTGCTTGTTTTCTATCAGTTTCATAGCATGTCTTTGTGCATAGCAGCTTTGAATTTGATTTGCAGATTATTTTCCCCTTTAAATTAATTCTTAACATGTTTGTCTTTGTCTGTTTTGTCACTGGTGTCTATGCATTGACGCGGTTTGAAGTCATCACTTTATTTTTGTCGGCGCTTTCTGACACAGGGACAGACAACATGCCTTAATTAAAATGATTAAATGCATCTGGACAACAGCTGGATTCTATTTTGAATCAACAAACATGAAAAAACTTTACATTATATTTGTATACGTTACACTTTATGTTATTACACCCCTCTATCTTTCCCCCTTCCCTGTGTTCATACGCGCATTCCTCCTTTATCATTCTGTCTTTCTTTATTGCTTTCCTTCATGCTTGCTCTGTTTCTCTGCTCTGTTTGTAGGTGTCCTTGAAAAAACAGTGGAGGGGGAAGCCACCGCTCTCACCAAGGCTAAGACCCTTTATAAGTCCTGTACCAATGAGAGTGAGTCAGCAGATGTCAACACACACTATTCATTTATGTATCATCTATTGTCCTAAAATGAATTTTTTTTCTTAGACATCAAAGGTTATGTGTCTCTTGTTCAGTTTATCTTATTGTCAAACTGTCATTAAAAACTGTAATGACAATCATTATCAATAATTAGTTTTAAAATTAAGAATATTTCAGCTTTACAGGATTATGTGATGCAAATAAACGCTTTCTTCAAAAGCATTTTGAAGTTGCATCATTAAACTCCTCAAATAACCCTGAATTTGCATAGATTAATTATATTTGATAACAAGCCCAATATATGAATAATAAAAAGGTTTCTTTTCTTTTTTTTTCCAGAATTTTGATTGGCATAAAATAAATGTATCCATCATTAGAAACATATTTCTGCTTATTTGTATCTCCGTTTCATTTAAGGTTTAATTGAGCTCAGAGGAGGGGGTCCTTTGCTCAGCATGCTGCATGATGTGTTTGAGTGGCCCATAGCTATGGACGACTGGGAGAGCACCTATGGTAGAGTAATCTTTTTCCACTGTCACGCACAGCAGATGTCACATACAGGCAATTTTTTTTTTTTTTCTCACTTTTCCTTCCATCTCCGTTAATCAGGTATAGCATGGAGGTTGGAGGACGTCATCGCCAGGCTGAATCGGAAATACGGGACTCTACTCTTGGTTAACTTTTTCGTCAGCACCGATGACAGGGACTCCAATTCGCACATCATTCATGTAGGTGTGCAACTGTAGCCAGAAAGCGCTCATCTCTCTCTCTCTGTTACATTCATATAAACTCACACATCATATCCATCCAGCTGGAAAATAAACACCCACCAATTTCTTCAAATCTGATTTTTTTTGGCTTACAGTATATAAATAATAGGGTTGTTAACGCAAATTTGTTTTAACGTCACTAATTTCATCAAAACAATTGATCTTTTATGAGGTTGTAGCGGGCTCAGTTTTAAAGCTAGAGTGATACTAGCATACTGGAAACTAGCAAACCTAAGGAATCCATTGGTACCAACCATGTCATACTAGCTTGTTGTGAAGGAGGTTAAATAACGCTCCAAACTTGTGCAAAACTTTGGCGCGTCATGGTCATTTTCAAAGGGATCCCTTGACCTCTGATCCCAAGATATGTGAATGAAAATGGGTTCTATGGGTACCCACGGGTCTCCCCTTTACAGACTGTTGGGCTTGAGTTTGCCATGTTATGATTTGAGCATATTTCCTAATGCTAAATGCAGTACCTGTGAGGGTTTCTGGATAATATTTGCCACTGTCTTGTGTTGTTAATTGATTTCCAATAATACATATATACATACATTTGCATAAAGCTGAATATTTGCCCACTCATGTTGATAAGAGTATTAAATACTTGAGAAATCTCCCTTTAAAACTTTGAACGGATAAAAAAATGCGATAAAATATTTGAATCGACTGACAGCCCTAATGAATAAACATGTATCCTTTTTTGTATTCCTCTTTGGCAGTTCGACCAGCAGTCAAACCTCGGCCTCTTGTCCCGAGATTACTACACTTGCACCGGACCCTACGCAGAGGTAGGTTAAAGGTCTACACACATTCACATGCACGCATACTTTATATAATATAATTGAGGATTTCAACCGTTGCACGGTGAAAACAGCTCCATGTGTTCACTTGGGCCAGTGCCGCTGAGTCAGGGTTCTATGTCCCCAGGAGTTTATGCCCCCCACAAAATGAGGAGGGCATCAGTTGAAACATCAGCACTTGAAATTACTTTGTTTATTTGCACGCTTACATGCATTTACGAGCATGTGTTTATGCGATAAAAAAAAATGCGCTCTGAGGCAGTAAGTGATGATTAAAGTCAAAGAGGCAAAACAACTGATTTGGTTGTGTCTCAATCCGGACCAGATGTGTGTGATCGGAGCAAACATCCTCTGCTCTGGTTTTACTTTACAGTTACATGTTTTTTGGTCATTACGTAAATTCAAACTAGTGACCCCCTGTCCTTCCTGTTTAAGTAAATTGAAGACATGAATATCATGAATGAGTGTGTGTGTGTGTGTGTGTGTGTGTTTGACAGCCATGTCGGGCCTACGAGAAGTTCATGATTGACCTGGTTAAGCTGATCCGCACTGACCGGAAGTTGAACATCAATGAGACCCGCATCAGAGAGGAGGTGACACGAGTTATGGACCTGGAGAGGGACATCGCTAACGTAAGCGTGCATTCATTCTTTTTCCCCAGCAGAAGCTTAAATAAGTGGTCAGGTTAGACAACTTCCTCTAAAAGAACACTTTTTTTGTTCTTTGAGAAACTGCAGAGAAGTTGATCATGTTTTCCAGCAGCAATGGGCCCTACCTTACACCCGGTAAAAAGTGGCACACAGCGCAACGCAACTTTCATTGCTAGTTTCAGACTGACGCAGTTGTCATTTTCGCGTCCACGTTGTGTAAGTAGCAAATGTACTTACACCCATCTGTGCACCCATGGTCTTAAAGTAAGGTGTGGTCAGGCGCTTTGTTGGCGCATCGCTATCTTGAGGCTTATCTTAAGGAAAATGCAAAATTCATTCCTCATCATTTGTTACACGGCTTTGTTGAGTATCTGATTCTGATTGGTTAATCACGGCATTCTACGGTCTGTTATTTCTTTATAGCAGACCGTTGCTATGTATAACAGACCGTTGCTATGGGCACAGTTCTAATGTCGGACTTTGGCGGCCCATTTTTGTGTCAAAATATTGATTTCTTAAGTAAGTAGCCATGTAATAAGCGGGATAATGTACAGCTAGCGGGTCATTGTTGTGAAATAAACCCCTTCAGCTATCAGGGTTTATTTCACAACAATGACCGGCTCGCTGTACATTATACCTTACAATGCCGAATGCGTCTTTTGAATAGCAATGCACCAATATGCAGGCTCACCTGGCTTTTAAAAGGAATGGGAGATGGCGCTCTGATTTGTTACGCCAAAAACGCTCCTATGATTAATAAAGACATGAAATGCAACCCCTTTGCCCATGTGCCTTACTTTGCGCCCAGATTATGCGCCGCTTAACTAGCAAAAGTGGAGTTGGACACGTCCAAAATGCACTTGCGCCATGCACTTTAAACTATATCTTCTTCAGCTTCACACAACAAATGGAGAATTTTGTGAGCGAATGACCCTCCACTCCTCCATTTGTAGCCCGATCCTCTCTCCTCTGCGTGTGTTTGTGGCTCCAGTCTGGAGCAGCTGCTGCGTAAAAGCAGCCGTTAACCAGCTTGATCCCCGCACAACAACTTTTCTCAGACATCAACAGGTTTCCACAGTCTACGTTTGTCATTCTGTGCTCCGCTCACTGCCACGCTTCACTTCCCCCCTCCACTCGCCTGCTGGCTTTTACAAGGCAGTCACACCGTCCGAGCTCTGACATTTACAGACCTGAAGCCTCCCGGGACTCCAGATATGTTTGTTGCTGCTGGACCTGCACCGCAATTGTACACGTGTCAGGAAACAGGAGGGTTATGTTGTGACAGCATTCTTGATTTTCTACCTCTCTGTCTTACTCACTCCAAGGCTACTGATACTCCAGAGGACCGTAACAACCCAGTGTTGCTTTACAACAAGATGGAACTGGGCGATCTGAACGCCAATTTCACCCTCGAGGTTGAATCACGGGTAAAAATAGACTCCTCTTGCTGTCAGAATTTGCTGTTTTTTGTTTCACCTTCCTTCCTCCTTTCTAATACTGTTTTTCTCTTTTGTCTTGAAGGTGTTTGACTGGAGTTACTTCACAGCTAAGATAATGGATACAGTCAACATCACTGTTCCTGACACGGAGAAGGTCATAAACTACTCCCCCAACTATTTCCGAAGACTGAACCTTATCTTGGCCAAATACAACAAGAGGTGTTTGTGGTTGTATGAGTCTGTGTGGTTGTGTTTTTGTATGATTGCCTGTTTGTGGGGGCGGGAGAGCACTGCAATGAAAACAGCTGCTCAACCATTACTGACCCATTCTAGCTTTGTGTGAATAAATGAGTTTCTTTGACCGTCCTTCCTCTCCTCACAGGGATCTGCAGAACTACATGGTGTGGCGTTTTGCTATGAACATGGTGGTGGGTCTGAGCAGAACTTACAGGGACACCAGAAAGGCCTTCCGCAAGGTAAACAAAGCCAAGACCCTGAACCTAATACTGAATTTTAGAGGTGGATGACAACATCGAAATTTGAGTGTTAAAAAGAAAATGTACTACTAAATGCAGCACACATGCAATGAAAATGCCAACATTGTGTTTTTACAAGTGTTGCGCTGTGGCACAACTAAAATAACAAAAGATTAGCTTCAAACTGCTCGGAACAAACTAACAAGGGTCGTCCTTAATCTCAGTCCAAGAATGAAAATAAATCCAAACCATTTAAACAAGTTGAATTGGCTCCATATTGACGATAGAATTCAACAATTAAAACTTTATTATGTTCTTCGAGATTTTACAAGGTGTATGTACAAATTATTTTACTAGGTATTTTTAGTATGTTCATGCCTGAATACTATCTGACCTGAAACAACCCAGTCTAAGAAGTAAAGTAGGGCGAAGCACATTTCTCTAAACAGGTGCGGAGGAGTGAAATAAAATCCCAAACAAAATTAAATCTGCCCGTTCTCTGAATAGTTTTAAAAACACAGCTTAAAACTGGATGCTGAGTAGTGAAGCATCCTTTCCATGACAGTTGAAAGCTTTGGTCTGGTTTCTGAATTTGTGTGTGTTTCTTAGATTATTTTTATGACTGTATAACATTGATGATTGAAGTGAAGTGTATTAGTGTAAAAATGGGATATTAGTAGCATATACATGTCATCCCCTTTTCCTGCCTGCCTTCTAGCCTATGGAGGAAGGAACCTCCAAATATAAAAAATAAATAAATAAATTAATTAATTAAAAAAAAAAAAAATAGATACGCCATTAAATGTACCAAAAATTATATTAAAATAAATGTATGCATTAATTCATTGATCAAATGTGACAGAAATTGATATTTCTGTTTTAATTTGCTTCTTTACCTTACCTTGCACCATCTACCTTTGTATTGTTTCCCCTATCCATCTACTTCTCTATTTAATTTTCCCTTTTATTTATTTATTTAAATTAACTTTAAAATGTATATCTTTAATTTTTTTAAATGTATGTATTCATTATTAAATTGTAGGTATTTTTATATGCATGTATGTATTCATTTATCTATTTAGGATTTTGACAAGTTCCGTCCTCCATACTAGCCTTACTACAGGACTGCAATGAAAATAAGTCATGCGACTTTATTGCGATATCCTGATGAATTTAACTACTGCATGCACTTTTGTGTACAGTATTTTCAATCCATCAAATAAAATCAAAATCAAACATGCGGATGTTTGGGCAAGTTACGGGATCACCGAAAGTATTACAGTTAATTTGAGGGGGTGAATTTATGGTCTGTACCGAATTTCATGGTAATCCATTCAATAGTTTCAAGACATTTCACTCAAAAACAAAAATGTCAACATCGTTGTGGCGCCGAATGGAAAGTCACGGTATCACCAAAATTAGCGGGATTTTAGGGACAACGGATGTCGCACTAAACTCCATAGCAGCCCATCCAGTTGTCGAGATATTTTAATATGGATCAAAGTTGTACCGACGTCGATGTGCCTAACATAAACTTGTTGGTGCCTTTGTGAAAAAAAACGATGTAAAACTGTTTTTTAATTATTCTATACTGCAGTTTCTTGCTACTTTCCGTATCAGCTGACATGTACGCAGATACTGAAGTATCAGTCGGGCTCTCTAATAAACACTAAATGTCCACACTCGGCTCCATTCATATTTATCCTCCACATTTATAATCCTAACCCTCTTCATAATCTAATCATTTCCCTTCTGTCCTATTTCTTATAGTCCTAAGTGTAATGGTGATAATGGCAATGCATAATGGAGGTGCAAATAAAGAATTATCCCGAGCCTCTTAAACCAACATGCTGAGTGGTTTGTCCTGCAGCTCTAATTGATCGGTGCCTCGTTACTCTCCCTGCAGGCCCTGTATGGTACGACGTCAGAGTTAGCGGTGTGGCGACACTGTGCAGTTTACGTCAACAACAACTTGGACAACGCTGTGGGACGGCTGTATGTGCAGGAGGCCTTCTCTGAAAAGAGCAAAGAGCTGGTCAGTAGGGGGATGGATGAGACTTTATATGATTTGATTAGATTTAATGCAGGATTCTGTGAAATACATAATTGAATGTTTTCTTGTTTGTTGACACTTGGAACTGCTACTGAATCTTAGAAATGAATCTGCAGGGTATTTTCGCAAAAAAAACAAACAAAACAGTTTGAGTGTTAATGTATTCAGTTATTCATGCATACAGTATGAGAACATATGTTTCAGTTGTTAAGTGGGTTTTTGTGTCTCACTCTTTGCGTCTTGTGTGTTGTATTTTCTGCTTGAATCCGTTGGAAGCGGCTGAACATGGTGTCCTTGTTATCCACACACCCACACTGTAAATCTCAACTCTGGGGCGCACGTGTGTGTGTGTGTATGCGTGTCAGCTTGTGCGTGCGACCATGTACATCTGCCGTAACACTGAGTGTCTCGCACGTCGTAAATCCTCTTGACCTTTACCCACTCTACCATGTGGATTTCATTTTGCACCCTTTGTGTGTGTGTGAAAAGTGACACACGAATCTCCAAGTACGTATCAACACCCCTTTCCCCAAATACATGGCAGTACTTTATACGTGTGTGCTGAGTTGACCTGCAGCTGGCACACATGCAACCCTCCTCACTTACCAACCTTCTCTCAGCCACGGAGATTTATTTCAGATATGATCGTCAGTGGAATGTGACTAAGTACCTTTACACAAGTACTGCACTTGAATAGATTGTAAAGTTACTTGAGTTTATGCTACTTAATACTTATACCTTACTATGATTCAGAAGCAAACATTGCATGTTTTAATCCATGACCTTTATTTGACAGCTACTTACTTTTCTGATAAAGATTTCACAAACAAATGTCATCAGCTTTTACAACATGATGTTCTCTTAGAGACTATGACCGACTACAACAGTAAACTACTCATTTATGTACACATTAAAGGGGAACACCACCTAAATTAAGAAATCCAATATGTTATTTCCATGGCATCGTAAAGTTCAATCGATGTTTGTGAACATGAGCTACTCTTTCTCAAAGACAGAAAACAGAGAATTAAGTCTCACTTGTGATGTCATAGGGTATAAAGTGTGGAGCTGCTCCATAGACAATGAATGGGAGACTGATTTTATGGACCCACAGAATGTTTGTTTTCTTTTTTATACCCAAATGAGCTTTATTCTATTGTAGTGTTTTCTGTTGTGAAACAGAAAATGTTCCCATATACTCAGAACATTCCTCTGGGTGCTCTCAGCATCATCTAGAACATCTCTCCCCATTCATTGTCTATGGAGCAGCTCCACACTTTATACCCTATGACATCACAAGTTTGAGTTTTAGCAATCTAGTTTTTGGATTTAGGAGAGTTGTTCATGCTAACTAATATTATTTGACTGCCGTAGACCATAGGAATAACATGTAAGGACTTTGAAAATGGGTGTAGTTCCCCTTTAATAAAGCTATGATTGCTAACTAGCTAGCTTTGCTAGTGTCACTTACACTCAGCTTACCTTTCCCTTTACCTTAGCGTGTAAAGGGGGGCGGGAAATGAGTAAAGTTATCGGTTGCATTTGAAGCAGAATGTTTTACATCCAATCACCGTAATGTTAACAAATAAATCAGACAATACACAGGCAATTGAGTGATATCCCCGCAGTTGTGGTCTTGAAATGAAATCCAATGTCCTCTTTGTCTGAGACGAGACCGAGTAAAAATGTGATTGATTCCGAGACGTGACCGAGACCTTCAGAAAGTGGTCTTGAGACCAAGATCGATCTCGAGTACTACAACACTGTTGAGTACTTTCTGAGTCTTAGAGTACATTATGATTATGCTATTTATCTCTTTACTCAAGGATTTTGTATGCAAGACGTGTACTTGTTCATTAGAGACAGAGTGAATTCAATCCCAATTAATAGCAGTGGATTAGTGCCCATAATGAGAAATCATTACATTTCAATCCATCATAATAGATACAGCTTTAGTAGGCTTACCACTGTATATAAACCCTGCATTTGACCCATGTAAATCATATTTTTTTTGCATTTCACATGGAAACAGACAGGCATGCATGTGACCACAAACATCTATACGTGCATACAACACACACACATGCTGCATACTAAAAGGTTTTCAGAGAAGCCTCATCAGTATGGTCCCTGGCTGTTTGTGGCGTACCGCAGCGTGTTGTCCGAGTGGTCATGGAGTGTGTTAGCGAGCGGTCTGCTAATGTGATGAGACGCTGGAATGTCTCTGTCAGCTCGCTGCGGTCTCAGAAAACAACTTCTTGAGGGGTGACCTTCGCAGTCACTGCAGTTTTTATTCTTCCCCCTTCCTATTTTGCTTTCATTCTTGGTTCAGGTATTGTAAATTATTCTAAATCTATTTTGTTTGTGGACAAGATCTGACTTTTTTACTGCCCGATGACCACCATGGTACAGTACGTGGTTTGCACAGCGTTATGCCATCACGCTGGCGTCAGGCAGTCTGTCTCTCCGTGTGCAGGCGCGTTCTTGTAAATACTGTAACTCAAGAGCAATACATTAAACTTGCACCACAGCTTCCTGCCCAAACTGGGCTTTGGATGTGGACTTTGGAGCACCTTGCTGTGTGAATTTGCATATGAAAATAGAAAATCTCATTATCGACCAATATGTTATGCGAAGACAAGTATGCTGATGTAGAAATATTTGTTCAGTTGTACCTCTTCGATAGTTTAGAGTTGTAAAGCTTTGGATTATTCCAGTAACACAATCCCTAAACTGCTGGATGCAGCTACGCTGTATAAGTACTTTTAAATATTTAAATGTAAATCGGTAGCATTATCAATAATGCATCTGCAAAGTTGCAGTACAGCAGACTGTAGCACATTTTAAAACGCAAGATGAGACTCACCTCATACATTAAAATAGTAGGGCTGTCAATCGATTAAAATAGTTAATCACGATTAATCGCAGCTTTTATCTGTTCAAAATGTACCTTAAAGGGAGATTTGTCAAGTATTTAATACTCTTATCAACATGGGAGTGTGCAAATATGCTTGCTTTATGCAAATGTATGTATATATCTATTATTGGAAATAAATTAACAACACAAAACAATGACAAATATTGTCCAGAAACCCTCACAGGTACTGCATTAAGCATAGAAAATATGCTCAAATCATAACATGGTAAACTCAAGCCCAACAGGCAACAACAGCTGTCAGTGTGCTGACTTGACTATGATTTGCCCCAAACTGCATGTGATTATCATAAAGTGGGCATATCTGTAAAGGTGAGACTCGTGGGTACCCATAGAACCCATTCCCATTTACTGTACATATCTTGAGGTCAGAGGTCAAGGGACCCCTTTGAAAATGGCCATACCAGTTTTTCCTCGCCAAAATTTTGCGTAAGTTTGGAGCGTTATTTAGCCTTTTTAGCAACAAGCTAGTATGACATGGTGGGTACCAATGGATTCAAATGGATTAAAAATGAGCCCACTAGAACCTCTGAAAAATCTGATTTTTAAGAGGTTAATTAATAAGGGCAAGTTGCATTAATGCGTTAAAGAAGTTATTGGCATTAAAACAAATTCGCGTTAACTTTGTCAGGCCTAAAAAATAGTTTGTATTTTTGTTTGTATTCCATCTGTCACATTAATCACACAAAACATTATTACACTGCCGGTAATATTACCCAGGGCCACCACACTTCTACCCAGAGGGAGTGTGACCCAGAGTGCTTGTCCTGTATATTGATATGTGTTAATGCAATGATGAGGCCTGGTTCAGAGAAGTTTATTTTTATGACTGTGTTGCACAATATGTTGCAAGATTGTTGTGTGTGTTTGCTTTCCACTGGGTCCTATCTGCAGACCGTATGAGAAAAACTCCCACACTCTCTACTGACTGACACTTAGTTTTTTTTTTCATGATATGGGCCTACATTTGATTGTCAAATATCAGTTGTTTCTTTCTCTCTTTGTGTGTGTGTGTGTGTGTGTGTGTGTGGGCATCAGATGGAGGAGATGATTAAAGACATTCGGGCAGTGTTTATTAGTGACCTCGAAGGCCAGACCTGGATGGATGCAGAGACCAAGAAACTAGCTGAGGAGAAGGTATTGCTTATAATGAACTGTCTATTGTATTGCATTGTACTGTTGTTCTTTAGGATATACGATGACTAAGACGTTTGTTTTGTCAAATTGTCTCCTCTACTCTTCTGCAGGCCCGAGCCATTCGGGAACGAATCGGCTACTCCGAGCACATCATGGATGACAAATATCTTAACAACGAGTACAAAGCTGTGAGTGTCTGAAAAGATGCGATCGCGCATGTTTTTCTTCTTTCATCGAATTAGTGCAAGAGCGGGTTCACCGTAGCTGCATATCAAGTTCTATGATAACATCTTGCTGAATTCTTTGGCTTTTATGAGTTATGCTAGAGAACATATGACCAAGTGTTGATAGCTCTCGTCAGGACTAATCCTCCTGTTTCTCTGGCTGTGTGTGTTGGTGTTAGCTGCGCTACAGTGCAGAGGAGTACTTTGAAAACATCCTGCAGAACACGGAGCATGCGCAGAAGAAACGCCTGCGGAAACTCAGGGTCAAAGTCAACAAAGAGGAGTAAGGGCAGGATTAAATCATTGCTCTGCAAACATACTTATTCTATCTGTGTAGTAATTTAAAGTGACAATGTTAAAGTATTACTAAAACCCTAATAATAAATGACTTATGGTGCTCGTGGTGTGACACACCAACTTGCATTCAGCACAGTGCATTCACATTCTCCCACACAAACTCCTACTCACACATACAGTTCAGCCTTCCACTGAGCACAGCAGGAATGCTAATATTAGCTCCGCTGCTTTTGATCGCAAGTTAATTTTAATATCTTTCATCAAATCTGAATCGTGCTGCTCTATAGTGCCACTTTACTGTATTTCCACCCTCCTTGCAGGTGGGTAACTGGAGCCGCTGTCGTCAACGCCTTCTACTCAGCCAGCAAAAACCAAATAGGTATCTCCACATGTGCACATGCATACATACGTGTGTATAATTATTCAACATTTTGTAAAGTTTTGTAACCTTTTTATGCTTTTCTCCGGTGTTAGTTTTCCCTGCAGGTATCCTCCAGCCGCCTTTCTTCAGCAAAGGCCAGTCTAAGTCTCTCAACTACGGCGGCATCGGCATGGTGATCGGTCACGAGATCACACATGGCTTTGATGACAACGGTATAATTTTCCAACAAGCCTTTGGGTAGAATTTTTTACTGAAACTTGTACCACAGAAAACAAGCCTTTTAAAATGCCGCCTCAGATCATTTTCCACTGCGTTTCAACTGGGTTATGTGAAGTTATTATGTTCAATGTCAGGATTCTTTTAAAATGCCACCCAGAAACACAATGGAAATGGATGAAAGGCAATGAAAACATGTAATTGACATCACTTTCAGCATTTCAGTGCAGCTAACAAGATAATGGGTGTGTGGGCACAGAGAAAGGTCACAATCTTTTTTTTTTTTTTTTTTTTTAACCCTCTGAGACACAATACACAATAGACCCGTTTTTGTCTTTTTTTTTTAGTGGGGTAGATGTGATCTTTATGGGGAGTTAGCAGGTCAACACTGTGTGTCACTGTTGTTCTGGTCATAAATCGGAAATAAACTTGAATTAATTTATTAAAGTAAATTGTGAAAGTGTATAAGGGCTGAGAACATTATGATACAAGTATATGATGGGCAGTCCCATGCTCACTTATATATCATAAGTTGTTGCAGGAATTTTTGGTGTTGATACCATTTGTTACACAGATTTGGTGCTAAATTTAACCATTTTTTATCACTCGAGAATTGATAAAAATTATCAATAATCCCTCCAATATACCACATTAAGACACCAAGACCTTGAGGAACACCATAGAACAAGTCATGCTGTGATTTGGTATCAAAAATCTTTGACATTTGGAGATTTCTGCAAGAATTGCATTGCATTACGTGATTGGATGGCCAGTGCTTCCGTTCTAGAAACTGCTCAGAAATCCCCTTATTCTCAATTTACCTAGGAAAGCCATCCATCCTCTGAATGCTCTAAGTCTCTAGTTTGTGGTTGTAAAGTTTCATGAGGCTGTGATTATCCTAGAGGTCACCGACGGTCATTTTATACAGTGAAGTCAAGTTTCAAAGAATGGTCTCACTACAATGAAATGGCCACTTTGGAGACTAACATCATCGCACATGAGTACAATTGGGCTCATTGAATCCACAAGAGTCTCAGCTTTACAGTGATACCCAATTTATGTAATTCCAAGACTGTTTAGGGACCCCAGTATGTAGAAATATTCAAATACACCATTTTAGAGGCAAAAAATGTATACTGCATTCAAAAAACTGCAGGATTTTTGCCCAAAACTGCATGTGATTATCATAAAGTGGGCATGTCTGTAAAGGGGAGACTTGTGGGTACCCATAGCACCCATTTTCACTCACATATCTTGAAGTCAGAGGCCAAGGGACCTCTGAAAATCACCATGCCAGTTTTTCCCCGACAAAATTTTGCCTAACTTTGGTGCGTTATTTAAACTCCTTCCCAACAAGTTAGAATGACATGGTTGGATAATGGATTCTTTAGGTTTTTTAGTTTCATATAATATCTGTCACTTCACTCTACCTCTACAACTGAACCTGCGACAGCCTTTGAAAAACAGTAAAGTCAGCTGGGATGGCCCGCAATCCCGCGGGTCTCAGAGGGTTAATTAAATCCAACCAACCAAATTTTCATTCATTTGGCATCTTTTCTTTAGGTCGTAACTATGATAAGGATGGTGACCTGAAGGACTGGTGGACACCAGGCTCCACTCAAAAATTTCTGGACCTCTCCAAGTGCATCGTCAATCAGTATGGTAACTTTTCCTGGGACCTGGCCAATGGACTCCATGTATGTCCTGGTAGACAATCTCTCTCTCCTTCTTCTTTTTTATAGTTTTTATATAATTTACTCAAATATTATCCCAAACTTGCTCATTGCCTCATTTATTTGCTTTCCTGTTACCTTTGCCAGCCTATCCTTTTCCATCTTTCTCACAGTTTTGCAGGCTCATCTCTTCTCTATAGCTGCTTCAGGTGCCTTTAGTATTTCGTGTTGACATATCCATCTCTCTCTTTGTTTCTCCTCCTCTGTCCTGTTGCTTTGAACAATGCTTCTTTTATCCCCTGGGAAAATGATTTCTTGTTTTCAAAAAAAAAAGTGATTTGCTGGAAATACAGAAATACATCTCCCTCTGTTCTTTTTTTTCTCCCCTGCCAATCTTTGTGTTTTCTCTCCTTTATGTCCCCTCTCTAGTTAAATGGTAACAACACTCTCGGGGAGAACATTGCTGACAATGGAGGGATACGGCAGGCATATCAGGTAATGAGCCTGAACACAAAGGAGGGAACTCGGTTTATGAGCCCTGGTTTAAAGATGACAGAGGATGGGATTCAGCATGTGGTTTGTTATCGTCGTCTGCCTGCTAATGTTAATAGATGTGTCATTTTGCCAGGTCGCTGATAGGCTCATTAGCTATTGTAAACACAACAATGAAGGGCATGATGTTGCTGCTGATTTCATCAGTTTTTACCAGAGGTGAATAGAGAAAGGGTATTCACAGATTTGAATTCAATACGAGATAATTTTCTTTAGGCCAACCATGATGTCATGAAGCATATCCAAAACAACACAGTTGTATTTTCATGCTGCGTTCAAGAAAACTCAGAACTCGAAAATGTACGACCTAATACTAGAAATAGGAGCCTAAAATGAATCGCCACTCAAACTCGGAGTTCCCACTTGTAAACTCATGGCAAATCCATCTATCATATAGTAAAACCTGTTCTGCACATACATTGGTATCAAAATATGTTGCCATGTTATTAGGTAGCTGGTAACGGTAAACAATCTGAAAGTTATCTTCTCTGCACAATAGTTATTCCGTAAAACGTTAAAAATCCTGGGAAAAAATGTGGTGGCGAGTTCAATTGTGTGTACACACTCAGCCATGATTTTTGTTTACGTTTTGTGTCGTGCATCTGGAACTCTTGGAGGTCGGAAGTTGGAAATTTCAACAGGGAAAATTCCAACCTCAGAGTTATCTGGAATGCAGCATTAGAACAAACATGCATTATTCACCAAACAGCTCAGCATGTGAAGGAGTTACAGGAAGTATCTTCGGAAATTAGATTTTTTGACAATTAGGTCATTTTTTGGTATTTTTCTAAACAGCGGTGACATAAGATGAGAACATTTGTCTCGTATTAATACTGCAGGCCTATAAGAACTATGAGGCGGCGAACGGAGAGGAGCCTTCACTACCTGGCATCGACCTTTCCCACGATCAACTCTTCTTCTTAAACTTTGCTCAGGTAGTTGATGGATGTATGGTTGGATTGTTGGATTGATTCATTGATTAATTGATTGATTACAGAAATCAATGGATGATGGATAGATAAATGGATGGTAAATGAAGGGATGGATGAATTGATTGATTAGCTGGTGGATAGATGGATGGATGGATGATAAATGTATGGATTACAGTTATTGATAGATGATGGATAAATACATGGATGGATGGATAATTTGGTGGAATGATGAATGGATGGAATGAAACAGATGGAAGATTTAGTTGATGGATGAATGGAATAAATTGGAAAAAGGGCAGTCTATTGCAAATGATACCGGTCTAATGCAGTGTGTCCTAATCTCTGTCTTTTTTAGGTGTGGTGTGGAACGTACCGACCAGAGCAAGCTGTTAATTCCATTAAATCAGACGTACACAGTCCAGGGAAATTCAGGTAAATTCTTTTACATCAATGAGCCATGTGAGGCAAAGGGTATAGGAAGTAAATTACAGTAGTAGCTAACATTTTAAAACCTTGAAAAATGACATGCTGTGTAAATTTCAATTTCAAGTAACCTTCTAATACAGCAACTTAAACCCCATCTCCCCTGTATGTGTTACAGAGTACTGGGCACCATTCAGAATTTCCCAGAATTTGCCAGAGCGTTCAGCTGCAACAAGAGCAGCGCCATGGTCTCCGACAACATCTGCCGTGTGTGGTGATCCACAGACCTCCGGGATGGGGACTTTTCTGACGTGGGTCACCCCTGTCCCTGCAGTACCTCTCTCCCCTCTGACTGTTGGAGCACTCGTGGGGGGGCTACAGGGAAGTGGAAGCTCCCCTTAGCTCTTTACTGGATGGACATGGGCTGGTGGACTGACACTGCAGTATGCACCTCCTCCGAAGGAAAGCAGTGGGCTGTACCCTTGCGGACAGACGGAGCACTGTCTCTCCGACTTTGATACTGTAGTTCATTCAATCAGCCTGATTATTCTGCTACTCACTGGATACAATCACTCCTTTTGTTGTTTTTTTTTCTCTCCATTTTCATCTTGTTTTACTCATCATTTGTGCGTCTGCCAGTGTGCGTGTGAGTGTGTGAGTGTGTGTGTGAGAGAGTGTGTCAGTCAAAATACTGTAGTTGTCAAGAGAGGGGCAGACGGACAAATGTGCTCTAATCCACTGGCATATGAATACACCACCCACCCACTCACACTCATACCCATGTAACAGGGCTGAACCACTGTACTGTATGTGGGACTGAGCTGTATGCTTCTCAGCAAGACCTCAGCTGGTTTCAGCCTCCATCTACACACTGATAAACTCTACAATGTATTCGTAATGTACTCCTTGTTAGTACGTAGAGCTAGATTATAAGAGAAAATCAAAATTTGCTGAATAGACCAATCATTATATAACCGTAATCACATATTACACAATACTGTTCTATATTTAATGATGATGATTTAACTGACAGGCGACTGCTGTTCATTAGCAGTATGTCAAATAAACCAAAATTAAATTTTTGCCTTTAAAGATGACAGCTGGTCATGAATCATTGAGCAGACAATCGACAGTCACCAGACCCCTTTTTATACGCTCATTGAGCCTCCTGATGTGTGTCTCCATGCGCTTTCCAGTCTTTTTTAAGTCATTTTGATTGCTGCCTACTGTTTGTCAAGCAAATTTGGTATGCCTTACATGATCTGTTGTGCTGCTGTGAGTGTGGGTATTTGCCGGAGAACAAAGGATAAGAAAATGTATCAATAAAGCAATAGTTTGACTTTTTCGCAATTACTTTCCTTTTCCTGCCAAGAGTTAGATGAGAAGATTGATACCACTCTCATGTCTTTCCACAATAGGGTACAGCCAGCAGCCGGTTAGCTTAGCTTAGCATAAAGACTGGAAACAACTAGCCTGGCTCTGACCAACGGTAAATAAAAAGCCTGCCAGAATCTCAAAAGCTCTCCAATAACCACGTTACTTCTCGTTTGTTTGATCGGTACAAAAACAAAGTTCAAAAACAGTCAGTAGTGGTTTTATAGGGCATTATGTGTGGGACTATTTCTTGGCCGAAGGCAGTGACTTCCTGGAGTCTCCGCCAGTTGCCTGGCAACCTAATGGTGATGACTTCAGGACTTGGAGTCTTCCATTTTTCTACAGATGAAACTAACAACACATAAAGTGTTAATAAGCTTTAAATGTGCAGGTAAGCAGATTTGGTCTCACCTTTGGACAGAGCCAGGCTAGCTGTTTCCCCTTGTTTCCAGTCTTTATGCTAAGCTAAGCTAACCATCTCCTGTGCTGTAGCTTTATATTTAACAGAGTGATGTGAGTGGTATCATTATTCTCAACTAACTCTTGGCAAGAAAGTGAGCAAGTGTATTTCACAAAATGTTGAACTATTTAAGAAAGGTGTAGCAATTTTTCAGTTTCTTTAATCACATGAAGAGAACCATCTTTTTTAATGATTCTTTTTAACATTGAAGCAAAAGTCAATTGACAGACGGTGATATAATTAGACTTTCGAAGGATTTATCTATTTTAAACTGCGGGCTGAGTCTTTGCTGGAACCTAATGAACTTTTTAATAGCGCAGGCATTTTTCTGAAGGCAGAAGGTCGGGGGAGTTTAGTATTCATGGTTTTGTATGGCTTTATTTTCTACGTCAAAGTGTTACTGAGGCTTTAACACAAGGTCGTTAATTGTGGACATTTTAGCCTTTGCCTTTTATATATAAAATTTAGTGCAATGAATGATGCGCCATGATCATGTAGACCACTTTTTCAGACAGTATACAACACCATCCATGTCCAGCCTTTAAACACTGTTTCCCCCTTGTTTCGTTCTTTTCATTGTTTGTGCAAGCTTTCTGTCTCTGTCACTGCCGCTCACTCCCTCAGACTTTCTTTCTTTCTTTCTGCCTCTCTCTCTCGCACTCCACCTGTAGAAAGACAGATATACCTCAGTTGCCTGTATTTAGATACTTTATAATAATGACAGATAATCATCTTGAGGAGCATTTTTTTCTTTCTCTCAAAATAAATATTTAAATAACATGCTGAGCCTGCGGGCGAAGGTTTGTCTATGTACTTGTGTGTGTTTGTAAGGGAGGGGGTGGATGGGTGGGTCAAAAAACACCAGACCTTCGCCGAGGAGACTGGTGTTAGTATCCCATGTGTAACCAGAAGTCAACATTCAATTATTTGTCACGTAACTTCAGTACTTAAGTTACACTGCTTCCGGTGTTCCCACACCACAATCTTTTCCTAACCCTATCTTAGTAGTTTTGTTGCTTAAACCTAACCAAGTCGATATTTTCGTAAACCTAACTAAATCGATTTGTTGCCTAAATCTAACTAAGTAGTTTTGTTGCCTAAACCTAAGCAAGTTTATCTTTTCATAAACCTAACTAAGTAGTTTTGTTGCCTCAACCTAACCTAGTCAATATTTTCCTAAATCTGACTAAATATATTTGTTGCTTAAACCTAACTAAGTAGTGTTGTTGCCTAAACCTAACCAAGTCGATCTTTTCTTAAACCTGACTAAATATATTTGTTGCCTAAACCTAATTAAGTAGTTTTTTTGCCTAAACCTAACCAAGTCATTTTGTTGCCTAAACCTAACCAAGTCGATCTTTTCCTAAACTTAACTAGGTAGATTTGTTGCCTCAACCTAACCATTTTGTTTCTTTTGAAGACGGAAGAAAAGGTTTGTTTTGAAAAGACCTACATTCGTAGGAAACCTCACGAGAATGAGGATACATTGGTTGTTTTAGCATCAGAATCAGGCTTACATATAAATGCAAGCTCTTAAATTTGAGAGTTGGTGATTATTTTTGTCAGAGAGCTTCAAAATGATAAACATTCCTTTAATGTCAGACTTAAATTATATACTTCATAACAGTGTGAGTGTACAGAATATCTCAGTGCTGCTGAAATTTTTTTCTTTTTCTGGACTTCAGAGACTTTACGTATAGAACTTTTGTAGAAATCTACATCGGAGCAGAAATTCTGCAGCATTTTCCTTTTGCTCTACTTTTATGCTGTCTGTGATGTTCATAAAAAAAGGTTCAGCTATAGAGAGATATTCCTACATTCTGTTTCACTCACAGCATGAACTGACTTGAGGGGAGTATTAGGAATATGGGGGTTTCATTTTGTAATTTCCACAGAGACAGGAAAAAAAACAATAAGTTGATTTTAATGCAGCATTAGCCCAAACTCTTTCCTCACTAATTGGACCTTTAAGCATTGGAGGAGCACGGGCTAATGTGTGAAGTTAGTCCAAGGCACGATGCAAACAAATTAATGTGCAATATCGTTATGGCTGCTCCCAAGCTGCCTACTGGTAAATGTACCCAATGCTGCAATGAACCAGCGAGCACATATCCTGGCATGGGGGAAGGCTTGTACCCAGGCTGAAACTGGAGAGGCAGGGACGTCTAGAAAAAATGTTTCAGATGTAAAAAGAGAGAGCCAAAGAGAATTACAATATATGCAATGCACAGTATTGGGCAATGGTGCCAAGTAGGAGCACCAGAAGTATGGCCAAACTTTAAAGCCATGTGTCAAAAATATCTAGGAATGGGGGAGTGCAGCAGGGGCCAGAACCAACACACTTGTGAAAATACACATAAGTAAAGTTGGGAAGTTCATGACCTTTATTTTATTTATGTATTCATTCTTAAAACATTCTTACAACAATATAGAAATGTCATATTTTGGGTTTTACTCCACATTATACAACATGTCATTATGACCAAAATGACCAATTTGGCTTAGTTACATATAGGTTGACTTTAAAAATAAACTACAGACTACATTTCTTTGACCTTTTCCAAATGGTTACTTATTCTTTATACTTTATTTATATGGTAGGTATGAAAACAAGGCTGTGTGAATGTGTGACTCTGAGGCTCTTCAAGTATTGATTTCAGCTTCAGTGTCAGTTGCTTATTTACTTCCTGGCTTCCCCTTTTACTCTTGGTGGCTTACAGAACTTGGATAACTGAAGGTTCACACCACCCACTTTCCTCGTGCTCTCACCCACCGTGTCATTAGCAGCAAGGCTTGCTAACATCACAGCTAACATTACAACACCTCAGCATGTTCCTGGGAGGCAGAACAGAGTGTTTTGCACTTTGTACATCAATAGACGGCTGAGGTTTTATCCTGAAGTAACACGGAGCCTGGAGGATGTTTGGAACTTTGAAACTTAATGAGAATGATAATAAGAGCATGACTTGACTGAAAATAAAGGTGTCAGTGAAATAAAATCATAATTAACACCGTTGCACTTAAAACCTGCCAATCTTGAAGGCAGTTTTAAGGAAGTCACCCGTGTTAGACCTCCTTTTCTTTTTGAACACAGAGTTCTGCTCCCCTCTGTTGCCCTCTGGTCATAAAACGACTCTCTGCCCTTTGGGCGACCCTAACAGTGGGTCCAGTGGTATGTGTGTGTGGGGCGGGCGGGCGGGCATGCAGCCTTTGGAATGCTTGTCAGAGTGTGTGTGTGTGTGTGTGTGGCAGTGTGTGGTGTCTGAGGTGTAGGAAAGGGGAGAACGACACAATTATAAGCATATGTGCGCACACACCACAAAAGGTACACGTACACGCGTATACACGTGCAAATTATGTATGAGGATAATAAGTGAGACGGCGTTTCAGATAATGAGAGTGGACACCGTGCTATTGTACACTTTATTCAAAAGGAGCTCTTATTGTGAAGTGCACTCTCGCTGTGCTCTCAGTGTTAAAGGCCCCTGATAACCATCCATTCTGATTCTAAAGAGGCTGGATTTACCATAAAAGGTTTTAATTGCCATTGCTTTAATACTCTCTCAGGCACTAGTATAAAGAAAAATAATAATTCTGTCCCATGCCCGTTTGAAAGTCTCACTGTTTTTTAGGTGCTTTTGATTTAACGCTTAAATGAGTTCCAGCATTTAAAAACATGTTGCTTTTACTCAGTAAGTGCACAGGGAGCCAAAGAAAACAGCATACCTTTTAATGTGTGTTTTTTTACTCGTGTCAAGGATTTATGTTTTTGAAATAAGTGGGACACTGTGCACCCAGTGGTTTGCCTGTCAGATATGACGTACTGTGCATTACAAATGTTGATATCACCACAAGCAACACAGCGAGCCTCAAAGAATCAATATTTACACAAAAAAATATGAAGTTTAACTGTGAACATCCAAAGACAGACAGAAACAAATGCCTATTTCAAATATAATTATTAGAGTCATGACAAATGATGAACCCTTTCAAAATGTTTTTCCATTAATGGCCAGCCTGTCTCTATCATTTGACAGTGGAAATCTAGAAACTGCAATTGATCCATCCCAGAATACACTCCTGTTTGAGCTGTCACAAATGTATATGTGCTCCCTCCATAATTAATGTAAAACAGTGACATCCTGTGGTTGTTCAATATATCTGTGCCGAGCCATGTGGTGGCTGACTAAGTAGCACAAAGGTTACATCAAAACACAATGTTCTTCAAATATTACACATTATTTTGTTCCTTCAAACAGTATATAAACATCATGTTGATTTCTGCATTTAATTTAATTTCTTCCTCACAGGTTAAGCCGCATGACAGCTTTTTTCTAACTCACTTCAAGACGCACGTACTGACAGCTCACTGACGCCATTCATAATTTAGCAATCTGGCATAAGCCATTCGTGCTTTTTTTTCTCCTCACGTTTTGACCAAGCTACAGCAGCACGCTTACATTCTCCTTTCCAACCTCTCATCCCCACAAAAAGGAGCACTAATCCCTCTAATCCCAATAAGTAAAGCTTCTATCTAAGAATGTTAGACGTTGTTCCAAACCAGCAAACAGCTTTAATGAAACAAAACAACATTTGTTGAGAAATACAATCGGGTACAGTTACAGAAACTCCCGTCATTATAGTAACCATTGATCCTCTGTTGGCTGCAGACAGGTGAAAGATCCGTTTCATTACTTTTACATCTTAGTGCAGTCAGTGACACTGTAGACTATGCAATTCTAATTAACTGCTTCAAGTTCGGGACTGGCATGAAGGTCACAGCACTTAATTGGTTCAGCGGATATAACACTTTTTCTGTCACAATGGGAAATGCCACTTCTTCTTTGACATGCGGCACTCCGTGGGGCCACTTAAGGTCACAGTTTTCATTTTGCTTTCCGTTTCGATGCTCTTGTTATGCCAAATAATCCATAAACACAGTAGTTCATCTTGCATCGTTACACACGGTTGATACGTAGATACTGTACAGCTGACAAGTCACGCTATAAGGATATCAAAGGAAGGCATAAACTGCCAGATGTTTGGAAAAAATGTGGCTTTTAAAAGAGAGACATGCAATCTTTCCTTTCCAGTTCCTAAAGAAAGCCTTTTGTACATGAATCTCCTCACATCAAATGCATCTGGGCATCTGGCTGTAATGCTTACATCAAAATGTGGCTGCCTTGTAGTTACACAACAAAATCACATTACTCAAATGGTGGCTTTTGGCATCTGGATTTATTTTAAGGTTTTATTGATTTCTTTTAAAGCGCAGTCGGATCTGGCCTAAAGCTACTGTTATAACCAACTTGAGAGTCCCCTGTGAGTCAGGCAAGAGCATCACGTTCACATGCAAGGCCTTTTTTGCATTCTCAACACGTTTAAGACCAAAGGAGACTTGGCTTCTCCCTCAACTCCCCCTCGGCTTTGAATCCACCTGCCGTAGGCCAGGTTGTTGCAAGGCCGTGTCTACAAACACCACTACTGGTACTGCTAATACTACGGCTGTTACTAATATTGCTACAACTATTAAAATATGAAAAAAACAAAACAATAGAATGTTTTTATAGCACATATTTTAATAAAAACTCATGATTAAAACAGTTTAACAAGCTGTAATTGTGCAAAAGATCCATTTATAATAATTACTACCATCAATTGTGTTGTTATTTAGTAGTGTTTAAAGGAACAGTGTGTAAGATCTGGATGGTATCTAGCAGTGAGGTTGCAGATTACAACTTAACTACAACTCAAGCGTGTAGGTTTGCTACGGTGCCCGACGCCAAAACACAAATGGCCCTCTCTAGAGCCAGTTGTTCTAAGAGTAGAGTGGGAAGAATGTGTGTGTACGTGAGAAGGGAGTGGTGAAACATGAGAGAGAGAGCGGCGGCGATGGGAGTGAGTAACGTAATCATCTCCGGCCCAAGCAGGAAAAGTTAATAGTGTTTGGTTTTGTCCTTTCTGGGCTACTGTAGTTCCATGGCGGTGCTACATGGCGGACTCCGCGGAGACGGGACCCACTCCCTATGTAGATATAAACGGCTCATACTAAGGCTACGAAAGCACAACAATTCTTATTTTCAGGTGATTATACACTAAAGAAAACATACTAATACTACATTCCATTTCTGCCAATACATCGCCCTATGTTACACACTGTTCCTTTAAAGGTGCTAAATACCGGATTGGGAGCATTTCTATTGCCTCTAAATGGCTTTTAGCATTGCGACGGCAAGCCGGCGGCTCATAGCTAACGATGCTAACAGCGCTTAACAGTGCAAACAACAGCGAAGGGCTGACAGAGATAACAGTGTTTACCTGACGGGGAAGCAGAGGGTGGGTGCTACGCTTCTGCGATGTTATCAGCTGTAACCGCCGTATGAGAGCAGTGCCGAGCAGCCAGCGGGGCACGCTCACGTGCATGAACATGCACTAAAAGCACGCGTTGCCGTCCCGGCGATGTCAACAAAGCACAGAAAAACTCGGTTTACAACACATACAGAGGGAGAGCGACTTCATTCTCTGCTCAGGTAGCCATTACTCCTCTATATCTTTACATAGCAAACAGTTGTTTGCTGCTACATTAATGCACCGGGTATCGAATTTAGCACCTTTAAAAGTAGCCTAATCTTAGGATGGAACATCTGTCACCTCTGGTTGCTAACCACGGTTTCCATTACCATTCCATCGTGAAAGTAGTACGGCAATTAACACGGAATCTTAATAGTAGACACACAACATGAATGTGCCCCACCTGGAAGACATCTTGTCACGCAGCACCATGTGGTGCATAATGATGTATTCTGAGGACAGTAATGCTAAATTGGGGCTGGGAGTGGGAGAGTTGGGAGGGGTGTGTGGCAGTGGGAGGTGCTGTTTTGCTGTTGTTGACGTGAACAGATTTGGCATGGTAACAGCCTAAACAAGTCTATCCACTTACAAATAACCTGATGCTGAGATGCTTCAGCTCAATTACTATGAAGAATTGTGTGTGTGTGTGTGTGTGTGTTTAATATAAGCTTCTGTGGGCATGTGTGAGAGTGATTGTATATTTTAATGTGTTTGCCTGCGTGAACATGTGTGTGCAAGTGTTTGCTGGACCACATGTGTTTCTCCTACCCCTTTTGCATTGCTGTGGTACAGAAAGTTTCCATATCAACCTCGTTACACGGTCAGGCTGTTTGCATCCGGCGCACATGTTCAACGTGACACCAAGTGCACAGATTTTAGCCCTGTGCAGGTTTATAAGGCTTATACACACCTCCTGCTTACTGGAAAGTGGATGTGTGACACAACCTGCAGTAACAACCAGACGATCTAATTCCCTGTTATTAAACGCACCCTCGAAAATGCTCTTTAAAAGCTGACCACGCTGCTATTACGGATTTGGAAGGCTCAGTTGTAATGGCAAGTTATGAGCTGACATGTCAAGCAAACATTAGCTGTTTGATTGCTTCAAACTGGAATCCAAATGCTGAAATCTTTGAGCTTAATTCAGCAGCTTTAATCTCGAGTTCTGCAATGTGCCAGAAGTAAAACAGTTCATCAAGTGCTTACAATTGATAAAAGAAATTATGAGCAAAAAGTCCCCCCAGGCCGTCTCTGCACATTAAAATTAAAAGTGTTTAAGTGCAGCTCCCCACCCAATTTTCTTTCCATTGTTTTTCTCTCCACATCCTATGAGAGTGCGGGACTACTCAAAATAAGGACTTGTGGTAGCCATGGCAACGACGCTGCCAACACTAACACCCAATAGTTTTGACGCCCAGCAGTGTGACATGAATACACAGAGGACACAGCAATGCAAACACACACACACAGACACACACACTCAGGTATCCATTCCTCATTTTGCTACCCCTTAGTTACAAAACACTGCTTTTTTCTAGTTTATCTCTGAAAGGCTCCGCTGAGAGAAGTGCAGCAGCCTGAATACGCAGAAACTGAAATGCATCACATCTGACACTGTTCATAGAAAACGGTGGGTGTTCTCATTAGGGACATCTATTTGAGGGTTTGAGTTAATGGATTTCAATCTAACAGAATTCTAAAAGATTATATGAAGTATTAAATCGAAGGGGAGAAAACCACAGAAAAATAGGTTGATTTGATTAATTCATAACACGACAGACAATTATTCATGTTCCTTCACAGCAAATCATCATTACCACTGGACCATGGCAGATATCCAATGCTCACTTTTATACCAGCATTTCCAAATGTGCCAAAATAGCTGACAGTATGTATCTGACAGAAAGTGAACATGAAAACACAGAGATGATCTTTTTGTCCCGTGTTCCCTGGTTGGAGAACTTCATTTCTGTGATGAATTTAATTTCTCCCCCCCGCACCTCTTTTCTGCCAAAGAAAGAGAATCAAAAATCCATTAGTAGAACAAACACGCAGGCTGAAGCTGCAGTCTGGCTGGTAAGTTTTAAAAATTTAGCAGTTTCAGCATGCTAACATGCTCACCAACTTTTCACCACTACATTACACTGGGGTGTGATAAATAAACTACAAAATATTATATATATATGGCTTTTAAGGCATAGTCACAAATGCACAAATGTAGTAGAGTGATTATCGCCTGCCAAGGTGATATTCGCGCTGAAAGTTCACCAAATATGAAATCCACACGAATGCGAAGATGTGAATTTGCTTCGCCACTAGAAGCAAATGTTTTTTCACCCTTTTGCTTGCATAGGATGGAAGTGAACGAAAGGCAATTGATAATTTCACGCATATGTGACCGTGCCTTTATTGTGAAAGGTAAGGGCGGAATAAGTGGATCTGGTATGTGCTGCCTTTGTCAAGATTGAAAGGAGTAATAAAGTTGCGTCTTCGGACTATGGAGCCTATGTGTTGTTTCACATATACAGTAGGCACAACTCAACCCGTTCCGCACAACGTGATTGGTTTATTTGCGGCATGAAAGCTCAGAAAAATCTACCTCTTTCGCGTAATATTTGCATTCTGGTTGAAAGTATTCATGACAAAAACAGTTTGAAAAAATACTGACGTGTAAATTAAGCGCATAAAAAAAAAAAAAAACACGCCACAAGGTGTAGTTTCGTTAGTTAGCATGCTGACATTTGCTGACATTTGCTGATTTGCGCGAAATACAAAGCACAGCTGAGGCTGATGGGAATGTTATTTTGACTTGGTGATGGCTCTAGATAACAAACTGAAGGATCACCAAAGTTATTACTATTCAGCCTGAGGGAGACATGAATATGTGAATCAGATTTCCATCCAGCTGTCAAAGATTTCTCTCAAAACCACAAATATCAAGAATTAATACTCTGAGGAACATGGATGTCTATTTAAAGTTTCACATCAATTCAATAGTTGTTGAGATATTTTCATTTTGGATCAAAGTGGTGGACACTCTGACCGACCGACATTGCCATCTACCGTGTTGTTCATACACTGATACATGTATATACAAACATATTGTATACTTTAAAGACGGAATCATGTACCCAAGCAAAAATGAAGACAAAGTAGATAACTGCTGTGCAGCCAACAATCCATCCCACCATCAGCAGAACCGGGAAGAGTTTGCGGGACGATGCTGAGAGACAAATATAGAAATAATGACAAAGTTGGCAGGGTGTGGGAACAATGTATTGAATTAAACTCTGGATCATTTCTTTTTCCTCAATTTGTGGAATGCGGGTTTCTTACCTCTCTCTGCTCTAATCTTTTTGTCGTAATGGGTGCAATGCCAGGCTCCGTGCTGTGAAGAGTTGACGCTGGCATCCGGCAGGGAAGGGTGGAACAAATCTGGGGGACTTGGATTTAAATCCATCCTTAGCCCTTCAGCGGTCCCATCTAACTCTAGCCTGTTCCCTTCTCTTTAACATTCTTAAAAAGCATTACTTTACTGAGAGAAACTGACTTTTTTCCCCCTCATCTTTTGGAGGTGAGGCCATTCCCGTCACATCATTTTCTCTGTGGACCTGGTCCCAGCTGTGCTAGGCCCTGTGATCCTCTTCCTGTATTTCCCTGGAGGAGCTGTTGCAGCTGGGGCTGGCAACTTCCTCTCTAGAGGGTCTTCTTCAGTTAGGTCAATACTATGGGTCAAAATCAGAGTCACAGGAAAACAAATACAACTCGTCTTAAGGAAAAGTTTGACATTTTTTGAGCAATTTGTTTATTCTTCGAGTTCGAGTTAGATAAGATCGCTACCACTTTCATGTCTGTAGGATAAATATGAAACTACTTCCAGATAACATAAAGATAAGAGGAAAGCAGGGGGAAACATATAGCCTGGCTCTGTCCGAAGATAACAAAGTTCGCCAACAACCACCTCTAAATTGTTATATCTTGTTTGTCTAATCTGTACAAAAACCTGGGAATGTGTAGAAACGTCAAGGGGTTATGCGCAGAACTCTTTCTTGGCCGGTAGCTGTGACTTCTTGTAGTCTCAGCTGGTTGCATGGCAACCTGGAATAAAGCTTTAGCTTGTGGCTTTAAAGGCACAATCACAAACGTGCAAAACTAACATTCATCTCCTGCTCTTTTCCATATACAGTATGTGAGCAAAGGGGCAGAAAAACATTTGCTTCCGGTGGCTCGAATCCATCTTTGAATTTGGTGAACTTTCAGACTAATATCGCCTCAGCAGGCGAAGATCACTCGCCGGCATTCCAGCATGTGTGACCGTGCCTTAACACTTTGATTTTTTTGCAGATTAAACCTGCAGTAGGCAGGATATTTTTGGCATCATTGGGCAAAAATTCCATAATAACCTTTCAGCATATTGTAATTCAAGTGTTCTGAGAGAAATCTAAACTTCTGCACCTCATCATGACTCTGTTTTCAGGCTTTAAAAAATCTAGCCCGTGACGGGAGACTTTGGCCAATCACAGGTCATTTCAGAGAGAGGGCGTTCCTATTGGCTGTTCATTCAACAGAGGCAGTTGTCAATCACTGGAGAACGAGAAAGTTTATTCTGGATGGTGGGCGGTGCTTGATATTTCCTCAACTGGTCTCAACATGGCTGCCGGGTCACAAGCTTTCTAATTTTACAGCTAAAGAGTACAATACAAGATATTTCTGAAAACATTTGAAGCGAGAAATAGGCATTACAGTAACAGAATATTGATTCATATTTGATCAGTGCTGCCTAGTTTGACCGCTTGATCGGACTTTGTGAGTGATTGACATCTGCTCAGAGACGGCAAGGCTCCAGCTCGGCTCTGATTGGTTGTTTTCCTCCGGTTTGTGTAATCTTGCAGATGCCATTAGGAGCACCAGAGGCACATTATTCTTTTCAGATTACCTGTCTCATGCACTACTGCTACGATATAGTTACCGTTTTATAAAAATAACTTTTTTTTTTAACCATATTTGCTCCAATTCTACTTACTGCTGCTTTAAGTAAATGAGATATGATATGTTAATTAAGGAGATTTAGAGGTGCTGGGAGCAGTATTTTGTTACATTCGGACAGAGACAGGCTATAGCTGTGTTTCCCCCGGTTTTCAGTCTTTTTGCTAAGATGAGATATGATAAGCTAACCAGCTCACAGCTTCATATTTCGCAAAATATCAAACTATTCCTTTCAAGGCTAGGAAGAGGGCAGGGGAGAGAAGAGATGAGAGGAGAGCAGAGCAGCAGTAATTACTGGGGACTCTTTAAGAACCAACAAAGGCTGAAGTGGGAGAGCAGAGGAAGAGAGAGATCAGGTGGTCTAGAAAGTGGAGAGCACAGGAAGAAAGAGAGAGCGCAGAGGAGAGGGCACTCATGGTGTAATTGGATGAACACTTGTCAGTGACAGTGCCTGCTCCTGAAAATGACAGCTCTCTCTTTCTCCCTCTAACACAGCTCATCTTTTATGGGCCACTCCAATCCATCTCTCCTGCTAATTGTACATCTCAGCATGCCTGCATATAACCCGTCATTAGCATGGTGAGATTCGAGAGGTATGGGGTCAAATTGATTGCATGATTGCATGGAATTACAAAACCCCTGCTATCACTGACAAGTGTGGTTGTTGATGACCATCAAATATCCAAAATGTACTCAGGTGTTTTTGCTGGATCTTTCAAAAGGGTAAATGGACTGCATTTATATATACACTGTAAAAAAAAAAAAGTGTAAAATAACGGAAATATTCCGGCAGCAGGGGCACCAGAAAATGTCTGTTAAAAAACGGAAAAATACTGTCCGTTAATTAACATAAATAAACTGCATTAAAAAAAAACACAGTAATTATCTTTATATAATTAGCCTTTATTACTGTGATATTACAAGAAATATTTTACTTTTAACATATATTTATTGTTAGAATAGTCATACACCGTAAATCTAAGACCATTTACATATAAATTACAAAAGAAACATGTAATTTTACGTTGCAAAAGCCCAAATTTACATTAACTCTCAGAAGTTTTGCAAAAAAAATCTGTATTTTCACAAGAAATATTTTTAGAATTCCATGAAATCCTTTTCTTCTAACATAAATTAATTGTTAAAATAGAGTCATAAACATTTAAAAAACAGAATAATTATCTTTAAAAATGATCAAGAAAAGCTTAAATACAGATAATTACGATTGTGATTACAAAAAAATACTGTAAATCTAAGACCATTTACATATAAATCACAAATTAAACATGTATTTTTAAAAAAAAAATTCTGTCATTGTGAAATACAGACAAAAAATGTAAAACTTCTTGAAAAAAACTGTAAAAAAAAAGTTTTTTTTTTACAGTGTCAGTGGGTTCAGTGTCTCGCTCATAGACACTTGGACATGCAGACAGGAGGAGCTGGGGATGAAACCGCCAACCTTGTGGTTAAAGGACGAACCGCTACCTCCTGAGCCACAGCCGCCACCCAAATAATAATGGGAGAAAAGCCGAAGCTTTTAGAAGTGTGCACAATTGAATACACAATTTTGAAACTGCCATCCCGGCGACTTGAATGAACACACCTGGGTTTTGCTCCATTACTGTGTTAGTTCCAAATTACTCTCACTCTCCCTTCAATAACAAACTAATTTTCTCCTCCTCTCCCATGTGGCAGTGATTTTATTTGTATCAAGTGCATCGCCCTCCTTTTCCTCTCTTTGGTGTGACAAGAAATAACCCTCAACCACTGTTGCTCAAAGTAAGCATCCATATCTGTTAGCAAGCAACAAATACAATATAACACTATATTATATATTGCCCTCTGTTTCATCAACAAAAAACAGAAAGAGCGTTTGATATAAAGGTCACAAAGATATTGCATTTTTCTTGGCCTGTGTTACATTCATCACTTTTATCTGGCTGTACTACCGTGCCGTGTCTCACCTGCTAACTAATGAATGCTGTTTATACTTTGTCCTTCATTTGGATTTCCCTCGCTGCGCTGCTATCTTCCAAGTGATGCATTATCTGTGCTCTGCTCCTCTGCTGCCTCCCTGGGATTATCCAGGGGGTTTATTGAGGGGAGCCCTGCCAGCTGATGGAGAAGTCTATTCCAGGTAGCGTTTATCAGGCAGGAGGTGTAGAGATTGGGGGCTCCGTTCCCTGTTGGACATGAGTTGGATTTTCCGACTGAGACGGTTAATGCTTCCTTTGAAATGTAAGATTTTTGAAGAGTTATATACTGTAATTTCTGTTCTTGTTTAGCTGAACCAAGTCTATTTTTAATACACTCTACCATCATATGTCTTGTTTGCTGATGTTCATCCTTTTTTTCTATTATCTTACTGCTGCAGTTTTAACCAGTGAGCTTATCGCTGGCTTCAGGCCATATGATCTTTGCAGTGGAGGAAATTGACAAGCTTCACCCTCTGCTATCTGGCAGCTGATACTCGCCTAGCAGAGAGAACCACTCTATCAGCAGCAATGGCTACGGTAACTGGACAGGAAGTCCTTTTGGCAAACTCAGAATGTGGATCTGTGCCTACGGTGCCATTTATTGCTGGCGGTGCCCGCACTACAGCCTCCATTGTTGTGGCAAACACCCTTAGGGTGTTTGATATGGCATGGATAACTGATGTGTTGCAAACATAATGATGATTCATATGCTTGTTGCAAAATATTTCTAATACTGTATTACAGTACCATATCCCTATTCTGCTCTTGCACGTTTGTGATTTGCATTGCACAGTATTACACTGCTGCCTCAGGAAGAAGCTACCCTAATAGGTCTACACTTCGGCCGGCAGAGGCCATTAGGTGTGTGATTTTATCGCTTTTTTTCCATCATCTCTGTCTCTGAATTCTCAGAATTATGATGAAATATTTCTATGATATTACTGATTATGTGATCCTAGGTGCCTTTGACTATGTTCACTCTGGAGTGAGTGAGGTTTAGGTAAATAAAAAGCTGTGACTTTAGGCTCTCAACTCTAGTGTACTGTTTAACATTCATAAAAGAGAAAAGCAACACCTTCAGATATTGAAAACAATAATAACCCATCTGCTTTCTCAGTCTCTCTGTAGCATCGCTGGAGTGTATTCGGTGTCCTGAGCGGTTCTGGTTCAACTCAGACCAAACAGTGTGCGTCCCCAGCAGGTGGATTTCTTTTCTTACAATGACACCGTGGGAACCTTCCTCTTCATTGTCTCAGCTGTTTTGTGCAGCACTGACAGCTTCCACATTTTGCCACACTCCTTTACTACCGACACACACCTTTGGTAAAGTGTAGCACCATCCCAGATGATGACAAATTACATTTTGGAGAGTATTACAATGCAGTTTCATCATGCTGAGAGAATAATGGTGGAATGATATTGCAGTGTTCTGATCCATTAATATCAAAATTGAAAAAAAGCCCATATCCAACCCCATGCTGTAACTTATCCCTGTTTCTCCTTGCTTCAAAATCCCTCACTTTAAGGTGCGAGCCAACAACTCAGAGGTGAGCTTCGCGCTCCTGCTGTCGCTCAAGTTGTGCTTCCTATGTGCGCTGGCTTTCTTTGGACAGCCAGAGGCTTGATCCTGTATGCTGAGACATATGCTGTTTGGAATCAGCTTTGTGTTGTGTTTCTCCTGTCTGCTGAGCGTTCCATACTGCCGGAGGAGAACCTGATGCGTTATGTGGGTCCTGCTCAGCAGTGGTTTGGCATCTCTGTCTGCACCCTGGTACAGGTGATTCTGTGTTTCTGTTATTTATTACTTTAGGGAATCTATTTTCACACTTCCCTCCATATGAGGACAGGGTCATTTAAAACAATCTTGGAATCCATCGGCTATCGGTCTGATGACAGATAAGCCTCTGGGGGCAGGGGACGATATTTTTGGGGTTCCGATGTAGCCAGCGGATATCCGGGCATAGACCTCCTGTTCCATGCGCTCATTGTTTACAGTCCGATTAGCAACTTCAGATGCAAGTTGGAGTTGAGAGACCGGAGTTCGTGTACGACCGGATTGTTTCACAAGGACCCAGTTTACAAATTGTAAACCAATAAAAGTCTAAATCATTGTCAGACGATAGCCGATGGGTTCCGAGATTGCATTTCGGCCGATGTGTTCCGTCTTTTTTGCTCTCCATATGGACTGTTTACCTGCATTCAACCAAAGCATGCTCAAACGTGATTGGTCAATACTACTTGGACTACAAACAGAAACAAAAACGCTTCCGATACCAAAATCTTGTCCTGTTGCGTTTACTGTATAGAGATCATAGAAATAGAGATTTTGCATCTTGTGCAAGGTCCTGCGGGTTACTGCTTTCTGTTTCCTACAAGATATCTACTTCAGTTTTCATTTTCTTTGTATTCTAAACAAATCTCCCACTCCATTTCTTGACCCAACCTTATTTTCCCAGGTGCCGATGTGTGTGCTGTGGCTGACCCTGGCTCCTCCTCAGCCTGCAGAAAGAGACATCCTGTACCACTGGGGAAGAAGATTCTTGAATCTGTGATGGGCTCTGTGGGGGACTTCTCACATGGTTGGTCTGCTGGCCTGTCTCAGCTGTCTCCCTGACAAATTTAATGAATCCAAACTGTTCACTATTCAGCAGGCTGATCTTCTGTACTGTCTGGGTGGCTTTTGTGCCCTACATTAGCTACATTAGCTCTCCTGGGAAATACACTGTTGCAGTGAAGATTTTTGCTATCCTGGCCTCAAGTTATGGTCTTCTGTTCTGTATCTTTGTTTTATTATTCTTCTGGGGCCTCAGAGAAACACTAAAAAAACACCTGATGGCAATATATTGGGAAAACGTCATGGTCAATAGATGAGGGCATAAAAGACTTCAAATGAAAATAAAAACAGAATTTGCCCAAGTATCGACTTTTGAAAACTGTATAGTGTCTATCATGACAACAGCAACAAAAGAAAGAAAGAAGCAATGAATAAATAAATGTTCAATGTTATTTGTATTCAAATATCGTCACTTTTCGTCTGCGCTCATTTTATCTGCAGTGTACGTAATTTTAAATAAGCTATTAAACGTTGCTGCTGAATGTACTGTAACACAAATATCTGCATATGTATTTCTGCAATGGAAATGAACATTTCATCATATTATCAGCTCATGAGTTGGTGTGGTGCCACCCTGACAGCCCATCATAAGCATTCACTCATCAGACAGTGGATGTGTGAGTGTTTGTGTGGCGCACTGTGATAATTGTTTGCTCTCGCAGATATTATTCAGTGTGAGAAACTCTGCATTGCTCTCTCTCAATTGCATTCTGTCAACACATTCGTTATCTGTCCTCCCATTTTAGAAACACCCGGACATGGACCTGGCGCCTAATTAGATCAGCATAGTGACTCATACTGGCCATCATCAGTACCGCTGCTTCAATTTTGGGGGGATTTTTGAGACCTTCAGATCATTTGCTGCCCTATATAATGCAGACAGCCACATGGGCCTCGGTGAATGGTGCTATTGTGGCAGAGACCATTAGTCTTCGGCTGCAGTTTCTATGGTGTCCATCTCCTCTGTGATGCTGGCTCTCACTACATAATAGGTGAAAGAAAGTTGGAGAAAAAGCTACCTGAAAAGAGTGAGTTTCAAGAAGGAAAAAAATGACAGAAAGCCAGGATTATGGTGAAAGAAATGCCATCATCACAAAAGAGATTTTAGGTCATGGATGTGAATCTGTGCAAGACATGATTCCCTCACTCTACTCTGTAGCCTTACATAACGATTATATGCAAAGAAGCCACTGATACGTGCACTTACCTTAGACCTTTAAAACCCTTTTCTGCCATGCTACATCATGTCCTTTTATGCAGTCACAAAATGAATTATTTGTATTTTGCCTAATGATGATATAGGTCTCATTGTGAATATTTTCTCCCTTTTGCTAATCTGTGTCCCCTTTATTTTGGAAATCTCGTCATCATTTTCGAGACCTTTCCCCTTGTTATACATCATTGTTCAGTGTTTATGTCCGATGCATCAGCAATCTAGGCAAAGAGATATCTCGCGTCTCTAAACCTCTCCTGCCAGTTATGTTGCCTTAAAAACTCACAAAAATGGTGCTTGTCAGACTGAAACTGACACATACTGCTAATTGCTGCTTTGTGATGTGCCTCATGAATTGCTGGTGTTAAGTTGCAAACACTTCAGAATTAGGTGGGAGGAAAAAAGTCTCAAGTAGTATAGTTGTCACGTACAAGTCCAGAGGGTGGTCAATAGGCACTTAACAGAGGATATTTGCTACAAACTATTTCCTCAAAACAGAATATTAAAGATCTTATTGATAACATTTTTATGTAGACAAATAAAATAACACATCCATAGAGCTTTTAGAAAGGTGCAGAATAAAAGTATGGCTTTTCCTATATATATATTATGACTGCGAATTAATCATTAAACATTTTTTTGACAGGTCCAAAATTAATGTTTTGTTTATCTCTGTGGAAGACATCTGACATTCGGTTCTCACTTCTGACAAGACTTGTGAGCCAATAGTATAACAACGTTGGTATCTCTGTGTTGTCAGCGATCAAGTTGCCACTTGATGACCATAAAAAATGCAGGTTGTGCAACAAACGGGCAACCGCGTGTCGTGAAGTGAATGCAATGGAACGGGGGACGGAGAGTATGACATCTTGTGGCTGACTGTTATCAATGTTGTCTCAACATGGTGGTCGGGTCACAAACTTTCTCATTTTACAGCTAAACAGTACACTACAAGATGTTTCTGAAAACATTTGAGTTGAGAAATAGGCATTACAGTACAGAATATTGATTTATATTTGATCAGTGCTGCCTAGTTTGAGCGTTTGATCGAAGTTTGCGAGTGATTGACAGCTGCCTCCATTGAATGAACAGCCAATAGGAACGCTCTGTCTCTGAAATGACCTGTGATTGGCCAAAGTCTCCTAGATTTTTTAAAGCCTGAAAACAAAGCCAGCCTTAGGCTGCACCAAATCCATCCCTGTATCTCTAGCCCGGTCACAGCTAACACTTCCTTTCACCCCAAGATATAATATCACAACTTCATATTCACAACGCAGTATTTTGTATTACTACTCTAATCTCCATCTCTGATGAGGTAAACCCCCATGTGTCCAAACATCTGGTCAGCATTGGCCCCATTACAAAAGCTCACCGATGACAAGATTGAGTAAATAGCTGCATGCGTACTTGAAGTCATGCCCTTATTACATCTTTCAGTCTCCCTCCTGTGTTTACCTCTACGCTGTCGGCAAACCGATGTCGTCACGTCTCAAATTATCTTTTTTCAATATTTGAAGGAATGGATTTCTATGAATTCTGGAAGTTTTCTCTGAACTCAATCTATCTTTTAATATTTTCCACATACCATGCAAACTTCTTTTTTCATCTGTGTGTCTTATTGAAGAAATTACCACACAGTCTTTTCTCCTTCAAATGATCTAACCCTCAGATGGAGATGATCTATTCTGGTTTCCTTAATTAAATCAAGAAAATAGTGCTACGATCTGAAGGATTACTCCTTGAAATCTTGCGATGGGACCAGGGGCGTAAGGACACACACAGACTCCCAAGGTGAAAACAATACCAGCCACATGCTGTCTTGGCTGGTAACAAAGACAGACAGTATACTATGAGGATAAAGCACTGCTGTCTTATATAGTCATTGAAATGCATGATGCAGAAGAGTACAGGAAAGAGTTAAAAATGCAAGGGATAAGAAGAGTGAATGTTGGAAATAAATGTAAATCGAGTAATACAGAGTCAATAAAACACTGGTGTCCATCTGCCCCCCACCAACACCTTCTCCTCCTCTCTGCCCCTGATGGACGTCAGAGACACGATGTCTCTCCATCTTCCAATTTATTCCTCTGCCTTGGGGAGGAACAACAGATCAATCAGTGGTGGATAATCAATGCTAGCCCGAGAGCAGCTGTGGAGAGACGGAAAAATGTCTGACGTTTTAGTTTGTTATTGCAGGGAACAGCCAGGCGTGATGTTTATATGTAAAGGCCTCTGGAGTATGAGGGTTTAATTAACCAATGACAGCTGGGATTTCCACAGAGCATACCTCAGAGACCCCGGGCCTCATCATTCTATCTCAGGTCAGATCAGCACGGACACTGCTGCCAAATCCCATTCATGAGCTGTCCTTCACATTTCTATGGACAACGTCAATGGAGTGTCATATGGCTGGAAAAATATAACAATTTGATCCGAGAGGAGTATGTTTATTCATGTTTTTTGTAAGTCTTAAATAGGGATGCACTGATCCGACTCTTTCAGTCCCGATACTGATAGCGATACCTGGACTTTGGGTATCGTCCGATACCGAGTACCGATCCTCACTGTCTAAGGCAACATCAGGCATCCGAGTCAGTATCGGCCAGATATCCGATCTTAATATACTGCCTATTTTTATTCCTACACCACTGACAAATGAATTAATAAAGTTAAAGTAGATTTTTGGTAAGAATTTACATTATAGGAGAAATTTACAAAAGACATTAGGGAAAGTTATTTGTTAGGATTAAGGTGTGTGATGGGCCATGATGAATGACAGAAGGCAGCAATAACAGAACACTCCTACCATCTAGTGGTAAGAAGTAATTGTTAATGTTCAAGGACAGCAGGCTTACAGACTTTGTCTCTGCCACCACTCCTTTTTTCCCCCACAAAATCACACATTTTGAAGTATCATAGTGTATATGTATTGTAGTCATCTGGAAAAAAGCCAGTAAAAGTCTGTGATCTCCTAAAATTTGTCAGTGGCAGCTTTCGACATCAGATGTTTCCATGTGTTCTTTTCCGGCCGTAGAAGGATTATGTAACACTTTGGTGCAAAGATGCAGCCCAGCAGTCCATAACTGGAGGCCAAGATTGCAAACACCTCCGTGGCCGTGGAGTACTTCCCCGGAGAGCTGATGTAAGCGGGAATGAAGGCGATCCACACGGCGCAGAAAATGAGCATGCTGAAGGTGATGAGTCTGGCCTCGTTGAAGTTGTCTGGGAGTTTCCTTGCCAGGAAGGCCAGGAGGAGGCAGAGGCAGGCCAGCAGGCCGATGTAACCCAGGACGAGAGAGAATGCTACGGGTGAACCTTGGTCGCACAAGAGAATGACAATGACGCTCTTGCGTGGCATCAGTTGGCGCGGAGTGGGGGGAGCGACAACCAGCCACACTGTACAAATTATTACCTGCATAAAAAGAAACACATCTTATTCAAACATTTGAATAAATGCTCCTATAATAACTATTCAAAGCATGTAAAGAGTCACAAGTCTTTACCTGGACCAGTGTACACAAGGTAATGATTGCCTTTTGCTGTACAGGCCCAAACCATTTCATCACATTACTGCCTGGAAGTGTAGCTTTGAAGGCCATCAGCACCACTATCGTTTTCCCGAGAAGACATGAGATGCAGAGGACAAAGGTGATGCCGAACGCTGTGTGTCGCAGCATGCAGGACCACTCAGAGGGCCGGCCGATGAAGGTCAGAGAACACAGGAAACACAGAGTCAAGGAGAAGAGCAGCAGGAAGCTCAGCTCAGAGTTGTTGGCCTTGACGATTGGGGTGGCTCTGTAACAGGACAATATGAACGCCACAGCGCAGGTGCAGAAGGATCCAATGAGGGAAATGGCCGTCAGGGTGATGCCCATGGTGCCGCTAAAGGAGAGGAACTCCACCTGTTTTGGGATGCAGGCCGTCCTGTCAGCATTGGACCAGAACTCTGGCAGGCAGCGCACACACTCTATGGCATCTGGAGGAATGACAAGAAAGCTTTAGCTGCTGTACTGTTGCTTTACCACCGCGACTGTGGGGTCAAATTCTCAAAGTGGCCTTTCCTCACCAGTCTGATTGCTAATCTCCCCAGCTGTGCAAACCACACAATCATGGCAGCAGATAGGGAAGTTAGGTCTGATTGCCTTCCGGGTACCTGGGGGACAAATGCTGCTGCATACTGACAAGGGAATCTAAGCAAAAGGGGGAACGTATACTACACTAGTCACAACACAGTCACATAATAACAAATATTATTGCACAAAATAAAATTCAAAAATTATTCTTTTGAAAACCCTACTTTGGTTTGGTTGCCATTCCACACAATTATATGCTCCTGGATCTGGAGTTTTTGCTTTCCAACTGTGGCCGTCTCGTCAAATTTGCCGATAGTGACAAACTCCATTTCTCCATTTAGTCTCAGCTGCCAGTTCACCAGGTCATACATGGCTGCAGGGTCGCCATTCTCATCAAACTTGGTTTCATCACCAAAGGAGTTCAAGTATTCCACATGTTTTATATAATGAAGTAGCTAAGGGAAGAAAGTGCATCATTTCCCCACATTATTAAGATCTATAAATAATGTTTTAGCTATAACTATAACTTTTGTCTATCTAGACTGAATTTATGAACATGTGGGATGGTACCTGCCATGGCTGTATATTGATTACATCTGGACAGGCCTGCAGAGGAAATGGCCCTTTTCCTTTCTCACAGCTTCTCATAGCCTTGAGTGCATGGACAATGGCATACACAGCCTTATAGACATTGTAGGAAATCCTTAGCTGTGACACATCTGAATAGATATTCGTCACACTCCCCAGCTCTTCTGCTCCGGAGCATTGAGGTTTACCCTCGACATTATGTTCCTGACCTTCAGCCTGCCCACCCAGGCTGCACTGAAACACCTCTTCCCAGAAGGGTATCAGGAAGGGATCTGCAAGGGCGTCTGGGCTCGAGGGATGCAAGCGAAGCAGGAAGTCTTGCAATCCAGGGATGTGTGCTCGCCGAATAGCAAATCCCATAGAGCCCTGGAGGATGTGGTGGTGCTTTTTGGGGGTGGAGAGGACGGCGGCAGTGCTCCAAGCCTCACTGGCCAGCCACTGGATCCCAGTGAGCCCCTTTCTGAATTAAAGAGATATGAAGATGGCATTTTTGCAATTATAAATATATCATAAATTCAAACTCAGTTATCCTTTATCTGCAAAAACTCAACAAAAAGCAAAAGTTGATAGCGAGTTTTATAACTACTATAGCGTTATGGAAGATTCCAAACATATGTGTCATGCCTGTGAGCTTCATCAAACAATGCGGCTGCATCTTGTTCCACAGCAAACACGAGAATCACCCGAGCCCCAGAGGAGCGGATCTTGGAAACGATGGATGAGATGGTGCTCTGTGCTCGGTTCTTTGGGATGACCTCATGAAGGGCAATACAAGCACCTAACTTTCTTACCTAAGAGAGCAACAGAAGGGATACATGACAAATTACTTCATTTTAAGTTCACAATATATTCAGTAACATTGAAAATAACAAAATGGCAATTTATTCTTATTCAATTCTTTATTTATGGATGTGTGACCCACCTCATTGGCAAAGATGTTTGCCCCGCCGCGGCCATAAGCATCATCCCCTGCAATCACACCCACCCAAGTCCAGCCAAAATGCTTTACAAGTTGTAGTAATGCATCTACCTTGAGATACAAGAAGAGAGACACAAACAGAGATAGTTCCAAAAATATAAATGTGGACACAATTTTGTTTGTGTATGGAGGTTATGTCACATTGTGAGTGATCTGAGTGCCTCTAACCTGGAAGAAGTCACTGGGCATGGTCCTTAAAAAGGCAGGAAACTCCTTTTTGTCACTGAGACAGGCACAGCTAGAGAAATAACTAACCTGAATGTAAGAAAACACGCATGGTAATTTAATTTTACAATGTCCAACATTAAAACATTATTACTCAAAGCTACTATGAATTTAGACTGTTGATGTTGACCATCCCCTGAAGTAGTAACTCAAAAAAAAAACTAATCTGGCAAACACAGTTGTTGAGTAGCTATGACTAACTTACTTGCGGCACATGGAAGACTCCCAGGAAACGGGCCACGACGAGAGACTGAGTTGAGCCTCCGTCTCCTATCACTGCTGGTACGGTCCCACGACAGGTGCCTTTACCCTGCTGTGTCTCTCCTTCAATAACTGAACCCTTCTCACTCCCCACTAACTCCGTCGCAGCCTTCAGAGCCTGATGGGGTGTGCTGCATGAATCATAGATCTTATAGCCCAGTGTGATGTTGGGAAGGAGTTTGCCATCTCTGTTGATCTCCTCGATGGCAAAAATCATAGTTTGCATCCAACGGAACGTCCGGAAGTTAAATCTGGAAGAAAAGAGAAGAAGTTCATTTTCAACACAATTAATTAAATTAAACTTTATTTCACTCAACATAATTCACAAAACTTTGCCGCACAGAACTATGGAAGCAAGACTGCCATATGTAGCCATGTGAGCAGAGACTACAAAAAAATGCTGCTACAGCAATATGAAGTCTAGATAATAAAACAGCTTACCTGGTGCACTGTGCAGGAGGAGGCATAGAGGTGAAGGACAGACTGGGCTCCACCACCATGTCATGAAGGGAGAAGAGTCCCCCCAACATGATGTCCCCCTTTTTCTCCAGCACAGGCAGGGACATGGAGCCTGGGATTAGTTTGCATTGTTGGCTCTGGTCTTGGTGGGAGTTGTTGGGAAAAAACACACACCATAGGAGACTCAAAATCACAAACTCTGTCCTTCTCCATGATCTCATCAAAAAAGTATTCATCCCTTCTTTAAGCCAAGTCACCATATAACCTTGATAGCCATGTCTATATCAGTTCAAGATGTTTGGATAACCCATGCAAACAGTGGAACACCCTGTAAGCTGACAAAGCACCAAACAATTTGTCAGTGGTCAGTAAAAAGAGAGAGCTAGTGCACAGAAAATAATTCATTCCGACCCCATTCAGACCAACACACTATCTACAGAAATTTAGAGGTGTAAAATGTCTAGTAAAGTCAGATAGGAAAATCATCTTTAACTCAAACCATTTAGTACAAAAAAAAATCTTATCTGAAGGCTTTCAGCAAATACTTCCAGTGCTACATCACTGCACAGACAAGCTATCCAGTCTTAAGTGTCAAGTGGGTGATGCTGCCCTGTGGCCTACATATATATATATATACTGTATGCTACCTGCCTCTTATCACAACTGTCAAATAAATTGACCTAATTTCCCCGGGGCCCCAAATCAATGGAAAAAGAGCCCCTAGTTTCAAAGGAAGTAAAACAACAACAAGGAACTAGAACGAGCACTTGACCATAATGGAGAAAGACAAGAGCTGTGTCATGTCACACTGTCATGCCTGGCTAGGCCGAACTCATCCTTCAGTGATGTGAAGAGGCAGGTAGCAGACCCATGTCACAAGGGGCTGCTAAACTATGGAAAGCCAAGTGGACCATAAACACCTCAGAAATGTAGTGTACCATCCAACAGTCCAATTACATTAATTGCATGTGGAGCAGGCGTTAATTGCATGTCACAAGGCCTTCAAAACACACACATAAACACATACTTGATACACAGCGAACTGAGTTAGAGGAAAACTTCAAAGTTTTATCAAAACCATCGATTGTTCACTGTGACAGATAGAAAGAGTTACATAGTGTACGATGCACCATTGTATTGTTTTCAATGTACATTTAATGTGAGCATATTACATTACCTGACATACAGTGTGACTTTTAAGTAGTTACAGTGTTTGCTTTCAAAATCACGGTAACTTCACCAGAATATTTTTTTTAACTTACTGTTTAACGATTTTTTCAGAAATTCTGTCCTTTTTATGGCTTTTTTCTTATTCTTGTGTAACATATCCTTCAGGGGGGTTAAACAGGTTTAATAAGGTGAAATCAATGAGTCATTAGGGTGTTGTGCATATCATTATCAGAACAAACCCTGCAGGCTACAAAACAGAGCACCACAGCGTGTGTAGCAAAGTGCTGTATGTTGTACTGCCTCAGGTCATGTGTAGGTTTCCTTATTCATTTAATATGTCCCTGTGTGACGCTCAGAAGAGGAAGGACAGAGGTGCCCTAAGAGCGAAAGCTTAGTATTATGATACAGTTGTTTCCTCTTCTTGTAAGAATGCCTTTAACTGGATCTTACTCAAGGGGTTCTATGCACTCAGGGGAAAAGGATCAGCCTTATTTTTTTCTGAAAACAAGCTGATTAGAAGTGAACAAAAAGGATTTTGCAATTGTATCGCAGTTGTCCTTAAAGGGCGATTCAAGATAATTAAAGCCCCTGAGTATTAGTTATTTCAAAAAGACAGAAGAAAAAGAAAACCAGGCTGACACACAGTCATATAGATAGAGCCGTGAGAATGATTCTAACAGAGAGATACAAACAGTTGAGAGCCAGTCAAGAAGCGAAATATGGCGAGTATGCTGAGTTAAAACATAGGCTAATTAGCTATACACAGGGAGATAGACAATGATGTGGAGAAAATAAAGACAGACAGTCGGACAGACAGACTAGAGCAGGAAAGAACAAGAGAAAGAGAAATGGGGATGGGTGCAAACAAATATAGGGGATCAAAGAAACAATCAGGAGTAATTTTTGTGTATTAAAATATCTAAGGGTTATATTTGAAAGATTGTCAAGTCTGCATAAATTTGATTCCTCATTACTTCCGCTAAGGCCAAGGCAGGTTATGTTTTCATCAGCGTTGGTTTGTTTGTTTGTTTGTTTGTTTGTTTGTTTGTTTGTTTGTTTGTCTGTCTGTCTGTTAGCAGGATTTCTCCAAAGGTTCGTGATGGATTTGAATAAACTTTTTTGGAGGGGTGGGTTGTGGCATAATTAACAATCGATTAGATTTTGGTGGCGATCCGGATACTGATCCGAATTCAGGAATTTTTTTAAGGATTCCGATCAGCCAGAACATTAAGACCACTGGGTCTAACACATGCGCAGTGTAACTGATAACGCATTGATGACGCATGACCCAGCCTCCTTCCTTCTGAGAGCAGAGCGATAAGTGTGTGGATGTGTGGAGAGACATCGAGGTGTGGGAGCTGCTGGCCGTTCGTGGTGAGAAAGAAAACAACGGTAGATGACAGGCTGAGAGACAACATTGTGTAACGTTATACAGACATTACAAGGCTGCTGAATGAGAGAGGCATCCGCCGATACGTTACACAGAAACACACTATGTTAATAATAAGCCGACCACCTCACGGTACCGCCAGCTGTGAGCTGTGATCTATTTTTAAAGTCAGGCACCTTGGCGGAAGTCTGCGCTCTCCGAGTGCCATTCTAGTTGTCAGTGTTTTGGAAAATGTATACAACCCAAAAGGTAACAAGATTTTTCTGCCAGAACCAAATGTCAAAACCCACATGTTCTGCTTTGATGAAAAAAAAAAAAATTCCAAAATGTCCCCAATAAAGAAATTATAACAGTGTTTTGAATATGAAACATTTTCACACTTGCACTCAGGGGGAGGCTGGACAAATGGAAGCGTTGTTTAAAGTTGAGTTCTTGGAGTTATGGACAGAAGGTCGTCTGTACTTGTTGTGGCCACCAAAGAACCCACTAGTGCACACCTGTGGTCGAAACCTTTAGGGCTTGGTGGGCTCGGGTGACTCCTGAAGCAGAAGATGAGTATATCAGGAGGCCAGAAGGGCTGCAGCTTCTGTGGTTGCTGATGTCAAAACTTGGGTATGGGAGGAGGCTATGGAGAAGGACTTTCAGTTGCCCTCAAAGAGATTCTAGCAAATCATGATCAGACAACAGATATTGTTGGATGGTGGAAGGAACACTTTGAGGAACTTCTAAGCCTGAATGACGCGTCCTACATGGAGAAGGCACAGGAAAAACCTTGTCTATTTTGTTTGGTAGAGTTCACTGAGGAGGTCAAAAAGCTCCACAGTGGCAAGACACTGGGGATGGAGGAGATTCACCCTGAGATGCTGAAGGCTCTGGACATTGTGGAGCTGTTTTGGTTGACTTGCCACCCTGTAGACTGGCAGCCCAGGTTGGTGATTGGCTTCAACTAGGATATCACATTGCTCAGCCTTCCCAGGAAACAATCATGCCAGAGGGCTTGACAAGAAGACTCCTCCTTAATGTTGAACATCAGATTCAGGAAGAGCAGCCTGGTCGATCTGACTCGATGGTAATCCATGGTGAAATTTATATACTCCCTTGGGGTTGGGAGTGAGTCACTACCCCAAGTGAAGGAGTTCAAGTATGTTGGGGTCTTTTTCACAAGTGTGGGTAAAATGGACTGTGAGATCTACAGATGGATAATTGCTTTGTCAGCAGTGATGCAGATGCTAAACCTGAAGTTGAAGCTCTCGATTTACCAGTCGATCTACATTCCAATCCTCAGGTATCGCCATGAGTATTAGGTGATGACCAAAAGAACGAGATCATGGACACAAGCTCACAAAATTAGTTTCCGTTGCGGGGTATCTGGACTCACCCTTAGAGATAGGGTCAGAAGTTAGATATCTGGAAGGAACTCTGAGTAGAACCACTGCTCAGTTGAGGCAGTACAGGCATCTATTTCCGATGCCTCCTCCCAGTGGAGCTATTCCATGCATGGCCAATAGCCTTAAAATACCTTAAAGAGATGTTGGTGCTTCAATCATAAAGGCCATTCTTTATCACACAAATGAAGGAGTGCTTGGGAAGTCCATGGAAATTGAAAATTGAATAGGATTTCTGAGAGGAGATTTGACTGAAAAATGAAAGGTTGAAGCTTTGATTTCTTTTATCCTCCTCTGTTGACTAGATGGCACATGCTGAACCTTACATACCATATCAAGTGATCTAGAAAAAAAAAAAAAAGCTTCTCTGGCCACTTAAAGGTGCAACATGTAAGATCTGGCCATAATTTTAGTTTAAAACATTCAAAACATGAACTAACATTATCAACACTGTGTAGAGATGTAACAGTTTTGATGTTATGCCAAATACTTCAATGCCACGTGCCAAAAACTCTCCTCCTAGTAGGGGTGGTCTCCTGGTCGAATAAACAAACTATCAAAGCTTACACAGACCCCAGTTAGTGGCACAAACACACAGATGGCTAATGTAAATAGGCCGACACCACATGTGAAGATTATATGATAACAGTGTTATTTTGACAGGCTCTCAGAGTTTCAGCAGTTTGGTTGAATTTTGCATATTCGTGCCCTGCTGTTAGTTAGTTGTTGCCTTTTTAAATAACAGATGTCTGTAAATTTAGATTTTACAGACCAAGTAGAGGTGAAATGCTACCCCCTATTTCTTGGAGCAGGTGGCTAGGTATTACACATTGCACCTTTAAGGGTTGCACATTTAGCTTCATTCGTTAATTCAATTATGCATTCATTCATGGTTTGTGTGCTCCGTGGAACAAAGCAGTTCCCAAAAACGCTTTGGCACAAGTTTCTTCAGGGACTCAAGTTGCAATCCTAAATCTAAACCTGGATTTTTTATGTAAATATTTCAAAATACATTAAGTTTTTAAAACAGCAGGTTCAAACAACCTACATCGCATTTCAGCATTGTGTGAGTTTCACAATGTTGATTTTATTTTGCCAGCCGCAACAGCATGAGGCTGGTATTGTTTTCACCTAGTGAGTCTGTGTGTGTGTCATCATGGCAAAATGTGGTCCTGGAGACACCTACTGTAGCAGGAACTACCACATAATCAGTTTTGAGTACTTTGCCAGGTGTTTATGTCTGTGACCGTTCCCAATGCAGTTGCAGGACTTCCACAGATGTTTTATATTTGAGAGTTTAGAACTTTTATCAAATTGAGCTTATTGTCACTGTCAAATATTTAGCTATTCAAATTGACATTTTTATTTTAAACAAATGTGGAATCGAAAATGAGTGATGGCCTATTAGTGCCACTGCCATGCATAAACATACCTGTTATCTTGCATACAATACTGAGCTATTAAAATAATTGACAGATTCATGTTATTTTAAACATACATGTAGTATGAATCAATAGAAAAAATGGGGGGGGACAAAAAAAATTGTCTAATCAACCAAAAATCTATATAAAATAATAATAATGGATAATAATAATTAAAGGGACTATTTGTAACTTTCAGAAATGCTTGTTAACAGCGACACCTGTGGCCGTGAAATTAACAAAAGTCAGCATCGGGCTCGCGCTTGCTCGCTCTAAATATACCTGAACGAGCATCGCTCAAAACAGTGAGGCGACACACGTCAGCTAAAACCACAATATCACTCTATATTTCAGCTGCTTGGCAGTAATGTTAGCTGACCAGACGAAGGTCTCTCCATGAACATGATTTAGATCTGATCCTAGTGTTGGCTTTTCCTGCATCGTTGCAGAGCGCCGTCACTTCACAAGACACGGGAAACCTCTGTTGGTCTGGAGGAGCTGCAGTATTTATTTCTGTGGACCCCCTAGGGGTCACGGACCCCCTGTTGAAGACCTCTGATCTAGAGTATTTGATATTTTCATGTGGAGCATGCTGTAAATATAGACTATGGACACAAATGCAATGGGGAAACAAACAAATTGTTTATTCTCAATACTCATATACTCGTAACAGAATCATACACAGTGACTTCAGCTGAAGGTGACATGAACATAGTTACTGTAATGTACTGTGAACAAAATACAGTATATTGCACCTAGAGTCCTCTAACTCTCTCTTCAAAATTGGCCTCCATTGTTGTGCACAACAAAAAGAGCAAACCTGAATCCTATTTCTAAATGATCTAATTTGTTACAGGTGTTTTCACAGGTGCATTCTAGGTGCATGTGATTGATAATTGAGTGTAGGTATTTCAATGGCAGTGTTTAGCAGGCAACACACACAGGGTTTTAGTTTTGAATTATGTGACCATGTGTAGTTATTTGAAAACAGTGTGTTTTGAATTTCAAACTTTGTTCTCTTGGCATTTGCAAAAAACGGTATTAATTTAGTTTTAGGTAGAGGAGAAACCAGAGGGAATCTGTCCTAATTTAGACAAATATCAGTTCATAAAACCCAATGGCAAAAGTGGACTTCCATGGCTAATCTGGCAGGTAGTCTAACAATCACTCCGGATCAGATTTATTATAAAATAGATATATTCCAGAAATTTACTGCTGGTTATAATCTAGGCCTTCCTTTAGGTTTCCATATTTTATTTGACAAGCTACGAAACAAAAACAACAGAAGACATGATTAAATGTTTGGGACGTGCACCATATGGAGAGGAGGTATGCATGAGTGTGTTTGTGTGGTGTGTTGGGGGGGTCGATAACATTCACTGAAGCGTAACACACACTTGGGAAACACTTAAGCTTGTTATTGTGTATTTTCCGGAGGTGGCATCATGGCATCATCCTAAACCTGCCAATTTACCTTTTACCCAGGGGGGTTGAGAGGGAACAAGGGGCTGGCTGGGCAAGCAAAGACAAGCAAGTGTCTCCAACAAGACTGATGACATCTGGGCCTGAGGCTACGAAACGAGAGCTCACCAGGTGTTGTGTTGGAAATTAATTAATTTTCAGATTTTAATGGAAGACGATCTCACCTCTTTCAAAACAAGCCACTCGCATTAATTAGCAAGACTTCTAAAGTTCTAGAGTTATTATTCAATATCAGCAACACTATGAAGTTTGATATTGAATAGAATAAAATCTTTAGGTTAAATGTGCCAAATCTCTCAAAGTCTATAATCAACACAATCTAACACTATGATTCTCAGTGCAATTACAAGGTGTTTATTGAAAACACAAATGGTTTTCCTAAGTGATAATTAAAAACACTCCAGAGTTATCATGTAGCTTTAAAACAACACACTAATTTTTTCCACATTTTAATTGTAATTTTCTCCTATAAAATTTTATTCAGATATATTGTACATAGTTTTTACAGTATTGTTTGTTTGTATTTTACTTGTACATTTCTTTTATTCTAAGTTTATGTTTCTTGATCTTTGTACTCCCTTTTATTTTTAATTTATGTTTCTCTTATGTTTATGTTAATACACCAAAGCAAATTCCTTGTATGTGACAACCTACATAGCAATAAACCGGAATCTGATTCATCTATTTTAATTGGAAGCCAAATAAATATAACTGAAAAAAACATGTTCAATTTGTACTGCATGTCATAATTGGCAACACAAAGTAGTAACGTATAAGTCTATATCCAGAAAATAAATGATATAACTTGTAATTCATTGGCTTAGGCTCATTGGCACATAATTCAAAAAACTTTTCATCTTTGGATGTTATTTAATTAATATTGTCCTGCTGTAACACCTGGTCATCCAGATTGGTAGGCATGATCTGAACAGGTTTTTCTCCACAAGCACTTTCACATGTTTTTGTATTCATATATCCTTCAGAGAGGGGATTCAGCCTGGTAGCAGCACCAGCACCCCCAAACCATTAGAAATCGTCTGCCAATTGTGATATTGGTCAAGAGACACTCAGGTTTGTGGGCCTCTCTAGGTGTCAAAATGATTATCAGACAGCCAGGTCCCAGCAAACATGCCCACTGTGGGTAGGTGTGGGTTTACAGTGGGCAGCGTGGGCAGCGTGGACAGGGGCAAACCCATACTAATCCCATGTGGGCCCCTGAGAGTTGGCCTACGCTGTGCCCACTGTTTGGGGCCTTTATGTGGTATTTTCCACAGAAAGCCCCCTGCACCAACAGCACAGCACCGTTAAAATATTGTTTAACATTATAGATGCTCTAGGTCAGGGGTATTCTATATATATATTGACTGCCTGTTAATACACTTTTTTCATTTTGCAAGTTAATGAGGCACACTTGTATAGTTGGGTAGTTTGGGTATCTAAAGGCTTGACCATCTCATTGGGAGAGGAATTTTAGAAGTCCTCTGGATGACCTGCCTTTGTAGGCTGCATCCAGCCCCCGAATTTAGACACAGCTTTACTGGATTTAAATACATTATCCCTGTATTTGTCTTTATTAAAGTTATACCTTATTAAAAAAAAGTCAAGATTTTTGACAAATCAGGAAATAGTGTTTTAGAAAACGTTCACAAAACTCCATGAAAGACCTTAAATGAAAAGTTCCTATAATGACCCACCATGAACTGACAAAACTAGTTTGAGCAGGTTTTGCTAACAGCACAATGTCTTTATTGGGGTCAGTTATTCCTGGAGTCCCACAGTAATTATACCCTATTTTAAGACACATAAGTACCCTGGAGCTTGTTGGAGGCTGGTCAAGGACCACCAAGTGTCACCACCTGGGCCACAAAAATCTCTGGCTGATTTGAAGTGTTTTGACGGAAAAGCTTTCTTTCTGGTCTACCAGAATCTTATCTTTTTATATTTTGATTTCGATTTTTCTTTTTATCATTTCACATTTCTTGATGTTTCTTATATCTTATCTTATATGTTGGTCCATTTCAACCTTTATACTTGTATCTCTTATTTTGCATTTATGTATTAATTTGTATTTACATTTATATTTGTCTCTTAATGTGTGTTTGTTTTATTGCCTTACTTTATACTTTTGAGTATTGTGCTTTCATTGTATTGAAAAGAGCACTTTGTAAACACTTTCTTCTTCTTGATAATAATAATAATAATAATAATAATAATAATAATAATAATAATTATTATTATTTTTATTATTATTATTAATATAAAGAAAATATAACACTACTATTAGTAATAAACATCATCATCATCAATAGCAGCATCATTTCAAACATTATTGCAGTTGCACAATATTTCCAGGAGATGGCAACATTGTCCATGTTATGGCTATGCTTCATAGTTTACAAAGCAAAGACTAATGTGTGATGGTGTGTGCATACTTGTATTATGACATTGTGGTGACAAAAATGTTTTCACAAGGTTGACCATTAGATTTATTCATATATAAATGACAGAATATAGGAATGAATGAATTAAGATGAATTGTGAAAGTGTACAAGTGTTTAGAACATTATGATGAAAGTATATGATGGCCATCCCCATGCTCACTTATGTCTCATAAGTTGAACAGCAATTTTTTTGGTTTGATACCATTTGTTATACAGCTTTGGTGCTAAATTTAACCATTTGTACCATTCGAGAATTGATAAAAATGATCAATAATCCCTCTACAATACCACATTAAGACACTTAGACCTTGAGGAACACCATAGAAAAAGCCATGCTGTGATTTGGTATCAAACTTTTGACATTTGGAGATTTCTTTAAGAATTGCATATTTCGGTGATTGGATGGCGAGCACTTCTGTTCTGGAAACTGCTCAGAAACTCCCCATCCATCCTCTGAATATTCTAGGTCTGTAGTTTGTGGTTGTAAAGTTTCATGAGGCTGTGATTATCCTAGAGGTCACAAGAGGTCATTTTACACAGTGAGGTCAAGTTTCAAAAATGGTCTCACTACAATGAAATGGCCACTATAGATACTAACATCATCACACATGAATACAGTTGGGCTCATTGGATCCACAAGAGTATCAGCTTAACAGTGATACCCAATTTATGTCTGTAAAGGGGAGACTTGTGGTTACCCATAGAACCCATTTTCATTCACATAACCTGAGGTCAGAGGTCAAGGGGACCCTAGCATGCTATGGTTGGTTCCAATAGATGCCTTTTAGTTTCATATGATGAAACCGAGCCCGCTACAGCCTCTAATCTCAGCTGGGATCGCCAGCAATCCCGCGGGTCTCATTGGGGTAAGGGGATCATGATGAAACAGCCATGACGGGGAGTTTCCAGTGTAAGCTGAGAGGATAGGTGCGGTGTGTGGATGTAGGCTGGAGACACTGTGAACTCTAGAGGGAGTTTGTTAGTTCGTTAGAGCGCTTGTGAGTGGGAAGAGCCTGAGGTGCAAGTCATGGTCAGGCCTGAGGCACATGCACTTCACCACATGTGCTCCAATCAGCCCCCAAAGGACATAACCTCTAGAGAGGTCCGAAGTGTTTCATAAACTAACAAGCATCTCTACAAACACACAAACAACAATTTCTTTTTTAATTAAAGAGGGCCTAAGAGGCATATCAGCTGACTATTAAACATCCCTTTGACTGAAAAATAACAATAACACCAAATTAAATATCACATGGCCCAATGCCTTGCTAAATCAGGTGTGTTAATTTGTTTATTTTGATCAGTTGTCAAAAGTGTAACTTTAATTCCCTTATCCGAATGCAGAGTTCCCTAAAAATGATGTAACATGCAAGGTAAAGAAAATTTAATTTAAATGTGCCAAAATCATTTAAAACAAATTATGGATGGATTATATTATATAAACAGTTAAATCTAGACATGTATATTTGGTCAAATAATCAAAAACAGCCCACATTAGTATTAAGATGTCTGATCACTGTTTGTCTTTGTGATTGCATTATTTCAAATGTCAATTATCCTAAAAATTACAGCAGTTTAAGCTGTATTTCAATGAGCCGCAGGAGTACGTCCTTAGACTTAGATGTACTTTTGAGCTTTTGTTATTTTATCATTATGTTAGCATGCTTACACTTACAACAATTGATCCCTACCACACTGCTGTTACATTTTGCATGTTAAATCTTGGCTGTTCTTCAGTGACACCTGTTGGACATTTAATATATTGTAATTGTGATAATGTATTCAAATTGAACTACTTCTTAAATGCTGCTGTAGGTAGAAATGGAGCAAATATAATTCAAAAAGTTATTTTCATAAAACGGTTAATTATATCCTGACAGCAGTGCCCCCTTCCCTATTATATTCTTTGCAACACTGAACTTAGGAGACATACACTGGGACAAAAGTGATTCATGGATGGAAAAGGAGGAGAAATTAACTAGAGGATACATATGATAACTTGTATGAGAGTGAAACCCAGGACACTGAATTTCTGCTGTAGAGGCTCAAACACGTTAATCACTTTACAAACAGGAATTGAGGCCCTAAAGGCCATTAACAGCACTATAGAACCCAGTACTCAGGCATCACACACAGGTGATACAATCTGAAAAAAGATTAAAGAAGGTTTGACTTGTTCAGTACATTTGTCTTGTTTTGTCTCTTTGTTGCATCTTTTCTATGCAGACAACATGATTACCAAGTAATAATTGGATATCCTATATGACAACTAAATAGTGTCATCATGAATGATTTGGATCTTAAACATACAGTATAAAGGGGTATTATTCATGATTTTTTTCTCATTTGTTGTATTCTATTCTATTTGCACTATCTGTTTATACCATGTTTATTTTTATAGCTTATTTTGTAAATTGTACATTTTTATTCTTATTTTATTCTAACGTTTTATCTATTCTTTGTTATTATACTGTTTGTCTCGCACCAAAAAGCCAAAGAAAATTCCTCGTGTATACCCCTTACACCTGGCAATAAACACCTTTCTGATTCTGATTCTGATTCTGATTCTATGTCTCAATAGCTAAGCATTATATAAATTGTTTGTGAAAAGGTATAATGCTGTTGCATCTTTTGCACGTCAATTTTCAGTGCTGTAGCACAAACACAATCTCAGTCACTCTCAATGCATTCATTGCAGTTTCAGAGAGCGAAATGTCACATGAGACCAAAACTATCTGCATGCTTTGACACCACTGACAGGAAGTGAGAAAATACTGTAGGCCTGGCTCTTGAATTATCCTTTTTTTTTTTAAATAACTTTTGGGGCTGCAGTAGCTCAGTCCATAGGGACTTGGCTTGGGGAGGGTCGCCGGTTCAAGTCCCCGCATGGACCAAGTATTGCGTGTGAACTGGTAGCTGGAGAGATGCCAGTTTGCCTTTTGCCCTTGAGCAAGGCACCAAGGCACAGGGGTGCCTGTTAGGGTCAGCCCCCTCGCTCTGACATCTCTCCATTAATACATGTCTATAGGTCCTGTTTGTGCATGTGTGTATTTCAGGCCTGTGTACTGTGTGTAAAAAAATAACAGAGTGAAAAAATTTAGTTTCCCCTCAGGGGATTAATAAAGTGCCTTCATGCTTCTTTTGGTAACACTTTATTTTATATGGCCACAAATTTCATGGTAATTAGGTGATAATTAGCAAGTAACCTATTTGAAATTTCTTTGGAATTACTGCCAAATTACCCCCATATTTACCTTGATATTTATTATAAACATTATCTAATAATTATATGCTAAAATAGCATATAATCGTTAAAACGTGGCCCTATAAGATTGAGAAGTGGCTGTGTGCTGCTCTTCATCGGCGGTGGAAAACCAAAATTAATAGAAGACACTTCTGATCAGGCACAAATCTCACCATTGTGCGACTTATTGTCTACACAAATGTAACCTGGTAGCTAATGTAATGATTCAGGGAGTTTTTTAAGAAATTTCAAATAAGTTATTTGCAAATTGTTATTTATTTATCAGCAGACATGGACATAAGGCATATCAATTAACTTTGTATTCTTTTCCTGGAAATGTATTACATAAATAACAAGCTATTTGGAAATAGCAAATATACTTATTAAATATTGTTTATAATAAAGTAATTATCGATAGATTTTGAGGTAAATATTGGGGTAAATTGGCAGTTATTCCAAAGAAATTTCAAATAGGTTACTTGCTAATTATCACCTAATTACCATTACATTTGCGGATCTGTAAAATTAAGTGTTATCGATAAGAATATTCAGTTGTGCTGTAAAAATAGTTTCCGTTTTTTACATTCACATTTTAACATTATGGAGGTGAAATTTATACTTTTTTCCTCCTCAAAGAGACTTCTCACTATACTATATTTAATGTGTGACTGGCCTAACTAATCAACCTTTAGTTATTTGTATACAGGCTAAAGAGAACTTACATTACACCCTGTTGTTAGGCTTCAGTGTGGTTACAGTAGACAGATAAGTATTCAGTTGGATTTCTTAGGCTCTGTGGTTTAAATATGTTTTTACCTAAGGTCAAGAGGCTTTCCAACCATCAGATGTGGTTGCCTGGTGTTGTAGACACTATTAAAATCCACAAAAATGTATTATTTATTTACCATCGTATTGCCTGAAGCAAAGTGTTCATAAGTAAGATGGAACAGTTATATAAACACTATCTGGTTGAGAATATTCATAGCAGGGAGGTTTGAATGGTATTAATTTATAATTTGAGATATGCAAGTCTGTGTGTACGTACACACACAGTTTATACTATAACTGATACGCAGAGGCCCAACTGGCCTGATTCTAACTAGCACTGGTATCTGCAAGACTGCTGTGCATGGGTCAACAGAATATAGAAACTTGTGTTGCTCACTGAGAGTTTCTGAATGAGTCTGTGTCTTGAGTTAAAAGATTATAAGCTGTATGTCTTTATTTTACATACAGTTTAAGGTTCTAGATAAATGAGAGTGACAGACTAGGCACCAAGTGTTTTAATTATGTTTAATTAAGAATGAACGACTTCCTGATACGTTGATTCATACACTGACTCAATGATTCATTTTGAAATGATTACGTCTCTGTAATGTGTACTGCACAGCAATTCTGTGTAATAGAGTTTACTGTGGATGTGCAGTTTTGTACTGTGATGTGAACTACTATGGTGAATATTTTTTCATGGCTGTGAATTACAACACAAAAAAGACTGCACATTTCATGCAATATTTAAATTTTATTTCTTTTTTCTTTATACATATTGTTTAAATGCAAACATGTCTTTAAATTCAATTCAATTCAATTCAAAGTGGCTTTATTGGCATGAAAGTTTAAAAAAACAATATTTCCAAAATATCAAAATACATAAGTATACAATAATATTTATATGAATATTAACACAACATTACAATTGTTATATAAGAATGATATACATACAGTATAACAATTATATTTCAATAAATAAATATGTCTGTGTTAAATTAAATATAAATTAAATTATTTTTTTATGTTCAAGTTGAACATTGAGGTTCATTCTTGACTTTAGGGACACATCAACAGTGATAAGTTAAATAAAACTACATTTATTTTCAAGTCAGCTGAGTTGTTCATATACAGACATCATAAGGACGTTTTAAAGCAGAGCTATAACTTGTTTTTCATTTAAGCTAGTGAATCAACCCTTTTTTAAATTATTTTGTGTACTTACAGTATGACCTGAAAATTGTAATTTCCTCAGAAATTACTATATTTTAAGTATATATATACATAGAAAAGAAAATACAAACAAATATAGTGCTGCGATTTAACAAATAAATCAAAGGGCTCTTGGGGTCACTTTACCCAACAGATGTTTCTTTGTATTGTTCTCAGGCTTTAATAAAATGATGTAGCACTTGGGCAAAAAAATACAAAACAGCATTCCATAACTGGAGGCTAAAATAGCAAATATCTCCACAGCCACAGTGAACTTCCCAGGAGAGCTGGCATAAGCTGGGATAAATGTGATCCAGACTGCACAGAATATCAGCATGCTGAAGGTGATGAATTTAGCTTCATTGAAATTATCAGGCAGCTTTCGAGCCAAAAAAGCGATTACAAAACACAACACAGCTAGGAGCCCTATGTATCCTAACACAGCCCAGAACCCTACAGGTGATCCCAGGGCACACTCTAGTATAATCTTCTCTTTATAGTGGTTCATATTTTTGAAGGGAAAAGGAGGGTTGATTGTCAGCCAAAGTATGCAAATTAAAACCTGTATGAGAGTGAAACCCAGGACGCTGAGCCTCTGCTGTGCAGGCCCAAACCATTTCATCATATTACTACCTGGAAATGTCGCTTTAAAGGCCATTAACACTACTATAGTTTTCCCTAGAACACAAGAGATGCAGAGGACAAAGGTGATGCCGAACGCTGTGTGTCGCAGCATGCAGGACCACTCAGAGGGCCGGCCGATGAAGGTCAGTGAACACAGGAAACACAGAGTCAAGGAGAAGAGCAGCAGGAAGCTCAGCTCAGAGTTGTTGGCCCTTACGATAGGAGTGTGCCTGTAGTGGAAAAATATCAGGGCTATAGTCATCGCCAGGCAGGCGCCGAAGACAGAAAAGGTGACCAACAGTATACCCATCAGTTCCCTGAAGGTGAGGAACTCAATAGCTTTCAAGTCACAGTGATTCCTCTCTTCGTTGGACTTGTACTCGGGGAGGCATTTGTCACATTTCACTGCATCTGAAAGCATAAATATGTTTAGGCTGTACAGCGCGCACATCTTCAGGTAGACCAGTAAAGTGCTGGCGGTGATTTTACCCAACAGAAAGCCTACGAGCGCTAGAGTAAAGGCTAGGAATCCCGCTGTCTCACTTGTGCTGTTGCTGAACTCCCCATCAGCACAGGCGATGCAATCGAAACAGCAGATAGGCTTGCCCTTGACGAAAGCCCGGCGGGTCCCTGGCAAGCAGCTCTCACTGCAAACAGACCTCGGTACCTGCATCACAGTGACAGCATTAAAAAATATGTTTTGTCAAAGAATTGTTTATCGCTCATGATAAAAGGAAGAATGTTACGTTAAAAAAGCTCATGGCTGTCTAGAGTTACTTACTTCCAGATTCTCGCCTGCCCAGATAGCTCTCACATCTAGTTTCATCTCAAACTGCTGACCCTCAGGCTGGGAGGCATCGTAGAAACCAATGGTTTCAAAGACTATGTAATCCGTCTCATCCATCTGCCAGTTTACCAGTGCGTAACGTGCCACAGGGTCGCCGAACTCATCAAAGAACACATTTTCACCAATCTTAGTGGTGAAATTGACCTGCGTTAGGTAGTGCAGCACCTGCAGGGAAACAGAGATGCTGTTATTTAACTACATAATCCTACAGTAGTTTTGATTTAGGCTCAGAATTTTGTTTTCATGTTTACCTGCCATGGTTGAACATTTTCCCTATCAGCGCAAGTATTGTTCTCAAAAGGCCCCTTTCCATCTTTGCAGGTAAACAACATGTGCAACGCTTGAGCGACAGCATACGTGGCCTTGTAAACATTATTCAGCAAACTGGCATCTGAAACATCTGTGAAGCGTGTGTTCGTGTCCCACAGAGACTCTTTCCCAGTGCACGGGGCTGCGACTGAACCCTCTGCTTGGGGAGTCAGGGTGCAGCCGAACACCGTCTCCCACAACTCCACCAGTCCCTGGTCCCCCGGCATGGTGGAGGGCCGGCTGTTAGCCAGGAACTCCTGCAGCCCGGGAATGTGAGCGTTTAGCGCCGCAAAGCCCACCGCCCCCTGCACCACGGCGTAGTTCACCGGAGAGGCAATGTAGCGATAGGTGATCCAGCCCTCGCTGCCCACCCACTGCAGGCCTGTCACATTCTGAGCGTGAAGCTCCTTAATAAGTATGTCGAGGTCTGTACCGTCAGCAAACGCCACTATCACCTTAGAGGTGGATTTCTTTATAATGTCTACCACCTCTAGGAACCACTTCCTGGGATCAGTTCTGTAAATAGCCACCGAGTACTCGACACACACGCCTTCCCTTTCTGCTGCTTCCAGGAAAGTGGCCATGCCGCCGTTCCCATAGTCACTATTAGTTCTAATAGCGCCTACCCAGGTCCAGCCAAAGTGTTTCACAAGCTTTGCTAGGGCTTTGCTCTGGTAAATGTCACTAGGTATGGTTCTGAAGAAAGATGGATAGTCTCTTCTGTTGCTAAGACATGCACAAGTGGCTGAATGACTGATCTGAAATACAAGTAAAACAGAGAAATTGCTATTTTTCGTAGATGCCTTCAATGCCCACACATGTAATAAAACATTTTCTCTCATTCAACAACACAAATTCACTTGACAGTTTGTGTGCAGAGAGCGTGCATGCCCCCCAACACTCACCACAGGTATATGGAAGGGTCCCATGGTGCGTGCAATACCTATTGTAGAGGTAGATGTGGTTTCCCCTATGACAGCGTGCACATTTGTGAGTTTGCTACAGCTGCCTTCCCCACTGTCATATCTATTCATCAGGTTTAGCGACGCCCTGATGGACAGAGGGATGCTGGGGCAGGAGTCGAAGATCCTGTAACCCAGCGTCACTCCCGGCAGCATCTCTGAGCTGTTGTTGATCTCCTCTATGGCAAATATCATAGTGTACGCGTACTGAAGCTCTCCTGGGTCCAGTCTTACAAATAAAAGAGAGGGATCAAATTGTACAATTTGTGAAAAATACAGGATTTATACGTACAGTAAAACATGACTAAACAATACATATTGTCAAAAGATTTTCATTTTTATATCCCTCTCTTACCCTTCACACTGGATTGTTCCCGGGTTGACTTGGTGAGCTGGATTGACACTGACTGGGTTCTGATGGAAGGAGAAAATGCCTCCAATGTTGATGTCTCCCTCCTTAGAAAACTGAGACCGTTCTTTTGTGCCATATGTTTGACACATGGGCTTCCCTCCTCTGACAGCCAGAAGAGAAAGAAGCAGCAGATCTGCTATCAGCAGCATCATAGTTCACCTCAATATTTACTACCCAAGGCCCAAAGATAAAACCCCTCAACTCTGACCATTTTATAGGCTTTTTTCTTCTAGCTATCACAGAGCCACAGGAACCTAGGGGCAACCTATGTGAATACTGTGTTTCTGTCCACCAATGGCAGCGCTTGTGGTGTGACGGAGAGGTAAATGGGCCTATTAGAGGGCCTACTACATGTATGTCATCTTTGTTTTTGGCATAACTAATTCCTTGCAATAATAATTTTCAGAAACCTGCGTCCATGGGGATATCTGAGCTGTTGTTGTGTATTGGATATTATATTTCCTTTTTTTATTTTTTATTTTGAGCTAGGTGTTAATTAATATAACCCTTTAGGTTTTAAAGAGCTGAACTCTGTTCAACACATCAAATTTGTCATTGAGAAATCATTCTGCATAAAATGGCCAAAGTTAAACCAAATCTGAAACAGTGCATTTTAAAGCTGGAGTAGGTAGAATTGGAGCAAATATTAAAAAAAGTTATTTTTATAAAACGGTCAATATATCCTGACACTAGTTCATGAGACAGGTAATCTGAAATAAATCATGTGCCTCTGTGTCCTCCGGTGCTCCTAACGGCATCTGCAAGATTTCACAGACCGGAGGAAAACAACCAATCAGAGCCGAGCTGGAGACTTGCCGTCTCTGAGCAGCTGCCAATCACTTGCAAACTCTGATCAAACTGTCAAACTAGGCAGCGCTGATAAAATATGAATCAATATTCTGTTACTGTAATGCCTATTTCTTGCTTCATGTTTTCAGAAACATCTTGTAGTGTACTGTTTAGCTGTAAAATTAGAGAGTTTGTGACCCGGCAGCCATGTTGAGATCAGTTGAGGAAATAACAAGCACCGCCCACTATGCGGAGCAAACTTTCTCATTTTACAGCTAAACATTTTACAGCTATATTTGATCAGCGCTGCCTAGATCGACTGTTTGATCGGAGTTTGCGAGTGATTGACAGCTGCCTCCATTGAATGAACAGCCAATAGGAACGCTTTCTCTTTGCAAAGTCTCCTGTCACGGGATAGTTTTTTTAACACCTGAAAACAGAGCCATGAGGAGGTGCAGAAGTCTAGTTTTCTCTCAAAACACTTGAATTACAAAATGCTGAAAGATTATTATGGAATTTTTGCACAATGATGCCAAAAATATTATGACTTCTGCCGCTTTAATGCATGCTGCTATGCTTCCCTTTCCCGTATTATAAATGTATGCATTTATTCAGGTATTTAGTTCAGTACGGCTGAGATTTTTCAATTTAGAATTCAGCTTCAGGAATGGTAATGCACTGAAATTGTTTATCGCATAAAAAAAACAACTGCAAATATGGCCAGTCTAAGTGCTCTGCTCATGGCCTGCAAAGTCATGATCTATAGTCTTTAATAAATTAAGCTTAAAACAGCATTCATACATTTTAGTGTTACTATTCTGCATACTCTGATTCTCCCCATCATTTGTTTTTTAGTGTTTCTCTCCGGTTTTAATAGTAAAATATAACACTTTGGGGCAAATACACAGAAAAGCAACCCAAAGCTAGAGGCAAGAATAGCAAATATCTCCACAGCCACAGTGAACTTCCCAGGAGAGCTGACATATGCTGGGATAAATGTGATCCAGACTGCACAGAATATCAGCATGCTGAAGGTGATGAATTTAGCTTCATTGAAATTATCAGGCAGCTTTCGAGCCAGAAAAGCGAAGACAAAGCACAGCACAGCCAGGAGTCCTATATACCCCAACACAGCCCAGAACCCGATAGGTGAACCTAAATCACACTCTAGAATAATCCTTTCAGTGGCATGAGCTGTATTTTTGTAGGGGAATGGCGGGGCAAGAGTTAACCACAGCACACAAATTAACACCTGCAGTAAAGTACAGCTGAGAACGCTTGTTCTCTGAAGTGGAGCAGAGCACCGAGGAACTGTGTTAGCTGGCCTTTTGGCCTTAAAGGCGTTCACCACTGCCATGGTTTTAGCCAAGATACAAGACATGCACAGGGCAAAGGTGATGCCAAAAGCTGTGTGTCGCAGCATGCAGGACCACTCAGAGGGCCGGCCGATGAAGGTCAGAGAGCACAGGAAACACAGAGTCAAGGAGAAGAGCAGCAGAAAGCTCAGCTCAGAGTTGCTGGCTTTGACGAGAGGTGTGTGACGAAAGCGAAAGAATACACATGACACCACCAGTGTTAAACCTGCTCCGAACAACGAGAAAGCAGCGAGGAGAACGCCCATGGTTTCTCCATAAGATAGGAACTCGATCACCTTTGGAACACACTGGCTGTGATCTTCATTTGACCAGTACTCCAGTGGACACCGCAAACACTCGGCAGAATCTGAATGGAAAAATATGGAACGCTGAAATGTGCTATGAGAGCAGAGATCATATTAAAATAAGCCATGGCTGTACAGAGCTCAACATGAGGTTTCCAGAAGTGAAAATCCCATTCATATTCTGAATCAAGGATTTTATTATTAACCACAATGTTGTAATCATCCAAGGTAGACTTACCACGAGCTACGTAAGGGATAATGTACAGGGAGCCGGTATAACTCCGACAGGGCGAAGCAGAGGGGTCTTGCATCGCCCTGCTTCACGTTTTGGTTTATTTCACTACAATGACCTGCTAGCTGTACATTATCCTGTTTATTACACAGCTACTTAATTAAGAAAATCAATAATTTGAAACAAAAACAGTCCACTGGAGTCCGACATCAGGACTGCGTCCATAACAATGGTCTGTTAAACATTGCAACGCTCTGCTATAAAGAAATAACAGACCGTAGAAAGCCATGATTGACCAATCAGAATTGAGTATTCAACAAAGCTGTGTAATAAGAGATTGTGAATGATGGTAGGCTATATCCTCCTGTAGAAGCCACAAGTCCATATGTAAAAATAGGGATGTGAATTGATTAAAATATTTAATCGTGATTAATCCCAATTTTTTATTTGTTCATAAATGTACCTTAAAGGGAGATTTGTCAAGTGTTTAACTTTGTCTCAGTGCGCTGACTTGACTATGACTTGCCCAAAACTGCATGTTATTATCATAAAGTGGGCATTTCTGTAAAGGAGAGACACCTGGGTAACCATAGAAGCCATTTTGATTCACATATCTTGAGGTCAAAGGTCAAGGGAACCCTTTGAAAATGGCCAAGACAATATTTTCTCGCCAAAATTTTGCGGAAGTTTGGAGCATTAATAAACCTCATTCACGACAAGCTAGGATGGCAAAATGATTTTCTAGTTTCATATGATACCAGTATCTTCACTCTAGCTTTAAAACTGAGTCCGCTACAACCTGAAAATTGCAAGTTGTGTTAATGCATTAAAGAAATTAGTTGCGTTGAAATGAATTTGCGTGAAAGCATTATTAGCACGTTAACTATGACAGCCCAAGTACACAGTCTTGTACCTATGCCGTTTTTCCATTTTCAAATATTATTTTTGTTCTGAATCAAATATTTTATGGTCGCGATTCATATCGTAGCTGATTGCATTGGTTCCATTCTTAAAACTCTGTATATGAGGAATTTCTGAAATGTCAATGGAGTGAATGAATGGGAAATTCACTTCCCGAAACGGAGCTGTTCAAAAAATGGGCAGTCAGTGTTGAACTGTATTTAGAGACTGATAGAGATACTGGACAGAATATATTTTGTACAACTATCACATGATAAATTACAGACAGGAAAGTTTCTACTCACTGCTGGAGTTGCTGATCTCTCCATCAGCACAGGCAATGCAGGAGAAACAGCAGATGGGTTTGCCTTTAATCACAGCCTGCCGGAAACCTGGCAGACAATTCTCACTGCAGACAGACTGTGGCCTCTGTAACAACACCACAACTCATCAGTTGTTCATAGTTTGTTGCCCCTGTAATCCAAAAACTTAATTTACCTCCAAAACAATGCGGAATTGACCAATTTTTAATGATGGAAATGACTCAGGGAGCAGTTATCACTTTTAAAATCAACCCTCACAATTGTTATTGAATTATATAAGTATTATTATAGAAGTATTTCATGTTTGTTTGATACCTTTGGGGATCCGGCAGCCCATGTTGTGTTTATTCCGTTCATAATAAACTGCTTTCCATTCGGTAGTGAGGCATCGTAGCTCCCTACAGCCACAAACACAGTATCTCCTGCTTGGTTTCTCTGCCAGTTCACCAGCTCATAAGTTGCTGCAGGGTCTCCGTTTTCATCAAAACCCACAGTTTCTCCTGACTGAAGAGTAAAATTCACATCTTGGAGGTGTTTCGCAATCTACCAACAGAGAAAAATGGTGAATAACTTAAAGTACAGGGTTATGAGTTCAAATTATTTACTTATTTCTTGAAGGCGACCTTTAACCTGTTTTGGCTCTAAAAAATCTTTCCAGATACAAGACTGATTCACTGCTTCACCACTTTGTCCACATTTCAACATGTTGTGCATGGCATGAGCCACAGCATACACAGCCTTATACACATTGTTGGAAATCCTTAGCTCTGACACATCTGTGAAAAGATTGTTGATGTCCTCTAGTCTCTCAGAACCAGAGCACTGGGTCTGACCATGCAGACTGGGTTGGAAACTGCAACCAAATGTGGCTTCCCAGAACTCTCTCAGCAGATTATTACGAGGGTCTTGACTTGGGTTAACCTGCAAAAGAAACTCTCGCAGGCCCGGGATCTTTGCTTTTCTGATGGTGAAGCCCAGAGACCCTGTGAGGATTCCAGAGTACCCCTTGGTGGCCAGATAGCTTGATGTAATCCAGGACTCGCTGCCCACCCACTGCAGCCCAGTTAAATTCTGCTTCAGAGCTTCCTTAAGCAGCATTTCCAGCCCCTGGGAGATGAAGGCAACTAAAACCTTTGCACTGCCGCTTTGGATCACTCTGACCACCCTGGCAATATGCCCACTGGGGTCAGTGCTTGAGATGGCCTCTGAGTACTCAATACAGACCCCCTCCTGCCTTGCTTCTGTGATAAATGTTTCCATGCCATTGTTACCATAGTCATTGTCACTTCTAACTGCCCCAACCCATGTCCAGCCAAAGTGCTTTACCAGTTTTGCCAAGGCTCTGCTCTGATAGTAGTCACTAGGGATGGTTCTGAAGAAGGAGGGGTACTCCTTTCTGTTACTCAGACAAGCACAAGTGGCAAAGTGACTGATCTAATAGAAAAGAAAAGGAGGGAAAAAATGTATAACATTCGAGGATAAGTAATAACTGACAAAAGGTAGACTTTTGACTTAATCTGCTGCATCTGTGCAAACCCTGTCAACCTTAATCCTGACCTTAAAGCCCTGAAATGAACCATACTACTACCAGAATTCAGTCTTTGTTGGTGGTCCCTTCATGCTAAGTTATAAAAAGGAATATGGTGAAATCAGTCAAAAAATAAATAGAAATATGACACATATTTACCATTGGTATTTGGAAAACCCCTGCAATTCGTAGCATTGCAATGGTTGAGGAGGAGTCAGATGGTCCGATGATGGCATGAACAGATGACTGGCCAGAGCAGCTTTGACCCAAAGTCCTTTCCTGCCCATTCATTAGACCCATCATCACACTCGTTGAAGACTGTGTTGAACCACATTTGTCAAACACCTTATAACCAATTGAGATATTAGGCAGCAGAGAGCTGCTATTATTGATCTCCTGGATGGCAAAAATCATTGTTTGGGCGAATTGAAATGATCCCATACTTATCCTGAAAAGAGAGAGAACAGTTTTAACTAACATCTTTTCGACTTTTCTTCTGTGAAGTAAGAAAACAAATGAGAAAGGAGACAACAAACAGTACCCGGAGCATACTATAGGTTCTGGAGCATTTGTGAAGGAGGGCGGAGGCTGCAGTATTGAATTGTGGATGTAGAAAACTCCTCCAATAGTGATATCTCCTTCCTTAGATAACAGAGGAAACTCTGGCCTCCCCAGCATCTCACAGAGCGCCGTGTCTTCCTCTGCTCCAAAGGCTCCCACAAAAAGCACAAACAGTAACATGACATAGGCACAGTCACACATCTGGTACAAACAGGCACACACTAACCTGTATACGCTGTGATGAGTTCTTCTACCGCTGACCAACAGGTGCGCCTCCTGTCATGGGCAGAGCTTTATACTTCTGCAGATGGTCCTCTTATCGAATCATTGTATAATGATGTCATATCGCTTTGTTGTTCTTTCAGATGATTCTGTTTCTAAGACCATTATGTCATTATTACTCTAAGTTAAATTGTAGGGGGGAGTGATGATGGAAACACAGAATTTAAACATATTTTAGCTGCAAACTGAGGATATCAAGAAGTTTGTTTTGAAGCTAAAGATTTTTTTTATTTGACAAATCTACAACAATGAAAAGGGAAAAATAGAAAAAAGAAAAGCTGGGAATCAAACTCAATAATCAGGAGAGTATTTGGAGAATCACTATAGAATAATTGTTATTCAGACAAATATGGTGAACAAAAATGTGAAACTTGTCCAGCCGGCTCCTCGGCACCGTAATGCCGGCAGCACATGCAGATCGGTGCCCATCTGAATCCATGCCACCGGGTAAGCAGAGCAGATTTAGAAATGGGTGGCAGACTGAAACAGAGTCGGTGATTGTTGAAAAGACTAACCAAGACGGTTTTAGTGACTTTTATTTGTTTCTGTTGAGTTTTGAACAGCTTATCCTCCAGCAGAAACTACGGCAGCGGGGGACGGGGTGTGTGCACTGCACCGTAGACACACACACACACACACACACACACACACACACACACACACATACACACACACACACACACACACACACACACACACAGTTGTGTACTTCTATCTTTTTGAGGACACTGATGGACATAATGCATTCCCAAGCCACTAAACCCTGACCTTAACTATCACAAGTAAATGCCTGACCCCAACCTTTACTCTTACCCTAACCTAAACATAACTCTAACCTAAACCTTAAAACCAAGTCTGAACCCTCAAACAGGTCTTTGATGGTCTGTTTGAAGGTGAGGACCTGGCAAAATGTCCTCATTTTTCAAATATGTCCTCACTCTGAAGGTCTAAAACTCATATTGGTCCCCACAAAGATAGCTGTACAAGCACACACACACACACACACACACACACACACACACACACACACACACACACAGACACACCTGATGTATGTCTATAGCTACATGTTGCAAAATGACTTCTCTACCACGAAAGATTCATCACGTTACATGTCTGTCTGTCTGAGTCATTCCACTCAACCATAAATATGGTCATGTCTAGAAGGTAACAAACGCGTTGGGAAACTCTTGCGAGTTGGTTAAGGTTAGGCACTGATCTTGAATGCTTATGGTTAGTATAGGTCGCCTGGCTGCGAGTCTTGCGTGAGTTTTTGCAAATTTTTGCGGATTTCAGATCAGATTTAGCAATTTGTGAATTACCTTCTAGACACAACCATACAATATGCATGTTGTGCAACAAACTGGCAACCAGTGCGAAGTGAATGCAATGGGATGGGGGAGGGAGAATGCAACATATAGTGGCCGAAAGAATATACTATTTATATATATTCAGTATATATATATATATATATATATATAATAATGGCAATAATAAATGACGATAGACTAATTCATAGACTGATTAACAAATGATTATGTAAAAATTATTATGGTACTAGAATGCCTTTTGTAAAATTATTTTGGTGCCCCCTTCCCCATTATATTCGTTTTTGTATTCTTCTCAGGTTTCAGTAAAATAATATAACATTTTGGAATAAAAATACAAATGAGCAGTCCAAAACTAGAGGCCAGAATAGCAAATATTTCCACAGCAACACTGAACTTCCCAGGAGAGCTGACATATGCTGGGATGAAAGTGATCCAGACTGCAGAGAATATCAACATGCTGAAGGTGATGAATTTGGCTTCATTGAAATTATCAGGCAGTTTCCGGGCCAGAAAAGCAAGAATGAAACATAACATGGCCAGAAGTCCTATGTATCCAAGTACAGCCCAAAAGCCTACAGCTGAGCCCAGAGCACACTCTAAGATTATTTTGTCCTTGAATTGCTTAAAATTCTTAAATGGAAAAGGAGGAGAAATTGTTAACCAGAGGATACATATGATAACTTGTATGAGAGTGAAAGCCAGAACACTGAGCCTCTGCTGTACAGGCCCAAACCATTTCATCATATTACTACCTGGAAGTGTGGACCTAAAGGCCATTAACACCACTATAGTTTTCCCCAGAACACAAGAGATGCAAAGGACAAAGGTGATGCCGAACGCTGTGTGTCGCAGCATGCAGGACCACTGAGAGGGCTGACCGATGAAGGTCAGAGAGCACAGGAAACACAGAGTCAAGGAGAAGAGCAGCAGAAAGCTCAGCTCAGAGTTGCTGGCTTTGACGAGAGGTGTGTGACGAAAGTGAAAGAAGACACATGACACCACCAGTGTTAAACTTGCTCCGAACAATGAGAAAGCAGCGAGGAGGGCGCCCATGGTTTCTCCATAAGATAGGAACTCAATCACCTTTGGAACACACTGGCTGTGATCTTCATTTGACCAGTACTCCAGTGGACACCGCAAACACTCGGCAGAATCTGAATGGAAAAATATGGAACGCTGAAATGTGCTATGAGAGCAGAGATCATATTAAAATAAGCCATGGCTGTACAGAGCTCAACATGAGGTTTCCAGAAGTGAAAATCCCATTCATATTCTGAATCAAGGATTTTATTATTAACCACAATGTTGTAATCATCCAAGGTAGACTTACCACGAGCTACGTAACGGATAATGTACAGGGAGCCGGTATAACTCCGACAGGGCGAAGCAGAGGGGTCTTGCATCGCCCTGCTTGGCATTGGGGTTTATTTCACAACAATGACCTGCTAGCTGTACATTATCCTGTTTATTACACAGCTACTTAAATAAGAAATTAATAATTTGACACAAAAACAGTCCGCCGGAGTCCGACATCAGAACTGCGTCCATAACAATGGTCTGTTAAACATAGCAACGCTCTGCTATAAAGAAATAACAGACCATAGAATGATTGACCAATCATAATCGAGCTGTGTAATAAGAGATTGTGAATGATGGTAGGCTATATGCTCCTGTAGAAGCTACAAGTCCATATGACAAACTAGGGCTGTGAATCGATTAAAACATTTAATCATGATTAATCGCATGATTGTCCGTAGTTAATCGCGATTAATCGCAAATTAATCGCACATTTTTATTTGTTCAAAAATGTACATTAAAGGGAGATTTGTCAAGTATTTAATACTCTTATCAACATGGGAGTGGGCAGATACACTTACTTTATGCAAATGTATGTGAATATTTATTATTGAAAATCAAATAACAACACAAAACGATGACAAATATAATCCAGAAACCCTCACAGGTACTGCATTTAACATAACAAATAGGTTAACTATGAGTCAGTGTGCTGACTTGACTATGACTTGCCCAAAACTGCATGTGATTATCATAAAGTGGGCATTTCTATAAAGGAGAGACTCCTGGGTACCCATAGAAGCCATTTTGATTCACATATCTTGAGGTCAAAGGTCAAGGGACCCCTTTGAAAATGGTCATAACATTTTTATTCTCGCCAAAATTTTGCGGACGTTTGGAGCATTAATAATCCTCCTTCACGAAAAGCTAGGATTGCATTACGATTTTCTAGTTTCATATGATACCAGTATCTTCACTCTAGCTTTAAAACTGAGTCCGCTACAACCTGTAAATTGCAAGTTGTGTTAATGCATTAAAGAAATTAGTTGCGTTGAAATGAATTTGCGTGAAAGCATTATTAGCACGTTAACTATGACAGCCCAAGTACACAGTCTTGTACCTATGCCGTTTTTCAATTTTCAAATATTATTTTTGTTCTGAATCAAATATTTTATGGTTGCGATTCATATCGTAGCTGATTGCATTGGTTCCATTCTTAAAACTCTTTATATGAGGAATTTCTGAAATGTCAATGGAGTGAATGAACGGGAAATTCACTTCCCGAAACGGAGCTGTTCAAAAAATGGGCAGTCAGTGTTGACCTGTATTTAGAGACTGATAGAGATACTGGACAGAATATATTTTGTACAAATATGACATAATAAATTACAGACAGGAAAGTTTCTACTCACTGCTGGAGTTGCTGATCTCTCCATCTGCACAGGCGATGCAGGAGAAACAGCAGATGGGTTTGCCTTTAATCACAGCCTGCCGGAAACCTGGCAGACAACTCTCACTGCAGACAGACTGTGGCATCTGTAACAACACCACAATTCATCAGTTGTTCATAATTTGTTGCCCCTGTAATCCAAAAATTTAATTTACCTCCAAAACAATGCGGAATTGACCAATTTTTAATGATGGAAATGGCTAAGGGAACAGTTATCACTTTTAAAACCAACCCTCACACTTGTTATTGAATTATATAAGTATTATATAAGTATTTCATTTTTGTTTGATACCTTTGGGGATCCGGCAGCCCATGTTGTGTTTATTCCGTTCATAATAAACTGCTTTCCATTCGCTAGTGAGGCATCGTAGCTCCCTACAGCCACTAACACAGTATCTCCTGCTTGGTTTCTCTGCCAGTTCACCAGCTCATATGTTGCTGCAGGGTCTCCGTTTTCATCAAAACCCACAGTTTCTCCTGACTGAAGGGTGAAATTCACATCTTGGAGGTGTTTCACAACCTACCAAAGGAGATCAATGGTGAATAACTTAAAGTACAGGGTTATGAGTTCAAATTATTTACTTATTTCTTGAAGGCGACCTTTAACCTGTTTTGGCTCTAAAAAATCTTTCCAGATACAAGACTGATTCACTGCTTCACCACTTTGTCCACATTTCAACATGTTATGTATGGCGTGAGCCACAGAATACACAGCCTTATACACATTGTTGGAAATCCTTAGCTCTGACACATCTGTGAAAGGATTGTTGATGTCCTCTAGTCTCTCAGAACCAGAGCACTGGGTCTGACCATGCAGGCTGGGTTGGAAACTGCAACCAAATGTGGCTTCCCAGAACTTCCTCAGCAGATTACTATGAGGGTCTTGATTTGGGTTAACCTCCAAAAGAAACTTTCTCAGGCCCGGGATCTTTGCTTTTCTGATGGTGAAGCCCAGAGACCCTGTGAGGATTCCAGAGTACCCCTTGGTGGCCAGATAGCTTGATGTAATCCAGGACTCGCTGCCCACCCACTGCAGCCCAGTTAAGTTCTGCTTCAGAGCTTCCTTAAGCAGCATTTCCGGCCCCCGGGAGAGGAAGGCAACTAAAACCTTTGCACTGCCGCTTTGGATCACTCTGACCACCCTGGCAATATGCCCACTGGAGTCAGTGCTTGAGATGGCCTCTGAGTACTCAATGCAGACCCCCTCCTGCCTTGCAGCAATGATAAATGTTTCCATGCCGTTGTTACCATAGTCATTGTCACTTCTAACTGCCCCAACCCATGTCCAGCCAAAGTGCTTTACCAGTTTTGCCAAGGCTCTGCTCTGATAGTAGTCACTAGGGATGGTTCTGAAGAAGGAGGGGTACTCCTTTCTGTTACTCAGACAAGCACAAGTGGCAAAGTGACTGATCTAATAGAAAAGAAAAGGTGCGATACAAAAAAACACATTTATAACATTAGAGTATAGACTTTTGACTCAATTTGCTCTATCTGTGCAAACCCTGGCAACCTTAATCCTAACCTTATAGCCCTGAAATGAACCATACTACTACCAGAATTAAGTCTTTGTTGGTGGTCCCTTCATGCTAAGTTATAAAAAGGAACATGGTGAAATCAGTCAAAAAATGAACAGAAACACATACAGACAAATATTTACCATTGGTATTTGGAAAAGCCCTGCAATTCGTAGCATCGCAATGGTTGAGGAGGAATCAGCGGGTCCAATTATGGTATGAACAGATGACTGGCCGGAGCAGCTTTGACCTAAAGTCCTTTCCTGCCCATTTATTAGACCCATTACCACACTCGTTGAAGACTGTGTTGATTCACAGCTATCAAATACCTTATAACCAATTGAGATATTAGGCAGCAGAGAGCTGCTATTGTTGATCTCCTGGATGGCAAAAATCATTGTTTGGGCATATCTAAATGATTCCATACTTATCCTGAAAAGAGTGAGACCAGTTTTAACTAACAGCTTTTCAACTTTTCTTCTGTTAAAAAAAATAAATAAATGAGAAAGGAGACAACAAATAGTACCCGGAGCATATGAGAGGTTCTGGAGTATCTGTGAAGGAGGACGGAGGCTGCGGTATTGGATCGTGGATGGTGAAAACTCCTCCAATAGTGATATCTCCTTCCTTAGATAACAGAGGAAACTCTGGGCTACCCAGCATCTCACAGAGCACCGTGTCTTCCTCTGCTCCAAAGGCTCCCACAAAAAGCACAAACAGTAACATGACATAGGCACAGTCACACATCTGGTACAAACAGGCACACACTAACCTGTATACGCTGTGATGAGTTCTTCTACCGCTGACCAACAGGTGCGCCTCCTGTCATGGGCAGAGCTTTATACTTCTGCAGATGGTCCTCTTATCGAATCACTGTATAATGATGTAATGTTGCTTTGTTGTTCTTTCAGATGATTCTGTTTCTAAGACCATTTTGTCATTATTACTGTGTTAAATTGTAGGGGGGAGTGATGATGGGAACGCAGCATTTAAACATATTTTTGCTGCAAACTGAGGATATCAAGAACTTAGTTTTGAAGCTGAAGATTTTTTTTATTTGCCAAATCTACAACAATGAAAAGGGAAAGAAATAAAAAAATAAAAGCTGGGAATCAAACTCAATAATCCGGAGAGGATTTTGAGAATCACTATAGAATAATTGTTATTCAGACAAATATGGTGAACAAATATTTGAATCATTTTTAAAATAATTCTTTAGTTACAACCGACACACTTGAATAAGCTACTCTATCAGAAAGTAAGCACAAATACAAGCCAAGTAAACCTTTCTGTAGGCCTATAAGGTAAGAATACTTAACTATACATTTCTAAACAATATCCCAGTCAAAAGATTAAGTACAATTAGGCCTTTAAGCCAAGCATACTTAGACTTTTCTGTATATTTGTCAGGATGAGCCAAGTATACTTATGTATACTTTTGTAAAGTATATTTCTGATAAGTATATAACAGGTAAACTTAAAGTTAACTCTCTTATTTTAAGTTTGAATGAAGTATACTAATAGCACACTTGAATAAACTTCTTTTTGGTAAGGGAATGTCATGTAATGCTCCCAAAGGGAAACTTGGCCAACCGGCTCCTCTGCATCATAGTGCTGGCAGAACATGCAGATCGGTGCCTGTCTGAATCCATGCCTCCGGGTAAGCAAGGAGCCCCAGCAGTTTGCACAGTAATTCCCTCAAACAATATAAAATGAAGGTACATATCAGAGGGGTTTTAGAAATGGGTGGCAGACTGAAACAGAGTTGGCAATTGTTGAAAAGACTAACCAAGATGGTTTTAGTGACTTTTATTTGTTTCTGTTGAGTTTGGAACAGCTTATCCACCAGCTGAAACTACGGCAGCGGGAGACGGGGTGTGTGTGCCGCACCATAGACACACACACACACACACACACACAAACATACACACACACACACACACACAGTTGTGTACTTCTATCTTTTTGAGGACACTGATGGACATAATGCATTCCCAAGCAACTTACCCTGACCTTAACCATCACAAGTAAATGCCTGACCCCAACCTTTACTCTTACCCTAACCTAAACATAACTCTAACCTAAACCTTAAAACCAAGTCTGAACCCTCAAACAGGTCTTTGATGGTCTGTTTGAAGGTGAGGACCTGGCAAAATGTCCTCATTTTTCAAATATGTCCTCACTCTGAAGGTCTAAAACTCAAATTGGTCCCCACAAAGATAGCTGTACAAGCACACACACACACACACACACACACACACACACACACACACACACACACACACACAGACACACCTGATGTATGTCTATAGCTACATGTTGCAAAATGACTTCTCTACCACGAAAGATTCATCACGTTACATGTCTGTCTGTCTGAGTCATTCCACTCAACCATAAATATGGTCATGTCTAGAAGGTAACAAACGCGTTGGGAAACTCTTGCGAGTTGGTTAAGGTTAGGCACTGATCTTGAATGCTTATGGTTAGTATAGGTCGTCTGGCTGCGAGTCTTGCGTGAGTTTTTGCAAATTTTTGCGGATTTCAGATCAGATTTAGCAATTTGTGAGTTACCTTCTAGACACAACCATACAATATGCATGTTGTGCAACAAACTGGCAACCAGTGCAAAGTGAATGCAATGGGATGGGGGAGGGAGAATGCAACATATAGTGGCCGAAAGAATATACTATTTATATATATTCAGTATATATATATATATATATATGTATATATACATATAATAATGGCAATAATAAATGACGATAGACTAATTCATAGACTGATTAACAAATGATTATGTAAAAATTATTATGGTACTAGAATGCCTTTTGTAGAATTATTTTGGTGCCCCCTTCCCCATTATATTCGTTTTTGTATTCTTCTCAGGTTTCAGTAAAATAATATAACATTTTGGAATAAAAATACAAATGAGCAGTCCAAAACTGGAGGCCAGAATAGCAAATATCTCCACAGCAACACTGAACTTCCCAGGAGAGCTGACATATGCTGGGATGAAAGTGATCCAGACTGCAGAGAATATCAACATGCTGAAGGTGATGAATTTGGCTTCATTGAAATTATCAGGCAGTTTCCGGGCCAGAAAAGCAAGAATGAAACATAACATGGCCAGAAGTCCTATGTACCCAAGTACAGCCCAAAAGCCTACAGCTGAGCCCAGAGCACACTCTAAGATTATTTTGTCCTTGAATTGCTTAAAATTCTTAAATGGAAAAGGAGGAGAAATTGTTAACCAGAGGATACAAATGATAACTTGTATGAGAGTGAAAGCCAGAACACTGAGCCTCTGCTGTGCAGGCCCAAACCATTTCATCATATTACTACCTGGAAGTGTGGACCTAAAGGCCATTAACACCACTATAGTTTTCCCCAGAACACAAGAGATACAAAGGACAAAGGTGATGCCAAAAACTGTGTGTCGCAGCATGCAGGACCACTCAGAGGGCTGACCGATGAAGGTCAGAGAGCACAGGAAACACAGAGTCAAGGAGAAGAGCAGCAGAAAGCTCAGCTCAGAGTTGCTGGCTTTGACGAGAGGTGTGTGACGAAAGTGAAAGAAGACACATGACACCACCAGTGTTAAACCTGCTCCGAACAATGAGAAAGCAGCGAGGAGGGCGCCCATGGTTTCTCCATAAAATAGGAACTCAATCACCTTTGGAACACACTGGCTGTGATCTTCATTTGACCAGTACTCCAGTGGACACCGCAAACACTCGGCAGAATCTGAATGGAAAAATACGGAATGCTGAAATGTGCTATGAGAGCAGAGATCATATTAAAATAAGCCATGGCTGTACAGAGCTCAACATGAGGTTTCCAGAAGTGAAAATCCCATTCATATTCTAAATCAAGGATTTTATTATTAACCACAATGTTGTAATCATCCAAGGTAGACTTACCACGAGCTACGTAACGGATAATGTACAGGGAGCCGGTATAACTCCGACAGGGCGAAGCAGAGGGGTCTTGCATCGCCCTGCTTGGCATTGGGGTTTATTTCACAACAATGACCTGCTAGCTGTACATTATCCTGTTTATTACACAGCTACTTAATTAAGAAATTAATAATTTGACACAAAAACAGTCCGCCGGAGTCCGACATCAGAACTGCGTCCATAACAATGGTCTGTTAAACATAGCAACGCTCTGCTATAAAGAAATAACAGACCATAGAATGATTGACCAATCAGAATTGAGCTGTGTAATAAGAGATTGTGAATGATGGTAGGCTATATGCTCCTGTAGAAGCTACAAGTCCATATGACAAACTAGGGCTGTGAATCGATTAAAACATTTAATCATGATTAATCGCATGATTGTCCGTAGTTAATCGCGATTAATCGCAAATTAATCGCACATTTTTATTTGTTCAAAAATGTACATTAAAGGGAGATTTGTCAAGTATTTAATACTCTTATCAACATGGGAGTGGGCAGATACACTTCCTTTATGCAAATGTATGTGAATATTTATTATTGGAAATCAAATAACAACACAAAACAATGACAAATATAATCCAGAAACCCTCACAGGTACTGCATTTAACATAACAAATAGGTTAACTATGAGTCAGTGTGCTGACTTGACTATGACTTGCCCAAAACTGCATGTGATTATCATAAAGTGGGCATTTCTATAAAGGAGAGACTCCTGGGTACCCATAGAAGCCATTTTGATTCAAATATCTTGATGTCAAAGGTCAAGGGTCCCCTTTGAAAATGGCCATAAAAGTTTTTTCTCGCCAAAATTTTGCGGAAGTTTGGAGCATTAATAAGCCTCATTCATGACAAGCTAGGATTGCATTACAATTTTCTAGTTTCATATGATACCAGTATCTTCAGTCTAGCTTTAAAACTGAGTCTGCTACAACCTGAAAATTGCAAGTTGTGTTAATGCATTAAAGAAATTAGTTGCATTGAAATTAATTTGCGTGAAAGTATTATTAGCACGTTAACTATGACAGCCCTAGTACACAGTCTTGTACCTATGCCTTTTTTCAATTTTCAAATATTATTTTTGTTCTGAATCAAATATTTTATGGTTGCGATTCATCTCGTAGCTGATTGCATTGGTTCTATTCTTAAAACTCTTAAAACTCTTTCTGAAATGTCAATGGAGTGAATGAACGGGAAATTCACTTCCCGAAACGGAGCTGTTCAAAAAATGGGCAGTCAGTGTTGACCTGTATTTAGAGACTGATAGAGATACTGGACAGAATATATTTTGTACAAATATCACATGATAAATTACAGACAGGAAAGTTTCTACTCACTGCTGGAGTTGCTGATCTCTCCATCAGCACAGGTGATGCAGGAGAAACAGCAGATGGGTTTGCCTTTAATCACAGCCTGCCGGAAACCTGGCAGACAACTCTCACTGCAGACAGACTGTGGCCTCTGTAACAACACCACAACTCATCAGTTGTTCATAGTTTGTTGCCCCTGTAATCCAAAAATTTTATTTACCTCCAAAACAATGCGGAATTGACCAATTTTTAATAATGGAAATGGCTAAGGGAACAGTTATCACTTTTAAAATCAACCCTCACACTTGTTATTGAATTATATAAGTATTATATAAGTATTTCATTTTTGTTTGATACCTTTGGGGATCCGGCAGCCCATGTTGTGTTTATTCCGTTCATAATAAACTGCTTTCCATTCGGTAGTGAGGCATCGTAGCTCCCTACAGCCACTAACACAGTATCTCCTGCTTGGTTTCTCTGCCAGTTCACCAGCTCATAAGTTGCTGCAGGGTCTCCGTTTTCATCAAAACCCACAGTTTCTCCTGACTGAAGGGTGAAATTCACATCTTGGAGGTGTTTCACAACCTACCAAAGGAGAACAATGGTGAATAACTTAAAGTACAGGGTTATGAATTCAAATGATTTACTTAATTCTTGAAGGCGACCTTTAACCTGTTTTGGCTCTAAAAAATCTTTCCAGATACAGGACTGATTCACCGCTTCACCACTTGGTCCACATTTCAACATGTTATGTATGGCGTGAGCCGCAGAATACACAGCCTTATACACATTGTTGGATATCCTTAGCTCTGACACATCTGTGAAAGGATTGTTGATGTCCTCTAGTCTCTCAGAACCAGAGCACTGGGTCTGACCATGCAGGCTGGGTTGGAAACTGCAACCAAAAGTGGCTTCCCAGAACTTCCTCAGCAGATTATTTTGAGGGTCTTGATTTGGGTTAACCTGCAAAAGAAACTTTCTCAGGCCCGGGATCTTTGCTTTTCTGATGGTGAAGCCCAGAGACCCTGTGAGGATTCCAGAGTACCTCTTGTTGGCCAGATAACTTGCCGTAATCCAGGACTCGCTGCCCACCCACTGCAGCCCAGTTAAGTTCTTCTTCAGAGCTTCCTCAAGCAGCATTTCCGGCCCCTGGGAGAGGAAGGCAACTAAAACCTTTGCACTGCCGCTTTGGATCACTCTGACCACCCTGGCAATATGCCCACTGGAGTCAGTGCTTGAGATGGCCTCTGAGTACTCGATGCAGACCCCCTCCTGCCTTGCAGCAATGATAAATGTTTCCATGCCGTTGTTACCATAGTCATTGTCACTTCTAATTGCCCCAACCCATGTCCATCCAAAGTGTTTTACCAGTTTTGCCAAGGCTCTGCTCTGATAGTAGTCACTAGGGATGGTTCTGAAGAAGGAGGGGTACTCCTTTCTGTTACTCAAACAAGCACAAGTGGCAAAGTGACTGATCTAATGAAAAAGAAAAGGAGGAATACACAAAAACACATTTATAACATTAGAGTATAGACTTTTGACTCAATTTGCTCTATCTGTGCAAACCCTGGCAACCTTAATCCTGACCTTATAGCCCTGAAATTAACCATACTACTACCAGAATTAAGTCTTTGTTGGTGGTCCTTTCATGCTAAGTTATAAAAAGGAATATGGTGAAATCAGTCAAAAAATGAACAGAAACACATACAGACAAATATTTACCATTGGTATTTGGAAAAGCCCTGCAATTCGTAGCATCGCAATGGTTGAGGATGAATCAGAGGGTCCGATTATGGTATGAACAGATGACTGGCCGGAGCAGCTTTGACCTAAAGTCCTTTCCTGCCCATTTATTAGACCCATCACCACACTCGTTGAAGACTGTGTTGAACCACATTTGTCAAATACCTTATAACCAATTGAGATATTAGGCAGCAGAGAGCTGCTATTATTGATCTCCTGGATGGCAAAAATCATTGTTTGGGCATATTGAAATGATTCCATACTTATCCTGAAAAGAGTGAGAACAGTTTTAACTAACATCTTTTCGACTTTTCTTCTGTGAAGTAACAAAACAAATGAGAAAGGAGACAACAAATAGTACCCGGAGCATATTAGAGGTTCTGGAGCATCTGTGAAGGAGGACGGAGGCTGCAGTATTGGATCGTGAATGGTGAAAACTCCTCCAATAGTGATATCTCCTTCCTTAGATAACAGAGGAAACTCTGGGCTACCCAGCATCTCACACAGCGCCGTGTCTTCCTCTGCTCCAAAGGCTCCCACAAAAAGCACAAACAGTAACATGACATAGGCACAGTCACACATCTGGTACAAACAGGCACACACTAACCTGTATACGCTGTGATGAGTTGGTCTACCGCTGACCAACAGGTGCGCCTCCTGTCATGGGCAGAGCTTTATACTTCTGCAGATGGTCCTCTTATCGAATCACTGTATAATGATGTCATATTGCTTTGTTGTTCTTTCAGATGATTCTGTTTCTAAGACCATTTTGTCATTATTACTGTAAGTTAAATTGTAGGGGGGAGTGATGATGGGAATGCAGCATTTAAACATATTTTAGCTGCAAATTGAGGATATCAAGAACTTTGTTTTGAAGCTGAAGATTTTTTTTATTTGCCAAATCTACAACAATGAAAAGGGAAAAAAATAAAAAAATAAAAGCTGGGAATCAAACTCAATAATCAGGAGAGGATTTTGAGAATCACTATAGAATAATTGTTATTCAGACAAATATGGTGAACAAATATTTGAATCATTTTTAAAATAATTCTTTAGTTACAACCGACACACTTGAATAAGCTACTCTATCAGAAAGTAAGCACAAATACAAGCCAAGTAAACCTTTCTGTAGGCCTATAAGGTAAGAATACTTAACTATACATTTCTAAACAATATCCCAGTCAAAAGATTAAGTACAATTAGGCCTTTAAGCCAAGCATATATATATTTGTCAGGATGAGCCAAGTATACTTATGTATACTTTTGTAAAGTATATTTCTGATAAGTATATAACAAGTAAACTTAAAGTTAACTCTCTTATTTTAAGTTTGAATGAAGTATACTAATAGCACACTTGAATAAACTTCTTTTTGGTAAGGGAATGCCTGGTCATGTAATGCTCCCAAAGGGAAACTTGGCCAACCGGCTCCTCTGCATCAAAGTGCTGGCAGAACATGCAGATCGGTGCCTGTCTGAATCCATGCCTCCGGGTAAGCAAGGAGCCCCAGCAGTTTGCACAGTAATTCCCTCAAACAATATAAAATGAAGGTACATATCAGAGGGGATTTAGAAATGGGTGGCAGACTGAAACAGAGTTGGCAATTGTTGACAAGACTAACCAAGACGGTTTTAGTGACTTTTATTTGTTTCTGTTGAGTTTGGAACAGCTTATCCACCAGCTGAAACTACGGCAGCGGGAGACGGGGTGTGTGCGCCGCACCATAGACAAACACACAAACACACACACAAACACACGCACACACACACACACACACACACACACATACACACAGTGTACTTCTATCTTTATGAGGACACTGATGGACATAATGCATTCCCAAGCCACTTATCCTGACCTTAACCAACACAAGTAAATGTCTGACCCCAACCTTTACTCTTACCCTAACCTAAAATTAACTCTAACCTAAACCTTAAAACCAAGTCTTAACCCTCAAACAGGCCTTTGAAGGTCTGCTTGAAGGTGAGGACCTGGCAAAATATCCTCATTTTTCAAAAATGTCCTCACTCTGAAGGTCTAAAACTCATATTGGTCCCCACAAAGATAGCTGTACAAGCACACACACTCACTTACACACACAAACACACAAACATGCACACACACACACGCACACACACGCACACACACACACACACACACACACACACACACACACACACACACACACACACACACACACACACACACACACACACAGACACCTGATGTAGGCCTTTAGCTACATGTTGAAAAATGACTTCTCTACCACGAAATATTCATCAAGTTACATGTCTGTCTGTCTGAGTCATTCCACTCAACCATAAATATGGTCATGTCTGGAAGGTAACACACGCGTTGGGAAACTCTTGCAAGTTGGTTAAGGTTAGGCACTGATCTTGAATGCTTATGGTTAGTAAAGGTCATCTGGCTGTGAGTCTTGCGAGAGTTTTTGCAATTTTTTGCAGATTTCAGATCTGATTTAGCAATTTGTGAGTTACCTTCTAGACACATCCATAAAATATGCAGGTTGTGCAACAAACTGGCAACCATTTGTTGTGAAGTGAATGCAATGGGATGAAGGAGGGATAATATGAGAATGCAACATCTAGTGGCTGAATGAATATACAGTATATATATATATATATATATGTATAAAATAATGGCAATAATAAATGACGATAGACTAATTGACAGTCTGATTAACAAATGATTATGTAACCATTATTATGGTACTAAAATGCCTTTCACAGAATTATTTTGGTGCACCCTTCCCCATCATATTCTTTTTTGTATTCTTCTCAGGTTTCAGTAGAATAATATAACATTTTGGAATAAAAATACAAATGAGCAGTCCAAAACTGGAGGCCAGAATAGCAAATATCTCCACAGCAACACTGAACTTCCCAGGAGAGCTGACATACGCTGGGATGAAAGTGATCCAGACTGCAGAGAATATCAACATGCTGAAAGTGATAAATTTGGCTTCATTGAAATTATCAGGCAGTTTCCGGGCCAGAAAAGCAAGAATGAAACATAACATGGCCAGAAGTCCTATGTATCCAAGTACAGCCCAGAAGCCTACAGCTGAGCCCAGAGCACACTCTAAGATGATTTTGTCCTTGAATTCCTTAAAATTCTTAAATGGAAAAGGAGGAGAAATTGTTAACCAGAGGATACATATGATAACTTGTATAAGAGTGAAAGCCAGAACACTGAGCCTCTGCTGTACAGGCCCAAACCATTTCATCATATTACTACCTGGAAATGTGGACCTAAAGGCCATTAACACCACTATAGTTTTCCCAAGAACACAAGAGATGCAAAGGACAAAGGTGATGCCGAACGCTGTGTGTCGCAGCATGCAGGACCACTCAGAGGGCCGGCCGATGAAGGTCAGAGAGCACAGGAAACACAGAGTCAAGGAGAAGAGCAGCAGGAAGCTCAGTTCAGAGTTGTTGGCCCTGACAATAGGAGTTTTTCTGTATCTGAAGAAAATGAATGCCACAACAGCTGTGAGGCATGTTCCAAATAAGGACGCTGCAGTGAGCAGCGCTCCCATGATCTCTTCATATGATAGAAACTCGGCCTCTTTCTTCACACAGGCATCTCTTCTCTCATTTGACCAGAACTCAGGGTGGCATCGCACACAGGTGATAGAATCTGAAAAATAATATTAAAGCAGGTTATATTCTTGTTCAGTACATTTCAATACATACACACTACATGAGTACCAGATAATAAATTGACAGCCTTATGACAGTTGTATGGTAAAAGTATAGTATGTAAGTACAAGATACAGTATAAAGAGCTATTATTTACACATTTTTCTTTGTCTTGTTTAATTTCTTTAATGTTCTTCTCGACTGGTAGAGAACATTTCAAGTTTAATGGGTTGAACTTAACTCAATTAACTCTAAGCCATCTACACCATTCAGTTTAGGTATGTTATGCTAAAAAAAATGCACTATTTGTCACTGTGTCTTTAAATAGCATGCCTTTTCAGTCCGCATTCTTACAGGAAGTTAGCAACAAAAAAAGTCACGCCAGACATGAGGACTCTGTTTGGTCTAATTGCCAAAGGCAGGCATATTTTCTTCAACATATCATAGTTTCAGAGGCCTTAATGAACAGAATCATATAACTTGATACAAAAAAGGTGCAAAAAAATTTATAAGAACATGCTTTAACAAACAGTTCAGTTGTCCTTTCATGGTAAAGGTAGTAAAGCTGATGATGTAATTCAAATTTACCATTTTCTACAAAATAAAAAAAAAACAGGTGATCATTGCTAAATAATATGATACTTTTAAGGCTATTCCATTATTTTGTATGCTGAAATATTGTATTATTATGATTATTATTATTATTAATAATACTACTACTACTACTAATAATAATAATAATTATTATTATTATTATTTTTATTATAATTATATCTGCATGTTTTTTCATCATTTCTGACATGTTCTCTAAGTAGCCTACTGTAAAAAGGCCTGTGTTAAATATCTAGAATAAATATATGGAATAATATTAGTAATGGTAATACAACTAATTATATGGCAACAAACAGACATATGTTGCTATACTAACCTATTACTAGCATAATAACAGCACATAGTTTGTATTTTTATTTTACCATGAAGCAACATCTGAATCATTTGGTAAGGGCCTACATTTAAAAAAACAAACAAAAAAAAAAAAAAACGTTGATTATTTTTATTGTTGCTCCAAGGACATAAAAAATGCAAAGATATATTTTGTCCCATTATTTTTTTCTAAGTGATGACATTGAAGGGTTATATACAATTTTAAATGTCAATTTTCAATGCTGCTGTACAAACACCACAAAATTCACACTTAATGCATTCATTTCAGAGAGAGAGAGAGAGATGTCACATGAGACCAACACTATCTGCATGCTCAGATACCACTAGGAGTTGAAAAAATACTGTAGACTTGTTTGTAATATGAGCGAGCTGACCCTTTAATGACCACTTTTTTAAATTAACTTTTTTACCAATATAATATTACTACACCTGTAATGTTGCTTATTTCTCCCTCTGCACATCTTAAACAGTCATAGCAGCAGACAGGCTTTCCTTTCTGGAGAACCTTGCGAGTTCCTGGAGGACACTTCTTGCTGCAAACTGACAAAGGCACCTGCATGGACAAAACAACTATGAGAAGAAATGTATGGGCATTCACTTTGACAAGGCCTTGTCTTTGCAAGCCTCTATCGTACATTTGATGCAACAAAACCAAACAGTATTATGTCACATTAACTAATCACATATACGCTTATAACCAGTGATGGAAAGTAACTAAGCACATTTACTCAAGTACTGTACTTAAGTACAATTTTTAGGTATTTGTACTTTACTTGAGTATACCATTTTCTGCTACTTTATACTTCTACTCCACTACATCTCAGAGGAAAGTATTGTACTTTTTACTCCACTACATTTATTTGACAATATTAGTTACTTTGCAGATTGATAATATTAAATATAATCAACATATAAATTATGTTGTAATAATAGATCAAGATAAATCTTTATTGATCTCTGTGGTAAATTCACAAATTACCCAGCAGTATATAATTAAAGTAATTAAAGGTGAGCTTATATATAATATAATAGTATATATTATTCAGCATAATGATTACTTTTACCTTTGGTACTTTATATTTTAATGCTAATATATTTCTACTTTTACTGAGGTAAGATTCTGGACATATAGAATATTTCCACACTATGTTATTATTTTTTTTTACTGCAGTACTTCTTCCACTTCTTATTATAACATAGATGCTAATTATCAGTTAAAGTGACCACATTGCATCTTACCTGTTTTGAGTTCTGTGCCCAAATGAAAGACTTATTTTGCAGATTCAGCTGTTTGTCTGCAGGTAAAGATGCATCATAAAGACCAACTGTGACAAAGTCCACAATTCCATTGTCTGTTGGCTGCCAGTTTATAATTTCATACTTTGCTGCTGGTTCTCCATTTTCATTAAAGTAGACCTCATCTCCTTCCTTTGTTTTGAACTGAATCTTTTTTATGTGCTGTAAAATCTAAGTCAATATAAATTGAATTAATACATTGTAAATCAATGTAAATCATTATCAAACAAACATTTTGTAGGCCTATTGGTTCAACAGACTGCAACAGTTTATTTTTCAAAATTCAAACAATTTTCCTTGTTAATGTGACTCAAAAAACTCACCGTAAATGGATCTAGCTGCACCTTGTTGTCACATGTTTTGTTACAGCTCAGAATGTTATGAAGTGCGTGGGCCACAGCATACACTCCTTTATAGATATTGTTAAAGATAGGCATGAACGACATATCTGTGAAGCTGTTTTGCACTCCAGTCAGATCTTCATGTCCAGTACATTTTCTCTGATTCCCTTCTGAAGACTTTGACTGGTTGAATTTACAGCTGAACAATGTCTCCCAAAACTCTGTGAACATTTCATTACTAGATGAACTGAGTGGCTTCACATCCAACATGAACTCTCTCATGCCACTGACATGTGCTTTGGGGATGGACATGCCTATGGCACCATCCAAAATGTGATGCCTATCCATGGCTGCAATTTGGGGATCAAAGATCCAGGCCTCACTGCCTACCCACTGGTACCCAGTCAAGTTGTGGTGAGACAACTCATGTAGTAACACATCCATATCCATGTGGGAGAGGAAAGTGAAAATCACCTTGGCAGTGGAAGCCTTGATAATATCAATTATCTTTTGTATTTTGTCTAGTGGATCTGTTCTAAAGAAAGATACTGAGTACTCCAGACAGATGCCCAGCTGATGGGCGGTTTCTATGAATGTGGCCATGCCATTATTGCCGTAATCAGCATTTGATCTAATAGCTCCAACCCAAGTCCAACCAAAGTGCTTGACCAACTGGGCCAGGGCTCTGCTCTGGTAGTAGTCACTGGGTATTGTTCTGAGGAAGGATGGGTACTTGGTTTCATCACTGAGACAAGCACAAGTAGCAAAGTGGCTGATCTAAAAGAAAAAAAAAGAAAAATAACCTAAATTTCAAGATAAAGATGTGAAATATAAAACATTCATACAGCCAACTCCAATTATTTAAAACCCATTTTGCTATGACATGCTGGAAGAAGTAAAGATTAATAATAGCCACCATTGGGATATGAAAAGGTCCGATGACAGTAGCTATAGCCATGCAAGGAGAGGAAGAGGTCTCTCCCATAATGGCCTGCACTTGGGCAAGTTTTGTACATGGTGCCTCGGAGGGTGCAGATGCCACTTCATTACCATTAGCCAAGGCCAGTGCTACCCTCACACTTTTGGCCACGGAGCCACAGGTATCGTAGATCTTATATCCCAGAGAGATGCCAGGCAGTAGGTCTGTGCTGTTATTAATCTCCTCTATGGAAAAGAGCATCGCCTGGGTAAACTGGAATTCTCTGAAATTCAAACTAGATGCATACAGTTATAAATATTTGGTATCTGTTTGTGAAATAGAAACAATAGCATAGTAAATGGAAATATTTGATGGTATTAATAGACACAACAGGGAATATTTATCATTTTATATACTCAGTTTGACTTCCTCTTAAATATTTTAAATCTAAATAGATTTGTAATTTACCTGGTGCATTGCAGTGGCAGTGGTTTGTGCATGTAGGTATCCTCTCTGTTTTTCCAGCTGCTGTGTAAAGAGAAGATTCCCCCCAACATAATATCCCCATCCTTAGATAGCTGGGGGTTCTCAGGATCCCCTCTCTGCCTGCACACAGGCTCCTCGGCCTGAGAGAAAGATGCCACCAGCAACAGCTGTAAGAGTGCCCATCCCTGCTCTGGCCACCTCTCTGTGGATGGCATACCGTCTGAGAGAGCTAAACCACTGGGTGGCATCACATGTACCTTAATGTAAATTCAAAGCTTGCACTGGTATTTATACATGTTGGAGCAGCATGGACAATAATAATAGAAAGTAAGGTTTTATGTCTGTGGAGTTACAAGGTTGGGCAAGAGGAGGGAGGTGCCCAAACAGAAAAAGGGTCTGGGGCCTTAGCAAGAATGGCAAGTATGAAAGCTTCCACCACCAAATGTCATGGGCTCTGTTGGTCCTTGTGTGCTCTCTATGATTGACACCAAGCAGTCACCAGCCTTGCCTGCCATTTTCTTGGTATGAGTATGGAATTACCAACGAACCCTTACCAAATGAATACACAGGCTTCTTGAAATCCCCCCCCGCTTCTGGAAATGGGACCCCAAATTTATCCATGAAGTAACATTCTTCAGGTGACATTTTTTTGCAAGCACAGTTTCAGATCCGGTTTCTCCTGAACCCATCACTCCAGGCTCTTCTGCAACTCACTTAGCTAACCTCCAGCCTGCAATCTGGCCTGCCTGAAGATCTGGCAGGGCATCGGCGGAGACAGCGAACTGAAGATCTGGCTTGGCGTCAGTGGTGATGGCCAATTGGATGACAGAGATTAGTGGCAGGTGGTCTATGGCACAGGGCAGCGCAGGCTCTGTGGTGCTGGGCAACCGAGGCACCAAGTAGCTGCGCAGCAAAGAAAACCAGCCTGTCTGCCCTGATCCTGTATGTCCTGATCCTGTACGTCCTGAACACTATGAGCCTTTAATGGACCTGTTGAGGAGCCACCCTGTTGTACGGCGGCCATCTCTCATTGGGTCTCACCTTGCCATTTTCGGGGGTCCCTAAAAGAAGGTATGGACCATGCTATCTCGATGGACCCAAGCCACAATCTTTCCATGTAGCCTACCCCCTGGCAACTGCAGTAGTTAACCACGAGGTACTGGGAATCACTGTTTTAGACAATAGTATACTTCCAACTTTGTGGCCGACATCAGTGCCCAACTTAATTTATTCCTAATTCTAAGACACTTGTGGTTGAGTGGGAGGAAATTTCAGCAGCCAAGTTTAGAAATGCTGTGGACAGTCTTCAAAGGAGAGTGTCGTAGAGCTGCATATTAATACCCATAATTTTAGTGCAATATGTTCAACAGTTATAATGTGCTAATACAATGTTATATGTAAAACAGGAACATGTGGCGAACAGTCAATGCATGGTTGGGTCCTTTCTTCAATTTGTTCTTGTTTTGATTGTCTTAATGTGAGCTAACCACTCAGCCATTATGCCGATCGACGTGATAATAGTGCTTTTAAATTGTAAGTATTCAGTAGAACTAGTCATTCCTGTTTGCACACCTTTTTGCCCCAAAATGGAATAAAATGTTTTTTCTTTCAGAATGGAAATATAATTTTGTAGATCCAGGAAATATATCTTATTACATATAAATCGTCACATTTTCTCACAATAAAAATATTGTAAAATATTTAATAACATTCCTTTGTCATGTGCTTTTCGTTGTGAAGTTACTGTCAAATCTAAACTGTCTAGTTTAGGAATTGACATCTGGATGTTTTCTGTAAACCATTTAGCACACCACAATAAGTTTTGAATCCCCTTTCAATATTTTTAAAAAAAGCATGTAAACTTAAATGTATGTCTTTATTTATTTTATTCATTATTGAAGTTTGGTGAGTTCAACAGGCAACATCATGGTCAAAGGGCACTGTCTTGTACAAAGGCCTCACAAGTTCTCCAGTAGCAATCTTAAGGGGATCATGATGAAACAGCCCTGACGGGAAGTTTCCAGTGTAAGCCTTGAGGACAGGTATGGAGTGGATGTAGGCTGGAGACACTGTGAACTCTTGAGGGAGTTTGTTAGTTCGTTAGAGTGCTTGTGAGCGGGAAGAGCTTGAGGTGTAAGTCATGGTCAGGCCTGAGGCACACGCACTTCACCACATGTGCTCCAATCAACCCCCAAAGGACATAACCTCTGGAGAGGTCCAAAGTGTTTCATAAACTAACAGGCATCTCTGCAAACACACAAACAACAATTTCATTTTAATTAAAGAAGGCCTATGAGGCATATCAGCTGACTATTAAACATCCCTTTGACTGGAAAATAACAATAGCACCAAATTAAATATCACATGGCCCAATGCCTCGCAAAATCAGGTGTGTGTTAAATTGTTTATTTTGATCCGCTGTCAAAAGTGTAACTTTAATTCCATCATCCAAATGCAGAATTCCCTAAAAATGATGTGACATGTAGGGTAAAATAATAGAAACAGCACCGGAGCAGCTGTGGCTCGTTACGAAGTAGTGAACTGGCAGCGCGGATCAGATGACTCAGTCCAGTTTAAACCTGTTGGCTATTATGAATGTTTGTCCTCAAAACTGAAGCCATAATGAGGCCTGGAGGAAAGACAGAGGCAAATATCATAATTGACAGTAACATGTACATTTATGTAATTCAAGGGTTTGACATACAATTTGACAATGAAAAACATTTTCTTTGATTCAAAGTCACCTGTGTCAATGTGCAGTGAGAGCTGTCGTCCAGGAACTTATAAAGTCCCGCAGAAAGGAAAGCCGGCCTGCTGCTATGACTCTATACCATATGCAGAGGTATATGCTCCACAGACCTGAGATGAGCCAATTTGCATACATTGTTTACTTTACACACTCTATGTTATATATTAAAGCTCGCTATGGTACAGTCTCTTATTTACGTTTTTAGGTTGTAAACTGATAAAATTACAATAACCGTGACAATATTTCTATTACAGATTCTTATGACTGCAAAAAGTGTCCTGAAGAGTATTGGTCCAATCATAACAGAGATGTATGTGTACTGAAACATGTTGAGTTCCTCTACTTCACTGAGTCTGAGCTGAGCTTCCTGCTGCTCTTCTCCTTGACTCTGTGTTTCCTGTGTTCTCTGACCTTCATCGGCAGGCCCTCTGAGTGGTCCTGCATGCTGCGACACACAGCGTTCGGCATCACCTTTGTCCTCTGCATCTCTTGTGGTCTGGGGATAAAGATAGTGGTGTTAATGGCCTTCAGGGCTACACTTCCAGGTAGTAATGTAGTAATGTGTAGTGTGTAATGTGATGAAATGGTCCGGGCCTGCACAGCAGAGGCTCAGTGTCCTGACTTTCACTCTCATACAGGTTGTAATTTGCATACGTTGGCTGACAATCAACCCTCCTTTTCCATCAAAAACATGAAACGCTATAAAGAGAAGATTATACTAGATCATGCCCAGCAGCTCTCCTGGGAAGTTCACTGTGGCTGTGGAGATATTTCCCATTCTGGCCTCCAGTTATGGACTACTTCTCTTTGCACCAAAGTGCTTTATTATTGTTCTCAAACCTGAACTCAACACAAAAATACATCTCATGGGGAAAACAGGATCTCATTAAACATAAATGAAATGACAGCATTTTACTATTTTATTTCATGGCTTGTGGTTTGGCTTTAATTTTGAAGTGACCCCAGAATTATTTTCACTTAAAAATACATATAATATAGCTTTCTTTTTTCTCTGTATCAAAATCTAAATAAATGCTACAAAGCAACTATATATTCTTTCCAAAGTCAACTCAACATTGTTGACTGGCAGTTAAACTCACATTTTGATTTTAGGTAATTCCATGATGTAGGGAATCCTACCTATTGGGTGCTTCAATAGACAGTTAAAAAATACTTTCGGCGAAAAATACTTGCAGCGATGATTGGGCCCTCGCACCTTTGCGTGCGTCTGGGGTACTGGCGGGACACCGATTGACGCGGCCGGGCACAATGAACCTGGAACTATGCTGAGTGCAATGATGCCTGCAACTAGAGTCTGCGACCAAACGTTCATGGATTCTGAAAAGGGACGGGGCTAAAGTGTTCGGGGCGGGGAACACCGTCATTAATGAAAGAGGATCTCCGTAGTGAGTCCAATGATGCCTCTCACGACTCAGACAAAAGTCTACGACAAACGGTTCAAGAGTTATGAACGGGGGCGTTGCTATGTGTAGGGGGCGAGAATAACCATACCAATGGATCTGCTGCGTGCAATGACTCCTCCCACAAGAGTCTATGACAAACGGTTCATGAGTTATGGAATGGGGCGGAACTTATGTGTAGGGGCGGGGCTCTGAGTTTATATTGGCATGTGAATGACGGCAGGCCTGCACCATTATCATGGCTGTGAAATTTGGAGCAGATTGGACTATGTACAGTGGAGTTACAATAACTTCCTGTTTCATGGCGAATGGCCCAAATTGGCCGCCACACCACAGCAAATTCGTTCAATGAAAACTCAAGATTTTAATAACTTTTCATCCTTAAGGTCTTTAGATGGTCCTGACCAAATTTCTGATCAATCTGATTAATTAATGGAGGAGTTTGTTACACGGCCTATAAAACGCTAAAAATGGGCAAAAATGGGCAAAAATGGTACACTGAATTCAAAATGGCTGACTTCCTTTTGAGTTTGGGTATACCTCCAAGAAGCTTTTTTGTGCGTCCCCACATGTTAATTTGCATTTAATATATACAATTTTTTTTTAAATCATGTTCTGTAATATCTTACACTTGTATTGTTACCACTTTATTTTATTTCAATAAAAATAAGTAAAAGAATGTAAAAACTATTCATGACTTCCTGTCTCTTCATTTTAATGAGAACAATAGGGCCCTCACCATGTACACTGTCATCACAAGAGAACAATATCAACATTTACAAAAAACAAAAAGGTGAAAAGGCATTGTTAATATGAAAAAAAAACACTTGAAAATAACCTGAACCGGGTTCTCTTTTTCAGGAATGCCATGTTCACACTCAAACAGTTACAAATATTCACACCTTGAACCCGACTAGTGGATATAGCTCCACTGAATTTAACCTTTAATCTTAAAGACCTTGCTTAAGGGCTCATCGGTGGTCTGTCGATTGAACCAGCGACCAAAAGTCACAAGAAAGCATACGATATATCATGAATATATATATGTATATATACTAAACATGTTTTCAGGGTTTCATTTAGTACACACCAGCAAAACGTAGGCTACATTAGTACATTGACATGCATGCTAACAACCATCGAAACCTATCGTGCTGGTGTTAGCATAACATTTAGCATGTTAGTATGCTAAATAAAACACTGCTATTCAGAGCCACTTGCTGGACAGTTAATATATAGTAATTGTGATGAATGTATCCAAATAAAACTACTTCTTTGATATGTACAAATACATATAAGGTATAGTTGAAATATACGCAGCTCTTGTTGTAGATTTGGCGAAATAGAAAAATTCTCGTGATTTGAAACAAACTTGTTGATATCCTCAGTCTGCAGCTTAAGTATGATTTAACTTACAGTAATATTTACATAATGGTCTTAGAAACAGATTGTACCATCTCAAATCAAGAACAACAAAGTGATATGACATCATTATAGAGTGATTCGATAAGAGGACAATCTGCAGAAGTATAAAGCTCTGCCCATCACAGGAGACGCACCTGTTGGTCAGCGGTAGAAGAGCTCATCACAGCGTACAGGTTAGTGTGTGTGCCTGTTTGTACCAGATGTGTGACTGTGCCTATGTCATGTTACTGTTTGTGCTTTTTGTGGGGGCCTTTGGAGCAGAGGAAGACACGGCGCTCTGTGAGATGCTGGGTAGCCCAGAGTTTCCTCTGTTATCTAAGGAAGGAGATATCACTATTGGAGGAGTTTTCTACATCCAAAAAGAAATGTTGAAGACTTCGCTTTCTTTCACAGATGCTCCAGAACCTCTCATATGCTCCGGGTACTATTTGTTGTCTTCTTTGTTATTGGTTTTGATTTAAGTCGAAAAGTTCTTAGTTAAAACTGTTCTCTCTCTCTTCAGGATGAATATGATACAATTTCACTTTGCCCAAACAATGATTTTTGCCATCCAGGAGATCAACAATAGCAGCTCTCTGCTGCCTAATATCTCAATTGGTTATAAGGTGTTTGACAACTGTGCTTCAACACTGTTTTCAACGAGTGTTGTGATGGGTCTAATAAATGGGCAGGAAAGGACTTTGGGTCAAACCTGCTCTGGCCAGTCATCTGTTCATGCCATCATCGGACCCTCCGATTCCTCCTCATCCATTGGGATGCAACAAATTGCAGGGCTTTTCCAAATACCAATGGTAAATATGTGTCATATTTTTAATAATATTTTTACCATGTTCCTTTTTACAATGTAGCATAAAGGGACCATCAACAAACACTGAATTATGGTGGTATTATGGTTCATTTCAGGGCTATAAGGTCAGGATTAAGGTTGCCAGGGTTTGCACAGATGCAGCAAATTGAGTCAAAAGTCTACCTGTTGTCAGTTATTTCTTATATTATAATGTTATAAATGTGTTTTTTTTGTATCCCACCTTTTCTTTCCTATTAGATCAGTTACTATGCCACTTGTGCTTGTTTGAGTAACAGAAAGGAGTACCCCTCCTTCTTCAGAACCATCCCTAGTGACTACTATCAGAGCAGAGCCTTGGCAAAACTGGTAAAGCACTTTGGCTGGACATGGGTTGGGGCAGTTAGAAGTGACAATGACTATGGTAACAATGGCATGGAAACATTTATCACAGCTGCAAGGCAGGAGGGGGTCTGCATCGAGTACTCAGAGGTCATCTCAAGCACTGACTCCAGTGGGCATATTGCCAGGGTGGTCAGAGTGATCCAAAGCGGCAGTGCAAAGGTTTTAGTTGCCTTCCTCTCCCAGGAGATAGAAATGCTGCTTGAGGAAGCTCTGAAGCAGAACTTAACTGGGCTGCAGTGGGTGGGCAGTGAGTCTTGGATTACGGAAAGTCCTCTGGCCACCAAGGGGTACTCGGGAATCCTGACAGGATCTCTGGGTTTCACCCTCCGAAAAGCAAAGATCCCAGGCCTGAGAGAATTTCTTTTGCAGGTTAACCCAAGTCAAGACCCTCATAATAATCTGGTGAGAGAGTTCTGGGAAGCCACATTTGGTTGCAGTTTCCAACCCAGTCTGCATGGTCAGGCCCAGTGCTCTGGTTCTGAAAGACTAGAGGACATCAACAATCCTTTCACAGATGTGTCAGAACTAAGGATATCCAACAATGTGTATAAGGCTGTGTATGCTGTGGCTCATGCCTTGCATAACATGTTGAAATGTGGACAAAGTGGTGAAGTGGTGAATCAGTCCTGTATCTGGAAAGATTTTTTAGAGCCAAAAGAGGTTAGAGGTCCCCTTCAAGAATTAAGTAAACATTTTAAATAAAAACCCTGTACTTTAAATTATTCACCATTATTCTCTTTTGGTAGATTGTGAAACACCTCCAAGATGTGAATTTCACCCTTCAGTCAGGAGAAACTGTGGGTTTTGATGAAAACGGAGACCCTGCAGCAACTTATGAGCTGTTGAACTGGCAAAGAAACCAAGCAGGAGATACTGTGTTTGTGGCTGTAGGGAGCTACGATGCCTCACTACCGAATGGAAAGCAGTTTATCATGAACGGAATAAACACAACATGGGCTGCCGGATCCCCAAAGGTACCAAACAAACATGTTAGGTATGAAATAGGCTAAACATTATGGAGGTTGATTTTAAAAGTATTATCTGTGATTCCCATCATTAAAAATAGGTACATTCTGCATTGTTTAGGAAGTCATATAAAAGTAAAAACATGACATGCCAAGTGTACAGAGTTTTACTTCTGATGTATATTGATGTCCAAGATCAAGGTATAAAGCTTAAACTAGTTTTTAGGAACCCTAGAAAAGACCCTAATGCTGATTAAATCAAACCAATTAAATTAAAGCTGCTGTCAGTAACTTTCAGCAAATATGATAAAAAGTTAATTTTATAATACTGTCACTATATCCTGACAATAATACATGAGACAGATTATTTGTGAAAAAAATGATTCTTCTTCTGCATAGTCCTAGTGCCTCTAATAGCATTTGAAATTTCCTACCGTGCCCAAATAAACACAACCAATCAGAGCCAAGGAGTCTCTAGAGCCGCTGTCAGTCACTGCTCGCGAAATTCGCGAACTCCGATCAAACAGTCAAACTAGGCAGCGCTGATCAAACATATTCTAAAGACTCCTCGGCTCTGATTGGCTGTCTTCCTTCAGTGCTTTGAAATATAGAAAAATCATAAGCAGAGCAGTACACAAAGTAATATGAATATTTTTTCTTTTCAGATTATCTGTCTCATGCACCTCTGTCAGTGTATAGTCACTGTTAAAAAAAAACTTTTTTTTATCATATTTTCTCAAAGTTACAGACTGTAATTTTAAGTATTTAGACTACAAGGCAACAAACTATGAGTAACTGATGAGTTGTGGTGTTGTTACAGAGGCCACAGTCTGTCTGCAGTGAGAGTTGTCTGCCAGGTTTCCGGCAGGCTGTGATTAAAGGCAAACCCATCTGCTGTTTCTCCTGCATCGCCTGTGCTGATGGAGAAATCAGTAACTCCAGCAGTGAGTAGATCTGTAATTTATTATGAAATATTTGTATGAAATCAATGCTTTCCAGTATCTTTATAAGTCACTTAATACAGCAGGTGCTTATTTTAATATGAGCTCTGCTCTAATAACTCGCAGCTGACAGCATAAACACATTTCAGCGTTCCATGTTTTCCATTCAGATTCTGCCGAGTGTTCACGGTGTCCACTGGAGTACTGGTCAAATGAAGATCACAGCCAGTGTGTTCCAAAGGTGATCGAGTTCCTATCTTACGGAGAAACCATGGGCGCCCTCCTCGCTGCTTTCTCATTGGTCGGAGCAAGTTTAACACTGGGGATATCATGTGTCTTCTTTCGCTTTCGTCACACACCGCTCGTCAAAGCCAGTAACTCTGAGCTGAGCTTCCTGCTGCTCTTCTCCTTGACTCTTTGTTTCCTATGCTCTCTGACCTTCATCGGCCGGCCCTCTGAGTGGTCCTGCATGCTACGACACACAGCATTCGGCATCACCTTTGTCCTGTGCATGTCTTGTATCTTGGCTAAAACCATGGCAGTGGTGAACGCCTTTAATGCTAATAGGCCATCGAACACAGTTCTTCAGTGCTCTGCTCCGCTTCAGAGAACAAGCGTTCTCAGCTGTACTTTACTGCAGGTGTTAGTTTGTGTGCTGTGGTTAACTCTTGCCCCGCCATTCCCCTACAAAAATACAGCTCATGCCACTGAAAGGATTATTCTAGAGTGTGATTTAGGTTCACCTATCGGGTTCTGGGCTGTGCTGGGGTATATAGGACTCCTGGCTGTGCTGTGCTTCGTCTTCGCTTTTCTGGCTCGAAAGTTACCTGATAATTTCAATGAAGCCAAATTCATCACTTTCAGCATGCTGATATTCTGTGCAGTCTGGATCACATTTATCCCAGCGTATGTCAGCTCTCCTGGGAAGTTCACTGTGGCTGTGGAGATATTTGCTATTTTAGCCTCCAGTTATGGACTACTTCTCTGTATATTTGCACCAAAGTGCTTTATTATTGTTCTCAAACCTGAATTGAACACAAAAAAACATCTGATGGGGAAAACAGGATCCCATTAAACATAAATTAAATGACAGTCTTTGACTTTTTTATTTCTAGACTTGTGGCTTGGTTTCAATTTGGAAGTGACCCCAGAATACTTTTCATGATAACATATGTATTATTTAGCTTTCTTTTTTTCTTTATCAAAATATAAAAAAAGCAACAAAGCAGCTGTAATGTTTTTTCTTTTTCGAAGTCAATTCAACATTGTTGACACTCCGCGACCCCTAATGGGATAAGCTGTTGCAGATGATGGATGATGAATTTGCATTTCATGTGAAAAAAAACAACAACTTTAAAAAATATCTTTAGCACACCTGACTCATTGAACTTTTATCTGACTAAAGATTGTTAGAATCGGTGGCCCCAACCATGGCTCTGAAATATCAGTTGCCTAACTGTACTGTGTATTGGTAAATCCATGACGCGGTCCATGGTGCTGAACTTGCAGATGGATTTGTAATTCAGACTTTTTATCTGTGTCTGTTCTGTTTTACCTTTTTCATTGTTATAGATTTGGCAAATAAAAAAATCCATCTTTGAAACAAACTTGCTGATATTCTCAGTTTCCAGCTAAAGTATGTTTCCCCCTCATCACACCCCCCTACAATTTAACTTACAAGATTAATAACATAATGGTCTTAGAAAAAAAATATACCATCTGAAATGAAGAACAACAAAGTGATGTCACATCATTAAAGAGTGATTCGACAAGAGGACCATCTGCAGAAGTATAAAGCTCTGCCCATCACAGGAGACGCACCTGTTGGTCAGCGATAGAAGAGCTCATCACAGCGTACAGGTTAGTGTGTGTGCCTGTTTGTACCAGATGTGTGACTGTGCCTATGTCATGTTACTGTTTGTGCTTTTTGTGGGGGCCTTTGGAGCAGAGGAAGACATGGTGCTCTGTGAGATGCTGGGAAGCCCAGAGTTTCCTCTGTTATCTAAGGAAGGAGATATCACTATTGGAGGAGTTTTCTACATCCAAAAAGAAATGTTGAAGACTTCGCTTTCTTTCACAAATGCTCCAGAACCTCTCATATGCTCCGGGTACTATTTGTTGTCTTCTTTGTTATTGGTTTTGATTTAAGTCGAAAAGTTCTTAGTTAAAACTGTTCTCTCTCTCTTCAGGATGAATATGATACAATTTCACTTTGCCCAAACAATGATTTTTGCCATCCAGGAGATCAACAATAGCAGCTCTCTGCTGCCTAATATCTCAATTGGTTATAAGGTGTTTGGCAACTGTGCTTCAACACTGTTTTCAACGAGTGTTGTGATGGGTCTAATAAATGGGCAGGAAAGGACTTTGGGTCAAACCTGCTCTGGCCAGTCATCTGTTCATGCCATCATCGGACCCTCCGATTCCTCCTCATCCATTGGGATGCAACAAATTGCAGGGCTTTTCCAAATACCAATGGTAAATATGTGTCATATTTTTAATAATATTTTTACCATGTTCCTTTTTACAATGTAGCATAAAGGGACCATCAACAAACACTGAATTCTGGTGGTATTATGGTTCATTTCAGGGCTATAAGTTCAGGATTAAGGTTGCCAGGGTTTGCACAGATGCAGCAAATTGAGTCAAAAGTCTACCTGTTGTCAGTTATTTCTTATATTATAATGTTATAAATGTGTTTTTTTTGTATCCCACCTTTTCTTTCCTATTAGATCAGTTACTATGCCACTTGTGCTTGTCTGAGTAACAGAAAGGAGTACCCCTCCTTCTTCAGAACCATCCCTAGTGACTACTATCAGAGCAGAGCCTTGGCAAAACTGGTAAAGCACTTTGGCTGGACATGGGTTGGGGCAGTTAGAAGTGACAATGACTATGGTAACAATGGCATGGACACATTTATCACAGCTGCAAGACAGGAGGGGGTCTGCATCGAGTACTCAGAGGTCATCTCAAGGACTGACTCCAGTGGGCATATTGCCAGGGTGGTCAGAGTGATCCAAAGCGGCAGTGCAAAGGTTTTAGTTGCCTTCCTCTCCCAGGAGACAAAAATGCTGCTTGAGGAAGCTCTGAAGCAGAACTTAACTGGGCTGCAGTGGGTGGGCAGTGAGTCCTGGATTACGGCAAGTCATCTGGCCACCAAGAGGTACTCGGGAATCCTGACAGGATCTCTGGGCTTCACCATCCGAAAAACAAAGATCCCAGGCCTGAGAGAATTTCTTTTGCAGGTTAACCCAAGTCAAGACCCTCATAATAATCTGGTGAGAGAGTTCTGGGAAGCCACATTTGGTTGCAGTTTCCAACCCAGTCTGCATGGTCAGACCCAGTGCTCTGGTTCTGAAAGACTAGAGGACATCAACAATCCTTTCACAGATGTGTCAGAACTAAGGATATCCAACAATGTGTATAAGGCTGTGTATGCTGTGGCTCATGCCTTGCATAACATGTTGAAATGTGGACAAAGTGGTGAAGCGGTGAATCAGTCCTGTATCTGGAAAGATTTTTTAGAGCCAAAAGAGGTTAGAGGTCGCCTTCAAGACTTAAGTAAACATTTTAAATAATAACCCTGTATTTTAAGTTATTCACCATTATTCTCTGTTGGTAGGTTGTGAAACACCTCCAAAATGTGAATTTCACCCTTCAGTCAGGAGAAACTGTGGGTTTTGATGAAAACGGAGACCCTACAGCAACTTATGAACTGGTGAACTGGCAGAGAAACCAAGCAGGAGATATTGTGTTTGTGGCTGTAGGGAGCTACGATGCCTCATTTCCGAAAGGAAGACAGTTTATCATGAACGGAATAAACACAACATGGGCTGCCGGATCCCCAAAGGTATCAAACAAACATGTTAGGTATGAAATAGGCTACATAATGTGGAATTTGATTTTAATTAAAGTATTAAGTGTGATTACCATTATTAAAAATAGTTCAATTCTGCATAGTTTAGGAAGTCTTATAAAAGTTAAAAACAAAACAAAACAAAAATACACATATATAAAAATGATTGATATGCAAGATCAAGGTATAAAGCTCAAGCAATACTTTTTAAAGCATGAATAAGACCGTAATGCTGATAAAATTAAACCAAATAAATTAAAGCTGGTCTCAGTAACTTTGAGCAAATATGATGAAAATGTATTTTTACAAAACAGTCACTATATCCTGACAATAGTACAAGAGACAGATAATCTATTAAAAAAACATCATCTTCCTCTGTATTGTCCTAGTGCTTCTAATGGCATTTGAAATGTCCTACCCTGCCTGAACAAACACAACCAATTAGAGTTGAGCAGTCTCTGGGCAGCAAAAGCTGTGAACTCCGAACAAATGGTAAAACTAGGAAGCGCTGATCAAAAATGAATCAAGATTGTGTTACTGTAGTGCTTATTTCTCGCCTCAAATGTTTTCAAACATTTTTCAGCTAAACAGTAGACTAAAATATATTTCTGAAAACATTTGAGGCAAGAAATAGACATTACAGTAACATCATTTTGTTTCATGTTTGATCAGCGCTGCCTTTTTTGGCATTGTGATCGGAGTTTGTGAGTTTTGCAAGCAGCGATTGACAGCTGATCTATAGACCCCTTGTCTCCAATTGACTGTTTTTATCATATTTGCTCATTATTTGCTTTAAGTAATTGGATAACAGGGGCAACAAACTATGAGTAACTGAGGAGTTGTGGTGTTGTTACAGAGGCCACAGTCTGTCTGCAGTGAGAGTTGTCTGCCAGGTTTCCGGCAGGCTGTGATTAAAGGCAAACCCATCTGCTGTTTCTCCTGCATCGCCTGTGCTGATGGAGAGATCAGTAACTCCAGCAGTGAGTAGATCTGTAATTTATTATGTAATATTTGTATGAAATCAATGCTTTCGAGTATCTTTAAAAGTCACGAAATACAGCAGGTGCTTATTTTAATATGAGCTCTGCTCTAATAACTCGCAGCTGACAGCATGAACACATTTCAGCGTTGCATGTTTTCCATTCAGATTCTGCCGAGTGTTCAGAGTGTCCACTGGAGTACTGGTCAAATGAAGATCACAGCCAGTGTGTTCCAAAGGTGATCGAGTTCCTATCTTACGGAGAAACCATGGGCGCCCTCCTCGCTGCTTTCTCGTTGTTCGGAGCAAGTTTAACACTGGTGGTGTCATGTGTCTTCTTTCACTTTCGTCACACACCTCTCGTCAAAGCCAGCAACTCTGAGCTGAGCTTCCTGCTGCTCTTCTCCTTGACTCTGTGTTTCCTGTGCTCTCTGACCTTCATAGGCCGGCCCTCTGAGTGGTCCTGCATGCTGCGACACACAGCATTCGGCATCACCTTTGCCCTGTGCATGTCTTGTATCTTGGCTAAAACCATGGCAGTGGTGAACGCCTTTAAGGCTAAAAGGCCCTCAAACACAGTCCCTCAGTGCTCTGCTCCGCTTCAGAGAACAAGCGTTCTCAGCTTTACTTTGCTGCAGGTGTTAGTTTGTGTGCTGTGGTTAACTCTTGCCCCGCCATTCCCCTACAAAAATACAGCTCATGCCACTGAAAGGATTATTCTAGAGTGTGATTTAGGTTCACCTATTGGGTTCTGGGTTGTGTTGGGGTATATAGGACTCCTGGCTGTGCTCTGCTTCGTCTTCGCTTTTCTGGCTCGAAAGCTGCCTGATAATTTCAATGAAGCTAAATTCATCACCTTCAGCATGCTGATATTCTGTGCAGTCTGGATCACATTTATCCCAGCGTATGTCAGCTCTCCTGGGAAGTTCACTGTGGCTGTGGAGATATTTGCTATTTTAGCCTCCAGTTATGGACTACTTCTCTGTATATTTGCACCAAAGTGCTTTATTATTGTTCTCAAACCTGAACTGAACACAAAAAAACATCTGATGGGGAAAACATGATCCCATTAAACATAAATTAAATGACAGTCTTTTACTTTTTTATTTCATGACTTTTGGCTTGGTTTCAATTTTGAAGTGACCCCAGAATACTTTTCATGATAACATATGTATTATTTAGCTTTCTTTTTTTCTTTATCAAAATATAAACAAAAGCAACAAAGCAGCTGTAATGTTTTTTTTTTTTCTAAGTCAATTCAACATTGTTGACTGGCAGCTAAACTCACATTTTGATTTCAGGTATTTCCATGATGTAGGGAATCCTACCTATCTGGTGCTACAATCCGTAGTTGAAAATACTTGCGTTGAAATAGTAATAATAATAATTATTTGCATTTCATATGAAAAAAAACAACAACTTTAAAAAACATCTTTAGTACACCTGACTCATTGATCTTTTATCTGACTAAAGATTGTAAGAATCGATGGCCCCAACCATGGCTCTGAATATCAGTAGCCTAACTGTACTGTGTATTGGTAAATCCATTACGCTGTCCCTGGTGCTGAACTAGCAGATGGATTTGTAATTAGGGCCCGAGCACGAAGTGCAAGGAAACCTATTGTTTATCTTGATATTATTATTATTTTTCTGCCCGGAGATTGCCTTTTTGGGACCTTTCCCATCCCCAAAAAGTCACTAAAAGTGGAATATGCGTCAGAAGTGGCGCGAAATTCAATATTCTGGAGTGATTGGGCTTGGGTGTCACCAGCGGGCGAGGTAGCGCCCCCTAATGTAGGCAGTTTTTCAGGGAAAGTTTTTTTGATCTTCACTAAATTCTAGTATGTCATTGTTCACATCCTCAAACCCGTATTATTTTTTCGGCCAACAGGAAGTCAGCTATCTTGGACTTCCTGCGTGATTTTAAAATTTACGAACACATGTTTGAGGACTTTTGGATGCACAAAAACTCATGACACTTTACACGCACATCTAAACTAGTAATTACTTTGATTTAGTGGTAAAATGTTGCTGGGGCGTGGCATTTTGGCTCTCTAGCGCCCCCTTATGTCTTTTATCTTTTGAACATGTCTATGATGCCCTTGGTATACTCGAAAACTCATGAAAGTTGTCAAAAAGATGGACACCTGCGATTTAATTCAGCGTGTTTAGTGGGCTCTATAGCGCCCCCTAATGCGTGGAAGGTCGTAGTTTGGTCAAAGGTGATCCTATATTCATGAAATTTGTTAGGTACATCCTGCTCATTATTGCTAACATATTCGTCATCGGGTTTCATTAGCTCCGCCCACCCGGAAGTCGGCCATCTTAGAATATGTGCGTTTTTCATTTATTTTTTGCATACTTTTACAAACTTCTCCTAGAGAGTTCATCAGATTCGCGTGAAATTTGGGTGGTATAACCCTCAAACTACTGTGAAGGAAGTTTTGATCGCTCAAACGGTGATGTCGTACGTGAATTTCGATTAGTCGCCATGACACAGGAGGCTGTTGTTACTTGACTTTACATAGTCTGATCTGCCCCAAATTTCACAAGCTGGATAATAGTCCAGGCCTAAAGACATATATGTGCCATTATGAGTGAAAGTCATAGCGTCCCTACAGGAAACAGGAAATTCTTGTAAATTGATTTTACATTGTCTGATCTGCCCCAAATTTTGTAGGCATAATCCTCCTCATTATTTCAGACATATTCCTCATTGGGTTTCATTAGCTCCGCCCAACCGGAAGTCGGCCATCTTGAATATTAGGTCATTTTGTTACCATATCCAGGCGCTGTACTTTAACGAACTCCTCCTAGATATTTAACCCGATCAACTTGAAATTTGGTCAGTAGTATCTTAAGACCTTTGTGATGAAAATCTATTCAAAGATCAAAAACTTATTGAACTATGTTGCCGTGGTAGGGCGGCGAAAATGCGCCTTTCGCCAAAAAACAGGAAGTTGTTGTAACTTTGGCGTATGGTAACCAATCTGCTCCAAATTTCTCATGCGAGATAAAAGTCCCTGTGTGACGACATCCACATGCAAATTTGGGCTCGCAGTCATAGCGCCACCTAGTGGTAACAGGAAATATCATGTTTTAGACGTTGATGTTCTCTGCATCAAAAATGATTCACATCTACCTCAAATTAGGTCAGAAAAGCCTTAAGACCTCGATGATGCTTCCTTTCGAAAATCGGGAGTTTCTATTGAATGGCATCGCCGTGGTGGCATGGCGAATTTCGATGAGTCGCCATGACACAGGAGGCTGTTGTTACTTGACTTTACATAGTCCGATCTGCCCCAAATTTCACAAGCTGGATAATAGTCCAGGCCTGAAGACATATATGTGCCATTATGAGTGAAAGTCATAGCCCCCTCTACAGGAAACAGGAAGTTGTTGTAAATTGACTATGCATCAACTATGTCCAATCTTCATCAAATTTGACATGTTTTACATGAGTCCCGGCCTGAAGACGTATAAGTACCATTATTGAGTTATGGTGATAAGGCAAACTATTGGACTGTCTGTAAACTGACTGTACAGCATTGTGTTGCAACGGGATCCAGAGCAGCACGTCAGAGTGCTTCATGAAATTGTCATTTTGGTCAAGACAGAGATATAGGATTTCTGATAAGAAGTTGAAATTGGGTAATATCTGGAAACAAGTATTGAAACAGACATGAAAATGCTGTACAATATTTACATGTGTGAATGTAAGGAATGATTGTACTGTAGTTACATGTCTAACATGTAGTGGTAGCTAGCCATGACACCAAGGTAGATTAGAGTGGTTGTTATTGGAAATTAGTTTGTGCAATAACTTCATTCACATGCTTAATAAGAATCCATGCCTGTGGACATATGTTTGTAAATTGTGAGTTATACTGTTGACAGTTGTCAACAAGAAGATACTTGTATGTGACACATATGTTTGGGAAGTGTAGGATGAGCCTTAACAATAAACAAGGACACTGCAGGGAGTCGAACCCCATCCCTGTAAACAGAGAGTCCATCACCAGTGTCTTTTCTTTTTGTGGCTAAATTGTTAGAAAAAGCAAAACCTGCATTACATTATCAATGTTTAGCATTTTTAGAATACTTTTTAGAATGAATGCACAATAGGCATGGGATTGGAAATAATTTGACTTATAGACAAGCTATTGTAATGCAGAACAATACATAAAGTAGATGTTGTGTTAATTTGTTAGAATACTTACACCATGTGATTGTAGTTCGACTAGCTGTATTTGTTATATTGTTACATAACCCAAGTTATTGTACACTTTGTTATTGCTATAATATGTGGCGGATTAGAAATCCAGACAACAGTTATGCATCAACTCGACAGGGATGAAGGCAACATTTGCATGTCACCTCTCCCTATTTCAACCGTCAATACATAAGCAAAATTACCTCTCCCTATCTCAACCGTCAATACATAACCCAAGTTATTGTACCTTATGTTATTGCTTTAAGAAGTTGCGGATTAAAAATCCAGACAACAGTCATGTATCAACTCAATAGGGATCAAGATAACATTTGCATGTCACCTCTCCCTATCTCAGCCGTCAATACATAACCAAAAACATGTACATTATGTTATCGCATTAAGAAGTTGCTGATTAGAAAACCCGACGGTCAGGCATGTCTTTCTCTTTTTTGTTGAATGTACAATGAACGGCTTCATGTGTACTAAAATAAACAGGCACAACCTGTGTGTTACTATTATATTGGCTTGTGTGTTTTATGTAGACATGATCAATCATTGTTCCACTTTCTGTAGTGGGTTCTGTTACTGTCTGCATGTATCCTAAACTTGCCACTAAAGTTGACACTGACAATGACTTCAGCTCGTTGTGGTTGAAGTCTCCCAAAATTACAATATTGTCTGATGTCGAAGCAATAATGTTGCTCAGCTGTTTCACATTCTTTTTGAATAAAGATAGTGGATATGTGGGTGGCCGGTAAAGTACCGCTACAATCATGTCTTCTCTAATGAAATGACAGCATATGCATTCTAGATCAACATTTGGTGTATCCATGATTTGGTACTCCAAATGTTCCTGACAATAAATGCCAACACCTCCATGTTGCATGTCTTTGAATGATTTCAAAGTAGTGTTGTCTGTGTTGTATGCATAGCAACGTGGAGCGCTATGGAAATTATAATTTTCAATAACAGTATGGTTATTTGGTACACTTGCAGGTAGCCAAGTTTCTGTGACTGCTATACAACTGACACTATATGGCTGGACTGAAACTCTTAAGTCAGGCAAATGTCCACGTAAACTTTGCACATTGACTAGGAATGCTGTGAATAATTGACTGTTGTTTGCTAGCGTATTAGCAGAGGATACCAATTTTGGCATTTGTATAATGGAACTGTGGATGTTTTCTTTGCAGTAAATTGCTTTCTCTGCAAAATTGTGGATGGTCAGCCCAGTTAGTCTTTTGACACGGCTTAAAGCAACATATGCCTGACCTGCAGCACAAATCTTCTTAAGCGAAACTACAGCTTCCTCAACAGTTAAACCCTGCACTTTGTGTACTGTGCAAGCCCATGCTAATTTTAATGGGAATTGCCTACGGGATCCTCTCTTACTGCTAACCCTGTCTGCCTCCATATAAATTGGAGTAGCAAACCTATTTTCACTAGGTAATTGTCTACTCTGCCTTCTTTTTCTTCCTACATTTTCCTCATCAAAGTGCACTAACACAGTGCTGGCAACGGTATTATTAACATTTGTGACAAGGTCGACTACAACCCCACAAACTCCATTAACCAATCCATCAGACACATCGATGTTCTTCACCAACATCACACAGGCACCCTTTCCTAACATAAATTTTTGGGGTAAACAAGAATTGTACACCTTTGAGAAGTGCCCCGTTTTCAGCTCTAGACGTCCTGTTGATTTATTTTTCTCAAAGTCCTGAGCCTCTAGACAAATGAAGTCTGGGCAGCACACAGTCAACTGTTTAACATTGTGCTCATCCACTTTTTGTGGGAAAAATAAGCAATGCAGAAGAGCCTTCCCCAGTTTCACATTTTTTCAGCAAGTCAACATCACTAGCTTGAAGCGGTGTGCCCTTAGCATGTGTACGCAACCTGTTGAGAAGTTCTGCGAAGGTAGAATTTTGCTGACGAACAATAGTTGTCAATTCGACAACTGCAAAATTGCCATTCCACAAATCAATTGGAGTATTCTCCAAATACATTGGCTTTCCCCTTACTGGGCTCAGTTGGAAGAAGTCTCCTACTGCTATTATGCATACCTTACCAAAAGGTGAATGGTCACCAGTCTGCTTAATCTGTCTAAGTCTACCATGAACATAAGCCAGCAAGTTATGGTCTACCATGGAAATCTTGTCAATTACCAATATCTGCAAATCAGATAAAGAAGCACATATGGTATTGACTTTTTCCTCCCCTAAAGGTGTGTATGGTAGTTTGACATCTATTCCTATAGAGAAAGTGCTGTGGATTGTGCCAGCTCCTAAATTAAATGCAGCAATCCCAGTTGGAGCAGTCAACAACATAGTGACTCTGTCTGGTGCACTTGCTACTTGTGACAGCAACCTAGTTGCTTCATAGTGAATGGCCTTAATCAGATGTGTCTTGCCTGTCCCAGCACCTCCTGTAATAAATACAGGGAAAGGTTCTGGCTTCAACATCAACATGTTCATTATCCACTTTTGGTTGCTCTCGAATTTCCTGTTCACATTCTAACTGCTCTAGCTGGTGCTCAGGACACATTTCACACCATGCATCTTCAAGACCACCTGTGCCATTGAATACATTCTCAGCATGAACAATGTCTTCGCCTTCCTTTTCATACTTTTGCCTGTTGACATCAACTACAGCCTTAGCATTTTGAACAATGCCATTAAATGTACACTGACCATTATGATAATAATAATAATAATAATAATATCTTGGATTTATATAGCGCCTTTCATGAAACCCAAGGACGCTTAACAAAGACATAACTAAATACAACAAATGTAACAGTAGCTAGAGGCCATAGGCCTTGGTGAAGAGGTGGGTTTTGAGGAGTCTTTTGAAGGTGTCCAGAGATGGTGCGTTGCGGAGCTCTATGGGGAGAGAGTTCCCAAGTGTGGGGGCTGTCACACTGAAGGCTCTGTCCCCAAAAGTTCTCATTCTTATGTGAGGGACGGAGAGCTGACCCGTGCCTGAGGATCTAAGGTTCCGGGGCTGTGTGTAAGGGTGGAGGAGGTCAGATAGGTACTGAGGAGCCAGGGCATTGAGGGATTTGTAGGTGAGGAGGAGGATTTTGTAGGTGATGCGGGACTTGACCGGGAGCCAGTGGAGGTGGATGAGGGTGGGGGTGATGTGCTGCTAATATTGTTAAAAATTTTGATAGGCTGTTGGTTTCAAATCAACATCCAAACAATAAGGTAGGAAAAGTTGCAAAATGCTTTGGAAGTATTTCTCAGAGTCAGAGTCTGGTTTGAAGCGTGCATATCGCACAACTGCTGGCTGTGTCCTCGTTCTCTTCCTAACAAAACCTAAATCTTTCCCCAATTTTATTTTTGCTGTCGCCTTCTCTGTCTTGGCTAAAACTCGATATTCTGACACAAATGTAGCTAAACACATCTCATTGAAGATGTTCTCCTCTGGCCTGGCTTTATAACGATCAACATGACTCGTCATCCACATATCCTGCTCACTGAGGTCCTGTGTCTGTACCTTCAGAGGCAAACTCAAACGTGTAGAATGTAGGTATAAACATAACCTTACGAGAACATTCCTTGAGATGCATATTTGTTACCCTATATACTGCCTCTTGTGCACACACATCGCGGTTGTGTAAATACACACTGCCCAACTTTTTCAAAGTGGCTTTGGCATCTGTATTACCTTGCTTAGCCTCATTCTGAGCATTACTTAACAATAATCCCATCTGACGTTCAGCTTTGGATATGTATGAAATAATGTACACAATGCAGGCATATGCGTCTACAATATATTGTATGTCCATGTTTGCATTCCAAGCCTTAAGCAGATCTTTGTTATATGGATTTACCCACACATCGTTAACTTGACGTTTCAACACAACTTCAGATTTCTTAACTACGCATTCACATGCTGATTCAAACTTGTGTTGGTCAATACCTAGACTGTCAAACAACTGTGTCACTGAAGTAAAGGCAGATTTTTCATCTGTTAATGCCCATTTAACTGAAGACATTATTTTACTAGCCTGTTCTTTGGTCAATTTATCTGTCAATTTCTCATGTTTTACAGAACAAGAACATGTATTGTCTGTACAATCACAAGTTTTCCCTGCAACATCTGCATTACTGACTCTGGGAATAAATGTGCGCTCACTAGGTGGTCTTGGGAAATTGAATCGGCATACCGTATTCTTCTTCCTGCACGTCTTTGAATGTCTCCTTTTCCATTTGTACAGTTGAGACTATTTCAAGAAGTTCCTCATCATCATGTGGTAGTTCACATGTGATATATTTGTCAACAAATGTAACTACATGCTCATCACTCTGTCTATCAACTTGAGGGCTGTTTTCTATCCAGAAAATTGCGTGAATGTGAGGACTCCCTCTCTGCTGAACCTCAACACGATAGAAATAATCTACTACTTTCCCTATTGGTTGACTGGGTGAAAATATGACATCCTTCAAAAAGGTATGCCATCTGTAGTCAAACATGCGAGCAGCAGTAACAGGGTTGCGTCGCAAAAGATCACATTTGGCTGCCCAGTCTAAATCTTCAGGATTCTCACTTCTACCCTCTTGATGCAACATACAACTTAACAAATTTCCCTATGTCATGTCAGCTGATGAGAAAGAACAGAAGAAAGTAGGCAGACCAATCTGTCTAACCATTGCAAACAAATCCTTTTGGATCCCAGACCAAAAAGCAGGGGTGCCTCGAATTGGCTTCATAAACCTATATCCCTCATCATTCTGAAAGAAACGTTGCAAAGACTGGTTGTTATTCAGCATGTCAGCTGAGATTTTAGATGTATTATTCCAATCATGCCCCTTGCATAAAGCTATTGAAATGTTGGATGAAACCTGATCCACTTCACTCATGTATTGGGCGTAGAAAATATATTCAAAATTTGTAGCAAACCTGCCATCAGCATTCAAGATGCTATTATTAACATAGCGTGACAAAGTCAATCTATTGTTACTCGGAAGTCCAACATATCATGACTTCCGATTGGGAATAAAGTTGGGAAACTTTTTGCCTCATTAGTTTTATCTTGGAGGACTTGAACAGGGGGTTGCACCCTCAGCAGGTGCAACATTTAAATTTTTGTCAAAGTGATCTAATATCTCCTGCCCTAAGTCTATTGGTTGAAGGCATGTATCCATGAACATGCCATGTGATTGGCGATAATGTAAATTGTCTGCTTCAGCACTTGCCTCCCCTTCCACATCCACATGCATAGCTTCATCGTTGCCTTGTTCAAAATCATTTAGCCAATCATTATTGAATGCTATATCCAAGGCCAACATCTTCATAAAAGGAATGTGTAATGCAACCAAATGCTGTTCTAAACTATTAAGACAACTCAGCTCTGGAGGAATAGGATACAAATGCAAGTTGTTAACAATGCTCTCTGCTGGCATTTCACCTCGATTTGACTTAAAACCACTTCATAAACCGAAAAACAATCACCCACTGCAACATTATTGACCAGATGCTGTTTTATAAGTAGGCTAAATGGATATTAAATTAAATACAAAAAAACTCACCTTCACACCAAAATTAACTGGTTTGGAGATCAAACTTCGTAGAATCCTATGAGGGGTCCTCAAAGCAGATTGTACTCTCTCGTTAAAAATCAAGAAAGTGGGTTCCTGCTGAGAGAATCTCGAATATATGGGCCAACATGTGGGTTTCTGTGGGCGTGTCTAAAAACAAGGAACTAATCACAACACATGTGTGGTTCTGTGGAAGACACCAAAAACAAGGCACCAACGAAACAAAACACCATCTGGGAAAAACTCTACATAAAAATACAATTTAAAAAGAATATAATCTTTTCTTGTGGGTTAATCCGTGATAAAAATACTAAGAACATATTAAGAAATATGAATCTTGTAACCTCCAATGATGAAACAAAACTTTTCCTTCTAACTTTTCCATATATATATATATATATATATATATATATATATATATATATATATATATATAACACATATAACCAAGCAATCTGTAACAGAGGGTTTCTCATATTATACAAACAGGCTAAAGTAATGTTTTACAAAAACCCTGGAAAAGGTAAAAGTTTTTCATGGACCCACAAGCTACTTCAGAAAGAAGTGCTCATTTATGTATTAAGAAAATTCTCATAATAATCAAGCTAAATAAACTATATAAAAAATCTCTTGGATCCTAATAAAATACATGTATTGTGACAATGCCCCACAGTAACTGTTTTATAATATTTGTACTTGTGTTCAAGGTATCCTATTGTTCCAGTATTGTAGTGTTCAGCAACACAATGTGGCAAACAGAAAAACTATGTGACACATTTCAAAATGCACAAAGATGAAAACTTTTATTGTCATTTCACAAATATACTGGACATGTTTTAACTGTTTAATGGTAAAATAGCTGAATCAGTACCAGTGTTGGTACTTTAAATCAGAGCTCATTTACACATTCTTGCACCAGTTAATGGGCCAAAGGTGGGTCATTGTCATCAAACCAGTGTTGGTACTTTTACATCAGAGCTCATTTACACATTCTTGTACCAGTTAATGGGCCATAGGTGGGTCATTGTCATCAAACCAGTGTTGGTACTTTACATCAGAGCTCATTTACACATTTTTGCACCAGTTAATGGGCCATAGGTGGGTCATTATCGTCAAACTGGCATTTACAGTCTAATCAAGCAGCTGATATGCATATGTATGGTACCAAGTCTATAGTGAAACCTGTTTAAAAGACATGCAGATTATTTACATTTAAAACCTTGCATGGAACCAATTGTTGAGTCTTGATATTAGTTTGATTACATGTTAGGTACACCAAAACATTTTAATATATGAATAATATAGTACATACATATGACTTTCTAAAATTACATTTTGTAGTATCACTTTTGGAGTAAATGTGATGTTTGTCGATGCACTTAAACCAGAGAAAAGCTGAGATCAAATGAGACTGATTACCTCTGTGAGACCCACAATAGACCTGTTTTTGTCTTCATTAGGGGTGTCCAGGGGGTCTTTAAGGGGGGATAGCAGGTCTACAGTAGATGTTCCATAGAAGAGCGGAGAATTTACATGATTCGCCATTGAAAGACAAACTGTTGTTGACTGTACTTGGTCCAATCTGCCCCAAACTTGATCTACTTCATAAGAGTTCAGGCCTGAGGACATTTACATGGCAATATTGATTCATAGTCACAGCCCTACCTACTGGCAACAGGAAGTCAGCGATATGTGAAAAACATAATCTGATTCATGAAATTTACATTGTGTGGTCTACACTTGATAATGATCAACATGATGAATGTTTAACTGTGTTCACTAGCGCCTCATAGTGGACACAGGAAAAGGTGAAAAATTGCAATACGTAATTTCCTGTCCCACTCAGTACACACAGGAAATAACGTCTAACTTGTGCATGCAGTGTCCGATGGTCACTGAAATGTACAGGTATGTTGTCCGGCATCCCGCCAGTACCCCCGATGCACCAGGAGGGGCGAGGGCCCGCTCATCGCTGCTCGCAGCTTTAATTCAGATTTTTTATCTGTGTCTGTTCTGTTTTACATTTTTCATTGTTGAAGATTTGGCAAATAAAAAAAATCCATCTTAGAAACAAACTTGTTGAAATTCTCAGTTTGCAGCTAAAGTATGTTTCCCCGTCATCACACCCCCCTACAATTTAACTTACAAGAATAATAACATAATGGTCTTAGAAAAATAATATACCATCTGAAATGAAAAACAACAAAGTGATGTGACATCATTAAACAGTGATTCGATAAGAGGACCATCTGCAGAAGTATAAAGCTCTGCCCATCACAGGAGAAACACCTGTTGGTCAGCGATAGAAGAGCTCATCACAGCATACATGTTAGTGTGTGTGCCTGTTTGTACAAAACGTGTCATTGTGCCTATGTCATGTTTCTGTTTGTGTTTTTTTTGGGAGCCTTTGGAGCAGAGGAAGACATGGTGCTCTGTGAGATGCTGGGGAGGCCAGAGTTTCCTCTGTTGTCTAAGGAAGGAGATATCACTATTGGAGGAGTTTTCTACATCCAAAAAGAAATGATGAAGCCTTCGCTTTCCTTCACAGATGCTCCAGAACCTCTCATATGCTCCAGGTTCTGTTTGTTGTCTCCTTTCTCATTGGTTTTGATTTAAGTCGAAAAGCCGTTAGTTAAAACTGTTCTCTCTCCTTTCAGGATGAAAATGAGACAATTTCACTTCGTCCAAACAATGATTTTTGCCATACAGGAGATCAACAATAGCAGCTCTCTGCTGCCTAATATCTCAATTGGTTATACGGTGTTTGACAACTGTGCTTCAACACTGTATTCTTCAAGTGTGGTGATGGGTCTAATAAATGGGCAGGAAAGGACTTTGGGTCAAACCTGCTCTGGCCAGTCATCTGTTCATGCCATCATCGGACCCTCCGATTCCTCCTCATCCATTGGGATGCTACAAATTGCAGGGCTTTTCCAAATACCATTGGTAAATATGTGTCATATTTTTAATAATATTTTTACCATGTTCTGAAGCAGAACTTAACTGGGCTGCAGTGGGTAGGCAGTGAGTCTTGGATTACGGAAAGTCCTCTGGCCACCAAGGGGTACTCGGGAATCCTGACAGGATCTCTGGGCTTCACCCTTCGAAAAGCAAAGATCCCAGGCCTGAGAGAATTTCTTTTGCAGGTTAACCCAAGTCAAGACCCTCATAATAATCTGGTGAGAGAGTTCTGGGAAGCCACATTTGGTTGCAGTTTCCAACCCAGTCTGCATGGTCAGTCCCAGTGCTCTGGTTCTGAAAGACTAGAGGACATCAACAATCCTTTCACAGATGTGTCAGAACTAAGGATATCCAACAATGTGTATAAGGCTGTGTATGCTGTGGCTCATGCCTTGCATAACATGTTGAAATGTGGACAAAGTGGTGAAGCGGTGAATCAGTCCTGTATCTGGAAAGATTTTTTAGAGCCAAAAGAGGTTAGAGGTCGCCTTCAAGACTTGAGTAAACATTTTAAATAAAAACCCTGTACTTTAAATTATTCACCATTATTATCTGTTGGTAGCTTGTGAAACACCTCCAAGATGTGAATTTCACCCTTCAGTCAGGAGAAACTGTGGGTTTTGATGAAAACGGAGACCCTGCAGCAACTTATGAGCTGTTGAACTGGAAAAGAAACCAAGCAGGAGATACTGTGTTTGTGGCTGTAGGGAGCTACGATGCCTCACTACCGAATGGAAAGCAGTTTATCATGAACGGAATAAACACAACATGGGCTGCCGGATCCCCAAAGGTACCAAACAAACATGTTAGGTATGAAATAGGCTACACATTGTGGAGGTTGATTTTAAAAGTATTATCTGTGATTCCCATCATTAAAAATAGGTACATTCTGTATTGTTTAGGAAGTCATATAAAAGTAAAAACATGACATGCCAAGTGCACAGAGTTTTACTTCTGATGTATATTGATGTCCAAGATCAAGGTATAAAGCTTAAACTAGTTTTTAGGAACCCTAGAAAAGACCCTAATGCTGATTAAATCAAACCAATTAAATTAAAGCTGCTGTCAGTAACTTTCAGCAAATTTGATAAAAAGTTAATTTTATAATACTGTCACTATATCCTGACAATAATACATGAGACAGATTATTTGTGAAAAAAAATGATTCTTCTTCTGCATAGTCCTAGTGCCTCTAATAGCATTTGAAATTTCCTACCGTGCCCAAAAAAAACAACCAATCAGAGCCAAGGAGTCTCTAGAGCCGCTGTCAGTCACTGCTCGCGAAATTCGCGAACTCCGATCAAACAGTCAAACTAGGCAGCGCTGATCAAACATACTCTAGAGACTCCTCGGCTCTGATTGGCTGTCTTCCTTCAGTGCTTTGAAATCTAGAAAAATCATAAGCAGAGCAGTACACAAAGTAATATGAATATTTTTTCTTTTCAGATTATCTGTCTCATGCACCTCTGTCAGTGTATAGTCACCGTTATATAAAACTTTTTTTATCATATTTTCTCAAAGTTACAGACTGTAATTTTAAGTATTTAGACTACAAGGCAACAAACTATGAGTAACTGAGGAGTTATGGTGTTGTTACAGAGGCCACAGTCTGTCTGCAGTGAGAGTTGTCTGCCAGGTTTCCGGCAGGCTGTGATTAAAGGCAAACCCATCTGCTGTTTCTCCTGCATCGCCTGTGCTGATGGAGAGATCAGCAACTCCAGCAGTGAGTAGATCTGTAATTTATAATGTAATATTCTTACGAAATCAATGCTTTCCAGTATCTTTATAAGTCACTAAATACAGCAGGTGCTTATTTTAATATGAGCTCTGCTCTAATAACTCGCAGCTGACAGCATGAACACATTTCAGCGTTCCATGTTTTCCATTCAGATTCTGCCGAGTGTTCACAGTGTCCACTGGAGTACTGGTCAAATGAAGATCACAGCCAGTGTGTACCAAAGGTGATCGAGTTCCTATCTTACGGAGAAACCATGGGCGCCCTCCTCGCTGCTTTCTCATTGGTCGGAGCAAGTTTAACACTGGGGATATCATGTGTCTTCTTTCGCTTTCGTCACACACCGCTCATCAAAGCCAGTAACTCTGAGCTGAGCTTCCTGCTGCTCTTCTCCTTGACTCTTTGTTTCCTGTGCTCTCTGACCTTCATAGGCCGGCCCTCTGAGTGGTCTTGCATGCTACGACACACAGCATTCGGCATCACCTTTGTCCTGTGCATGTCTTGTATCTTGGCTAAAACCATGGCAGTGGTGAACGCCTTTAATGCTAATAGGCCATCGAACACAGTTCTTCAGTGCTCTGCTCCGCTTCAGAGAACAAGCGTTCTCAGCTGTACTTTACTGCAGGTGTTAGTTTGTGTGCTGTGGTTAACTCTTGCCCCGCCATTCCCCTACAAAAATACAGATCATGCCACTGAAAGGATTATTCTAGAGTGTGATTTAGGTTCACCTATTGGGTTCTGGGCTGTGCTGGGGTATATAGGACTCCTAGCTGTACTCTGCTTCGTCTTCGCTTTTCTGGCTCGAAAGCTGCCTGATAATTTCAATGAAGCCAAATTCATCACTTTCAGCATGCTGATATTCTGTGCAGTCTGGATCACATTTATCCCAGCGTATGTCAGCTCTCCTGGGAAGTTCACTGTGGCTGTGGAGATATTTGCTATTTTAGCCTCCAGTTATGGACTACTTCTCTGTATATTTGCACCAAAGTGCTTTATTATTGTTCTCAAACCTGAATTGAACACAAAAAAACATCTGATGGGGAAAACAGGATCCCATTAAACATAAATTAAATAACAGTCTTTGACTTTTTTATTTCTAGACTTGTGGCTTTGTTTCAATTTGGAAGTGACCCCAGAATACCTTTCATGATAACATATATATTATTTAGCTTTCTTTTTTTCTGTATCAAAATATAAAAAAAGCAACAAAGCAACTGTAATGTTTTTTCTTTTTCGAAGTCAATTCAACATTGTTGACCCTCCGCGACCCCTAATGGGATAAGCTGTTGCAAATGATGGATGATGAATTTGCATTTCATGTGAAAAAAAACAACAACTTTAAAAAACATCTTTAGCACACCTGACTCATTGATCTTTTATCTGACTAAAGATTGTTAGAATCGGTGGCCCCGACCATGGCTCTGAAATATCAGTAGCCTAACTGTACTGTGTATTGGTAAATCCATGAAGCGGTCCATGGTGCTGAACTTGCAGATGGATTTGTAATTCAGACTTTTTATCTGTGTCTGTTCTGTTTTACCTTTTTCATTGTTATAGATTTGGCAAATAAAAAAAATCCATCTTTGAAACAAACTTGTTCATATATTCTCTTTCCAGCTAAAGTATGTTTCCCCCTGATCACACCCCCCTACAATTTAACTTAGAAGAATAATAACATAATGGTCTTACAAAAAAAAATATACCATCTGAAATGAAGAACAACAAAGTAATATGACATCATTATACAGTGATTCGATAAGAGGACCATCTGCAGAAGTATAAAGCTCTGCCCATCACAGGAGACGCACCTGTTGGCCAGCGATAGAAGAGCTCATCACAGCGTACAGGTTAGTGTGTGTGCCTGTTTGTACCAGATGTGTGACTGTGCCTATGTCATGTTACTGTTTGTGTTTTTTGTGGGAGCCTTTGGAGCAGAGGAAGACATGGTGCTCTGTGAGATGCTGGGAAGCCCAGAGTTTCCTCTGTTATCTAAGGAAGGAGATATCACTATTGGAGGAGTTTTCTACATCCAAAAAGAAATGTTGAAGACTTCGCTTTCTTTCACAAATGCTCCAGAACCTCTCATATGCTCCGGGTACTATTTGTTGTCTTCTTTGTTATTGGTTTTGATTTAAGTCGAAAAGTTCTTAGTTAAAACTGTTCTCTCTCTCTTCAGGATGAATATGATACAATTTCACTTTGCCCAAACAATGATTTTTGCCATCCAGGAGATCAACAATAGCAGCTCTCTGCTGCCTAATAACTCAATTGGTTATAAGGTGTTTGACAACTGTGCTTCAACACTGTTTTCAACGAGTGTTGTGATGGGTCTAATAAATGGGCAGGAAAGGACTTTGGGTCAAAGCTGCTCTGGCCAGTCATCTGTTCATGCCATCATCGGACCCTCCGATTCCTCCTCATCCATTGGGATGCAACAAATTGCAGGGCTTTTCCAAATACCAATGGTAAATATGTGTCATATTTTTAATAATATTTTTACCATGTTCCTTTTTACAATGTAGCATAAAGGGACCATCAACAAACACTGAATTCTGGTGGTATTATGGTTCATTTCAGGGCTATAAGTTCAGGATTAAGGTTGCCAGGGTTTGCACAGATGCAGCAAATTGAGTCAAAAGTCTACTTGTTGTCAGTTATTTCTTATATTATAATGTTATAAATGTGTTTTTTTTGTATCCCACCTTTTCTTTCCTATTAGATCAGTTACTATGCCACTTGTGCTTGTTTGAGTAACAGAAAGGAGTACCCCTCCTTCTTCAGAACCATCCCTAGTGACTACTATCAGAGCAGAGCCTTGAAAAAACTGGTAAAGCACTTTGGCTGGACATGGGTTGGGGCAGTTAGAAGTGACAATGACTATGGTAACAATGGCATGGAAACATTTATCACAGCTGCAAGGCAGGAGGGGGTCTGCATCGAGTACTCAGAGGTCATCTCAAGGACTGACTCCAGTGGGCATATTGCCAGGGTGGTCAGAGTGATCCAAAGTGGCAGTGCAAAGGTTTTAGTTGCCTTCCTCTCCCAGGAGATAGAAATGCTGCTTGAGGAAGCTCTGAAGCAGAACTTAACTGGGCTGCAGTGGGTGGGCAGTGAGTCTTGGATTACGGCAAGTCATCTGGCCACCAAGAGGTACTCGGGAATCCTGACAGGATCTCTGGGCTTCACCATCCGAAAAACAAAGATCCCAGGCCTGAGAGAATTTCTTTTGCAGGTTAACCCAAGTCAAGACCCTCATAATAATCTGGTGAGAGAGTTCTGGGAAGCCACATTTGGTTGCAGTTTCCAATCCAGCCTGCATGGTCAGACCCAGTGCTCTGGTTCTGAAAGACTAGAGGACATCAACAATCCTTTCACAGATGTGTCAGAACTAAGGATATCCAACAATGTGTATAAGGCTGTGTATGCTGTGGCTCATGCCTTGCATAACATGTTGAAATGTGGACAAAGTGGTGAAGCGGTGAATCAGTCCTGTATCTGGAAAGATTTTTTAGAGCCAAAAGAGGTTAGAGGTCCCCTTCAAGAATTAAGTAAATCATTTTAAATAATAACCCTGTATTTTAAGTTATTCACCATTATTCTCTGTTGGTAGATTGTGAAACACCTCCAAGATGTGAATTTCACCCTTCAGTCAGGAGAAACTGTGGGTTTTGATGAAAACGGAGACCCTGCAGCAACTTATGAGCTGTTGAACTGGAAAAGAAACCAAGCAGGAGATACTGTGTTTGTGGCTGTAGGGAGCTACGATGCCTCACTACCGAATGGAAAGCAGTTTATCATGAACGGAATAAACACAACATGGGCTGCCGGATCCCCAAAGGTACCAAACAAACATGTTAGGTATGAAATAGGCTAAACATTGTGGAGGTTGATTTTAAAAGTATTATCTGTGATTCCCATCATTAAAAATAGGTACATTCTGCATTGTTTAGGAAGTCATATAAAAGTAAAAACATGACATGCCAAGTGCACAGAGTTTTACTTCTGATGTATATTGATGTCCAAGATCAAGGTATGAAGCTTAAACTAGTTTTTAGGAACCCTAGAAAAGACCCTAATGCTGATTAAATCAAACCAATTAAATTAAAGCTACTGTCAGTAACTTTCAGCAAATATGATAAAAAGTTATTTTCATAATACGGTCACTATATCCTGACAATAATACATGAGACAGATTATTTGTGAAAAAAATTCATCTTCTTCTGCATAGTCCTAATGCCTCTAAAAGCATTTGAAATTTCCTACTGTGCCCTAAAAAACACAACCAATCAGAGCCGAGGAGTTTCGAGAGCAGCTGTCAGTCACTGCTCGCGAAACTCGCGAACTTTGATCAAACAGTCAAACTAGGCAGCGCTGATCAAACATACTCTAGAGACTCCTCGTCTCTGATTGGCTGTTTTCCTTCAGTACTTTGAAATCTAGAAAAATCATAAGCACTGCAGCACACAGAGTAATATGATTTTTTTCAAATTATCTGTCTCATGAACTTCTGTCAGCGTATAGTCATCTTTATATAAATCTTTTTTTATCATATTTGTTCAAAGTTACCAACTGTACCTTTAAGTATTTGGACTACAGGGGCAACAAACTATGAGTAACTGATGAGTTGTGGTGTTGTTACAGAGGCCACAGTCTGTCTGCAGTGAGAGTTGTCTGCCAGGTTTCCGGCAGGCTGTGATTAAAGGCAAACCCATCTGCTGTTTCTCCTGCATCGCCTGTGCTGATGGAGAGATCAGCAACTTCAGCAGTGAGTAGATCTGTAATTTTTTATATAATATTTTTATGAAATCAATGATTTCCAGTATCTTTATAAGTCACTTAATACAGCAGGTGCTTATTTTAATATGAGCTCTGCTCTAATAACTTGCAGCTGACAGCATGAACACATTTCATTGTTCCATGTTTTCATTCAGATTCTGCTGAGTGTTCACGATGTCCACTGGAGTACTGGTCAAATGAAGATCACAGCCAGTGTGTTCCAAAGGTGATCGAGTTCCTATCTTACGGAGAAACCATGGGCGCCCTCCTCGCTGCTTTCTCGTTGTTCGAAGCAAGTTTAACACTGGTGGTTTCATGTGTCTTCTTTCGCTTTCGTCACACACCTCTCGTCAAAGCCAGCAACTCTGAGCTGAGCTTCCTGCTGCTCTTCTCCTTGACTCTGTGTTACCTGTGCTCTTTGACATTCATCGGCCGGCCCTCTGAGTGGTCCTGCATGCTGCGACACACAGCATTCGGCATCACCTTTGCCCTGTGCATGTCTTGTATCTTGGCTAAAACCATGGCGGTGGTGAACGCCTTTAAGGCTAATAGGCCATCGAACACAGTTCTTCAGTGCTCTGCTCCACTTCAGAGAACAAGCGTTCTCAGCTGCACTTTACTGCAGGTGTTAGTTTGTGTTCTGTGGTTAACTCTTGCCCCGCCATTCCCTTACAAAAATACAGCTCATGCCACTGAAAGGATTATTCTAGAGTGTGATTTAGGTTCAGCTATCGGGTTCTGGGCTGTGCTGGGGTATATAGGACTCCTGGCTGTACTCTGCTTCGTCTTCGCTTTTCTGGCTCGAAAGCTGCCTGATAATTTCAATGAAGCCAAATTCATCACTTTCAGCATGCTGATATTCTGTGCAGTCTGGATCACATTTATCCCAGCGTATGTCAGCTCTCCGGGGAAGTTCACTGTGGCTGTGGAGATATTTGCTATTTTAGCCTCCAGTTATGGACTACTTCTCTGTATATTTGCACCGAAGTGTTTTATTATTGTTCTCAAATCTGAACTGAACACAAAAAAACATCTGATGGGGAAAACAGGAACCCATTAAACATAAATTAAATGACAGTCTTTTACTTTTTATTTCACGACTTGTGGCTCGGTTACAATTTTGAAGTGACCCCAGAATACTTAATGTGATAACACGTATTATTTAGCTTTCTTTTTTTCCGTATCGAAATATAAACAAAAGCAACAAAGCAGCTGTAATTTTTTATTTTTTTTTAAAGTCAATTCAACATTGTTGACTGGCAGCTAAACTCACATTTTGATTTCAGGTATTTCCATGATGTAGGGAATCCTACCTATCTGGTGCTACAATCCGTAGTTGAAAATACTTGCGTTGAAATAGTAATAAAAATAATTATTAGCATTTCATATGAAAAAAAAACAACTTTAAAAATCATCTTTAGTACATCTGACTCATTGATCTTTTATCTGACTAAAGATTGTTAGAATCGGTGGCCCCGACCATGGCTCTGAAATATCAGTAGCCTAACTGTACTGTGTATTGGTAAATCCATTACGCTGTCCATGGTGCTGAACTAGCAGATGGATTTGTAATTCAGACTTTTTATCTGTGTCTGTTCTGTTTTACATTTTTCATTGTTGTATATTTGGCAAATAAAAAAAATCCATCTTTGAAACAAACTTGTTGATATTCTCAGTTTGCAGCTAAAGTATGTTTCCCCCTGATCACACCCCCCTACAATTTAACTTACAAGAATAATAACATAATGGAAAAAGAATATACCATCTGAAATGAAAAACAACAAAGTGAAGTCACATCATTAAACAGTGATTCGATAAGAGGACCATCTGCAGAAGTATAAAGCTCTGCCCATAGCAGGAGACGCACCTGTTGGTCAGCAATAGAAGAGCTCATCACAGCTTACAGGTTAGTGTGTGTGCCTGTTTGTACCAAATGTGTGACTGTGCCTATGTCATGTTACTGTTTGTGTTTTTTGTTGGAGCCTTTGGAGCAGAGGAAGACATGGTGGTCTGTGAGACGCTGGGGAGGCCAGAGTTTCCTCTGTTGTCTAAGGAAGGAGATATTACTATTGGAGGAATTTTCTACATCCGAAAAGAAATGTTGAAGCCTTCGCTTTCCTTCACAGATGCTCCAGAACCTCTCATATGCTCCAGGTACTGTTTGTTGTCTCCTTTGTCATTGATTTTGATTTAAGTCGAAAAGCTGTTAGTTAAAACTGTTCTCTCTCCTTTCAGGTTAAAATTGAGACAATTTCAATATGCCCAAACAATGATTTTTGCCATCCAGGAGATCAACAATAGCAGCTCTCTGCTGCCTAATATCTCAATTGGTTATAAGGTGTTTGACAACTGTGCTTCAACACTGTATTCTTCGCGTGTGGTGATGGGTTTAATAAATGGACAGGAAAGGACTTTGGGTCAAAGCTGCTCCGGCCAGTCATCTGTTCATGCAATCATCGGACCCTCTGATTCCTCCTCAACCATTGCGATGCTACAAATTGCAGGGCTTTTCCAAATACCAGTAGTAAATATGTCTCATATTTTTAATAATATTTTGAACATGTTCCTTTTTACAATGTAGTATGAAGAGGCCATCAACAAACACTGAATTCTGGTGGTATTATGGTTCATTTCTGGGCTATAAGGTCAGGATTAAGGTTGCCAGGGTTTGCACAGATGCAGCAAATTGAATCAAAATTCTACCTGTTGTCAGTTATTTCTTATACTCTAATGTTATAAATGTGTTTTTTTGTATCCCACCTTTTCTTTCCTATTAGATCAGTTACCTTGCCACTTGTGCTTGTCTGAGTAACAGAAAGGAGTACCCCTCCTTCTTCAGAACCATCCCTAGTGACTACTATCAGAGCAGAGCCTTGGCAAAACTGGTAAAGTACTTTGGCTGGACATGGGTTGGGGCAGTTAGAAGTGACAACGACTATGGTAACAATGGCATGGACACATTTATCACAGCTGCAAGGCAGGAGGGGGTCTGCATCGAGTACTCAGAGGTCATCTCAAGGACTGACTCCAGTGGGCATATTGCCAGGGTGGTCAGAGTGATCCAAAGTGGCAGTGCAAAGGTTTTAGTTGCCTTCATCTCCCAGGATATAGATATGCTGTTTGAGGAAGCTCTGAAGCAGAACTTAACTGGGCTGCAGTGGGTGGGCAGTGAATCCTGGATTACGGCACCTTACCTGGCCACCAAGAGGTACTCGGGAATCCTGACAGGGTCTCTGGGCTTCACCATCAGAAAAGCAAAGATCCCAGGCCTGCGAGAGTTTCTTTTGCAGGTTAACCCAAGTCAAGACCCTCATAATAATCTGCTGAGAGAGTTCTGGGAAGCAACATTTGGTTGCAGTTTCCAACCCAGCCCGCATGGTCAGACCCAGTGCTCTGGTTCTGAGAGACTAGAGGACATCAACAATGGTTTCACAGATGTGTCAGCGCTAAGGATATCCAACAATGTGTATAAGGCTGTGTATGCTGCGGCTCATGCCTTGCATAACATGTTGAAATGTGGACAAAGTGGTGAAGCGGTGAATCAGTCCTGTATCTGGAAAGATTTTTTAGAGCCAAAAGAGGTTAGAGGTCCCCTTCAAGAATTAAGTAAACATTTTAAATAATAACCCTGTATTTTAAGTTATTCACCATAATTCTCTGTTGGTAGGTTGTGAAACACCTCCAAGATGTGAATTTCACCCTTCAGTCAGGAGAAACTGTGGGTTTTGATGAAAACGGAGACCCTACAGCAACTTATGAACTGGTGAACTGGCAAAGAAACCAAGCAGGAGATATTGTGTTTGTGGCTGTAGGGAGCTACGATGCCTCATTTCCGAAAGGAAGACAGTTTATCATGAACGGAATAAACACAACATGGGCTGCCGGATCCCCAAAGGTATCAAACAAACATGTTAGGTATGAAATAGGCTACATAATGTGGAGTTTGATTTTAATTAAAGTATTAAGTGTGATTACCATTATTAAAAATAGTTCAATTCTGCATAGTTTAGGAAGTCTTATAAAAGTTAAAAACAAAACAAAACAAAAATACACATATATAAAAATGATTGATATGTAAGATCAAGGTATAAAGCTCAAGCAATACTTTTTAAACCATGAATAAGACCGTAATGCTGATAAAATTAAACCAAATAAATTAAAGCTGGTCTCAGTAACTTTGAGCAAATATGATGAAAATGTATTTTTACAAAACAGTCACTATATCCTGACAATAGTACAAGAGACAGATAATCTATTAAAAAAACATCATCTTCCTCTGTACTGTCCTAGTGATTCTAATGGCATTTGAAATTTCCTACCCTGCCTGAACAAACACAACCAATTAGAGTTGAGCAGTCTCTGGGCAGCAAAAGCTGTGAACTCCGAACAAATGGTAAAACTAGGAAGCGCTGATCAAAAATGAATCAAGATTGTGTTACTGTAGTGCTTATTTCTCGCCTCAAATGTTTTCAAACATTTTTCAGCTAAACAGTAGACTAAAATATATTTCTGAAAACATTTGAGGCAAGAAATAGACATTACAGTAACATCATTTTGTTTCATGTTTGATCAGCGCTGCCTTTTTTGGCATTGTGATCGGAGTTTGTGAGTTTTGCAAGCAGCGATTGACAGCTGATCTACAGACCCCTTGTCTCCAATTGACTGTTTTTTATCATATTTGCTCATTATTTGCTTTAAGTAATTGGATAACAGGGGCAACAAACTATGAGTAACTGAGGAGTTGTGGTGTTGTTCCAGAGGCCACAGTCTGTCTGCAGTGAGAGTTGTCTGCCAGGTTTCCGGCAGGCTGTGATTAAAGGCAAACCCATCTGCTGTTTCTCCTGCATTGCCTGTGCTGATGGGGAGATCAGTAACTCCAGCAGTGAGTAGATCTGTAATTTATTATGTAATATTTGTACGAAATCAATGCTTTCGAGTATCTTTAAAAGTCACGAAATACAGCAGGTGCTTATTTTAATATATGAGCTCTGCTCTAATAACTCGCAGCTGATAGCATGAACACATTTCAGCGTTGCATGTTTTCCATTCAGATTCTGCAGAGTGTTCAGAGTGTCCACTGGAGTACTGGTCAAATGAAGATCACAGCCAGTGTGTTCCAAAGGTGATCGAGTTCCTATCTTATGGAGAAACCATGGGCGCCCTCCTCGCTGCTTTCTCGTTGGTCGGAGCAAGTTTAACACTGGTGGTGTCATGTGTCTTCTTTCACTTTCGTCACACACCTCTCGTCAAAGCCAGCAACTCTGAGCTGAGCTTCCTGCTGCTCTTCTCCTTGACTCTATGTTTCCTGTGCTCTCTGACCTTCATAGGCCGGCCCTCTGAGTGGTCCTGCATGCTGCGACACACAGCATTCGGCATCACCTTTGCCCTGTGCATGTCTTGTATCTTGGCTAAAACCATGGCAGTGGTGAACGCCTTTAAGGCTAAAAGGCCCTCAAACACAGTCCCTCAGTGCTCTGCTCCGCTTCAGAGAACAAGCGTTCTCAGCTTTACTTTACTGCAGGTGTTAGTTTGTGTGCTGTGGTTAACTCTTGCCCCGCCATTCCCCTACAAAAATACAGCTCATGCCACTGAAAGGATTATTCTAGAGTGTGATTTAGGTTCACCTATTGGGTTCTGGGCTGTGTTGGGGTATATAGGACTCCTGGCTGTGCTCTGCTTCGTCTTCGCTTTTCTGGCTCGAAAGCTGCCTGATAATTTCAATGAAGCTAAATTCATCACCTTCAGCATGCTGATATTCTGTGCAGTCTGGATCACATTTATCCCAGCATATGTCAGCTCTCCTGGGAAGTTCACTGTGGCTGTGGAGATATTTGCTATTTTAGCCTCCAGTTATGGACTACTTCTCTGTATATTTGCACTAAAGTGCTTTATTATTGTTCTCAAACCTGAACTGAACACAAAAAAACATCTGATGGGGAAAACATGATCCCATTAAACAAAATTAAGTGAGAGTCTTTTACTTTTTTAATTCATGAGTTGTGGCTTGGCTTTAATTTTGAAATGAGCCCAGAATACTTTTCATGATAATATATGTTGGGACCCACCAATGTGACTCCTGGCAAGTGACCACATGAACCCAGTAATATGATCCATGACCCATTGACTCAGCCCAGTAGCCATTGGCTACTGTAGCATTCACACATACTTGTGAAATTCACACTAAAATCAGAGGAATCTCTTTGTTCCTCCTTTTTCTTCGCCCCTCTTCACCGCTATTTTAGCCTCCAGTTATGGACTACTTCTCAGTATATTTGCACCAAAGTGCTTTATTATTGTTCTCAAACCTGAACTGAACACAAAAAAAACATCTGATGGGGAAAACAGGATGCCATTGAATATAAATGAAATAACAGCCTTTTACTTTTTTATTTCACAAACTTGGCTTTGATTTTAAAGTGATCCCAGAATACTATTAATTAAAACATACATTTTATTTAGCATTCTTTTTTTCGCTCTGTATCAAAATATATACAAAAGCAACAAAGCAGTTTTTGTCAATTCAACATTGTTGACTGGCAGTTAAACTCACATTTTAATTTTAGGCAATTCTATTTTGTAGTGAATCCTACCTATCCTACCTATCTGCTGCTAAAATAAAAAGTTAAGAAATACGTTAACATAATAATAATAATAATAATATGCACTTCATATGAATAAAAACACTTTTAAAAACATGTTTTGCATTATCTAACACATCTTATTATATTGTTACCACTTTTTTGCATGATCAAAATAAAGAAAACAAATAAAAAAGTATCCATGACTTCCTGTCTCTTTGTTTTAATTCCTATTATAGGGCTTTCACCATGTACACTGTATTCACACAAGCATATTATACACATATTTTACAGAAAACATACGGGTGAAAAGGTTTTTTCATTTATGAAAAAGACTCTTGAAAAGAACATGCACTTGACACTAACCTATCCCACACAGACGGTCTTGTCTTTAATATCCCCAAATATAAAGTAGCTAATGTAATAACAGAGATCTTAACCTTAATTCATTCAGGGTAGTTATATTGCGAACAGGGTTCTCTTTTTCCGGGATGCCCTGTTCACACTCAACCAGTTACAGACATTCACATCAAACCTTGAACATGGCCAGTGCATATAGCTCCACTGAATCAGGTTTAATCTTAAAGGCCTGGCTCATCAGTGGTCTGTGGATTGAACCGGCGACCAAAAGTAACAAGAAATCATAATATATATTTTAAGTATGATATTTACTGAACATGTATTCAGGGTTTTCATTCAGTAAACACCAGCAAAAAAGAGTAGGCTACATTAGTTGATTAACGTGCATGTTAACAATCATCAAATCCTAACATGCTGGTGTTAGCATAACATTTAGCATGTTAGCATGCTAAATAAAAGACTTCTATTCAGTGCCACTTGCTGTATAGTTAATATATTGTAATTGTGATGAATGTATTAAAATAAAAAAACTTCACTGATATGTTATGTGCATATATATATATAGTGTATATGGTTATATTAAAACCCAGATTAGGTTCAGTCCCAACATTTAAAGAAATGTTCTCCATAATCTGTACGACTATGTTAATTAAAATGAAGGGACAGGAAGTCGTGGATAGTTTTTATATTTATTTTATTTATTTTTATTGTGCAATAAATTGGTAACAATACAAGTGTAAGACAATGCAAAACATTTTTTTTTTAATATTTATATGAAATGCAAATTACTATTACTATTATTATTATTATTATAACTCAAACATGTTTTAACTGTCTATTGTAGCAACAGATAGGTAGGACTCCCAACATCATGGAATTATCTAAAATCAAAATGTGAGATTAACTGCCAGTTAACAATGTTGACACAGTTGCTTTGTAGATTGTGTCTGAATTTTGATTAAAAAAAAGCAAGCTAAATAATATGTATGTTATAATTAATAGTATTCTGGGGTCATTTCAAAATTAAAGCCAAGCCACAACTCGTGAAATAAAAAAGTAAAAGACTGTCATTAAATTTATGTTTAATTGGATCCTGTTTTCCCCATCAGATGTTTTTTTGTGTTCAGTTCAGGTTTGAGAACAATAATAAAGCACTTTGGTGCAAATATACAGAGAAGTAGTCCATAACTGGAGGCTAAAATAGCAAATATCTCCACAGCCACAGTGAACTTCCCAGGAGAGCTGACATACGCTGGGATAAATGTGATCCAGACTGCACAGAATATCAGCATGCTGAAAGTGATGAATTTAGCTTCATTGAAATTATCAGGCAACTTTCGAGCCAGAAAAGCGAAGACGAAGCAGAGCACAGCCAGGAGTCCTATATACCCCAGCACAGCCCAGAACCCGATAGGTGAAACTAAATCACACTCTAGAATAATCCTTTCAGTGGCATGAGCTGTATTTTTGTAGGGGAATGGCGGGGCAAGAGCTAACCACAGCACACAAACTAACACCTGTAGTAAAGTAAAGCTGAGAACGCTTGTTCTCTGAAGCGGAGCAGAGCACTGAAGAACTGTGTTCGATGGCCTATTAGCCTTAAAGGCGTTCACCACCGCCATGGTTTTAGCCAAGATACAAGACATGCACAGGGCAAAAGTGATGCCGAATGCTGTGTGTCGCAGCATGCAGGACCACTCAGAGGGCCGGCCTATGAAGGTCAGAGAGCACAGGAAACACAGAGTCAAGGAGAAGAGCAGCAGGAAGCTCAGCTCAGAGTTGCTGGCTTTGACGAGAGGTGTGTGACAAAAGCGAAAGAAGACACATGACACCACCAGTGTTAAACTTGCTCCGAACAACGAGAAAGCAGCGAGGAGGGCGCCCATGGTTTCTTCGTAAGATAGGAACTCGATCACCTTTGGGACACACTGGTTGTGATCTTCATTTGACCAGTACTCCAGCGGACACCGCGAACATTCGGCAGCATCTGAATTGAAAACAGTGAAAGCTGAAATGTTTCATGCTGCAATTTATGAGAGCAGAGCTCATGTTAAAATAAGCGCTTGCTATATTTTCTGACTCAAAAGCTACTGTAAAGCATTGATTTTGTACAAATATTACATAGTACATTACAGATCTACTCACTGCTGGAGTTACTGATCTCTCCATCAGCACAGGCGATGCAGGAGAAACAGCAGATGGGTTTGCCTTTAATCACAGCCTGCCGGAAACCTGGCAGACAACTCTCACTGCAGACAGACTGTGGCCTCTGTAACAACACCACAACTCCTCAGTTACTCATAGTTTGTTGCCGGTGTAGTCCAAATTCTTAAAGCGAATATGATAAAAAAAAGTTATTTTCATAAACGGTCATTATACAATGATAGTAGTGCATGAGACATGTAATCTGAACAAAATAATGTTACTTTGTGCCCTCCTGTGCATCATGGCATTTGCAAGATTTCACAGCAACGAAGGAAAGCAGCCAATCAACACTGAGGAGTCTGTAAGAACCTTTAAATTACTGCTCGCAAAACGCATGAACTCCAATAAAACTGCCCATCTCGGCAACACCGATCAAATATGAATCAAGATTTTGTTACTACAATGCCTATTTCTTGCCTCAAAAGTTTTTAGAAAGATATTTTAGTTTGCTGTTAAGCTCTTAAATGAGAAAGTTTGCTCCGGCTGGTGGGCGCTTGGTATTGGTATTGTTTCATGATGGCCAGGTCACAAGCTTTCTCATTTTACAGCTAAACAGTACACTAAAATATGTTTCAAAAAACATTTGACCTGAGAAATAAGTATTACAGTTACATAATGTTGATTATGCTAGTTTGACCGTTTGATCTGAGTTAACAGGTTTTGCTGCTCAGAGACTGCTCAACTCTAATTGGTTGTTTTTGTTCGGCACGGTTTGAAATTTCAAATGCCATTAGAAGCACTAGGACGATGCAGAGGAAGATGATGTTTTTTTTCATAGATTATCTGTCTCATGTGCTATTGTCAGGATATAGTGACAGTTTTGTAAAAAATAACTTTTCATCATATTTGCTAAAAGTAACCAACTGCAGCTTTAATTTAGTTGTTTAAATTTAATCAGCATAAGGGTCTTTTTTAGGATCTAAAAACTCTAGTTTAAGCTTTATACCTTGATCTTACAAATTAATCTACATCAGAAATGAAATTCTTGGCACTTGGCATGTCAGTCTGCAAAATCCACAGTATTTTTATATATGTGTATTTTTTATTTTATTTTTGTTTGCTTTTCTATGACTTCCTAAACGATGCAGAATTGACCTTTTTTAGTGATAGAAGGGGCTCTCATTAGTTTTTAAATCAACCTTCACAAGTGGTAACCTATTTCATACCTCACATGTTTGTTTGATACCTTTTGGGATCCGGCAGCCCATGTTGTGTTTATTCCGTTCATGATAAACTGCTTTCCATTCGGTAGTGAGGCATCGTAGCTCCCTACAGCCACAAACACAGCCTCTCCTGCTTGGTTTCTCTGCCAGTTCACCAGTTCATAAGTTGCTGTGGGGTCTCCGTTTTCATCAAAACCCACAGTTTCTCCTGACTGAAGGGTGAAATTTACATCTTGGAGGTGTTTCACAACCTACCAACAGATAATAATGGTGAATAACTTAAAGTACAGGGTTATTATTTAACATATTTACTTCATTCTTGAAGGTGACCTCTAACCTCTTTTGGCTCTAAAAAATCTTTCCAGATACACGACTTTTTCACTGCTTCTCTTTGCCCACATTTCAACATGTTGTGCATGGCATGAGCCACAGCATACACAGCCTTATACACATTGTTGGATATCCTTAGCTTTGACACATCTGTGAAAGGATTGTTGATGTCCTCTAGTCTCTCAGAACCAGAGCACTGGGTCTGACCGTGCACACTAGGTTGGAAACTGCAACCAAATGTGGCTTCCCAGAACTCCCTCAGCAGATTATTACGAGGGTCTTGACTTGGGTTAACTTGCAAAAGAAACTCTCGCAGGCCCGGGATCTTTGCTTTTCTGATGGTGAAGCCCAGAGATCCTGTCAGGATTCCTGAGTACCTCTTGGTGGCCAGGTAACTTGCCGTAATCCAGGACTCGCTGCCCACCCACTGCAGCCCAGTTAAGTTGTTCTTCAGAGCTTCCTCAAGCAGAATTCCCAGCCCGTGGGAGAGGAAGGCAACTAAAACCTTTGCACTGCCGCTTTGGATCACTCTGACCACCTTGGCAATTTGCCCACTGGGGTAAGTGCTTGAGATGACTTCTGAGTACTCGATGCAGACCCCCTCTTGGCTTGCAGCTTTGATAAATGTTTCCATGCCATTGTGACCATAGTCATTGTCACTTCTAACTGCCCCAACCCATGTCCAGCCAAAGTGCTTTACCAATTTTGCCAAGGCTCTGCTCTGATAGTAGTCACTAGGGATGGTTCTGAAGAAGGAGGGGTACTCCTTTCTGTTACTCAGACAAGCACAAGTGGCATAGTGACTGATCTAATACAAAAGAAAAGGAGGAATACAAAAAAACACATTTATAACATTTGAGTACAAGTAATAACTGACAAAAGGTAGACTTTTGACTCAATCTGCTGTATCGGTGCGAACCCTGGAAACCTTAATTCTGACCTTATAGCCCTGAATTGAACCATAATACTACTAGAATGCATTATTTGTTGATGGTCCCTTCATACTAAGTTGTAAAAAGGAACATGGTGAAATCAGTCAAAAAAATTATACAAATATGACACATATTTACCATTGGTATTTGGAAAACCCCTGCAATTTGTAGCATCGCAATAGTTGAGGATGAATCAGAGGGTCCGATGATGGCATGAACAGATGACTGGCCAGAGCAGGTTTGACCCAAAGTCCTTTCCTGTCCATTTATTAGACCCATCACCAGACTCGTTGAAGACTGTGTTGAACCACATTTGTCAAACACCTTATAACCAATTGAGATATTAGGCAGCAGAGAGCTGCTATTGTTGATCTCCTGAATGGAAAAAATCATTGTTTGGGCAAAGTGAAATGCTCGCATATTCATCCTGAAAAAGAGAGAGAACAGTTTTAACTAACAGCTTTTAGACTTTTCTTTTGTTAAAAACAAAACAAATGAGAAATGAGACAACAAACAGTACCCAGAGCATATGAGAGGTTCTGGAGCATCTGTGAAGGAGGGCGGAGGGTTAAATGTTGGTTTGTGGATGGAGAAAGCTCCTCCAATAGTGATATCTCCTTCCTTAGATAACACAGGAAACACTGGGCTCCCCAGCATCTCACAGAGCACCGTGTCTTCCTCTGCTCCAAAGGCTCCCACAAAAAGCACAAACAGGAACATGATATAGGCACAGTCACACATCTGGAACAAACAGGCACACACACTAACCTGTACGCTGTGATGAGTTTGTCTTTCGCTGACCAACAGGTGCGTTTCCTGTCATGGGCAGAGCTTTATACTTCTGCAAATGGTCCTCCTATCGAATCACTGCATCATGATGTCATTTAACTTTGTTGTTCTTCATTTGAGATGGTACATTCTGTTTCGAACACCATTATGTCATTATTACTGTCAGTAATAAGTTTATTTCGAAGCTGGACATTCTTTTATTTTTGCCAAATCTATGCCAATGAAAAGGGAGAAACAGAAAAAAAGAAACGCTGGAAATCAAACTCAATAATTAGGAGATGAGTTGGAGAAACACCATAAAATAATTGTTATTCAGGCAAATATGGAAAAAAAAAATTTGAGGCAGTGCTTTGATGTTATACTTGAATAATTTGTTTAAATAATTATATAGTTACAACAGAACTACAAATGTTGTTAGGCTCTTCATGTTTGTTTGGGGCAGTACACTTTAAATGTTTCAGGCCCAGATACCAAAAAAATGAGTACATTAGAGTGTGTGTGAAGAAAGCTTCTGACAGAGTTCAGTCGAGATGAAGAATATAGCTTTATGATATGTTGTATGAACTATTTTGGTACAGTATCAGCAGAAATACAGGTGGTGTATCAGTGCAAACCAAACATTTAAATCCCTCAAGTCCTGTCTGTTTACAAACATATGTGTTTTGTGTGTTTATATGTGTGTGTGTTGGGAGTGTGGTTGTGGGCATATGTTTTATCATATGTGTTTATTTATTATTAAACAATCTTTACAAAAACATACATAATATGTCAGCACCAGTATTCCTAAGATTTACATCTGTATTGGACGATTCTACTACACCTCACGATTAAGTACAATGTTCAGTGCCAATGCAGGACATAGTTAGTGGTGTGGAGGTTATGGTGGTGAAAAAGCATGTAGCAAATCTGGGTTGGAGATTGGATCCTGTTACAGTTCGCTCTTTCCCAAACCTTAACCAGTGTTTTTGTTGCTTGACCCTAACCATAATTTAACCACCATTCATTCACCAGAAGCATGATCTTTCCTTAACTTTAACCTTAACATAGTTTTGCAGAAATGTTATGTAGTTAAAATTTCAAAAATAATATGATTGAACCTAATCTGGGGTTTCACAGCATCTTCAAATACTGAAGGTCATTTAATAGAGTTACATATGTATACACTATGTATGTATTGTATATGTATATATTAAATAGTTTTATTTGAATCATTTCATCACAATTACATATATATTAACTGTCCAGCAGGTGGCACTGAAGAACATCCTTTTATTTAGCATGCTAACATGCTAAATGTTATGTTAACATCAGCATGTTAGGAGTCAATGGTTGTTAACCTGCATGTTAATGTTCTAATGTAGCCTCCTCTTTTTCTGGTGTTGGCTGAATGAAACCCTGAAAACATGCTCAGTAATTATCAGATATGTTATGATATATCTTAGGCAACTTTTGGTGGCTGGTTGAATCAACAGACCACTGATATGCCGTTGAGCAAGGCCTTTAACTCTTAACCTATTTCAGTGGAGCTATATGCATTAGCTGAGTTCAGGGTGTGATTGATTGTAACTGTTTGAGTGTGAACAGGGTATCCCTGAAAGTGACACCCTGGTTCGCAATTGAACTTCCCTGAATAAATTATGATCTTTATTATTTCATTAGCTACTGTATATTTGGGGATATTAAAGACAGGATATTCTGTGTCGGAGAGGTTTGTGTCAAGTTCAGGTTCTATTCAAGTAGTTTTAATAAAATAACTAAGCTTTTCACCTACATGTTTTTGTAAAACATTTGCATATTATGTTTGTGTGATGACAGTTTACAAGGTAAAGGCCATATTATACAAACTTAAATGAAGAGACAGGAAGTCATGGATAGTTTATATATGTTTTTTTATTTTTTTTTTGTGAAATAAAATGGTAACAATACAAATGTAAGATAATACAAAACATGTTTTTAATATTTTTTTTTAATATGAATTGTAAATTATTATTATTTTAACGCAAGCATTTTTTAACTGTCTATTGTAGCACCTAGCTTTTTTCTAGATTCTGATTCAGAAAAAGCAAGCTAAATAATGTGGTTGTTTTAATGAATAGTATTCTGGGGTCACTTCAAAATTAAAGCCAAGCCACAAGGCGTGAAATAAAACAGTAAAAGATTAATTTCATTTATGTTTATTGGGATCCTGTTTTCCCCATCAGATGTTTTTTTGTGTTCAGTTCAGGTTTGAGAACAATAATAATGCACTTTGGTGCAAATATACAGAGAAGTAGTCCATAACGATAGACTAATTGACAGTCTGATTAACAAATGATTATGTAACCATTATTATGGTACTAAAATGCCTTTCACAGAATCATTTTGGTGCACCCTTCCCCATCATATTCTTTTTTGTATTCTTCTCAGGTTTCAGTAGAATAATATAACATTTTGGAATAAAAATACAAATGAGCAGTCCAAAACTGGAGGCCAGAATAGCAAATATTTCCACAGCAACACTGAACTTCCCAGGAGAGCTGACATACGCTGGGATGAAAGTGATCCAGACTGCGCAGAATATCAACATGCTGAAAGTGATCAATTTGGCTTCATTGAAATTATCAGGCAGTTTCCGGGCCAGAAAAGCAAGAATGAAACATAACATGGCCAGAAGTCCTATGTACCCAAGTACAGCCCAGAAGCCTACAGCTGAGCCCAGAGCACACTCTAAGATGATTTTGTCCTTGAATTCCTTAAAATTCTTAAATGGAAAAGGAGGAGAAATTGTTAACCAGAGGATACATATGATAACTTGTATGAGAGTGAAAGCCAGAACACTGAGCCTCTGCTGTACAGGCCCAAACCATTTCATCATATTACTACCTGGAAGTGTGGCCCTGAAGGCCATTAACACCACTATAGTTTTCCCCAGAACACAAGAGATGCAAAGGACAAAGGTGATGCCGAACGCTGTGTGTCGCAGCATGCAGGACCACTCAGAGGGTCGGCCGATGAAGGTCAGAGAGCACAGGAAACACAGAGTCAAGGAGAATAGCAGCAGGAAGCTCAGCTCAGAGTTGTTGGCCCTGACAATAGGAGTTTTTCTGTATCTGAAGAAAATGAATGCCACAACAGCTGTGAGGCATGTTCCAAATAAGGACGCTGCAGTGAGCAGCGCTCCCATGATCTCTTCATATGATAGAAACTCTGCCTCTTTCTTCACACAGGCATCTCTTCTCTCATTTGACCAGAACTCAGGGTGGCATCGCACACAGGTGATAGAATCTGAAAAATAATATTAAAGCAGGTGCAATTCTTCTTCAGTACATTTCAATACATACACACTACATGAGTACCAGATAATAAATTGACAGCCTTATGACAGTTGTATGGTAAAAGTATAGTATGTAAGTACAAGATACAGTATAAAGAGCTATTATTCATACATGTTTCTTTGTCTTGTTTAATTTCTTACTCTTTAATGTTCTGCTTGACTGGTAGAGCATATTTTGAATTCAATGTGTTGAACTTAACTCAACCTGACTGAGCCATCTCCACGACTCGGTTAAGGTATGTTAATGCTAAAAAAATCCACTAGATGTCACTGTGTCTTTAAATAGCATGCCTTTTCAGTCCGCTTTCTTACAGGAAGTTTACAACAAAAAAAGTCATGTCAGACTTACTGGTCTAATTGTCAAAGGCAGGCATATTTTTTTCAACATCATAGTTTCAGAGGCCTTATTGAACAGAATCATATAACTTGCTGATCGAATCAAATTTACCATTTTCTACTAAATAAAAAAACAGGTATATACAGTATATATATATATATATATATATATATATATATATATATATTTATTTATGTTTTACTGTCGAAAATGTTCTACCAAACAGTTGAATTGTCCTTAACTGGTGAAAGAAGTGATGTTAAGATAATAAATTAAAGATGTTCCTGAAAAAAAACATATTATTAACAATCACTGCTGTTGATAGCATTTGTTAATATGATATATTTAATTTTATTTCATGATATATTTGGTGAAGAAAAATATATCTGCATGATTTCTAATAATTTCTGACATATTTTCAAAGTAGCCTACTGTAAATAGGTTTGTGTTAAATATCTAGAATAAATAAATGGAGAATAATATTAGTACTGTTAATACTACTAATTCTATGGCAACAAACATACATATGTTGCTATACTGACCTATTACTAGTATAATAAGAGCACATAGTTTGTATTTTTATTTTACCATGAAGCAACATCTCAATCATTTGGTAAGGGCCTACATTAATTATTTTTATTGTTGCTCCAAGGACATACAAATGCAAAGATATTTTTGTATCCATTATTTTGTGATGACATTGAAGGGTAATATATATTTTCAAATTTCATTTTTCAATGCTGCTGTACAAACACCACAAAATCCACACTTAATGCATTAATTTCAGAGAGAGAGAGAGATGTCACATGAGACCAAAACTATCTGCATGCTCAGATACCACTAGGAGTTGAGAAAATACTGTAGACTTGTTTGTAATATGAGCGAGCTGACCCTTTAATGACCTTTCTTTTTTTTAAATAACTTTTTTACCGATATAATATTACTACACCTGTAATGTTGCTTATTTCTCCCTCTGCACATCTTAAACAGTCATAGCAGCAGACAGGCTTTCCTTTCTGGAGAACCTTGCGAGTTCCTGGAGGACACTTCTCGCTGCAAACTGACAAAGGCACCTGCATGAACAAAACAACTATGAGAAGAAATGTATGGGCATTCACTTTGACAAGGACTTGTCTTTGCAAACCTCTATTGTAAATTTGATGCAACAAAATCAAACAGTATTATGTCACAATAACTATCACATATACGCTTATAACCAGTGATGGAAAGTAACTAAGCAAATTTACTCAAGTACTGTACTAAAGTACAATTTCGAGGTATTTGTACTTTACTTGAGCATACCATTTTTTATTACTTTATACATCTACTCCACTACATCTCAGAGGAAAGTATTGTACTTTTTACTCCACTATATTTATTTGACAATATTAGTTACTTTGCAGATTCATAATATTACATATTATCAACATATAAATTACGTTGTAATAATATATTAAGATACAACTTTATTGATCCCTGGGGTAAATTCACAATTTACCCTGCAGTATATAAAGTAATTTAAATGAGCTCCACCTTTAATGCCGCAACATTATAGTGATGAACACATTAATGCATCAATAATTATAATCCAATAATATTATATATATATATATATATATATTATTATTATTCAGCATAATGAGTACTTTTAACTTTGGTACTTTATATTTTAATTCTAATACATTTATACTTTTACTGACGTAAGATTCTGGACTTACAGAGTATTTCCACACTGTGGTATTACTATTTTCACTGCAGTACTTCTTCCGCCCTTTTATTATAACATAGACTGTAATTAACAGTTACAGTGATCACATTGCATCTTACCTGTTTTGAATTCTGTGCCCAAATTAAAGGCTTATTTTGCAGATTCAGCTGTTTTTCTGCAGGTAAAGATGCATCATAAAGACCAACTGTGACAAAGTCCACAATGCCATTTTCTGTTGGCTGCCAGCTTATAATTTCATACTTTGCTGCTGGGTCTCCATTTTCATTAAAGTAGACCTCATCTCCTTCCTTTGTTTTGAACTGAATCTCTTTTATGTGCTGTAAAATCTAAGTCAATGTAAATTGAATTAATACATTATAAATCAATGTCAATTATTATCTAACAAACATTTTATAGGCCTATTGGTTCAACAGACTGCAACAGTTTATTTTTCCAAATTTGAACAATTTTCCTTGTTAATGTGACTCAAAAAACTCACCGTAAATGGATCTAGCTGCACCTTGTTGTCACATGTTTTGTTACAGCTCAGAATGTTGTGAAGCGCGTGGGCCACAGCATACACTCCTTTATAGATATTGTTAAAGATAGGCATGAGCGACATATCTGTGAAGCTGTTTTGCACTCCAGTCAGATCTTCATGTCCAGTACATTCTCTCCGATTCCCTTCTGAAGACTTTGACTGGTTGAATTTACAGCTGAACAATGTCTCCCAAAACTCTGTGAACATTTCATTACTAGATGAACTGAGTGGCTTCACATCCAACATGAACTCTCTCATGCCACTCACATGTGCTTTGGGGATGGACAGGCCTATGGCACCATCCAAAATGTGATGCCTATCCATGGCTGCAATTTGGGGATCAAAGATCCAGGCCTCACTGCCTACCCACTGGTACCCAGTCAAGTTGTGGTGAGACAACTCATGTAGTAACACATCCATATCCATGTGGGAGAGGAAAGCGACAATCACCTTGGCAGTGGAAGCCTTGATAATGTCAATTGTCTTTTGTATTTTTTCTGGTGGATCCGTTCGAAAGAAAGGTACAGAGTACTCCAGACAGATGCCCAGCTGATGGGCGGTTTCTATGAATGTGGCCATGCCATTATTGCCGTAATCAGCATTTGTTCTAATAGCTCCAACCCAAGTCCAACCAAAGTGCTTGACCAACTGGGCCAGGGCTCTGCTCTGGTAGTAGTCACTGGGTATTGTTCTGAGGAAGGACGGGTACTTGGTTTTGTCACTGAGACAAGCACAAGTAGCAAAGTGGCTGATCTAAAAGAAAAAAAAAGAAATTAACCTAAATTTCAAGATAAAGATGTGAAATATAAAACATTCATACAGCCAACTCCAATTATTTAAAACCCATTTTGCTATGACATGCTGGAAGAAGTAAAGATTAATAATACCCACCATTGGGATATGAAAAGGTCCGATGACAGTAGCTATAACCATGCAAGGAGAGGAAGAGGTTTCTCCCATAACGGCCTGCACTTGGGCAAGTCTTGTACATGGTGCCTCGGAGGGTGCAGATGCCACTTCATTACCATTAGCCAAGGCCAGTGCTACCCTCACACTTTTGGCCACGGAGCCACAGGTATCGTAGATCTTATAGCCCAGAGAGATACCAGGCAGTAGGTCTGTGCTGTTATTAATCTCCTCTATGGCAAAGAGCATCGCCTGGGTAAACTGGAACTCTCTGAAATTCAAACTAGATGCATACAATTATAAATAATTGACATTTGTCTGTGAAATAGAAACAATAGCATAGTAAATGGAAATATTTGATGGTATTAATACACACAACAGGGAATATTTATCATTTTAAATAATCAGTTTCAAACTTTCTCTTATATATTTTAAGTCTAAATAGATTTATAATTGACCTTATGCATTGCAGTGGCAGTGGTTTGTGCATGTAGTTATCTTGTCTGTCTTTCCAGCTGCTGTGTAAAGAGAAGATTCCCCCCAACATAATGTCCCCATCCTTAGAAAGCTGGGGGTTCTCAGGATCCCCTCTCTGCCTGCACACAGGCTCCTCGGCCTGAGAGAAAGATGCCACCAGCAACAGCTGTAAGAGTGCCCATCCCTGCTCTGGCCACCTCTCTGTGGATGGCATACCGTCTGAGAGAGCTAAACCACTGGGTGGCATCACATGTACCTTAATGTAAATTCAAAGCTTGCACTGGTATTTATACATGTTGGAGCAGCTTTGACAATAATAATAGAAAGTGAGGTTTTATGTCTGTGGAGTTACATGGTGGGGCAAGAGGAGGGAGGTGCCCAAACAGAAAAAGTGTTTGGGGCCTTAGCAAGAATGGCAAGTATGAAAGCTTTCACCACCAAATGTCATGGGATCTGTTGGTCATTGTGTGCTCTCTATGATTGACACCAAGCAGTCACCAGCCTTGCCTGCCATTTTCTTGGTATGAGTATGGAATTACCAAGGACCCTTTACCAAATGAATACCCAGGCTTCTTGAAATCCCCCCCTGCTTCTGGAAATGGGACCCCAAATTTATCCATGAAGTAGCATTTGTCAGGTGAAATTTTTTTGCAAGCACAGTTCCAGATCCGGTTTCTCCTGAACCCATCACTCCTGCCTCTTTTGCAACTCACTTAGCTAACCTCCAGCCTGTAATCTGGCCTGCCTGAAGATCTGGCAGGGCATCGGCGGAGACAGCGGGCTGAAGATCTGGCTCAGCGTCAGCGGTGATGGCCAATTGGATGATAGAGATTCGTGGCAGGTGGTCAACGGCACTGGGCAGCGCAGGCTCTGTGGTGCTGAGCAGCAGAGGAACCAGGGGGTTGATAGCCAGGGGGACCACGCCTTCTGATCTGCCTGCCCTGAGCTGGGTAGTCCGCCGCCTGTCTCCCCTGATCCTGTATGTCCTGACAACTATGAGCCTTTAATGCACCTGTTGAGGAGCCACCCAGTTGTACGGCGACCATCTCTCATCGGATCTCACCTTGCCATTTCCGGGGGTCCCTAGAAGAAGGTATGGACCATGCTATCTCCATGGACCCAAGCCACAATCTTTCCATGTAGCCTACCCCCTGGCAACTGCAGTAGTTAACCACGAGGTACTGGGAATCACTGTTTTAGACAATAGTATACTTCCAACTTTGCGGCACTAGTTAGCCCTTCCGTGCCCTTCAACTTGACAATGTTGTCCTGCATACAGCCAGGTCCATGAAAATGGGAGTTTGGTATGGACGAATCGGATTAGCCTCCACAGAGCCCTGGTCTTCACCCCATCAAAAGCCTTTAGGTTAAACTGAAACACAGACTGTGATCCAGGCTGTATCACCCGACATCAGTGCGTAAATTAATTTATTCCTAATTCTAAGACAATTGTGGCTGAATGGGAGGAAATTTCAGCAGTCAAATTTAAAAATCCTGTGGACAGTCTTCAAAGGAGAGTGTCGTAGAGCTGCATATTATACCCATAATATTAGTGCGATATGTTCAACAATTATACAGGGATGTAAAGTTTGGGTAACCACATCATTTTGGTCATATCATCTAGATAGATAGATAGATAGATAGATAGATAGATAGATAGATAGATAGATAGATAGATAGATAGATAGATATATCATCGTTAATGTGCTAATACAATGTTATATGGAAAACAGGAAGTGAAGTGAGTGTCAAATCTAAACTGTTTATTATAGGAATTGAAATATGGATGTTTTCTGTAAACCATTCATCAAACCACAATAAGTGTTAAATCCCCTTTCAATATTTTAAAAACAAAAGCATATGAACTTAAATGAATGTCTTTATTTATTTTATTCATTATTGAAGTTTGGTGAGTTCAACAGGCAACATCATGATCAAAGGGCACTGTCTTGTACAAAGGCCTCACAAGTTCTCCAGTAGCAATCTTAAGGGGATCATGATGAAACAGCCCTGACGGGAAGTTTCCAGTGTAAGCCTTGAGGACAGGTAAGGAGTGGATGTAGGCTGGAGACACTGTGAACTCTTGAGGGAGTTTGTTAGTTCGTTAGAGTGCTTGTGAGCGGGAAGAGCCTGAGGTGTAAGTCATGGTCAGGCCAGAGGCACATGCACTTCACCACATGTGCTCCAATCAACCCCCAAAGGACATAACCTCTGGAGAGGTCCAAAGTTTTTTCATAAACTAACAGGCATCTCTGCAAACACACAAACAACAATTTAATTTTTAATTAAAGAATGCCTCTGAGGCATATCAGCTGACTATTAAACATCCCTTTGACTGGAAAATAACAATAACACCATATTAAATATCACATGGCCCAATGTCTCGCAAAATCAGGTGTGTGTTAAATTGTTTATTTTGATCAGTTGTCAAAAGTGTAACTTTAATTCCATCATCCAAATGCAGAATTCCCTAAAAATGATGTGACATGTAGGGTCAAATAATAGAAACAGCACCGTAGCAGCTGTGGCTCGGTACGAGGTGGTGAACTGGCAGCGCGGATCAGATGACTCAGTCCGGTTTAATCCTGTTGGCTATTATGAAGCCTCCCTACCTCCTGGACAGAAGTTTGTCCTCAAAACTGAAGCAATAATGAGGCCTGGAGGGAAGACAGAGGCAAATATCATAATTGACAGTAACATGTACATTTATGTAATTCAAGGGTTTGACATGCAATTTGACAATGAAAAACATTTTCTTTGATTCAAATTCGCCTGTGTCAATGTGCAGTGAGCGCTGTCGTCAAGGAACTTATAAAGTCCTGCAGAAAGGAAAGTCGGTCTGCTGCTATGACTGTATACCCTGTGCAGAGGTATATGCTCCACAGACCTGAGATGAGCCAATTTCCATATATTGTTTACTACACACTCTATGTTATATATTAAAGCTCGCTATGGTACAGTCTCTTATTTACGTTTTTAGGTTGTGAACTGATACAATTACAATAACAGTGACAATATTTCTATTAAAGATTATTATGACTGCAAAAGTGTCCTGTAGAGTATTGGTCCAATCATAACAGAGATGCATGTGTACTGAAAAATGTTGAGTTCCTCTACTTCACTGAGGTTATGGGTATAATACTTATAAAAAATAGTAATTTTCACTTTGTTTGGCGTGTTCCTCACTTTAATTGTGACCACTCTATTTTTGATCATTATGGACTCTCCCTTTGAGAGGGCCATCAACTCTGAGCTGAGCTTCCTGCTGCTCTTCTCCTTGACTCTGTGTTTCCTGTGCTCTCTGACCTTCATCGGCCGGCCTTCTGAGTGGTCCTGCATGCTGCGACACACAGCGTTCAGCATCACCTTTGTCCTCTGCATCTCTTGTGCTCTGGGGAAAATGATAGTGGTGTTAATGGCCTTCAGGGCTACACTTCCAGGTAGTAATGTAGTAATGTGTAGTGTGTAATGTGATGAAATGGTCCGGGCCTGCACAGCAGAGGCTCAGTGTCCTGGCTTTCACTCTCATACAGGTTGTAATTTGCATACGTTGGCTGACAATCAACCCTCCTTTTCCATCAAAAACATGAAACACTATAAAGAGAAGATTATACTAGAGCAGTGGTCTCAAACTCAATTTACCTGGGGGCCGCTGGAGGCAGAGTCTGGGTGAGGCTGGGCCGCATCAGGTATTCCACAAAAAAAGCTTTGTTAAAAAAAAAAACAATCTTCTCAAACGTCATTATTAACAGTTCTTTAACTTGAATGGGTTCTTCTGAACATGAACTGTCCTGAACATTAATGGAACATTGAAGAACATGAACGGTTCTTCTGAACATGGCCTCTATTGCGTCTCCCACTTTTCCTGAAATTGTCTGTGCTCGTCACCAACCTTTCTCTTCACTGCAGGCTTTGAAAAAGACATGATTGGGGCTGTGTGACAAGATATATATTCATTCCACTTGGTGTCACTCCGCAATAAAGTTGTGCCTGCTGTGTTTGTGTTGCTCTGCAATTACACCACCAAACCGCTAGTTGGCGGCGGCGTCTCTATGAGTTTCCTTCTTCTTCTTGTACTACAAACAGAAACTGAGCGGAGTTGGAGCTAATAACTGTTGAACCACAGAACTTTTACTGACATTACTGCAACGCCGAAAAGAGAAAATATATCTGAGTGGATTTGTGTGAACAAACATTGAAAAGATGGAGGCAGAGAGAAGTAGAACTTTCTGTGGTTGTCCGGGGTCCTGGCCGCTCAGCATCGCTGAGAGACTGGACCAATCACAGCTGTTGCGGTCTGCGTCGCCGCGACGTGTAGTTACATTTCTGGAGAGGTGCACGTCAGGCTACGGCGTCGATTCAACGCAGAAGTATAAATCAAGCTTTAATCAAGCTTATGCGATGTTACACGGGCGCCGCCACAGTTGTTGTGAAATGTTTCTCTGCTTGCATCAAGCCCGGCCGATTGCCCGTCCCCGGGAGCCATATACCCCACTGTGATTGGTAGGTTCGTTCAGCTCGGGCTCGCGCAACAAAGGGACCTTCAACGGCAAACTGCCATTCACATAAAACTCGCGGGCCGAGGGCGCCTGGTTAGCTCAGTTGGTAGAGCGGGCGCCCATGTAACAAGACTTGGTCCTGACCGCGGCGGCCCGGGTTCGAATCCGGCCTGTGGCCCTTTACGCATCCACTCTCTCTCTCCCCCCTTTCCAAGACTCTATCCACTGTCCTGTCAATAAAAATGAAAAAATGCCCCCAAAAAAAACTTTATAAAAAACTTTATAAAAAAAAAAAAAATTTGCGGGCCGCACTAACATTAAACTTTCATATCAAGGTGGGGGCCACAAAATATCGTCTTGCGGGCCGCAATTGGCCCGCGGGCCGCGAGTTTGAGACCCCTGTACTAGAGCATGCCCAGCAGCTCTCCTGGGAAGTTCACTGTGGCTGTGGAGATATTTCCCATTCTGGCCTCCAGTTATGGACTACTTCTCTTTGCACCAAAGTGCTTTATTATTGTTCTCAAACCTGAACTCAACACAAAAATACATCTCATGGGGAAAACAGGATCTCATTAAACATAAATGAAATGACAGCATTTTACTATTTTATTTCATGGCTTGTGGTTTGGCTTTAATTTTGAAGTGACCCCAGAATTCTTTTCACTTAAAAATACATATAATATAGCTTTCTTTTTTCTCTGTATCAAAATCTAAATAAATGCTACAAAGCAACTATATATTCTTTCCAAAGTCAACTCAACATTGTTGACTGGCAGTTAAACTCACATTTTGATTTTAGGTAATTCCATGATGTAGGGAATCCTACCTATTGGGTGCTTCAATAGACAGTTAAAAAATACTTTCGGCGAAAAATACTTGCAGCGATGATTGGGCCCTCGCACCTTCGCGTGCGTCTGGGGTACTGGCGGGACACCGATTGACGCGGCCGGGCACAATGAACCTGGAACTATGCTGAGTGCAATGATGCCTGCAACTAGAGTCTGCGACCAAACGTTCATGGATTCTGAAAAGGGACGGGGCTAAAGTGTTCGGGGCGGGGAACACCGTCATTAATGAAAGAGGATCTCCGTAGTGAGTCCAATGATGCCTCTCACGACTCAGACAAAAGTCTACGACAAACGGTTCAAGAGTTATGAACGGGGGCGTTGCTATGTGTAGGGGGCGAGAATAACCATACCAATGGATCTGCTGCGTGCAATGACTCCTCCCACAAGAGTCTATGACAAACGGTTCATGAGTTATGGAATGGGGCGGAACTTATGTGAAGGGGCGGGGCTCTGAGTTTATATTGGCATGTGAATGACGGCAGGCCTGGACCGTTATCATGGCTGAGAAATTTGGAGCAGATTGGACTATGTACAGTGGAGTTACAATAACTTCCTGTTTCATGGCCCAAATTGGCCGCCACACCACAGCAAGGTTGTTCAATGAAAACTCAAGATTTTAATAACTTTTCATCCTTAAGGTCTTTAAATGGTCCTGACCAAATTTCTAATCAATCTGATTAATTAATGGAGGAGTTTGTTACACGGCCTATAAAACGCTAAAAATGGGCAAAAATGGGCAAAAATGGTACATTGAATTCAAAATGGCTGACTTCCCTTTGAGTTTGGGTATACCTCCAAGAAGATTTTTTGTGCGTCCCCACATGTTAATTTGCATTTAATATATACAATTTTTTTTTTTAAATCATGTTCTGTAATATCTTACACTTTATTTTATTTCAATAAAAATAAGTAAAAGAATGTAAAAACTATTCATGACTTCCTGTCTCTTCATTTTAATAAGAACAATAGGGCCCTCACCATGTACACTGTCATCACAAGAGAACAATATCAACATTTACAAAAAACAAAAAGGTGAAAAGGCATTGTCAATATAAAAAAAAAACACTTGAAAATAACCTGAACCGGGTTCTCTTTTTCAGGAATACCATGTTCACACTCAAACAGTTACAAATATTCACACCTTGAACCCGACTAGTGGATATAGCTCCACTGAATTTAACCTTTAATCTTAAAGACCTTGCTTAAGGGCTCATCGGTGGTCTGTCGATTGAACCAGCGACCAAAAGTCACAAGAAAGCATACAATATATCATGAATATATATATGTATATATACTAAACATGTTTTCAGGGTTTCATTTAGTACACACCAGCAAAACGTAGGCTACATTAGTACATTGACATGCATGCTAACAACCATCGAAACCTATCGTGCTGGTGTTAGCATAACATTTAGCATGTTAGTATGCTAAATAAAACACTGCTATTCAGAGCCACTTGCTGGACAGTTAATATATAGTAATTGTGATGAACGTATCCAAATAAAACTACTTCTTTGATATGTACATATACATATAAGGTATAGTTGATACATACGCAGCTCTAGTTGTAGATTTGGCGAAGTAGAAAAATTCTCCTGATTTGAAACAAACTTGTTGATATCCTCAGTCTGCAGCTTAAGTATGATTTAACTTACAGTAATATTGACATAATGGTCTTAGAAACAGAATGTACCATCTCAAATCAAGAACAACAAAGTGATATGACATCATTATAGAGTGATTCGATAAGAGGACAATCTGCAGAAGTATAAAGCTCTGCCCATGACAGGAGACGCACCTGTTGGTCAGCGGTAGAAGAGCTCATCACAGCGTACAGGTTAGTGTGTGCCTGTTTGTTCCAGATGTGTGACTGTGCCTATGTCATGTTACTCTTTGTGCTTTTTGTGGGAGCCTTTGGAGCAGAGGAAGACACGGCGCTCTGTGAGATGCTGGGAAGCCCAGAGTTTCCTCTGTTATCTAAGGAAGGAAATATCACTATTGGAGGAGTTTTCTACATCCAAAAAGAAATGTTGAAGACTTCGCTTTCTTTCACAGATGCTCCAGAACCTCTCATATGCTCTGGGTACTATTTGTTGTCTTCTTTGTTATTGGTTTTGATTTAAGTCGAAAAGTTCTTAGTTAAAACTGTTCTCTCTCTCTTCAGGATGAATATGATACAATTTCACTTTGCCCAAACAATGATTTTTTGCCATCCAGGAGATCAACAATAGCAGCTCTCTGCTGCCTAATATCTCAATTGGTTATAAGGTGTTTGACAACTGTGCTTCAACACTGTTTTCAACGAGTGTTGTGATGGGTCTAATAAATGGACAGGAAAGGACTTTGGGTCAAACCTGCTCTGGCCAGTCATCTGTTCATGCCATCATCGGACCCTCTGATTCCTCCTCATCCATTGGGATGCAACAAATTGCAGGGCATTGCTGGTATTATGGTTCATTTCAGGGCTATAAGTTCAGGATTAAGGTTGCCAGGGTTTGCACAGATGCAGCAAATTCAGTCAAAAGTCTACCTGTTGTCAGTTATTTCTTATATTATAATGTTATAAATGTATTTTTTTTGTATCCCACCTTTTCTTTCCTATTAGATGAGTTACTATGCCACTTGTGCTTGTTTGAGTAACAGAAAGGAGTACCCCTCCTTCTTCAGAACCATCCCTAGTGACTACTATCAGAGCAGAGCCTTGGCAAAACTGGTAAAGCACTTTGGCTGGACATGGGTTGGGGCAGTTAGAAGTGACAATGACTATGGTAACAATGGCATGGAAACATTTATCACAGCTGCAAGGCAGGAGGGGGTCTGCATTGAGTACTCAGAGGTCATCTCAAGGACTGACTCCAGTGGGCATATTGCCAGGGTGGTCAGAGTGATCCAAAGCGGCAGTGCAAAGGTTTTAGTTGCCTTCCTCTCCCAGGAGATAGAAATGCTGCTTGAGGAAGCTCTGAAGCAGAACTTAACTGGGCTGCAGTGGGTGGGCAGTGAGTCTTGGATTACGGAAAGTCCTCTGGCCACCAAGGGGTACACGGGAATCCTGACAGGATCTCTGGGCTTCACCCTTCGAAAAGCAAAGATCCCAGGCCTAGAGAATTTCTTTTGCAGATTAACCCAAGTCAAGACCCTCATAATAATCTGGTGAGAGAGTTCTGGGAAGCCACATTTGGTTGCAGTTTCCAACCCAGTCTGCATGGTCAGACCCAGTGCTCTGGTTCTGAGAGACTAGAGGACATCAACAATCCTTTCACAGATGTGTCAGAACTAAGGATATCCAACAATGTGTATAAGGCTGTGTATGCTGTGGCTCATGCCTTGCATAACATGTTGAAATGTGGACAAAGTGGTGAAGCGGTGAATCAGTCCTGTATCTGGAAAGATTTTTTAGAGCCAAAAGAGGTTAGAGGTCCCCTTCAAGAATTAAGTAAACATTTTAAATAAAAACCCCGTACTTTAAGTTATTCACCATTATTCTCTTTTGGTAGGTTGTGAAACACCTCCAAGATGTGAATTTCACCCTTCAGTCAGGAGAAACTGTGGGTTTTGATGAAAACGGAGACCCTGCAGCAACTTATGAGCTGTTGAACTGGCAAAGAAACCAAGCAGGAGATACTGTGTTTGTGGCTGTAGGGAGCTACGATGCCTCACTACCGAATGGAAAGCAGTTTATCATGAACGGAATAAATACTGTAGCTCTCTTCACAACAACACAGACACAGGTCGGTTCTTTGATACGGGCGTTTATTGCTTGGACACGTCTTTCTCTGATGCTTCACTTCTGAGTCACGTCATGCACACGCCGTGAAAACTACGAATCAACATAGCACAAGCATATCGGTAAAATACACTTGACATAGCATGAGAACAAAGGAAAATACAAATTGGCGGGAACATGAGTTAAATTGCATTTACAGGTAGAACAACAATACCTCGTTGGCCGCTTGTCATGAAAAGAGGTTCTTGAGTCCATGAAAGTCCTTTTGAAAGTCTCTTTGACTGTCTGCTTTTAGCTTCAGACGTCGATAATCATAGCTTTAAACACTTTACAGAGCCTGCGAAAGGCATCTGCTCCTTCACTTACGTTGGATTGTTTCAGTCCCTCAATGAATTCCGTCGTAGTGGTACTACACAGGGAACATTGGTTCCGGGGCGGAACGTAAAACACAGTGGACTAATGTACTTTTGACTGAAACACTTCTACCTGTTACACATTTTGAACTGTATGAAACAAATAATTTTACTCACATCATATTTAAATTTTTAACCTTACATTAAATGAATTATCTATTTATTTATTTATTGCATGAACTTATGGGATCAATTACTAATTATATATCATGAACACATTTATGCAACGGCACTTACACTCCCACCAAATCACTCATTAACTCTGAATGTGGGATTTTCTTTAAAACAAAGATTATGAAAAGAATCAATAAAGTGTTTTAAGTCGGAATGACTGATCTTATGTATGTGACTTAGTTGGCCTCTAGCAAGGTAACTACTTTGTGAATAGGCCTTTCAAGGTAAACTGATGTAGTATGTGGTTTTCCTTTATCAAGTGTAGTGTCACTGACTAGTAGCTTCAGCTTTCGCACCATGCCGTCTGCACTGGGGTGAGCTTCCACAACTCTGGCGAGCTTCCACTCGTTTCTTGGTGAGCTGTCATCTTGTAGAATCACAATGTCATCTACTTGTGAATTCCGGGATGTTCTTTGCCATTTCTGTCGTTGTTGAAGGTTGAGCAGATATTCCCTCTTCCATCTTTGCCAAAATTCGTTGGCTAGGAACTGCACTCTTCTCCACCTTTTACACAGATAGAGGTCTTCTTTGCAGAATTGTCCAGGAGGGGGCAGAATAACTGATGATTTCATGGTTAGTATATGGTTGGGTGTGAGAGGTTCTGGGCCGGTAGGATCGTGAAGATGTTCGACACTTAGTGGCCTGCTGTTGATTATAGCCATTGTTTCGTAAAGAAACGTCCTCAGAGTTGTAGTGTCGAGTCTGCTTGCTGACTTATCAAGCATGACAGTTAGAATGCTTCGGATTGTTCGAATTTGGCGCTCCCAGACTCCACCCATATGGCTTGCCGATGGGACGTTCATCACAAATTCACAACCGATAGCTCTTTGACGTTCTTGATCCATTCCCTTGAGCAACTCAGAAAACACTCTCTTAGCGCCCATGAAATTTGTTCCCTGGTCGCATCTTAATTGACGTACAGGTCCTCTGATGGCTACGAATGTGCGCAGCGCATTCATGAATGCGTCTGTTGTCAAGTCGTCAAGTGTTTCTATATGTACTGCTTTCGAGCATAAGCAGGTAAACAACAATCCATATCGTTTTAATTCCTTTCTTCCTTCCTTTACGATGAAAGGGCCAAAACAATCGATGCCGCAGTAGGTAAAGGGAGGGGATGTCTCAGTTCTCTCTTCCGGCAGATCCGCCATTTGTTGAACCTCTGTAGTTCTTCTGTATCTTCTACATTTTACACACTTGTAAATGTGTGAGGAGACAGCATTTCTGCATCCTAAGATCCATATTCCGTTTGCACGCAACTCGTTCATAGTCATGCCTCTTCCTTGGTGGTGTATACATTCATGATGATGTTTGATGAGCAGCGCTGACACATGAGATTTCTTCGGAAGTATTGCGGGATGCTTTACGTCATGGTGTAAGGCTGATCGGGATAGCCGTCCTCCCACCCTGAGGACATTGTTCTTGTCCAAGAAAGCATTCAACTGGTGTAACTTGTTGTGCTTGTTCAGGGTGTTTTCTTTCTGGAGTTTGATTTTTTGAATGCCTTCAGCAAAGGCTTCTTCTTGCACCAACTTGATAATGAAGATTTCTGCTTCTCTTCTTTCTTCAAGACTGGTTGCTTCGTTCGTTCTTTTCTGAAGTGCCTTGAATTCTCTGACATATCTCTTGAGCCTGGCGACTGCTCTCACGGCTCTGGACCAGTCAGAAAACTTAGTGAAGCGGTTCGCCATTGAATCCACTTCTTTCGTCTTGACTGCGTGAACATGTGCTTTGCGAAGCTCAGGGTCAGTCGTTTCTACTTCTCCCACCATTTCCTCTTCACATGGGAGATTAGGTTTGTCTGTCTTGAAAGGAAGTGGGAGTTCATAGTGGCCATCTTCTTTCTGCCTTATACCTTCTTTCACTTTAGACAAGAAGAGAAGGTCTTCCTGAGAGACTAGGTTATCGTCTGCAGTGTGCTCTGTGAAGTCAGCTTCGAGAGCCTTGATGATGTCTGTTGGATTTATCTCTTTGACTTGAGTTTTGCACACAAAGTGCACTTCTTTCTTTAGCTCAACTGATGGTTGCACAGCAGGTGTCACTTGTCGCACTATGACTCTGTGACTGGTTCCTATAGCATCACCGTAGTCAGTTGCTGGATTTGAGCAGCCAACGATGCTCCAGCCAAGATCAGTCCGCTGTGCGTATGGATAATTTTCTTCACCGGACAGGATCTCTCTTGGAAGAAGGGCTTGTTGACAGTTATAGCCAATCAGAAGGCCTACCTCGCAATCCAATGGTGGTGGAATCTTGTCTGACAATTGTTCAAGATGAGGCCATTTTAGAGCTGTTTCAGAAGTCGGAATGTGCGACCTTTCTGCTGGAATGAACTCTCGTGTGAAAAGTGATGGCAATTGAATCCTCTTTTCCAAGTTGTATCCTCTTACTTGTAGATTTGACAGTTTCTGGCAGGGTATGACTGTCGACTTTGTTGACATTGTAGACAGTCGCAAACTAACGTTCTCCTTGTTTGTATTGAGGTCTTGGGCCACTTCGTCCAGGATAAAGGTTGTATCGCTTTGCGTGTCTAAGAGTGCATAGACAAGAACTTCTTGATCTGGCTGTTTAGTGGATGAGACCCAAACTGGTATGATTGAAGACGTTTGTGTGCTTTGGCCGTCTTGCATGACTCTGTTGGTAGTTGCGGTTGCAGCTATTTCTTTGGTGTCTACGTTGTACTTTGAGTTGTCTGCTCCCTTTGGAGCTGTCGACCTTTGATCTTTGAACTTGTCATCATGCAAACATGTCGGGTGTTTTTTCTGACACCTTTCACATGTGCTCTTGTTATCACACTTTCTTGAGTGATGACCAGTCTTCAAACATCCAAAACAAAGCTTCTTTGCATACACAAACTTGACACGCTCTTGAACTGTCTTTTCAACGAACCTTCTGCACTTGGCAAGAACATGTCCTATTCTTTCGCAGAAGATGCATGTCGGAATGCTGCTCTGTGTTGTGTTTGTGGACAGTGTCTTTGCTTGAATGGTTTGACTTCGTGAATATTTTGGTTTCTCGCTTTCCATATTCTTGAGCACTTGTATCGAGGTTATGGGATCACAAGCAATATCTGCTTCCTTCGATACAAAGTCTACAAACACTTTGAATGGTGGGTACTCAGCATTTGCTTGTCTGACTTCAATCGCTTTGCGGCTCCATCTGGACGCCAACCAATCTGGCAATTTCAGCAGAATTTTTTGATTCTCATTGCAGTCATTGAGAACTTCCAATGACTTTATGTGGGACATTGCTGCCTCGCAGGTCCTGAGGAAGTCTGCAAGTTCTCTTAGCTCACAACCATCTTTAGAGCTTACTTTTGGCCATCCGTGCAGCTTATCTCTGAAGGACTTCCCTATAATGAATGGGTCTCCAAAACGTTTTTCCAACAGCTGCCAGGCTGCGTCGTACGCTGCTTCGGTGCCCAGTAGGAAAAATCCTTCGACTGCTTTCTTTGCGTTGCCACCCAAGTACTTTCTTAGGTAATAAAGTTTTTCAGTCTTTGGAATGTTTTTCCTATCTATTAATGTTTCAAAGGATAGTCGCCAGTCTTTGAATTTCAAAGGATCTCCAGTGAACAATGTAGGCTCTGGTGTTGGAAGACGATTGGCACTTATAGCTTCTGCTAGCATGCTGACCAAATCAGAGCTGATCTGCACTTGAGACATGGATGTTAAAGTTGTTGGAGCTTGACCTGTAACTGGTAGGGGTCGAGGAACGAATGGGGGACTTGAGGCATTTAGGCTTGGTGTTACAACTGGCAGTGATTGAGGAATGACTGTAGGAATCGTGAGGTTTAGAACTTGGCTTTCTCCTGCTAGTTCAACATCTTGCGGCAAGTCAATAGCTTCAAAGTTTTCTTCAACTTGATTGTAGACCTTTACTCGAGCTCTTGCAGCGTTCAACTTCTTGACTTCCTGTAGGCGCTCAAGCTTTCTACGCTTGTCTTGCATTGCCTGTTGCCTGGCTAGGTTCTCAGATTCAAATTGTGCCAGCTGCTGTTTATCTTCAGCCTCGAGCCTTTGCAGTTCTGTCACTTCCTTTTCTTGTTCAGCCAACACTGCTAAAACTTCCTGAGACGCGGCAGCTTCAGCCACAGCTTCATTTCTTTTGACTGAGTAGATGCTAGACCGCGTAGAACCACATTTTGATTGACGAGACAGTGGTCTTGATAAAGAACCTGTTGAGTCTAGGATCGAACCAACATCAGGCCAAGATTCTTCTTCTTCATCTGCTGTAGGCCCTTTAAGTTGCCTTTTTGCCTTTTGAATAATGAATCCTGAAAGCGACATGCATGTGTCAACTCTGCGTCGCAGTTCTGGTTCAGGAGCTTGTGTTCGTCGTAACTCTTCATAAATTACCTTTATATCAGAACATGTGCTTTCTATGTTCTCAACTAGTTCATTCAATTCATCGTTGGAAGCTTCATCAATCAATATTTCCTTGCCTATTCTTGCATGATACCTCCATTTCTCATAAACGATTCTGAACCTGCGTTGTACACTCTTAAGCCTTTCCCTTTCAAGTTCTCTTCCTTTCTCTGTCAGGGTTCGTGTTCTTTCACTTCTTCGAAACCCTTCCACTTCTTCTTCAGATTCAGTGTCTGTAGCTTTTGGTTGAGTGGGTAATTTGGCATTTTCAAGGCAGGTCTCAGTGCTTGAAACTGACATTTTGAGATAACTTGAATGGCTAAAGAGTATGTGCAAATATTGAATTGGATTTCTATTAGACTATGTGTACATGTAAGTTACAGCAAGCCTAAATGTGAGTAACAAGGACGGTTGTTAACTGTATGAAATCCTTGGTAACTGTGTGAAGACTATATGAGAAGCCTAACCCTTTTAATATAGACTTCAATATTGTATCAAGACAACTGTATCAACATTTAAAGTTATCTAAACTTCAAGTGGACTTCAATTTCGAAACAAAAAAATAAGATTTGAAATCACTTTTGGCACAAATATGCAAACAAACCTTAATTTCAGAGCTAATATGCTTAGAAATGCATTAAATCATTTATCCTTCACATAAGAAAGTTTTCACTATCAATAGAGTAACCCTTTAAATTTCACTTAAGTTGCCCTTTAAACTTGGTTACTTTCGTAAAATGCACAATTTTACAAATCTTAATGTCCTATTTCCTTTAATCTTTACAAAGGACTTTCACTTACTTATGGATTCATATTACTGTTAAACCTCACTTATGGGATGGAGTTCCCCTTTAAACCTTATAACATGTAACAACCACGAACACCAGCACATTAGATTTATCCCCAAACACATAGGCTAAGCACACTGTAAAAGGTTAATAGACATGAGTCCTTAGTTGCAGTTTCCAAGTTGAACCACTTCTCACACCACTTTCACTTGAAGATTGTGGTAGAGCACTTCTTGGCTTCAGCATGAAACACTGCGCTTTCAACACAGTCTAATCACCGTTGCTTGAGGTTGCTATGGCAACAATGCGCCATGGGCTTTGCTTATCTGTTGCTGGATCTCCGTCGCGCCGTTACCCGCTGCGGTGTCGTCTCTCCTACCCGTGTTGAGCAGGCGAGTTTTCACTGTAGCTCTCTTCACAACAACACAGACACAGGTCGGTTCTTTGATACGGGCGTTTATTGCTTGGACACGTCTTTCTCTGATGCTTCACTTCTGAGTCACGTCATGCACACGCCGTGAAAATTACGAATCAACATAGCACAAGCATATCGGTAAAATACACTTGACACAGCATGAGAACAAAGGAAAATACAAATTGGCGGGAACATGAGTTAAATTGCATTTACAGGTAGAACAACAATACCTCGTTGGCCGCTTGTCATGAAAAGAGGTTCTTGAGTCCATGAAAGTCCTTTTGAAAGTCTCTTTGACTGTCTGCTTTTAGCTTCAGACGTCGATAATCATAGCTTTAAACACTTTACAGAGCCTGCGAAAGGCATCTGCTCCTTCACTTACGTTGGATTGTTTCAGTCCCTCAATGAATTCCGTTGTAGTGGTACTACACAGGGAACATTGGTTCCGGGGCGGAACGTAAAACACAGTGGACTAATGTACTTTTGACTGAAACACTTCTACCTGTTACACATTTTGAACTGTATGAAACAAATAATTTTACTCACATCATATTTAAATTTTTAACCTTACATTAAATGAATTATCTATTTATTTATTTATTGCATGAACTTATGGGATCAATTACTAATTATATATCATGAACACATTTATGCAACGGCACTTACAAATACAACATGGGCTACCGGATCCCCAAAGGTACCAAACAAACATGTTAGGTATGAAATAGGCTACACATTATGGAGGTTGATTTTAAAAGTATTATCTGTGATTCCCATCATTAAAAATAGGTACATTCTGTATTGTTTAGGAAGTCATATAAAAGTAAAAACATGACATGCCAAGTGCACAGAGTTTTACTTCTGATGTATATTGATGTCCAAGATCAAGGTATAAAGCTTAAACTAGTTTTTAGGAACCCTAGAAAAGACCCTAATGCTGATTAAATCAAACCAATTAAATTAAAGCTGCTGTCAGTAACTTTCAGCAAATATGATAAAAAGTTAATTTTATAATACTGTCACTATATCCAGACAATAATACATGAGACAGATTATTTGTGAAAAAAATGATTGTTCTTCTGCATAGTCCTAGTGCCTCTAATAGCATTTGAAATATCCTACCGTGCCCAAAAAAAACAACCAATCAGAGCCAAGGAGTCTCTAGAACCGCTGTCAGTCACTGCTCGCGAAATTCGCGAACTCCGATCAAACAGTCAAACTAGGCAGCGCTGATCAAACATACTCTAGAGACTCCTCGGCTCTGATTGGCTGTCTTCCTTCAGTGCTTTGAAATCTAGAAAAATCATAAGCAGAGCAGTACACAAAGTAATATGAATATTTTTTCTTTTCAGATTATCTGTCTCATGCACCTCTGTCAGTGTATAGTCACCGTTATATAAAACTTTTTTTTATCATATTTTCTCAAAGTTACAGACTGTAATTTTAAGTATTTAGACTACAAGGCAACAAACTATAAGTAACTGATGAGTTTTGGTGTTGTTACAGAGGCCACAGTCTGTCTGCAGTGAGAGTTGTCTGCCAGGTTTCCGGCAGGCTGTGATTAAAGGCAAACCCATCTGCTGTTTCTCCTGCATCGCCTGTGCTGATGGAGAGATCAGCAACTCCAGCAGTGAGTAGATCTGTAATTTATAATGTAATATTCTTACGAAATCAATGCTTTCCAGTATCTTTATAAGTCACTAAATACAGCAGGTGCTTATTTTAATATGAGCTCTGCTCTAATAACTCGCAGCTGACAGCATGAACACATTTCAGCGTTCCATGTTTTCCATTCAGATTCTGCCGAGTGTTCACAGTGTCCACTGGAGTACTGGTCAAATGAAGATCACAGCCAGTGTGTTCCAAAGGTGATCGAGTTCCTATCTTACGGAGAAACCATGGGCGCCCTCCTCGCTGCTTTCTCATTGGTCGGAGCAAGTTTAACACTGGGGATATCATGTGTCTTCTTTCGCTTTCGTCACACACCGCTCATCAAAGCCAGTAACTCTGAGCTGAGCTTCCTGCTGCTCTTCTCCTTGACTCTTTGTTTCCTGTGCTCTCTGACCTTCATAGGCCGGCCATCTGAGTGGTCTTGCATGCTACGACACACAGCATTCGGCATCACCTTTGTCCTGTGCATGTCTTGTATCTTGGCTAAAACCATGGCAGTGGTGAACGCCTTTAATGCTAATAGGCCATCGAACACAGTTCTTCAGTGCTCTGCTCCGCTTCAGAGAACAAGCGTTCTCAGCTGTACTTTACTGCAGGTGTTAGTTTGTGTGCTGTGGTTAACTCTTGCCCCGCCATTCCCCTACAAAAATACAGCTCATGCCACTGAAAGGATTATTCTAGAGTGTGATTTAGGTTCACCTATTGGGTTCTGGGCTGTGCTGGGGTATATAGGACTCCTGGCTGTACTCTGCTTCGTCTTCGCTTTTCTGGCTCGAAAGCTGCCTGATAATTTCAATGAAGCCAAATTCATCACTTTCAGCATGCTGATATTCTGTGCAGTCTGGATCACATTTATCCCAGCGTATGTCAGCTCTCCTGGGAAGTTCACTGTGGCTGTGGAGATATTTGCTATTTTAGCCTCCAGTTATGGACTACTTCTCTGTATATTTGCACCAAAGTGCTTTATTATTGTTTTCAAACCTGAATTGAACACAAAAAAACATCTGATGGGGAAAACAGGATCCCATTAAACATAAATTAAATAACAGTCTTTGACTTTTTTATTTCTAGACTTGTGGCTTGGTTTCAATTTGGAAGTGACCCCAGAATACCTTTCATGATAACATATATATTATTTAGCTTTCTTTTTTTCTGTATCAAAATATAAAAAAAGCAACAAAGCAACTGTAATGTTTTTTCTTTTTCGAAGTCAATTCAACATTGTTGACCCTCCGCGACCCCTAATGGGATAAGCTGTTGCAAATGATGGATGATGAATTTGCATTTTGTGAAAAAAAACAACAACTTTAAAAAAGATCTTTAGCACACCTGACTCATTGATCTTTTATCTGACTAAAGATTGTTAGAATCGGTGGCCCCGACCATGGCTCTGAAATATCAGTAGCTTAACTGTACTGTGTATTGGTAAATCCATGAAGCGGTCCATGGTGCTGAACTTGCAGATGGATTTGTAATTCAGACTTTTTATCTGTGTCTGTTCTGTTTTACCTTTTTCATTGTTATAGATTTGGCAAATAAAAAAAATCCATCTTTGAAACAAACTTGTTCATATTTTCTCTTTCCAGCTAAAGTATGTTTCCCCCTGATCACCTCCCCCCCTACAATTTAACTTAGAAGAATAATAACATAATGGTCTTACAAAAAAATATATACCATCTGAAATGAAGAACAACAAAGTAATATGACATCATTATACAGTGATTCGATAAGAGGACCATCTGCAGAAGTATAAAGCTCTGCCCATCACAGGAGACGCACCTGTTGGTCAGCGATAGAAGAGCTCATCACAGCGTACAGGTTAGTGTGTGTGCCTGTTTGTATCAGATGTGTGACTGTGCCTATGTCATGTTACTGTTTGTGTTTTTTGTGGGAGCCTTTGGAGCAGAGGAAGACATGGTGCTCTGTGAGATGCTGGGAAGCCCAGAGTTTCCTCTGTTATCTAAGGAAGGAGATATCACTATTGGAGGAGTTTTCTACATCCAAAAAGAAATGTTGAAGACTTCGCTTTCTTTCACAAATGCTCCAGAACCTCTCATATGCTCCGGGTACTATTTGTTGTCTTCTTTGTTATTGGTTTTGATTTAAGTCGAAAAGTTCTTAGTTAAAACTGTTCTCTCTCTCTTCAGGATGAATATGATACAATTTCACTTTGCCCAAACAATGATTTTTGCCATCCAGGAGATCAACAATAGCAGCTCTCTGCTGCCTAATATCTCAATTGGTTATAAGGTGTTTGACAACTGTGCTTCAACACTGTTTTCAACGAGTGTTGTGATGGGTCTAATAAATGGGCAGGAAAGGACTTTGGGTCAAAGCTGCTCTGGCCAGTCATCTGTTCATGCCATCATCGGACCCTCCGATTCCTCCTCATCCATTGGGATGCAACAAATTGCAGGGCTTTTCCAAATACCAATGGTAAATATGTGTCATATTTTTAATAATATTTTTACCATGTTCCTTTTTACAATGTAGCATAAAGGGACCATCAACAAACACTGAATTCTGGTGGTATTATGGTTCATTTCAGGGCTATAAGTTCAGGATTAAGGTTGCCAGGGTTTGCACAGATGCAGCAAATTGAGTCAAAAGTCTACTTGTTGTCAGTTATTTCTTATATTATAATGTTATAAATGTGTTTTTTTTGTATCCCACCTTTTCTTTCCTATTAGATCAGTTACTATGCCACTTGTGCTTGTTTGAGTAACAGAAAGGAGTACCCCTCCTTCTTCAGAACCATCCCTAGTGACTACTATCAGAGCAGAGCCTTGGCAAAACTGGTAAAGCACTTTGGCTGGACATGGGTTGGGGCAGTTAGAAGTGACAATGACTATGGTAACAATGGCATGGAAACATTTATCACAGCTGCATGGCAGGAGGGGGTCTGCATCGAGTACTCAGAGGTCATCTCAAGGACTGACTCCAGTGGGCATATTGCCAGGGTGGTCAGAGTGATCCAAAGTGGCAGTGCAAAGGTTTTAGTTGCCTTCCTCTCCCAGGAGATAGAAATGCTGCTTGAGGAAGCTCTGAAGCAGAACTTAACTGGGCTGCAGTGGGTGGGCAGTGAGTCTTGGATTACGGCAAGTCATCTGGCCACCAAGAGGTACTCGGGAATCCTGACAGGATCTCTGGGCTTCACCATCCGAAAAACAAAGATCCCAGGCCTGAGAGAATTTCTTTTGCAGGTTAACCCAAGTCAAGACCCTCATAATAATCTGGTGAGAGAGTTCTGGGAAGCCACATTTGGTTGCAGTTTCCAACCCAGTCTGCATGGTCAGACCCAGTGCTCTGGTTCTGAAAGACTAGAGGACATCAACAATCCTTTCACAGATGTGTCAGAACTAAGGATATCCAACAATGTGTATAAGGCTGTGTATGCTGTGGCTCATGCCTTGCATAACATGTTGAAATGTGGACAAAGTGGTGAAGCGGTGAATCAGTCCTGTATCTGGAAAGATTTTTTAGAGCCAAAAGAGGTTAGAGGTCCCCTTCAAGAATTAAGTAAACATTTTAAATAAAAACCCTGTATTTTAAGTTATTCACCATTATTCTCTGTTGGTAGATTGTGAAACACCTCCAAGATGTGAATTTCACCCTTCAGTCAGGAGAAACTGTGGGTTTTGATGAAAACGGAGACCCTGCAGCAACTTATGAGCTGTTGAACTGGAAAAGAAACCAAGCAGGAGATACTGTGTTTGTGGCTGTAGGGAGCTACGATGCCTCACTACCGAATGGAAAGCAGTTTATCATGAACGGAATAAACACAACATGGGCTGCCGGATCCCCAAAGGTACCAAACAAACATGTTAGGTATGAAATAGGCTAAACATTGTGGAGGTTGATTTTAAAAGTATTATCTGTGATTCCCATCATTAAAAATAGGTACATTCTGCATTGTTTAGGAAGTCATATAAAAGTAAAAACATGACATGCCAAGTGCACAGAGTTTTACTTCTGATGTATATTGATGTCCAAGATCAAGGTATGAAGCTTAAACTAGTTTTTAGGAACCCTAGAAAAGACCCTAATGCTGATTAAATCAAACCAATTAAATTAAAGCTGCTGTCAGTAACTTTCAGCAAATATGATAAAAAGTTATTTTCATAATACGGTCACTATATCCAGACAATAATACATGAGACAGATTATTTGTGAAAAAAATTCATCTTCTTCTGCATAGTCCTAATGCCTCTAAAAGCATTTGAAATTTCCTACTGTGCCCTAAAAAACACAACCAATCAGAGCCGAGGAGTTTCGAGAGCAGCTGTCAGTCACTGCTCGCGAAACTCGCGAACTTTGATCAAACAGTCAAACTAGGCAGCGCTGATCAAACATACTCTAGAGACTCCTCGTCTCTGATTGGCTGTTTTCCTTCAGTACTTTGAAATCTAGAAAAATCATAAGCACCGCAGCACACAGAGTAATATGATTTTTTTCAAATTATCTGTCTCATGAACTTCTGTCAGCGTATAGTCATCTTTATATAAATCTTTTTTTATCATATTTGTTCAAAGTTACCAACTGTACCTTTAAGTATTTGGACTACAGGGGCAACAAACTATGAGTAACTGATGAGTTGTGGTGTTGTTACAGAGGCCACAGTCTGTCTGCAGTGAGAGTTGTCTGCCAGGTTTCCGGCAGGCTGTGATTAAAGGCAAACCCATCTGCTGTTTCTCCTGCATCGCCTGTGCTGATGGAGAGATCAGCAACTCCAGCAGTGAGTAGATCTGTAATTTTTTATATAATATTTTTATGAAATCAATGATTTCCAGTATCTTTATAAGTCACTTAATACAGCAGGTGCTTATTTTAATATGAGCTCTGCTCTAATAACTTGCAGCTAACAGCATGAACACATTTCATTGTTCCATGTTTTCATTCAGATTCTGCTGAGTGTTCACGATGTCCACTGGAGTACTGGTCAAATGAAGATCACAGCCAGTGTGTTCCAAAGGTGATCGAGTTCCTATCTTACGGAGAAACCATGGGCGCCCTCCTCGCTGCTTTCTCGTTGTTCGGAGCAAGTTTAACACTGGTGGTTTCATGTGTCTTCTTTCGCTTTCGTCACACACCTCTCGTCAAAGCCAGCAACTCTGAGCTGAGCTTCCTGCTGCTCTTCTCCTTGACTCTGTGTTTCCTGTGCTCTCTGACATTCATCGGCCGGCCCTCTGAGTGGTCCTGCATGCTGCGACACACAGCATTCGGCATCACCTTTGCCCTGTGCATGTCTTGTATCTTGGCTAAAACCATGGCGGTGGTGAACGCCTTTAAGGCTAATAGGCCATCGAACACAGTTCTTCAGTGCTCTGCTCCACTTCAGAGAACAAGCGTTCTCAGCTGCACTTTACTGCAGGTGTTAGTTTGTGTTCTGTGGTTAACTCTTGCCCCGCCATTCCCTTACAAAAATACAGCTCATGCCACTGAAAGGATTATTCTAGAGTGTGATTTAGGTTCAGCTATCGGGTTCTGGGCTGTGCTGGGGTATATAGGACTCCTAGCTGTACTCTGCTTCGTCTTCGCTTTTCTGGCTCGAAAGCTGCCTGATAATTTCAATGAAGCCAAATTCATCACTTTCAGCATGCTGATATTCTGTGCAGTCTGGATCACATTTATCCCAGCGTATGTCAGCTCTCCGGGGAAGTTCACTGTGGCTGTGGAGATATTTGCTATTTTAGCCTCCAGTTATGGACTACTTCTCTGTATATTTGCACCGAAGTGTTTTATTATTGTTCTCAAACCTGAACTGAACACAAAAAAACATCTGATGGGGAAAACATGATCCCATTAAACAAAATTAAGTGAGAGTCTTTTACTTTTTTAATTCATGAGTTGTGGCTTGGCTTTAATTTTGAAATGAGCCCAGAATACTTTTCATAATAACATATGTTGGGACCCACCAATGTGACTGCTGGCAAATGACCAAATTAACTCAATAACATGATCCTTGACCCATGGACTCAGCTCAGTAGCCATTGGCTACTGTAGCATTCACACATATTTGTGAAATTCACCCAGGACAAAACCAGAGTAATCTCTTTGTTCCTCCTCTTTCTTCACCCCCTTCTCACCCTTTGGCCCTGCTGGAGGTGAGCTGCTGCTCTCCAGACCAGAAGCTGTAGAAGCAGCTCCGCTCTGATCTATGGCCTGTTAGGAAACAGCCATAGAAACACAAGGAACTTTTCTTCTAAGCAGAAGACGCGAGAGCCTGCCTTTTTACCAACTAACTTCAATCAACAACAGCAAGGAAGTTAGCACCAAGCTATCAAGCTGCTGGGATGAAAGTATTGGAGCGACCAGCTTCCTCCAATCTGCACAACTTGATTTGAGCACAGCAAAGACAACATCTTTGACTTGGAACCACAACTTCAACACATGGAATTACCAACCTTTTCTTCCATGAATTGGTAACATATTGGGCTTATCTTAGCATTAGTAACTACACACGGCTGAGCAAGACTGTTCAACTTTGATTTCTGAAATGTACCTATATTGATATGTTTAAAGTTATTCATTGAGTTTGACTGTTGTGATGTTATTTGTAGTTAAGATAATTGGGCAGCTGGCTTTGCCACATCTGATATGTTTAGTCTATGCTTCACATAGACAAGGTATTGCATACAAACTAACCATCTTCCTAACCCACTGCATTATCTGACACACATTAAGATCACATACATAAACTGTGAATTAGTGTTAAACATAAACATACACATTCAGATAATCTCAACCCCCACATCACACCCCCTTTGTCCTTCCTGAGCACATGTGCTCCGAAGAATAAAGAGGCCATATAGTAGTATGTTGACGGCCGTCTTTGATCCCGCCATCTTTGTAGTTTTACAGTGCTCGCCATTTTGTCTGTAGGCACATGCAGACATCTTGAGACAAGTAGTCAGCCATCTTGTCTCTCTCTCTCTCTCTCTCTCTCTCTCTCTCTCTCTCTCTCTCTCTCTCTCTCTCTCTCTCTCTCTCTCTCTCTCACACACTGTGTTTGGATTGTTTAGTTTAGTTATTTAGTTAGATTATTATTGTGTTTTACACCTTTATTATCTTGGAAATAAATGTTTGTGGAATATACATGATGGTCTTTTTAATGATGTACAAGAGTGAATAATACCAACCTCTGCTATGTCAAGAACTCCAATATCCTTCAACCTTTACTATCTATTTTGGTTATAGTTATTAATTTAATTATTAATCAAAGTTCCAAATGGATAGTTTAGTAAATTTAATTAGACTATTTTAACGTTTTGGTTATTGGTCCCTGATTCTAGGGTGGTGCCCCGTTTATTATTAATGTTTATTGATCATTTTTATTAATACTAATAATTATTTTATTATTATTAATGAATTTGCTAATAACCAAACCTGTTCCTACTAAATTCCCACACATACATATTATTTAGCTTTCTTTTTTTCTGTATCAAAAAATAAACAAAAACAACAAAGCAGCTCTAATGTTTTTTTTTTTCAAAGTCAATTCAACATTGTTGACTGGCAGTTAAACTCACATTTTGATTTCAGGTATTTCCATGATGTAGGGAATCCTACCTATCTGGTGCTAAAATAGACAGTTGAAAATACGTGCGTTGAAATAATAATAATAATAATAATATATTGCACTTCATATGTAAAAAAACAACAACTTTAAAAAACATCTTTAGTACACCTGACTCATTGATCTTTTATCTGACTAAAGATTGTAAGAATCGATGGCCCCAACCATGGCTCTGAATATCAGTAGCCTAACTGTACAGTGTATTGGTAAATCCATTACGCTGTCCATGGTGCTGAACTAGCAGATGGATTTGTAATTCAGACTTTTTATCTGTGTCTGTTCTGTTTTACATTTTTCATTTTTATAGATTTGGCAAATTAAAAAAATCCATCTTTGAAACAAACTTGTTGATATTCTCAGTTTGCAGCTAAAGTATGTTTCCCCTTCATCACACCCCCCTACAATTTAACTTACAAGAATAATAACGTAATGGTCTTAGAAAAAGAATATACCATCTGAAATGAAAAACAACAAAGTGATGTCACATCATTAAACAGTGATTCGATAAGAAGACCATCTGCAGAAGTATAAAGCTCTGCCCAACGCAGGAGACGCACCTGTTGGTCAACGATAGATGAGCTCATCACAGCGAACAGGTTAGTGTGTGTGCCTGTTTGTACTAGATGTGTGACTGTGCCTATGTCATGTTACTGTTTGTGTTTTTTGGGGGAGCCTTTGGAGCACAGGAAGACTTGGTGCTCTGTGAGATGCTGGGGAGGCCAGAGTTTCCTCTGTTGTCTAAGGAAGGAGATATCACTATTGGAGGAGTTTTCTACATCCAAAAAGAAATGATGAAGCCTTCGCTTTCCTTCACAGATGCTCCAGACGCTCTCATATGCTCCGGGTACTGTTTGTTGTCTTCTTTCTCACTGGTTTTGATTTAAGTCGAAAAGCTGTTAGTTAAAACTGTTCTCTCTCTTTTCAGGATTAAAATGAGACAATTTCACTTCGTCCAAACAATGATTTTTGCCATCCAGGAGATCAACAATAGCAGCTCTTTGTTGCCTAATATCTCAATTGGTTATAAGGTGTTTGACAACTGTGCTTCAACACTGTATTCTTCACGTGTGGTGATGGGTCTAATAAATGGACAGGAAAGGACTTTGGGTCAAAGCTGCTCCGGCCAGTCATCTGTTCATGCCATCATCGGAACCTCTGATTCCTCCTCAACCATTGCGATGCTACAAATTGCAGGGCTTTTCCAAATACCAGTGGTAAATATTTGTCATATTTTTAATAACATTTTGACCATGTTCTTTTTTACAATGTAGTATGAAGGGACCATCAACAAACACTGAATTCTGGTGGTATTGTGGTTCATTTCTGGGCTATAAGGTGAGGATTAAGGTTGCCAGAGTTTGCACAGATACAGCAAATTGAGTCGAAAGTCTACCTGTTGTCAGTTATTACTTGTACTCAAATGTTGTAAATGTGTTTTTTTGTATCCCACCTTTTCTTTCCTATTAGATAAGTTACTATGCCACTTGTGCTTGTCTGAGTAACAGAAAGGAGTACCCCTCCTTCTTCAGAACCATCCCTAGTGACTACTATCAGAGCAGAGCCTTGGCAAAACTGGTAAAGCACTTTGGCTGGACATGGGTTGGGGCAGTTAGAAGTGACAATGACTATGGTAACAATGGCATGGAAACATTTATCACAGCTGCAAGGCAGGAGGGGGTCTGCATCGAGTACTCAGAGGTCATCTCAAGGACTGACTCCAGTGGGCATATTGCCAGGGTGGTCAGAGTGATCCAAAGTGGCAGTGCAAAGGTTTTAGTTGCCTTCATCTCCCAGGATATAGATATGCTGTTTGAGGAAGCTCTGAAGCAGAACTTAACTGGGCTGCAGTGGGTGGGCAGTGAATCCTGGATTACGGCACCTTACCTGGCCACCAAGAGGTACTCGGGAATCCTGACAGGGTCTCTGGGCTTCACCATCAGAAAAGCAAGTATCCCAGGCCTGCGAGAGTTTCTCTTGCAGGTTAACCCAAGTCAAGACCCTCATAATAATCTGCTGAGAGAGTTCTGGGAAGCAACATTTGGTTGCAGTTTCCAACCCAGTCTGCATGGTCAGTCCCAGTGCTCTGGTTCTGAGAGACTAGAGGACATCAACAATGGTTTCACGGATGTGTCAGCGCTAAGGATATCCAACAATGTGTATAAGGCTGTGTATGCTGTGGCTCATGCCTTGCATAACATGTTGAAATGTGGACAAAGTGGTGAAGCGGTGAATCAGTCCTGTATCTGGAAAGATTTTTTAGAGCCAAAAGAGGTTAGAGGTCGCCTTCAAGACTTAAGTAAACATTTTAAATAATAACCCTGTACTTTAAGTTATTCACCATTATTCTCTGTTGGTAGGTTGTGAAACACCTCCAAGATGTGAATTTCACCCTTCAGTCAGGAGAAACTGTGGGTTTTGATGAAAACGGAGACCCTACAGCAACTTATGAACTGGTGAACTGGCAGAGAAACCAAGCAGGAGATATTGTGTTTGTGGCTGTAGGGAGCTACGATGCCTCACTTCCGAATGGAAAGCAGTTTATCATAAACGGAATAAACACAACATGGGCTGCCGGATCCCCAAAGGTATTAAACAAACATGTTAGGTATGAAATAGGCTACATAATGTGGAGGTTGATTTTAATTAAAGTATTAAGTTTGATTACCATTATTAAAAATAGGTCAATTCTGCATAGTTTAGGAAGTCTTATAAAAGTAAAAAAACAAACCAAAAAAAATACACATATATAAAAACACTGTATATTTTGCAGACTGACATGCAAATTCCCAAGATTTTTACTTTTGAAGTAGATTGATGTGTAAGATCAAGGTATAAAACTCAAGCAAGAGTTTTTAAACCATGAATAAGACCCTAATGCTGATTAAATTAAACCTATTAAATTAAAGCTGCTGTCAGTAACTTTATAGCAAATATGATGAAAATGTATTTTTACAAAACAGTCACTATATCCTGACAATAGTACAAGAGACAGATAATCTATGAAAAAAAACATCATCTTCCTCTGCATTGTCCTAGTGCTTCTAATGGCATTTGAAATGTCCTACCCTGCCTGAACAAACACAACCAATTAGAGTTGAGCAGTCTCTGGGCTGCAAAAGCTGTGAACTCCGATCATATGGTCAAACTAGGAAGCGCTGATCAAATAAGAATCAAGATTGTGTTACTGTAGTGCTTATTTCTCGCCTCAAATGTTTTCAAACATTTTTCAGCTAAACAGTAGACTAAAATATATTTCTGAAAACATTTGAGGCGAGAAATAGACATTACAGTAACATCATTTTGTTTCATGTTTGATCAGCGCTGCCTTTTTTGGCATTGTGATCGGAGTTTGTGAGTTTTGCAAGCAGTGATTGACAGCTGCTCTATAGACCCCTTGTCTCCAATTGGCTGTTTTTATCATATTTGCTCATATTTGCTTTAAGTATTTGGACAACAGGGGCAACAAACTATGAGTAACTGAGGAGTTGTGGTGTTGTTACAGAGGCCACAGTCTGTCTGCAGTGAGAGTTGTCTGCCAGGTTTCCGGCAGGCTGTGATTAAAGGCAAACCCATCTGCTGTTTCTCCTGCATCGCCTGTGCTGATGGAGAGATCAGCAACTCCAGCAGTGAGTAGTTCTGTAATTTATTATGTAATATTTGTATGAAATCAATGCTTTCCAGTATCTTTATAAGTCACTAAATACAGCAGGTGCTTATTTTAATATGAGCTCTGCTCTAATAACTCGCAGCTGACAGCATGAACACATTTCAGCGTTGCATGTTTTCCATTCAGATTCTGCCGAGTGTTCACGATGTCCACTGGAGTACTGGTCAAATGAAGATCACAGCCAGTGTGTTCCAAAGGTGATCGAGTTCCTATCTTACGGAGAAACCATGGGCGCCCTCCTCGCTGCTTTCTCGTTGTTCGGAGCAAGTTTAACACTGGTGGTGTCATGTGTCTTCTTTCGCTTTCGTCACACACCTCTCGTCAAAGCCAGTAACTCTGAGCTGAGCTTCCTGCTGCTCTTCTCCTTGACTCTGTGTTTCCTGTGCTCTCTGACCTTTATCGGCCGGCCCTCTGAGTGGTCCTGCATGCTGCGACACACAGCATTCGGCATCACCTTTGCCCTGTGCATGTCTTGTATCTTGGCTAAAACCATGGCAGTGGTGAACGCCTTTAAGGCTAAAAGGCCATCGAACACAGTCCCTCAGTGCTCTGCTCCGCTTCAGAGAACAAGCGTTCTCAGCTGTACTTTACTGCAGGTGTTAGTTTGTGTGCTGTGGTTAACTCTTGCCCCGCCATTTCCCTACAAAAATACAGCTCATGCCACTGAAAGGATTATTCTAGAGTGTGATTTAGGTTCACCTATTGGGTTCTGGGCTGTGTTGGGGTATATAGGACTCCTGGCTGTGCTCTGCTTCGTCTTCGCTTTTCTGGCTCGAAAGTTACCTGATAATTTCAATGAAGCTAAATTCATCACCTTCAGCATGCTGATATTCTGTGCAGTCTGGATCACATTTATCCCAGCGTATGTCAGCTCTCCTGGGAAGTTCACTGTGGCTGTGGAGATATTTGCTATTTTAGCCTCCAGTTATGGACTACTTCTCTGTATATTTGCACCAAAGTGCTTTATTATTGTTCTCAAACCTGAACTGAACACAAAAAAACATCTGATGGGGAAAACATGATCCCATTAAACATAAATTAAATGACAGTCTTTTACTTTTTTATTTCATGACTTTTGGCTTGGTTTCAATTTTGAAGTGACCCCAGAATACTTAATGTGATAACATACGTATTATTTAGCTTTCTTTTTTTCTTTATCAAAATATAAACAAAAGCAACAAAGCAGCTGTAATGTTTTTTTTTTTTCTAAGTCAATTCAACATTGTTGACTGGCAGCTAAACTCACATTTTGATTTCAGGTATTTCCATGATGTAGGGAATTCTACCTATCTGGTGCTACAATCCGTAGTTGAAAATACTTGCGTTGAAATAGTAATAATAATAATTATTTGCATTTCAAATGAAAAAAAACAACAACTTTAAAAAACATCTTTAGTACACCTGACTCATTGATCTTTTATCTGACTAAAGATTGTAAGAATCGATGGCCCCAACCATGGCTCTGAATATCAGTAGCCTAACTGTACTGTGTATTGGTAAATCCATTACGCTGTCCCTGGTGCTGAACTAGCAGATGGATTTGTAATTAGGGCCCGAGCACGAAGTGCAAGGAAAAATATTGTTTATCTTGGTATTATTATTATTTTTCTGCCCGGAGATTGCCTTTTTGGGACCTTTCCCATCCCCAAAAAGTCACTAAAAGTGGAATATGCGTCAGAAGTGGCGCGAAATTCAATATTCTGGAGTGATTGGGCTTGGGTGTCACCAGTGGGCGAGGTAGCGCCCCCTAATGCAGGCAGTTTTTTAGGGAAAGTTTCTTCGATCTTCACTAAATTCTAGTATGTCATTGTTCACATCCTCAAACCCGTATTATTTTTTCGGCCAACAGGAAGTCAGCTATCTTGGACTTCCTGCGTGATTTTAAAATTTACGAACACATGTTTGAGGACTTTAGGATGCACAAAAACTCATGACACTTTACACGCACATCTAAACTAGTAATTACTTTGATTTAGTGGTAAAATGTTGCTGGGGCGTGGCATTTTGGCTCTCTAGCGCCCCCTTATGTCTTTTATCCTTTGAACATGCCTATGATGCCCTTGGTATACTCGAAAACTCATGAAAGTTGTCAAAAAGATGGACACCTGCGATTTAATTCAGCGTGTTTAGTGGGCTCTATAGCGCCCCCTAATGCGTGGAAGGTCGTAGTTTGGTCAAAGGTGATCCTATATTCATGAAATTTGTTAGGTACATCCTGCTCATTATTGCTAACATATTCGTCATCGGGTTTCATTAGCTCCGCCCACCCGGAAGTCGGCCATCTTAGAATATGTGCGTTTTTCATTTATTTTTTGCATACTTTTAAAAACTTCTCCTAGAGAGTTCATCAGATTCGCGTGAAATTTGGGTGGTATAACCCTCAAACTACTGTTATGCTAATCTCCAAAGGAAGTTTTGATCGCTCAAACGGTGATGTCGTACGTGAATTTCGATTAGTCGCCATGACACAGGAGGCTGTTGTTACTTGACTTTACATAGTCTGATCTGCCCCAAATTTCACAAGCTGGATAATAGTCCAGGCCTAAAGACATATATGTGCCATTATGAGTGAAAGTCATAGCGCCCCTACAGGAAACAGGAAATTCTTGTAAATTGATTTTACATTGTCTGATCTGCCCCAAATTTTGTAGGCATAATCCTCCTCATTATTTCAGATATATTCCTCATTGGGTTTCATTAGCTACGCCCAACCGGAAGTCGGCCATCTTGAATATTAGGTCATTTTGTTACCATATCCAGGCGCTGTACTTTAACGAACTCCTCCTAGATATTTAACCCGATCAACTTGAAATTTGGTCAGTAGTATCTTAAGACCTTTGTGATGAAAATCTATCCAAAGATCAAAAACTTATTGAACTATGTTGCTGTGGTAGGGCGGCGAAAATGCGCCTTTCGCCAAAAAACAGGAAGTTGTTGTAACTTTGGCGTATAGTAACCAATCTGCTCCAAATTTCTCATGCGAGATAAAAGTCCCTGTGTGACGACATCCACGTGCAAATTTTGGCTCGCAGTCATAGCGCCACCTAGTGGTAACAGGAAATATCATGTTTTAGACGTTGATGTTCTCTGCATCAAAAATTATTCACATCTACCTCAAATTAGGTCAGAAAAGCCTTAAGACCTCGATGATGCTTTCTTTCGAAAATCGGGAGTTTCTATTAAACGGCATCGCCATGGTGGCATGGCGAATTTCGATGAGTCGCCATGACACAGGAGGCTGTTGTTACTTGACTTTACATAGTCCGATCTGCCCCAAATTTCACAAGCTGGATAATAGTCCAGGCCTGAAGACATATATGTGCCATTATGAGTGAAAGTCATAGCCCCCTCTACAGGAAACAGGAAGTTGTTGTAAATTGACTATGCATCAACTATGTCCAATCTTCATCAAATTTGACATGTTTTACATGAGTCCCGGCCTGAAGACGTATACGTACCATTATTGAGTTATGGTGATAAGGCAAACTATTGGACTGTCTGTAAACTGACTGTACAGCATTGTGTTGCAACGGGATCCAGAGCAGCACGTCAGAGTGCTTCATGAAATTGTCATTTTGGTCAAGACAGAGATATAGGATTTCTGATAAGAAGTTGAAATTGGGTAATATCTGGAAACAAGTATTGAAACAGACATGAAAATGCTGTACAATATTTACATGTGTGAATGTAAGGAATGATTGTACTGTAGTTACATGTCTAACATGTAGTGGTAGCTAGCCATGATACCAAGGTAGATTGAGTGATAGAGTGGTTGTTATTGGAAATTAGTTTGTGCAATAACTTCATTCACATGCTTAATAAGAATCCATGCCTGTGGACATATGTTTGTAAATTGTGAGTTATACTGTTGACAGTTGTCAACAAGAAGATACTTGTATGTGACACATATGTTTGGGAAGTGTAGGATGAGCCTTAACAATAAACAAGGACACTGCAGGGAGTCGAACCCCATCCCTGTAAACAGAGAGTCCATCACCAGTGTCTTTTCTTTTTGTGGCTAAATTGTTAGAAAAAGCAAAACCTGCATTACATTATCAATGTTTAGCATTTTTAGAATACTTTTGAGAATGAATGCACAATAGGCATGGGATTGGAAATAATTTGACTTATAGACAAGCTATTGTAATGCAGAACAATACATAAAGTAGATGTTGTGTTAATTTGTTAGAATACTTACACCATGTGATTGTAGTTCGACTAGCTGTATTTGTTATATTGTTACATAACCCAAGTTATTGTACACTTTGTTATTGCTATAATATGTGGCGGATTAGAAATCCAGACAACAGTTATGCATCAACTCGACAGGGATGAAGGCAACATTTGCATGTCACCTCTCCCTATTTCAACCGTCAATACATAAGCAAAATTACCTCTCCCTATCTCAACCGTCAATACATAACCCAAGTTATTGTACCTTATGTTATTGCTTTAAGAAGTTGCGGATTAAAAATCCAGACAACAGTCATGTATCAACTCAATAGGGATCAAGATAACATTTGCATGTCACCTCTCCCTATCTCAGCCGTCAATACATAACCAAAAACATGTACATTATGTTATCGCATTAAGAAGTTGCTGATTAGAAAACCAGACGGTCAGGCATGTCTTTCTCTTTTTTGTTGAATGTACAATGAACGGCTTCATGTGTACTAAAATAAACAGGCACAACCTGTGTGTTACTATTATATTGGCTTGTGTGTTTTATGTAGACATGATCAATCATTGTTCCACTTTCTGTAGTGGGTTCTGTTACTGTCTGCATGTATCCTAAACTTGCCACTAAAGTTGACACTGACAATGACTTCAGCTCGTTGTGGTTGAAGTCTCCCAAAATTACAATATTGTCTGATGTCGAAGCAATAATGTTGCTCAGCTGTTTCACATTCTTTTTGAATAAAGATAGTGGATATGTGGGTGGCCGGTAAAGTACCGCTACAATCATGTCTTCTCTAATGAAATGACAGCATATGCATTCTAGATCAACATTTGGTGTATCCATGATTTGGTACTCCAAATGTTCCTGACAATAAATGCCAACACCTCCATGTTGCATGTCTTTGAATGATTTCAAAGTAGTGTTGTCTGTGTTGTATGCATAGCAACGTGGAGCGCTATGGAAATTATAATTTTCAATAACAGTATGGTTATTTGGTACACTTGCAGGTAGCCAAGTTTCTTTGACTGCTATACAACTGACACTATATGGCTGGACTGAAACTCTTAAGTCAGGCAAATGTCCACGTAAACTTTGCACATTGACTAGGAATGCTGTGAATAATTGACTGTTGTTTGCTAGCGTATTAGCAGAGGATACCAATTTTGGCATTTGTATAATGGAACTGTGGATGTTTTCTTTGCAGTAAATTGCTTTCTCTGCAAAATTGTGGATGGTCAGCCCAGTTAGTCTTTTGACACGGCTTAAAGCAACATATGCCTGACCTGCAGCACAAATCTTCTTAAGCGAAACTACAGCTTCCTCAACAGTTAAACCCTGCACTTTGTGTACTGTGCAAGCCCATGCTAATTTTAATGGGAATTGCCTACGTGATCCTCTCTTACTGCTAACCCTGTCTGCCTCCATATATATTGGAGTAGCAAACCTATTTTCACTAGGTAATTGTCTACTCTGCCTTCTTTTTCTTCCTACATTTTCCTCATCAAAGTGCACTAACACAGTGCTGGCAACGGTATTATTAACATTTGTGACAAGGTCGACTACAACCCCACAAACTCCATTAACCAATCCATCAGACACATCGATGTTCTTCACCAACATCACACAGGCACCCTTTCCTAACATACATTTTTGGGGTAAACAAGAATTGTACATCTTTGAGAAGTGCCCCGTTTTCAGCTCTAGACGTCCTGTTGATTTATTTTTCTCAAAGTCCTGAGCCTCTAGACAAATGAAGTCTGGGCAGCACACAGTCAACTGTTTAACATTGTGCTCATCCACTTTTTGTGGGAAAAATAAGCAATGCAGAAGAGCCTTCCCCAGTTTCACATTTTTTCAGCAAGTCAACATCACTAGCTTGAAGTGGTGTGCCCTTAGCATGTGTACGCAACCTGTTGAGAAGTTCTGCGAAGGTAGAATTTTGCTGACGAACAATAGTTGTCAATTCAACAACTGCAAAATTGCCATTCCACAAATCAATTGGAGTATTCTCCAAATACAATGGCTTTCCCCTTACTGGGCTCAGTTGGAAGAAGTCTCCTACTGCTATTATGCATACCTTACCAAAAGGTGAATGGTCACCAGTCTGCTTAATCTGTCTAAGTCTACCATGAACATAAGCCAGCAAGTTATGGTCTACCATGGAAATCTCGTCAATTACCAATATCTGCAAATCAGATAAAGAAGCACGTATGGTATTGACTTTTTCCTCCCCTAAAGGTGTGTATGGTAGTTTGACATCTATTCCTATAGAGAAAGTGCTGTGGATTGTGCCAGCTCCTAAATTAAATAAAGCAATCCCAGTTGGAGCAGTCAACAACATAGTGACTCTGTCTGGTGCACTTGCTACTTGTGACAGCAACCTAGTTGCTTCATAGTGAATGGCCTTAATCAGATGTGTCTTGCCTGTCCCAGCACCTCCTGTAATAAATACAGGGAAAGGTTCTGGCTTCAACATCAACATGTTCATTATCCACTTTTGGTTGCTCTCGAATTTCCTGTTCACATTCTAACTGCTCTAGCTGTTGCTCAGGACACATTTCACACCATGCATCTTCAAGACCACCTGTGCCATTGAATACATTCTCAGCATGAACAATGTCTTCGCCTTCCTTTTCATACTTTTGCCTGTTGACATCAACTGCAGCCTTAGCATTTTGAACAATGCCATTAAATGTACACTGACCATTATGATAATATTGTTCAAAATTTTGATAGGCTGTTGGTTTCAAATCAACATCCAAACAATAAGGTAGGAAAAGTTGCAAAATGCTTTGGAAGTATTTCTCAGAGTCGGAGTCTGGTTTGAAGCGTGCATATCGCACAACTGCTGGCTGTGTCCTCGTTCTCTTCCTAACAAAACCTAAATCTTTCCCCAATTTTATTTTTGCTGTCGCCTTCTCTGTCTTGGCTAAAACTCGATATTCTGACACAAATGTAGCTAAACACATCTCATTGAAGATGTTCTCCTCTGGCCTGGCTTTATAACGATCAACATGACTCGTCATCCACATATCCTGCTCACTGAGGTCCTGTGTCTGTACCTTCAGAGGCAAACTCAAACGTGTAGAATGTAGGTATAAACATAACCTTACGAGAACATTCCTTGAGATGCATATTTGTTACCCTATATACTGCCTCTTGTGCACACACATCGCGGTTGTGTAAATACACACTGCCCAACTTTTTCAAAGTGGCTTTGGCATCTGTATTACCTTGCTTAGCCTCATTCTGAGCATTACTTAACAATAATCCCATCTGACGTTCAGCTTTGGATATGTATGAAAAATTTACACAATGCAGGCATATGCGTCTACAATATATTGTATGTCCATGTTTGCATTCCAAGCCTTAAGCAGATCTTTGTTATATGGATTTACCCACACATCGTTAACTTGACGTTTCAACACAACTTCAGATTTCTTAACTACGCATTCACATGCTGATTCAAACTTGTGTTGGTCAATACCTAGACTGTCAAACAACTGTGTCACTGAAGTAAAGGCAGATTTTTCATCTGTTAATGCCCATTTAACTGAAGACATTATTTTACTAGCCTGTTCTTTGGTCAATTTATCTGTCAATTTCTCATGTTTTACAGAACAAGAACATGTATTGTCTGTACAATCACAAGTTTTCCCTGCAACATCTGCATTACTGACTCTGGGAATAAATGTGCGCTCACTAGGTGGTCATGGGAAATTGAATCGGCATACCGTATTCTTCTTCCTGCACGTCTTTGAATGTCTCCTTTTCCATTTGTACAGTTGAGACTATTTCAAGAAGTTCCTCATCATCATGTGGTAGTTCACATGTGATATATTTGTCAACAAATGTAACTACATGCTCATCACTCTGTCTATCAACTTGAGGGCTGTTTTCTATCCAGAAAATTGCGTGAATGTGAGGACTCCCTCTCTGCTGAACCTCAACACGATAGAAATAATCTACTACTTTCCCTATTGGTTGACTGGGTGAAAATATGACATCCTTCAAAAAGGTATGCCATCTGTAGTCAAACATGCGAGCAGCAGTAACAGGGTTGCGTCGCAAAAGATCACATTTGGCTGCCCAGTCTAAATCTTCAGGATTCTCACTTCTACCCTCTTGATGCAACATACAACTTAACAAATTTCCCCATGTCATGTCAGCTGATGAGAAAGAACAGAAGAAAGTAGGCAGACCAATCTGTCTAACCATTGCAAACAAATCCTTTTGGATCCCAGACCAAAAAGCAGGGGTGCCTCAAATTGGCTTCATAAACCTATATCCCTCATCATTCTGAAAGAAACGTTGCAAAGACTGGTTGTTATTCAGCATGTCAGCTGAGATTTTAGATGTATTATTCCAATCATGCCCCTTGCATAAAGCTATTGAAATGTTGGATGAAACCTGATCCACTTCACTCATGTATTGGGCGTAGAAAATATATTCAAAATTTTTAGCAAACCTGCCATCAGCATTCAAGATGCTATTATTAACATAGCGTGACAAAGTCAATCTATTGTTACTCGGAAGTCCAACATATCATGACTTCCGATTGGGAATAAAGTTGGGAAACTTTTTGCCTCATTAGTTTTATCTTGGAGGACTTGAACAAGGAAACCGGTGGTTTGCCTACTCCGGGTAGGGAATGAGTCCTTACCCCAAGTGAAGGAGTTTAGGTATCTCGGGGTCTTGTTCGCGAGTGAGGGGACGATGGAACGTGAGATTGGTCGGAGAATCGGAGCAGCAGGGGCGGTATTGCATTCGCTTTACCGCACCGTTGTGACGAAAAGAGAGCTGAGCCGGAAGGCAAAGCTCTCGATCTACCGTTCAATCTTCGTTCCTACTCTCACCTATGGTCATGAGGGTTGGGTCATGACCGAAAGAACGAGGTCGCGGGTGCAAGCGGCCGAAATGGGTTTCCTCAGGAGGGTGGCTGGCGTCTCCCTTAGAGATAGGGTAAGAAGCTCAGTCATCCGTGAGGGACTCGGAGTAGAGTCCTTGCTCCTTTGCGTCGAAAGGAGCCAGTTGAGGTGGTTCGGGCATCTAGCACGGATGCCTCCTGGGCGCCTCCCTTGGGAGGTGTTCCAGGCACGACCAGCTGGGAGGAGACCACGGGGAAGACCCAGGACTAGGTGGAGAGATTATATCTCTACTCTGGCCTGGGAACGCCTCGGGATCCCCCAGTCAGAGCTGGTTAATGTGGCCCGGGAAAGGGAAGTTTGGGGTCCCCTGCTGGAGCTGTTGCCCCCGCGACCCGATCCCGGATAAGCGGTTGAAGATGGATGGATGGATGGACTTGAACAGGGGGTTGCACCCTCAGCAGTTGCAACATTTAAATTTTTGTCAAAGTGATCTAATATCTCCTGCCCTAAGTCTATTGGCTGAAGGCATGTATCCATGAACATGCCATGTGATTGGCGATCATGTAAATTGTCTGCTTCAGCACTTGCCTCCCCTTCCACATCCACATGCATAGCTTCATCGTTGCCTTGTTCAAAATCATTTAGCCAATCATTATTGAATGCTATATCCAAGGCCAACATCTTCAGAAAAGGAATGTGTAATGCAATCAAATGCTGTTCTAAACTATTAAGATAACTCAGCTCTGGAGGAATAGGATACAAATGCAAGTTGTTAACAATGCTCTCTGCTGGCATTTCACCTCGATTTGACTTAAAACCACTTCATAAACCGAAAAACAATCACCCACTGCAACATTATTGACCAGATGCTGTTTTATAAGTAGGCTAAATGGATATTAAATTAAATACAAAAAAATTCACCTTCACACCAAAATGAACTGGTTTGGAGATCAAACTTCGTAGAATCCTATGAGGGGTCCTCAAAGCAGATTGTACTCTCTCGTTAAAAATCAAGAAAGTGGGTTCCTGCTGAGAGAATCTCGAATATATGGGCCAACATGTGGGTTTCTGTGGGCGTGTCTAAAAACAAGGAACTAATCACAACACAGGTGGGGTTCTGTGGAAGACACCAACAACAAGGCACCAACGAAACAAAACACTGTCTGGGAAAAACTCTACATAAAAATACAATTTAAAAAGAATATAATCTTTTCTTGTGGGTTAATCCGTGATAAAAATACTAAGAACATATTAAGAAATATGAATCTTGTAACCTCCAATGATGAAACAAAACTTTTCCTTCTAACTTTTCCATATATATATATATATATATAACACATATAACCAAGCAATCTGTAACAGAGGGTTTCTCATATTATACAAACAGGCTAAAGTAATGTTTTACAAAAACCCTGGAAAAGGTAAACGTTTTTCATGGACCCACGAGCTACTTCAGAAAGAAGTGCTCATTTATGTATTAAGAAAATTCTCATAATAATCAAGCTAAATAAACTACATAAAAAATCTCTTGGATCCTAATAAAATACATGTATTGTGACAATGCCCCACAGTAACTGTTTTATAATATTTGTACTTGTGTTCAAGGTATCCTATTGTTCCAGTATTGTAGTGTTCAGCAACACAATGTGGCAAACAGAAAAACTATGTGACACATTTCAAAATGCACAAAGATGAAAACTTTTATTGTCATTTCACAAATATACTGGACATGTTTTAACTGTTTAATGGTAAAATAGCTGAATCAGTACCAGTGTTGGTACTTTAAATCAGAGCTCATTTACACATTCTTGCACCAGTTAATGGGCCAAAGGTGGGTCATTGTCATCAAACCAGTGTTGGTACTTTTACATCAGAGCTCATTTACACATTCTTGCACCAGTTAATGGGCCATAGGTGGGTCATTGTCATCAAACCAGTGTTGGTACTTTACATCAGAGCTCATTTACACATTTTTGCACCAGTTAATGGGCCATAGGTGGGTCATTATCGTCAAACTGGCATTTACAGTCTAATCAAGCAGCTGATATGCATATGTATGGTACCAAGTCTATAGTGAAACCTGTTTAAAAGACATGCAGATTATTTACATTTAAAACCTTGCATGGAACCAATTGTTGAGTCTTGATATTAGTTTGATTACATGTTAGGTACACCAAAACATTTTAATATATGAATAATATAGTACATACATATGACTTTCTAAAATTACATTTTGTAGTATCACTTTTGGAGTAAATGTGATGTTTGTCGATGCACTTAAACCAGAGAAAAGCTGAGATCAAATGAGACTGATTACCTCTGTGAGACCCACAATAGACCTGTTTTTGTCTTCATTAGGGGTGTCCAGGGGGTCTTTAAGGGGGGACAGCAGGTCTACAGTAGATGTTCCATAGAAGAGCGGAGAATTTACATGATTCGCCATTGAAAGACAAACTGTTGTTGACTGTACTTGGTCCAATCTGCCCCAAACTTGATCTACTTCATAAGAGTTCAGGCCTGAGGACATTTACATGGCAATATTGATTCATAGTCACAGCCCTACCTACTGGCAACAGGAAGTCAGCGATATGTGAAAAACATAATCTGATTCATATGAAATTTACATTGTGTGGTCTACACTTGATAATGATCAACATGATGAATGTTTAACTGTGTTCACTAGCGCCTCATAGTGGACACAGGAAAAGGTGAAAAATTGCAATACGTAATTTCCTGTCCCACTCAGTACACACAGGAAATAACGTCTAACTTGTGCATGCAGTGTCCGATGGTCACTGAAATGTACAGGTATGTTGTCCGGCATCCCGCCAGTACCCCCGATGCACCAGGAGGGGCGAGGGCCCGCTCATCGCTGCTCGCAGCTTTAATTCAGATTTTTTATCTGTGTCTGTTCTGTTTTACATTTTTCATTGTTGAAGATTTGGCAAATAAAAAAAATCCATCTTAGAAACAAACTTGTTGAAATTCTCAGTTTGCAGCTAAAGTATGTTTCCCCGTCATCACACCCCCCTACAATTTAACTTACAAGAATAATAACATAATGGTCTTAGAAAAAGAATATACCATCTGAAATGAAAAACAACAAAGTGATGTGACATCATTAAACAGTGATTCGATAAGAGGACCATCTGCAGAAGTATAAAGCTCTGCCCATCACAGGAGACACACCTGTTGGTCAGCGATAGAAGAGCTCATCACAGCATACAGGTTAGTGTGTGTGCCTGTTTGTACAAAATGTGTCATTGTGCCTATGTCATGTTTCTGTTTGTGTTTTTTCTGGGAGCCTTTGGAGCAGAGGAAGACATGGTGCTCTGTGAGATGCTGGGGAGGCCAGAGTTTCCTCTGTTGTCTAAGGAAGGAGATATCACTATTGGAGGAGTTTTCTACATCCAAAAAGAAATGTTGAAGCCTTCACTTTCCTTCACAGATGCTCCAGAACCTCTCATATGCTCCAGGTTCTGTTTGTTGTCTCCTTTCTCATTGGTTTTGATTTAAGTCGAAAAGCCGTTAGTTAAAACTGTTCTCTCTCCTTTCAGGATGAAAATGAGACAATTTCACTTCGTCCAAACAATGATTTTTGCCATACAGGAGATCAACAATAGCAGCTCTCTGCTGCCTAATATCTCAATTGGTTATAAGGTGTTTGACAACTGTGCTTCAACACTGTATTCTTCGAGTGTGGTGATGAGTCTAATAAATGGGCAGGAAAGGACTTTGGGTCAAAGCTGCTCCGGCCAGTCATCTGTTCATGCCATCATCGGACCCTCTGGTTCCTCCTCAACCATTGCGATGCTACAAATTGCAGGGCTTTTCCAAATACCAGTGGTAAATATGTGTCACATTTTTAATTATATTTTGACCATGTTCCTTTTTACAATGTAGCATAAAGGGACCATCAACAAACACTGAATTCTGGTGGTATTATGGTTCATTTCTGGGCTAGAAGGTCAGGATTAAGGTTGCCAGGGTTTGCACAGTTGCAGCAAATTGAGTCAAATGTCTACCTGTTGTCAGTTATTTCTTATACCCTTAATTTATAAATGTGTTTTTTTGTATCCCACCTTTTCTTTCCTATTAGATCAGTTACCTCGCCACTTGTGCTTGTCTGAGTAACAGAAAGGAGTACCCCTCCTTCTTCAGAACCATCCCTAGTGACTACTATCAGAGCAGAGCCTTGGCAAAACTGGTAAAGCACTTTGGCTGGACATGGGTTGGGGCAGTTAGAAGTGATAATGACTATGGTAACAATGGCATGGAAACATTTATCTTAGCTGCAAGGCAGGAGGGGGTCTGCATCGAGTACTCAGAGGTCATCTCAAGGACTGACTCCAGTGGGCAAATTGCCAGGGTGGTCAGAGTAATCCAAAGTGGCAGTGCAAAGGTTTTAGTTGCCTTCATCTCCCAGGAGATAGACATGCTGCTTGAGGAAGCTCTGAAGCAGAATTTAACTGGGCTTCAGTGGGTGGGCAGTGAATCCTGGATTACGGCACCTTACCTGGCCACCAACAGGTACTTGGGAATCCTGACAGGGTCTCTGGGCTTCACCATCAGAAAAGCAAAGATCCCAGGCCTGAGAGAGTTTCTTTTGCAGGTTAACCCAAGTCAAGACCCTCATAATAATCTGCTGAGAGAGTTCTGGGAAACCACATTTGGTTGCAGTTTCCAATCCAGCCTGCATGGTCAGACCCAGTGCTCTGGTTCTGAGAGACTAGAGGACATCAACAATGGTTTCACAGATGTGTCAGCGCTAAGGATATCCAACAATGTGTATAAGGCTGTGTATGCTGTGGCTCATGCCATGCATAACATGTTGAAATGTGGACAAAGTGGTGAAGCGGTGAATCAGTCCTGTATCTGGAAAGATTTTTTAGAGCCTAAAGAGGTTAGAGGTCGCCTTGAAGAATTAAGTAAACATTTTAAATAATAACCCTGTATTTTAAGTTATTCACCATTATTCTCTGTTGGTAGGTTGTGAAACACCTCCAAGATGTGAATTTCACCCTTCAGTCAGGAGAAACTGTGGGTTTTGATGACAACGGAGACCCTACAGCAACTTATGAGCTGGTGAACTGGCAGAGAAACCAAGCAGGAGATATTGTGTTTGTGGCTGTAGGGAGCTACGATGCCTCACTACCGAATGGAAAGCAGTTTATTATGAACGGAATCAACACAACATGGGCTGCCGGATCCCCAAAGGTATCAAACAAACATGTTAGGTATGAAATAGGCTACATAATGTGGAGGTTGATTTTAATTAAAGTATTAAGTGTGATTACCATTATTAAAAATAGGTCAATTCTGCATAGTTTAGGAAGTCTTATAAATGTAAAAAAAAAAAAAAAAAATAAAATACACATATATAAAAATGATTGATATGTAAGATCAAGGTATTAAGCTCAAGCACGAGTTTTTAAACCATAAATAAGACCCTAATGCTGATTATATAAAACTAATTAAATTAAAGCTGCTGTCAGTAACTTTGAGCAAATATGATGAAAATGTATTTTTACAAAACAGTCACTATATCCTGACAATAGTACAAGAGACAGATAATCTATGAAAAAAAACATTATCTTCCTCTGCATTGTCCTAGTGCTTCTAATGGCATTTAAAATGTCCTACCCTGCCTGAACAAACACAACCAATTAGAGTTGAGTAGTCTCTGGACAGCAAAAGCTGTGAACTCCGATCAAATGGTCAAACTAGGAAGCGCTGATCAAATATGAATCAAGATTGTGTTACTGTAGTGCTTATTTCTTGCCTCAAATGTTTTCAAACATTTTTCAGCTAAACAGTAGACTAAAATATATTTCTGAAAACATTTGAGGCGAAAAATAGACATTACAGTAACATCATTTTGTTTCATGTTTGATCAGCGCTGCCTTTTTTGGCAGTGTGATCGGAGTTTGTGAGTTTTGCAAGCAGTGATTAACAGCTGCTCTACAGACCCCTTGGCTCCAATTGGCTGTTTTTATCATATTTGCTCATATTTGCTTTAAGTATTTGGACAACAAGAGCAACAATCTATGAGTAACTGGGGAGTTGTGGTGTTGTTACAGAGGCCACAGTCTGTCTGCAGTGAGAGTTGTCTGCCAGGTTTCCGGCAGGCTGTGATTAAAGGCAAACCCATCTGCTGTTTCTCCTGCATCGCCTGTGCTGATGGAGAGATCAGCAACTCCAGCAGTGAGTAGATCTGTAATTTATAATGTAATATTCTTACGAAATCAATGCTTTCCAGTATCTTTATAAGTCACTAAATACAGCAGGTGCTTATTTTAATATGAGCTCTGCTGTAATAACTCGCAGCTGACAGCATGAACACATTTCAGCGTTCCGTGTTTTCCATTCAGATTCTGCCGAGTGTTCACGGTGTCCACTGGAGTACTGGTCAAATGAAGATCACAGTCAGTGTGTTCCAAAGGTGATCGAGTTCCTATCTTACGGAGAAACCATGGGCGCCCTCCTCGCTGCTTTCTCGTTGTTCGGAGCAAGTTTAACACTGGTGGTGTCATGTGTCTTCTTTCACTTTCGTCACACACCTCTCGTCAAAGCCAGCAACTCTGAGCTGAGCTTCCTGCTGCTCTTCTCCTTGACTCTGTGTTTCCTGTGCTCTCTGACCTTCATAGGCCGGCCCTCTGAGTGGTCTTGCATGCTACGACACACAGCATTCGGCATCACCTTTGCCCTGTGCATGTCTTGTATCTTGGCTAAAACCATGGCGGTGGTGAACGCCTTTAAGGCTAAAAGGCCATCGAACAAAGTCCCTCAATGCTCTGCTCCGCTTCAGAGAACAAGCGTTCTCAGCTTTACTTCACTGCAGGTGTTAGTTTGTGTTCTGTGGTTAACTCTTGACCCGCCATTCCCCTACAAAAATACAGCTCATGCCACTGAAAGGATTATTCTAGAGTGTGATTTAGGTTCACCTATCGGGTTCTGGGCTGTGCTGGGGTATATAGGACTCCTGGCTGTGCTCTGCTCCGTCTTCGCTTTTCTGGCTCGAAAGTTGCCTGATAATTTCAATGAAGCTAAATTCATCACTTTCAGCATGCTGATATTCTGTGCAGTCTGGATCACATTTATCCCAGCGTATGTCAGCTCTCCTGGGAAGTTCACTGTGGCTGTGGAGATATTTGCTATTTTAGCCTCCAGTTATGGACTACTTCTCTGTATATTTGCACCAAAGTGCTTTATTATTGTCCTCAAACCTGAACTGAACACAAAAAAACATCTGATGGGGAAAACAGGATCCCATTAAACATAAATTAAATGACAGTCTTGTGTTGTGTTGTGGCTTGGTTTCAATTTTGAAGTGACCCCAGAATACTTTTCATGATAATATATGTTGGGACCCACCAATGTGACTGCTGGCAAGTGACCACATGAACTCAGTAATATGATCCTTGACCCATTGACTCAGCTCAGTAACCATTGGCTACTGTAGCATTCACACATACTTGTGAAATTCACCCAGGACAAAATCAGAGGAATCTCTTTGTTCCTCCTTTTTCTTCGCCCCTCTTCACCGCTATTTTAGCCTCCAGTTATGGACTACTTCTCAGTATATTTGCACCAAAGTGCTTTATTATTGTTCTCAAACCTGAAATGAACACAAAAAAAACATCTGATGGGGAAAACAGGATGCCATTGAATATAAATGAAATAACAGCCTTTTACTTTTTTATTTCACAAACTTGGCTTTGATTTTAAAGTGATCCCAGAATACTATTAATTAAAACATACATTTTATTTAGCATTCTTTTTTTCGCTCTGTATCAAAATATATACAAAAGCAACAAAGCAGTTTTTGTCAATTCAACATTGTTGACTGGCAGTTAAACTCACATTTTAATTTTAGGCAATTCTATTTTGTAGTGAATCCTACCTATCCTACCTATCTGCTGCTAAAATAAAAAGTTAAGAAATACGTTAACATAATAATAATAATAATAATATGCATTTCATATGAATAAAAACACTTTTAAAAACATGTTTTGCATTATCTAACACATCTTATTATATTGTTACCACTTTTTTGCATGATCAAAATAAAGAAAACAAATAAAAAAGTATCCATGACTTCCTGTCTCTTTGTTTTAATTCCTAATATAGGACCTTCACCATGTACACTGTATTCACACAAGCATATTATACACATATTTTACAGAAAACATACGGGTGAAAAGGTTTTTTCATTTATGAAAAAGACTCTTGAAAAGAACATGCACTTGACACTAACCTATCCCACACAGACGGTCTTGTCTTTAATATCCCCAAATATAAAGTAGCTAATGTAATAACAGAGATCTTAACCTTAATTCATTCAGGGAAGTTATATTGCGAACAGGGTTCTCTTTTTCCGGGATGCCCTGTTCACACTCAACCAGTTACAGACATTCACATCAAACCTTGAACATGGCCAGTGCATATAGTTCCACTGAATCAGGTTTAATCTTAAAGGCCTGGCTCATCAGTGGTCTGTGGATTGAACCGGCGACCAAAAGTAACAAGAAATCATAATATATATTTTAAGTATGATATTTACTGAACATGTATTCAGGGTTTTCATTCAGTAAACACCAGCAAAAAAGAGTAGGCTACATTAGTTGATTAACGTGCATGTTAACAATCATCAAATCCTAACATGCTGGTGTTAGCATAACATTTAGCATGTTAGCATGCTAAATAAAAGACTTCTATTCAGTGCCACTTGCTGTATAGTTAATATATTGTAATTGTGATGAATGTATTAAAATAAAAAAACTTCACTGATATGTTATGTGCATATATATATATAGTGTATATGGTTATATTAAAACCCAGATTAGGTTCAGTCCCAACATTTAAAGAAATGTTCTCCATAATCTGTACGACTATGTTAATTAAAATGAAGGGACAGGAAGTCGTGGATAGTTTTTATATTTATTTTATTTATTTTTATTGTGCAATAAATTGGTAACAATACAAGTGTAAGACAATGCAAAACATTTTTTTTTTAATATTTATATGAAATGCAAATTACTATTACTATTATTATTATTATTATAACTCAAACATGTTTTAACTGTCTATTGTAGCAACAGATAGGTAGGACTCCCAACATCATGGAATTATCTAAAATCAAAATGTGAGATTAACTGCCAGTTAACAATGTTGACACAGTTGCTTTGTAGATTGTGTCTGAATTTTGATTAAAAAAAAGCAAGCTAAACGAGAGCTGCACGCAGCTATGAAAGGGCCCTCGCCCCTGCTCGCGGGTCGGGGTTGCTGGCGGGACGCCGACCGACGCGAAACCAAAACTCTGACGAGCGCCACGACGCCTGCCGCAAGGCTCTACGACAAGCGGTTCACGAGTTATGAAGGGGGGCGTGGCTAATGTGTAGGGGGCGGGCATAACTTTCACCAATGAAACAGGCACTCTCTGCTGAGTGATATGACACTTCCCACAAGACTCTACGACAAACGGATCATGAGTTATGAAAGGGGGCGGGGCTAATGTGTAGGGGGCGGGCATAACTTTCACCAATGAAACAGGCACTCTCTGCTGAGTGATATGACACTTCCCACAAGACTCTACTACAAACGGTTCATGAGATATGAAAGGGGGCGGGGCTAATGTGTAGGGGGCGGGCATAACATTTACCAATGAAACATGAACTCTCTGCTGAGTGATATGACACTTCCCTCAAGACTCTACTACAAACGGTTCATGAGATATGAAAGGGGGCGGGGCTAATGTGTAGGGGGCGGGCATAACATTTACCAATGAAACAGGCACTCTCTGCTGAGTGATATGACACCTCCCGCAAGACTCTACGACAAACGGTTCATGAGTTATGAAAGGGGGCGGGGCTAATGTGTAGGGGGCGGGGCTGCCCTTAACGAATAAAACAGGAACTCTCTGCTGAGTGATATGACACCTCCCATAAGCCTGTACGACAAACGGTTCATGAGTTATGAAAGGGGGCGGGGCTAACGTCTTAGGGCGGGGCTATGAGTATAATTTTTCATATACATGTCCTCAAGACTGGACCACCATCATACCTGAGAAATCTGGGGCAGATCGGACTATGTACAGTTGAGTTACAATAACTGCCGAATGGCTCAAAATGGCCGCCACGCCACGGTCCGCTCGTTAAGTGAACACTCACCATTTTAATAACTTTTCATCCTCGAGGTCTTGAGATGGTCCTGACCAAATTTCAACTCGATATGATCAAATCTGTAGGAGGAGTTCGTTAAAGTACGCTGCCAATAAAACGCAAAAATTGGGAAAATCGTACATAAAATCCAATATGGCCGACTTCTGGGTGGGCGGAGCTAATGAAACCCAATGAGGAATATGTTTCAAATGATAATTTGGGGCAGATCGAACTATGTACAGTTGAGTTAGGGTTAACCCACTCTCTGCTGAGTGATATGACACCTCCCACAAGACTCTACGACAAACGGTTCATGAGATATGAAAGGGGGCGGGGCTAACGTCTTGGGGCGGGGCTATGAGTATATTTTTTCATATACATGTCATCAGTACTGGAGCACCATCATACCTGAGAGATTTGGGGCAGATCGGACTATGTACAGTTGAGTTACAATAACTGGCGAATGGCTCAAAATGGCCGCCACGCCACGGTCCGCTCGTTAAGTGAACACTCACCATTTTAATAACTTTTCATCCTCAAGGTCTTGAGATGGTCCTGACCAAATTTCAAATCGATATGATCAAACCTGTAGGAGGAGTTCGTTAGAGTACGCGGCCAATAAAACGCAAAAATTGGGAAAATCGTACATAAAATCCAATATGGCCGACTTCTGGGTGGGCGGAGCTCATTGAGTATGAGTATATTTTTTCATATACATGTCATCAGTACTGGAGCAACATCATACCTGAGAGATTTGGGGCAGATCGGACTATGTACAGTTGAGTTACAATAACTGGCGAATGGCTCAAAATGGCCGCCAAGCCACGGTCCGCTCGTTAAGTGAACGCTCACCATTTTAATAACTTTTCATCCTCGAGGTCTTGAGATGGTCCTGACCAAATATCAACTCGATCTGATCAAATCTGTAGGAGGAGTTCGTTAAAGTACGCGGCCAATAAAACGCAAAAATGACATAAAAATCCAATATGGCCGACTTCTGGGTGGGCGGGGCTAATGAAACCCAATGAGGAATATGTTTCAAATGATGAGTGGGATATGCATACCAAATTTCATGAATATCGGATCAACTTTGACAAAGTTAAAATTTCAACGCGTTAGGGGGCGCTATAGAGCCGAATAAAAACACACCGAGCCTAATGGCTATGCAGTTACATAAAGTTCACAGGTGTCTATCATTTTGCCAAATTTTATGAGATTCCGAGCACCTAAAGGTATGTTCGAAATCTGAAAGACATAAGGGGGCGCTAGAGAGCCAACATGCCACGCCCAAGCAAAATTTCACCACTAAAATTAAGTAATTACTAGTTTGGATGTGTGTGTAAAGTTTCATAAATTTTTGTGCATCCTAAAGTCTTCAAATATGCGTTCGTAAATTCTAAAATCACGCAGGAAGTCCAACATGGCTGACTTCCTGTTTGCCGAAGAAATCTCAAAATCATTTAATCCAGGTATGAGGGCGTGAGCAACGACATACTTGAATTTCGTGAAGATCGAAGAAACTTTCTCGGAAAAACTGCGTACGTTAGGGGGCGCTATGGAGCCCCCTGGAGACACCCGAGCCCAGTCACTCCAGAACATTGAATTTCCCACCAGTTCTGACGCATACTCCACTTTTCGTGAGTTTTGGGGATGGCTAAGGTCGTCAAAAACGCGTTCTTGCAGCGGAAAAAGAATAATAATCTGCAGAAAAACAATAGGTTCCTTGCACTTCGTGCCAGGACACCGTTGGGTCCTGGCACTTTCGTGCTCGGGCCCTAATAATATGTATGTTATAATTAATAGTATTCTGGGGTCATTTCAAAATTAAAGCCAAGCCACAACTCGTGAAATAAAAAAGTAAAAGACTGTCATTAAATTTATGTTTAATTGGATCCTGTTTTCCCCATCAGATGTTTTTTTGTGTTCAGTTCAGGTTTGAGAACAATAATAAAGCACTTTGGTGCAAATATACAGAGAAGTAGTCCATAACTGGAGGCTAAAATAGCAAATATCTCCACAGCCACAGTGAACTTCCCAGGAGAGCTGACATACGCTGGGATAAATGTGATCCAGACTGCACAGAATATCAGCATGCTGAAAGTGATGAATTTAGCTTCATTGAAATTATCAGGCAACTTTCGAGCCAGAAAAGCGAAGACGAAGCAGAGCACAGCCAGGAGTCCTATATACCCCAGCACAGCCCAGAACCCGATAGGTGAACCTAAATCACACTCTAGAATAATCCTTTCAGTGGCATGAGCTGTATTTTTGTAGGGGAATGGCGGGGCAAGAGCTAACCACGGCACACAAACTAACACCTGTAGTAAAGTAAAGCTGAGAACGCTTGTTCTCTGAAGCGTAGCAGAGCACTGAAGAACTGTGTTCGATGGCCTATTAGCCTTAAAGGCGTTCACCACCGCCATGGTTTTAGCCAAGATACAAGACATGCACAGGGCAAAAGTGATGCCGAATGCTGTGTGTCGCAGCATGCAGGACCACTCAGAGGGCCGGCCTATGAAGGTCAGAGAGCACAGGAAACACAGAGTCAAGGAGAAGAGCAGCAGGAAGCTCAGCTCAGAGTTGCTGGCTTTGACGAGAGGTGTGTGACAAAAGCGAAAGAAGACACATGACACCACCAGTGTTAAACTTGCTCCGAACAACGAGAAAGCAGCGAGGAGGGCGCCCATGGTTTCTTCGTAAGATAGGAACTCGATCACCTTTGGGACACACTGGTTGTGATCTTCATTTGACCAGTACTCCAGCGGACACCGCGAACATTCGGCAGCATCTGAATTGAAAACAGTGAAAGCTGAAATGTTTCATGCTGCAATTTATGAGAGCAGAGCTCATGTTAAAATAAGCGCTTGCTATATTTTCTGACTCAAAAGCTACTGTAAAGCATTGATTTTGTACAAATATTACATAGTACATTACAGATCTACTCACTGCTGGAGTTACTGATCTCTCCATCAGCACAGGCGATGCAGGAGAAACAGCAGATGGGTTTGCCTTTAATCACAGCCTGCCGGAAACCTGGCAGACAACTCTCACTGCAGACAGACTGTGGCCTCTGTAACAACACCACAACTCCTCAGTTACTCATAGTTTGTTGCCGGTGTAGTCCAAATTCTTAAAGCGAATATGATAAAAAAAAGTTATTTTCATAAACGGTCATTATACAATGATAGTAGTGCATGAGACATGTAATCTGAACAAAATAATGTTACTTTGTGCCCTCCTGTGCATCATGGCATTTGCAAGATTTCACAGCAACGAAGGAAAGCAGCCAATCAACACTGAGGAGTCTGTAAGAACCTTTAAATTACTGCTCGCAAAACGCATGAACTCCAATAAAACTGCCCATCTCGGCAACACCGATCAAATATGAATCAAGATTTTGTTACTACAATGCCTATTTCTTGCCTCAAAAGTTTTTAGAAAGATATTTTAGTTTGCTGTTAAGCTCTTAAATGAGAAAGTTTGCTCCGGCTGGTGGGCGCTTGGTATTGGTATTGTTTCATGATGGCCAGGTCACAAGCTTTCTCATTTTACAGCTAAAAAGTACACTAAAATATGTTTCAGAAAACATTTGACCTGAGAAATAAGTATTACAGTTACATAATGTTGATTATGCTAGTTTGACCGTTTGATCTGAGTTAACAGGTTTTGCTGCTCAGAGACTGCTCAACTCTAATTGGTTGTTTTTGTTCGGCACGGTTTGAAATTTCAAATGCCATTAGAAGCACTAGGACGATGCAGAGGAAGATGATGTTTTTTTTCATAGATTATCTGTCTCATGTGCTATTGTCAGGATATAGTGACAGTTTTGTAAAAAATAACTTTTCATCATATTTGCTAAAAGTAACCAACTGCAGCTTTAATTTAGTTGTTTAAATTTAATCAGCATAAGGGTCATCTGTGAAAGGATTGTTGATGTCCTCTAGTCTCTCAGAACCAGAGCACTGGGTCTGACCGTGCACACTAGGTTGGAAACTGCAACCAAATGTGGCTTCCCAGAACTCCCTCAGCAGATTATTATGAGGGTCTTGACTTGGGTTAACTTGCAAAAGAAACTCTCGCAGGCCCGGGATCTTTGCTTTTCTGATGGTGAAGCCCAGAGATCCTGTCAGGATTCCTGAGTACCTCTTGGTGGCCAGGTAACTTGCCGTAATCCAGGACTCGCTGCCCACCCACTGCAGCCCAGTTAAGTTGTTCTTCAGAGCTTCCTCAAGCAGAATTCCCAGCCCGTGGGAGAGGAAGGCAACTAAAACCTTTGCACTGCCGCTTTGGATCACTCTGACCACCTTGGCAATTTGCCCACTGGGGTAAGTGCTTGAGATGACTTCTGAGTACTCGATGCAGACCCCCTCTTGGCTTGCAGCTTTGATAAATGTTTCCATGCCATTGTGACCATAGTCATTGTCACTTCTAACTGCCCCAACCCATGTCCAGCCAAAGTGCTTTACCAATTTTGCCAAGGCTCTGCTCTGATAGTAGTCACTAGGGATGGTTCTGAAGAAGGAGGGGTACTCCTTTCTGTTACTCAGACAAGCACAAGTGGCATAGTGACTGATCTAATACAAAAGAAAAGGAGGAATACAAAAAAACACATTTATAACATTTGAGTACAAGTAATAACTGACAAAAGGTAGACTTTTGACTCAATCTGCTGTATCGGTGCGAACCCTGGAAACCTTAATTCTGACCTTATAGCCCTGAATTGAACCATAATACTACTAGAATGCATTATTTGTTGATGGTCCCTTCATACTAAGTTGTAAAATGGAACATGGTGAAATCAGTCAAAAAAATTATACAAATATGACACATATTTACCATTGGTATTTGGAAAACCCCTGCAATTTGTAGCATCGCAATAGTTGAGGATGAATCAGAGGGTCCGATGATGGCATGAACAGATGACTGGCCAGAGCAGGTTTGACCCAAAGTCCTTTCCTGTCCATTTATTAGACCCATCACCAGACTCGTTGAAGACTGTGTTGAACCACATTTGTCAAACACCTTATAACCAATTGAGATATTAGGCAGCAGAGAGCTGCTATTGTTGATCTCCTGAATGGAAAAAATCATTGTTTGGGCAAAGTGAAATGCTCGCATATTCATCCTGAAAAAGAGAGAGAACAGTTTTAACTAACAGCTTTTAGACTTTTCTTTTGTTAAAAACAAAACAAATGAGAAATGAGACAACAAACAGTACCCAGAGCATATGAGAGGTTCTGGAGCATCTGTGAAGGAGGGCTGAGGGTTAAATGTTGGTTTGTGGATGGAGAAAGCTCCTCCAATAGTGATATCTCCTTCCTTAGATAACACAGGAAACACTGGGCTCCCCAGCATCTCACAGAGCACCGTGTCTTCCTCTGCTCCAAAGTCCCCCACAAAAAGCACAAACAGTAACATGACATAGGCACAGTCACACATCTGGTACAAACAGGCACACACACTAACCTGTATACGTTGTGATGAGCTCTTCTACTGCTGATGTGGTATATTTTCAGGTGTTACACAAGACAGCGGGGCCCCTAAATGTAAACATGGGTAAACAGCATAACGGGGACACAGGGTCGGACCAAAGTCCAGTGGTTGAAAGATAAACATGTAGGACATACATGTTTTTATGCTCAGCTCGCATGTTGCATGACAGATGTTGCATAACATCTGAGCCCGATATAAGGAGGCACGAGAGCCCCGAAGTGCAGGACTTTCAGATTTGAGTTGAGACCTTCGGACGCTCTAGACGTTCGTTATGACATTTGTTGCTTGTTTGTAATAAACTCTATTATGCCAAAAAAAGAACAGTGTCCGCGGAGCATCCTTCCTCATCACTTCAACAGCACTGTCGCAGGAAAGATACGACAAATTTGGCGTCACGAATACAGGATCGGAGGTGGCCTCAGCGACAACTTCACAGACGGTGAGCTCACTCGATTGAATGCTTGTCATTAATTGGGGCTGTTATGTGGAGTTGTTTGGACACACCGTAAATTAAGAACCTTCTTGTTATGGACATGTCCTGTTGATTTGATGTTTAAAGTGAGGCTCCGTGCTAAATTTAATGAAAAAAGGGGGAATGAATAGAGAAAAGATATAAAGTGAAGAAAAGAAGTATGAGAAATAGTTTAGAATAGCTTCATGGTAACGATAAGGTGGGCTAAAAAGTATCGTGCAAGATTAATGAAGAGGGGCCCTCAACTTCTTAACGGTAAGACGCATGCATATTAGCCACTGCGTAACGATGGCTCTGACATAGTCCGGAATTAAGTTAGAAAGACAAAATTGGGAAACCTGGATCCAGGTAATTCGAATAAATAAATGTAAAGAGTGTTAAGAGACAGAGTGATAAAAGAGAGATAAGGAAATAAAGAGAGAGATAAGGAAATAAAGGAAATAAAGGAAATAAAGGAAATGATCATATGACAAGCCGCAAATCGGATAGAATAGAGCCCTCAAGTGTAGGAGCATGTAGTACGGGCCGATTAAAACCTAGAACGACATCTTATGGTCAGTTTAATAACTGGAGAGTGTAGAATCACAATTCGAATGACCGTTACCACTCTGACGTTTGTTGACGAACGGTGTCTGAAGCAGCCTCTCGTCGAAGATTTTACACCTCAGAGGTAGCATAAATTTTATGAGAAAAAGTAAGGAAATAGCGGCAGAAAGCATGCTGTATGAATGAAGATATCTAAAACTGGTGAAGAGAATGTGTGTGTGTGTTTACTTTGGGATGAGCAGAAGCGGAGGGGGATGTGTGTGCTGAATGTGTGTGTGTGTTTACTTTGGGATGAGCAGAAGCGGAGGGGGATGTGTGTGCTGAATGTGTGTGTGTGTTTACTTTGGGCCATATGTGTGCCATAAAATGCATGGGAAGAGAATATATGTGTCAAAGTTAATAATTTGTAAGAATAGATACGTGGCCCGATGTATTGTATAAAACCATGAGCTTCTGTTTCCAGAAGACTAAATGAATTAAATAATGTAAAACATAAGCTGTTGATTGTGGGAATTTCTCTGGATCAGAGATCGAAGCGCACCCTCTCTGGATCACTGTTGTCACTCACGCCGTTGGGCGTGATGGCACGGCCGGTAGGAGTGGACGCTTGTTTTCTCTGCAAAAGAGGGATTTCCGGGAGATACAGTAAAAAGAATAAAACGATGAGCCACTGAAATGAGCCTGGTTACGATAAACGCATACACATAAGATAAATAACTATAAACCAGGACAAATAAAGTGGAGTTGTGTAACTGCAGTACCCGTATAACCCTTGGAAAAGAATAGAAATATATAATAATAAGAATAAATAATGTATAAAACCATGAACTTCGTTTAAGAAGGGTAGCGTTTGAAACCCCCCCCTCTCACTCGTCTCAGAATTCCCTAGAGGAGGTTGGAATGTGGGAGTATCCTTTGTCGTTTGAACTGTTTGGTTCAGTGGGGTTCACTAAGTGCTTTAATGTGTAGGTAGGGGTTTAAGTTAGGAATAAAATTGATGATGCTGTTAAAGGGACCTAATGGGTTCACAAGAGACTAAATCATTGCATGTTTTTTGTCTGTTATGTCATTTATGGTGAATGAGAATTGAGACGGGAGGCAAGGCAGCGGGCCGGCACATCACGGAGTGTGGCTTGCTGACGTCCACAGGGAGGCTTCCGCTTCAATCTATTAAAGGCCGGTACAAATTTATCCACAGACTCTTTAACAAAAACAAAACCTGCATTTCCATATTTGTATATGTTCTCAGTCGTAAGCAATATTGATGGTACACATATAAACCTGCTTTCATTTATAAAATAAGAGGATACTGACCTGCTCCTATACACCTGAAAGAGTACATGCTCTAGGCAGTTAGGAGAAATAAATAAATGAATAAATAGAAAACTTGGCAACGGATTGATCAGTTAATACATTTGATTAATTAATGGCATATGATTGTTTAGTTTAACCCCTGCTGACAATGCAGATGTTCATTTATGTTATTGTGCGTGGTTTGTCTGATCTGTGATGTGGTGGATATTCAATGCGGTGACTGTTTGACGAATTGAGCTGAAAAAGGGGGAAGTAATCTAAATAGCCTTGAGTAGTTTTAAGTTTAGCAATTACTTCTTAAAGTACAATAACGGAACATAAGGAAGCCGTTATAATGGGGAAAAAGAACACTAAAAATCCAAAAGTAATCACTCCTGTTGAGATAGTACAGAAGAATAATCCTTTAATTAGGGGCATCGCAAACATTGCAAAAATATCGGAAAAATGGCACAAACGCTGGCCTGAAATTGACCAACCATGGCCAATGGAGGGGACTCTTAACCCAGATGTAATTAAAATAATGCCGGTACTTGTATCCACATACAAGTACCGGCACATCCACATACAAGGCAGAGCAAAAGAAGGGAAAAAAGGGGAGAAAACGCAAGGAGAAGAGGCAAGTGGAGCTTGGCATTCTCCAGTTGTTTGAAGATGAGGGACAGAAACTGATCAAAGCTGCAAACGATAAAAGGGATAAAGTTGTAGAAGAAATAAAACAAAATACAGAACAAACAGAAAAACTGAGGAAAGACACCAATTCATCGTTCTCACATATGAACCCAGTGAAGGGACCACCACCTTATGAGGTAAAGACGAAGGCTAAGAAAATCTATCCTCAGATCCCGGTGATCAGTCAGGAGGGTGACTACCGTATCAGAAACGAGGAGGACAGAACAATAGAAACAGGACGAGCGGAGACAACTATAACGATGTATCCAAGATCCAAAAATAAGAATAAAGCAAGGTTTGGGTCTGGGAAGCAAAAGCGGGACCATGGAAACGAGAGTGACCAAAGCGATCAGGAAGGGAGCAGGGGAGGATATGACCCTGCAGTCAGACGGATGTTGGCAAGAGCGGAAATAAGAGGAAATGTTATCTCTGATGACAGTGAGGATGAAGAGGGCCATGAAGAGGAAGCCCGGAAGGCTTTAAGAAAGATCAAAATAAGCATAGACCGATGTCACCGCGAACGACAAAAAACTGATAATCCAGAAGAACTAAGAGATCTAGAGTACCAGCTAGAGGAATTGCAGTTTCGGAAGGAAGAGTTAGAGAATGAAAACTACGAACAATCTGCCCCGACAACTAGAGGGCGCTATAGAAAACAGTCGAATCCCAAAAAGATGATTCCAGTGGTCATCCGAGGACAGAATTTGGAGTATAAGCCTTGGCAGAGTACAGATATGTCAAACATACTTGAAAAGTTACCTACTCTTCAAGATGGAGCACATCCTTGGATTTCAAAGTTGGAAGAGATCATAGTGGGAGAGCAACCGGCCATGGGAGATATCAAGAGACTCTTGGCCAACCTCATTGGAATTCACGGTATGGGAGAGATTCTACAGAAAGCTGGACTTAATCGATATGTGGGAACTGCTGTGAATGATTCAGAGCTGTTTGCTGCAAGTAGAGGTCAAGTGTGCAGGGCGCTGAAAGAAACATTTCCGACAAATGTACATCCTGACAATATTTTTATTGAACCACTGGGACAAGAGGAAAACCCGAGGGCCTATGTGTCGAGAGTTCATCAAGTGTGGAGAAATGTCACAGGAAATGACCCGGATTTGAATAAAATGGAGCAGTCGATTTTGCGAACCAGAATACAGAAGGGGCTGCCCCTGCCAGTGAGAAGCAAATTGGCAGAGGTGGTTGGTCTTGGAAGCATGGCAAAGAGTGTTTATACGGATCATATAGCCCACCAAGTGGAGCTGTATAGGAAAAAGGAACGTGATCAAAAAGACCAGGACCACGAGACCCTCAGGAAACTTAATCAAATACAACTGATGGATAACAAGAGGATGGAGAAGAAGCAGGCTCTGGTTATGCAGAATCAGGCTCCACTAAATCAACTAGTACCACAACCACAGCCGAACCAGGTTCAGCTCCAATCGTTCCAGCCACCGCCGGTGGTTCCAGTTGTCTCCTACCCACAGCCAGCTTTTGATCAAGCGCAGCCCTGGAGAGGAAGAGATCAAAGAAATTAACAGTTGTGGCTAGACCGAGGTGCCACCCGAGATGCTACTGGACTTTGGAGAAATCATGAGGGGCTGATACTATCACCTCCAGACCTGTTGGGTCTGATGATTCAGGAGGCGCATGGCTTAGCTCACGTTGCAAGGGGGGAAGTTAAGAGAAAGATTACAAAAGAGTATGATTTTTGGGCACCATGTTTGCTTGAACAGATTGATTATGTCATAGGCAGGTGTAACTAGTTGTGGACTATGTTGACATGATAAAACCGATTGAAGGGAATGCTCAATCGGTTGCCAAGTTCTTATGTAGAGAGGTCATAAGCAGGTGGGGACTTCCAGATCGAATATCCTCAGACAATGGGAAAGAGTTTGTGGATAAGACGGTGAAATTGATTTTGCAAAAACTAGGAATTAAACAGCGTACAATTTACTACAGTAACCACTGCAAAGGTAAATAACACACGGATAGAAGCTGCTATTTTAAATTTGAAATCAATAAATAATGATAATGCTTTCGATCAGAATACTACCTTGGCGGCAACATTAACGCCTAGGAAATTGGAGAATGGGACACAGACACTTGATAAAGTATCCTTGAAAGTGAAAGAGATGGTAAATAAGAACCGGAAGTCTATGTTAGAGATGGGGATTAGTGTGTATAGTAGGAAGGAGATTGAGGAAGTGAAGGTTGTAAATTCATCTGAGACTGTTCAGAAGAATATTGTAGAAGTGGGAAAGGAGTTTGTTGACTCGGATCAGATATCACAGGAGATGTTTGAACAGAACCATGTATTGCAGAAGAGAGAAGCTAAGTGGAAAGCATATGGATTTGATGCTTCAGCGTTGGGAATTGTAGACCCATGGGCAGGTAGAAATTTATGGTTTCAGCAGTTAACACACTCAGTGAGATCAATCAAGAAATTGAAGGGTCCATGTTTGTTGAAAGTACCAACACCAGGTACATGGCCTTCAATTTTGGAGGCGGTACCGGAACCATTAACTACTTCATGTCAATCTTCTGTACTGTCATGGCTCTTGTATCAACAGCAATCATCAGTGGATAAAGTGATGGCTTTATCAATGAACCTTTTTAAGCCTAGATTGAATTGTTCTTGGTTGGCAGGATTACCATATGAGAATTTACTTGAACAACATGAAAATGTGATGACAGCGGTACCTGATCCGATGGAAGTGAAACCTGTGAGGGCAAAGTACTGTTTTTGCTCAAATGAAACTAAGAAGGGGTCTGGAATGTTTATGGGAATATCAGAGTGTGATGGTTATATGATGGATTTAGGAAAGCGTGAGGATAAGGATGTGAATAAGTTGTATGAAGTGATTTTTCAAGTGTCAAAGCGTAAGCCGAGTAGAACTTTGATGGTAGAACATCAAGTTTTGCCTGGTAATGTGACTATAGGCAATTTCAGGGATATTTGGTGGATTTGTGGTGAAGGAATATCCATTTTAAATATATCAGATGATTATAATCCTATGATTTACCTCTGTTTTTGCTTGCGTAGTTTGTAGTGTTGATTTGGGTTTGCTCTTTCGAGACTTTGTTTAGTCTCGAAGGGGGGGTATGGCAACAAATGAACAATATGATTAATGGATAATATGATTTCTAATTTCACATTTTTTACTTATAGAAGTGTTCGTATTCTGTGTTTGATGTTTTAATTTGTATCTGTTATGTATGCAAAAGATACTGGTTTTCTTTTCTTTCATTCTATGGTGGTGGATTGTCAGGGACTCCGATGGGCTGAATGGATTCAGACACTTCAAACATGAAAATACGAATGGCCTGAAGAACTCTGAACGTGGACTGGCGATACAACATCCAGAGTCAAGACGTCATCGATACTACACCTGAGTCAAGGCTGCTGAGAAACCGCAGCGTTATACAGTCTTATGTCTTCTCTTAGATGTTACCTTAGTATTATTGAAAATGAATTTTCTTTTTTGTGTATTACATGCTTGGGAAATGATGGTTTCTAAATATAATGGGACCTCAGATGTTTTCTTTTTCTTTTTCTCGATGTTTAGGGACAGTGGGGTAGGCAGGAAAAGGTCCATAGAAAGGTGCGATGGGTCGACCAGCCTGACTTTGGACATTATCTTGTTTTGATTTGCTGAGAGTTCCATATGCATTTGCTTAAGTCATTTCCATACACAAATTGCTAAAATTCCTCATTTCAGTGTTATGGAGTACTACGTATGGTCGCCTTGGCAGAGGGACCGTGAGAGAATTTTCCTGTCTACATTGTTTAATGGATATTTCAAGAAAGATTAGCTGCCTGACAGGTTTTTCACTCTCATTTTTATACTCCATGTAGTTGTTTCAATGGTAAAAAGGAAGGGTTGTTAAATTTGTCATGTTTATACACCTGTATGTCTTTTCTTTTATTTTTTCGAGACTTTGTGTAAGTCTCGAAGGGGGGAATATGTGGTATATTTTCAGGTGTTACACAAGACAGCGGGGCCCCTAAATGTAAACATGGGTAAACAGCATAACGGGGACACAGGGTCGGACCAAAGTCCAGGGGTTGAAAGATAAACATGTAGGACATACATGTTTTTATGCTCAGCTCGCATGTTGCATGACAGATGTTGCATAACATCTGAGCCCGATATAAGGAGGCACGAGAGCCCCGAAGTGCAGGACTTTCAGATTTGAGTTGAGACCTTCGGACGCTCTAGACGTTCGTTATGACATTTGTTGCTTGTTTGTAATAAACTCTATTATGCCAAAAAAAGAACAGTGTCCGCGGAACATCCTTCCTCATCACTTCAACAGCACTGTCGCAGGAAAGATACGACACTGACCAACAGGTGTGTCTCCTGTGATGGGCAGAGCTTTATACTTCTGCAGATGGTCCTCTTATCGAATCACTGTATTCGTGATGTCATATCACTTTGTTGTTTTTCATTTGAGATGGTACATTCTGTTTCGAACACCATTATGTCATTATTACTGTCAGTAATAAGTTTATTTCGAAGCTGGACATTCTTTTATTTTTGCCAAATCTATGCCAATGAAAAGGGAGAAACAGAAAAAAAGAAACGCTGGAAATCAAACTCAATAATTAGGAGATGAGTTGGAGAAACACCATAAAATAATTGTTATTCAGGCAAATATGGAAAAAAAAAATTTGAGGCAGTGCTTTGATGTTATACTTGAATAATTTGTTTAAATAATTATATAGTTACAACAGAACTACAAATGTTGTTAGGCTCTTCATGTTTGTTTGGGGCAGTACACTTTAAATGTTTCAGGCCCAGATACCAAAAAAATGAGTACATTAGAGTGTGTGTGAAGAAAGCTTCTGACAGAGTTCAGTCGAGATGAAGAATATAGCTTTATGATATGTTGTATGAACTATTTTGGTACAGTATCAGCAGAAATACAGGTGGTGTATCAGTGCAAACCAAACATTTAAATCCCTCAAGTCCTGTCTGTTTACAAACATATGTGTTTTGTGTGTTTATATGTGTGTGTGTTGGGAGTGTGGTTGTGGGCATATGTTTTATCATATGTGTTTATTTATTATTAAACAATCTTTACAAAAACATACATAATATGTCAGCACCAGTATTCCTAAGATTTACATCTGTATTGGACGATTCTACTACACCTCACGATTAAGTACAATGTTCAGTGCCAATGCAGGAAATAGTTAGTGGTGTGGAAGTTATGGTGGTGAAAAAGCAGTTCGCTCTTTCCCAAACCTTAACCAGTGTTTTTGTTGCTTGACCCTAACCATAATTTAACCACCATTCATTCACCAGAAGCATGATCTTTCCTTAACTTTAACCTTAACATAGTTTTGCAGAAATGTTATGTAGTTAAAATTTCAAAAATAATATGATTGAACCTAATCTGGGGTTTCACAGCATCTTCAAATACTGAAGGTCATTTAATAGAGTTACATATGTATACACTATGTATGTATTGTATATGTACATATTAAATAGTTTTATTTGAATCATTTCATCACAATTACATATATATTAACTGTCCAGCAGGTGGCACTGAAGAACATCCTTTTATTTAGCATGCTAACATGCTAAATGTTATGTTAACATCAGCATGTTAGGAGTCAATGGTTGTTAACCTGCATGTTAATGTTCTAATGTAGCCTCCTCTTTTTCTGGTGTTGGCTGAATGAAACCCTGAAAACATGCTCAGTAATTATCAGATATGTTATGATATATCTTAGGCAACTTTTGGTGGCTGGTTGAATCAACAGACCACTGTTATGCCGTTGAGCAAGGCCTTTAACTCTTAACCTATTTC